>NC_135625.1:67040118-67723332 GCF_053574225.1 Canis aureus
GACAATCCATGTGAGGGACGGCCAACAGCTATAAAAAAGGGCATATTTACACAAACACTACACCAACACTTTCATGTAATTATTTTTTTTTCACTTTCATGTAATTAAAGACATAGAACAAGAAATTGAAATTCTATTAAAAAGTACAAGATACTGCAGAACAGATGCCAAAACAAACAAACAACAAAGCCAACCCCAGAATGAAAAATAGAGTCACTGAAATAAAGAACTCAGTGGGAAGTATGCACTTCAGATGGACACTATGTACTTTGAAATATTTTCTATATTGAGTCATGAGAGACACAGAGAGAGACAGGGAGAGACAGAGGCAGGGGGAGAAGCAGGCTCCATGCGGGGAGCCTGATGTGGGGTTCGACCCTGGGACTCCAGGATCACGCCCTGGGCCGAAGGCAGGTGCTAAACCGCTGGGCCACGCAGGGATTCCCAAGATGAAGGACTTGAACCAGGGCGTGCCGGCAGAAAAATGTGAGACTCCACAACGGAAAGGTCAGACTGACGCTGGAAAGTCATCTTTATTTATCCACACAGCCCACACGCTGGGTTTCAGGGATGAGGCCGAGGTGGGCGCTGAATACGACGCGAGGCGATCATCTCCTCGCCAGCTCCACGCTTTAGCCTTGTGGGGCGCGATGTCGCTGTGCACCCTGACATGGTTCAGCCTGCGCTCGTCACATTCCGGGCTGACCCAGAGAGGAGATGGTGGGCATCAGAAGGCAACCCCCGGGGAGGGAGGGCAACCTGGGTTCAGAGTCCGTGGGGCCTGGGCCAGCGCACCCCAGGGGCTCAGCACACGCTCCTGGGATGAAAGAATAGACGTGGTTGACGTGGTTACACAGAGAAGCAACAGCACCGCTGACACATACGACTTAGAGAAGTTGTAAGATTAACCTTCACAATTGCCTGAAAGGATACATTTTCCTCAAATTTACCAGGAGGGCAGAAGTTGGAGGTATTTGAGTGTGGCTTTCCCAGTGTCCCCACTTTGTGACTGGGTTTGTCTGCATGTCCCGGGCGAGGTCAGCTCTGGGCTGGGGGGGACGGAGCCCAAAGTTCCACTGGGGCTGATGGAGCTCTCTCAGGCTCAGCAACCCTTGTGGGGGTGGGGCTTCCCTGCTGGACCCTCTGGTCTCCCAGTCTGCCCTCCCCGGGGTGCAGGCCCACAGGCAAATAGAAGCTAGAGTAAATGAACAGCTGTTTCCTACGCCCTTCCTTCTCCCTCTCTCCCTCCTTCCTTCCGTGCCTCCCTCCTCCCTTCCTTCCCTCCCTTCTTCCTCCACCCTTCCTTTCTCTTGCCTCCCCTTCAAACCCCCTCCCTCCCTCCCTCCCTTCATTAGAACTGAGCTATTTACCCCAATCCCCCTGCAGCTGCCCTGTGGCAGAGACACATGCCCTAGCAGGAGCTGTAGAAAACGGGAGGAAGGCCGGACCACACGGTACAAAGGTAGAAAGGCAAGAGCTAAGGATGTGGGCCGTCCTTGGGAAGGGTGCACCCACAGCAGAGGAAGACAACTGGGTCAAACCAAGGGGCCGGGACGAGCCCGGGACTGCTCAGTGGCCGCGCTATGAGCTCTGCTTTCCATTCCTCCTCAGGCCCCACAGCCCCAAAGTGCGGTAGCTGGGATCTGAACTCAAGCTCTCTGGCTCCAGAGCCACCATGTTCCATTGGTAATGGAATCCGGCTGAATGGTGGGGGACAGGAGGCATGCAATGCTCCAGAGGAACACGGGCAAGGTGCCCTAATCTGCAGGGTGGAGAGCACGGGGCGCACGTTCCTTAACGGGACCTTATAAGCAGGGGACTCCTGGCTGCTCCTGAAGGATGAGCAGGACCTCCCCGAGGAGTAGAGGCTGGGCGTCAGGAGGAGGCTGAGGAGCAGTAAGCCCCAGGAGACGGGGGGCGCCAGAACTCGGTGCCTTGGAGGGAGGGAAGGAAGTTCTGAGCCAGCTGAGCATCAGCGTCTCCAGCTTCACCTCAGGGGCAAAAGGCACGGATGGCCTAAAAGCCACGTGTTCAAAAGACACGAAACTTGAGGAAAAGCCCAAAAGGAAAGCCAGTCGTGTTGCTCCTCTGGATATTGCAGGCTTTCCTAAGCAAGGCACAGCGCCCAGACCCCGGGATGGAAAAGACCGGCACAAAAAAAAAAAAAAAAAGAAAACACCGGCACATCTGATGACTTCAAAACGGAAACCTTCCGTGTGACGAAAGACGGGAGCAACACAAGAGACAAGCGTGGCAGGAAGTTCTCGGAAATGTCTTAGCACCAGAAGCCCTATGTCATCTCGGGAGAGACTGCTGACGATTGCATTTCCCGGGCTCCTCACCGCTCCTGGAGCCTCTCCAATCAAAGGGGGTGTGTTTTGCTGTGGGTTAGGCCTGCTCTGGGCACCGTGAACACACGACCTCATGCTGTAATATCTCCATTTTTGCTCCACTGCGGAACCACAAGCACTAAAGACCTTCGATGACTCCCCCAAGGTCACACAGCTAGTAAGTGGTAGCCAGGGGTCAAAGCCAGGCGGTCTGGCCTCCTATACCATTCTCTTAGCCACAGCCTCTGTTGCCCCTGGGCCTCCCCAAGGCAAGAAGCCATGCTTACCTAGGCCTCAGAGTCCCGTCCAATTTCTGGGCTTTCTGTTTGCGTGTCTGGGTATCTCTTCCGTGGCCCCTGAGCGGCCTGGTGGATAAGATTTAGGAACCTGGCTAGGAGAAGAGGCATGAGTCTTGAGGGAAGCAGGCTTTGGGGCCGAGAATTCCTGGGTCCTTCGGCCCGGCCTCAGCAGCTGGCCTCGGGGGCCTGCCAAGGGCCTGCAACCCTCATCTCGCAACACATATCCGTTGAGCACAATCTCTGTGCCAGGCACTCTCCTGGACCCCGCAAGTAGAGCAGAGTGTGGCAGGCACGGTCCCTGCTCTCCTGGAGCTGGTGGTCTGGCTGGGGGGACAGAGGACACGCTACACAAGGGGACAAGCGAACCCGACGGTGAGGTACAGGCAGGGCTGGCAACTCTAGAACGGGACCGCGAGGGGAGGCCTCTCCCGATGCCGAGCAGCAGCCAGCCTCAGGCAGGGGCAGACAGAAGCACCGGACAGGAAGCAAGAGCCAAGGCGCTGAGGCAGGAGCAAGCGGGGCCAATGTGGCCATGACGGAGTGCGGGGGAGGGTTGTAAGAGGCCACATCCTCCCTCCTGCAAGAGCTGGGGCTGCCAAGCCCACACGTGCCTGTCACTCCCTAGCTTGAGGACTTGCACAGGTTTCAGTTTTCGTTTTCAGCTTCCCCCCTACCAAGTCTCACTTGGAGGGCGGCAGCCTGACAACGGCAGGAACCTGGGCTTCTTAGTCAGCCCTTCCTGGCCCTTCCATTACTAGCCTAACTAGGTGGTCTAACTTCTCCAGGCCTCACTTTGCTCAACTGTAAATTGGGGCCAATATCCACCTACAGCGAGATGGCCGAGAACGAAGGACATGGCACCCGGCTGAGCGCATCCTTAGGATAAGCCGTTAGCATGGCAATCCTGGCTAGCGTTCAGGTCCCTCGCTGCCTGTTCATCTTAGTGCTGCAAGGCCCCACCTCCTCTCCCTTCCTCGAGCTGGGCTCGCCTCTTCAGGACAGATAGCATCCTCACTTCCTCTACCGACGCTCTACTGCTCTTTTCACTTGTCTGTCTCCACTCTGCTATGGAGTCCTCCCTCCTCCTGCCCACCCCACCTGCCTACCCCCCGTGCTCCTATATCGACCTCGTATCTTTCCTGCATCAAATTCTACTCCAAGGAGGGAGGGAGGATAGCCCGCCGGGAAGGGTGGTGCTCTCCACCAAAGACCTCTCTTCCATTGTTTCTGAGCACTGCCCCGTGCACCTGTATACTCCAGCCAGGCCAAACTACTGCCATATCTTGGGCCATGCTGGCATCTCTCATTCCTCTGTCTTTCCATAGAACTCAGAATGTCCTCCTGGTCTTTGATCCCTGAGCTTCTCCACCTCCACCTCCAGGAAGCCTTCCCAGAAGTCCACACTGTCTGACCAGGGGCATGCGTGTGTTCTGTTGTTGCCATTCCCCTTTTACTCCTTACCTACTTGTCTGTCTCCATCGGCATGGTATGAGGTCTCCACTCCCGGCCCCATCTGAGGGACTATCACATGGTATTAATGAAAAACAGTCGCATTTCCAGATCGGCAAGACAATACTATTCTAGGTCCTGAGTTACTTACGTGATGTTGTCTAACCTCACCACTATGTGAAGGTAGGTTCAGAGACATTTAAAATTACTGGCTCAAAGTCACATGGTTAACGAGTGGTAGAACCAGGCTTGGAAGTCCGTTAAAATGACTTCAGGACCTCTGCTGGGAACAGCTCCACGTTTGATAACTGAATATATGAATGCCCTGGGAAGGCCATTAGGAGGATTTTTCTGGCCTTGACTGTTAATGGGACGGCCCTATGCTTGACGGTCCTGTGAGCTTCGTGAGTGTGAGTCCAGCTTTCTGAGGCTCAGAGTGTTGCCCAAGGTAACACTACCCTGAAAGGTCTCTCCAGCCAGCTGCCTGTCTGTGCTGTACCTCAGTGTTGTTCCCAAACCACGGGACTTACCGTCTGCAGGTTCCTCCAGGTTCTGGTGCCAAGACACGGGCTTTCTGGTGATTGTGTGAACTGTAGAAAAACACCGGCAGAGCTTCACATCACAGCGTTAATGTCCCGCCCTCTTGAAGACTCACCCTCAGCCAGACACCTGCTGAGCATTATCCGGGGGTAACTAGGAGCTCAGCTCGCGAGGACCTCACAATCCAGAGTGGTAAAACCGAGGATAGCAGCCACCGGGCACGTGGAGCTACCTCCTCACCCCCTCCTTCCAGAAGGGATTTCCCCTGCCTCGCTTCTTTCTGAAGCCTGAAGCCCGCGACTCCCCTTCCCTCGGCTTCTCGAGGTCCGGCCTGGTTCCTGGGGCTGCTCCTGCAGCAGCCTGGACGGGACCCTCTGGCGGCAGGCCCAGCAGGTTAGGGACCTGATTGCACCGCCCCTTCGACAGTCATTGGCTAAAAGAGATTTGGGGAGGAGTCAGAGACCTGTCCCATATCAAGCCCTTGCCTGGATCAAAACTCTCCCCGTCTAGCTCGGGAAACGGACGAGGTTTCAGATCTGAAAAAAGGGATCCCTGGGTGGCGCAGCGGTTTGGCGCCTGCCTTTGGCCCAGGGCGCGATCCTGGAGACCCGGGATCGAATCCCACATCGGGCTCCCGGTGCATGGAGCCTGCTTCTCCCTCGGCCTATGTCTCTGCCTCTCTCTCTCTCTCTGTGACTATCATAAATAAATAAAAATTGAAAAAAAATATTTTAAAATAAAAAAAAAATCTGAAAAAGTTTCTCTGTCCCTGATTACAGGTGGGATAATAGAGACTCGAGAACCTAATGAATGTAACATGGGGACTTCACAGTTTTTGATTTTAGAAAATGTCATTGTGGTAAAGTTCACATAAGATTTACCATTGGAAACATTTCTGAGGATGTGATTCAGGAATTTTAAGCATATTTGCCTCGTGTGAAACTAATTTCCAGAATTGTTTCATCCCCACGGAACGACTTCCCATGGCCCCCTGCGCTCTGTGTCCTCTGGCAAGGACCATTTTCCTTTCTCGAGGAATTTGACTACTCTAGATACTTCCTATATTACACTTTGACTGCAGAGCCCATGCTCTCTCACACTCAATATTGCATCTATTCATCTATGTGTTCGTTCATTCAAGACACAGCACAGTCCAGGACGTGTGTCGTGTGAGACACAGTCGTGAACACATCTGTCCAGACAGCTGTACAGACACCTGGGCAGTTTCCTGAACCCCGCTACCTACTGAGTGGCTCCTTGTTTTAATTCTTGCTGCTCCTTGCCCTTAGCCTGCACAACTCTTTCCCCTGTGTCTGTCTGGGAAAACCGATTTATAATGAGCCCACGTGTAATCTTGTAAAACCCGTCTGGACCCTGTAGCTCCTCGCCCAAGTTTTCTCTGAGGCATGGTCTACTCCACATCTATAGTTCCCAGAACACTTTGCTAAATTGTTTTCTTTACATGAAAGTCACTTGTGAGCAAGAAATATATCTGGTCCATCTCTCCGTTGCCAGGACCTGGCTTAGTACGGAAAGATAGAGGTGTTTGGTAAATGTTGGCTGGCTGCCTGGAGATCATCTCAGTTAGGACTGTGAGCTTTCTTCTGCTGACGTCATTACATAGACCTGAACATGATTCAGAAACAAGCACCCTGGCTCACACCGCAGCTGAGCTAGAGAAGCACCTCTGTTGCTTCTGGTGAGCCACAGCTGGGTGCCTTTTTCTAGCAAGGCTCAAACATGAGCCTTTGGAGTCTTCACTATCTTCCAAAGCCCGAGTTGAGAGGAAGCATCATTGTGCTCAGGAGCCGCACTCTTAGCTCGGGGAGAACTAGCGAGACCGTCGTAGTCTCTTGTGAAACTGGCCATTCTTTGGCCCGCGCCCAGGGGTCCAGCCGCCCTCCCCCGACACAGGCCTGGGGCTCCGAGGAGACTCTGAAGGGAGGTGGGAGTCACTGTGGCTTCATCTCCTCTCCCCTGCAGCCCCATGTTATTATGGGGTCCCAGCCCAGCCCAGGACCCACCAGCTTAGTGACTGTAGGGGGCGAGCTTCCAGGCCATCAGTGTGCATCTAAACTCAGATGATGCGTTGAACATACTGGAGTGTAGAAAAACATAACGGCCCCGTCCTCTAGTTTCTCAGCCAGTGTCTGAAGTTGCAGATTTTTCCCCAACCTCTCCATTAGAAGCAGGCGCAGAGACAGCTAACCGGGAAATCAACTTCTAGAAAAATGTAATAGAAACATGCCACCCACATTAACAACAAACAACTCTCGTGGAATTCACCTGACAAGGAATGTATGAAAATTTCCTGAAGAAACACATGAAAATTATCCACATCGTAAAAAAGGTCTTAACTACCCAGGAGATAAGCACTGCATGCTGGTGAGCTGCTGTGCAGCAGCTGGAACCACGCCCTGGAGGCACTCCAGCATGAGGGCAGACCTTCAAACAGCGGTGATTGAAAACCCTACAACAGGCTCGGTCTTATGATATAGTAGTATTCCTATAAACTAGGACTGGACCAACTCTCTATGGTTGGGGGAGCTTTGTCCTCCTGCCCAGAGACAACAGGGTTCTTTAGGTTTGTTCTATTTAGGAGGTGGAGAGCTGCCTGAGAAAGGCCAGCACATAATGGATTTGTGCAAGGAAAGATAACCTTGCAAGAAAGGTTAGACTCCATAGAATCACCACGTGCTATTAAGCGTAGGCCAGGACCTTCCTCTTTTGTATAAACAGTGATATAAAGCTGCTGCTGACAGAACCTAAGAAGATGAAAATAGTGAAAAGATTTAAAGTAGGCGAGATCTTCAGTTACGTTTGTGGCCACTGACATCACAAAATATTAGAATTCGGGACACCTGGGTGGCTCAGTGGTTAAGCGTCTGCCTTTGGCTCAGGTTGCAATCCCTGGGTTCTGGGATCAAGTCCTACATCGAGCTCCCTGCAGGGAGCCTGCTTCTCCCTCTGCCTATGTCTCTGCCTCTGTGTGTGTATCATGAATAAATGAATAAAATCTTTAAAAAAATCAGAATCCATCAAGATTGTATACTTTTTGAACCAAGATTAAACAGCTATACTAAGTGCTGGGCATTCCTTTGGTTAAAGATGAGAAAAGAGAAACATAAGTTTCCTGTGTCTGTGCCTATAGTGCACATTCATTCATGAGTTTTGTTTTAGTTTTTTGATTACAACAACCTGATTGTAATGTAGGATAGAAACTGAAAGAAGGACATGTTTAAATATGTAGACTTCTGAGCAAGTCCCACCCACTCGGCTCAGCAGTAGCAAACATGCCTTTTGCATACTAGGTACGAGAGCATCTTGCCACCAATCCCCTGCCCTACATCCGCTTCCCGGACAGAGGGAGTGTCTATTCGTGTAAGGAGAACAGAGACACCAAATAGAGCTTAGAAAAATAAAACAAGATTTTTAAATGCAGGCCCTGGGTACCGAGTAGCCCTGCACTATGACTCCTTGTGAAAAGGGAGGCAAAGGAGATGAGCCCTGCAGTTGCTCCAGCTTTCTGCTTAGAGAAATATGCAGGAAAGCAGAAGCCAAGATGAGCAGGTGACAGCACTTGGGTGAGGAGGAGGAGACACAGACTGAGGTTCAGGAATGTGAGGCAGCTGAGAAGTTGTGGAGCAGAAAATTGGAGAGAGGGGAAGGAGGGAGAGTGAGTGAGAGCCAGAGATGTGTAAGGAAAGGCCTGCAGTCTTGGGCAGCCCTAAGAGGCAGGAACTCGGTGAAGGGACGACGGCAACGCTGTGAGCCCAGCAACACCCAGAATGTGTACAGGACGGTGTTGTGAGCACACAGGGTAGAGCGTCCTAGTTGAAAGGGTTGGATAGAGGCCCTCAGAAGTTTACACCTCAGTAATTGGACTCCGCTAGCTTAGAGAAGAGGTTGCTTTAGCCTTATCCTAACACGGCTTCCAAACAAGCTCTGGAAGTTTCAGGTGGATCCGCACGGGGCCAAACTGCCTCCCGGAAGAATTTCCAGCACGTCTGAAAGAAACACAGCCAAATCCAGCACTCAGCAATAGAACATTCGCAAAGGACAGCATCGGTTGAAAAGTACTAGAAAAGCAGACAGTAGAAGAAGCAGGAAAATGTGACCCATAGCCAGGAGGAAAAGCAACCAATAGAAATGTGAAGATTTCGATGAAATGGATTAGTTCTGTGAAGGTGTAGATTTCCAGAACTGACCAGAAGAGGAAAACAAAGAAAAGAAATAGAAAATCTGCATAGCTTTATGTCTATTTTTAAAAATTTTATTTGTAAAGAACTCTTTTTAAATTTATAATCGAAAAACTTTCCACAAGATAGCCTCCAGGCTCAACTGTCTTCTCTGGTCAGTGGGTCCAACCTATATTGAAGAAAATACCACTCTTCCCCAAACTCTTCCATTAGATGGGAGTGGAAGATACATTTCCCAGCTCATTGGTTTTAGCTATTTTTATTTCTTAATTAAAAAATAATTTTAAGAAAGCTCGTCATCCTCCAACCTGGGTTGAACTCGTAACCCTGAGATCAGAAGTCACATGCTCTACCAACTGAGCCAGCCAAAAACCTCATTTCCTAAGTCATGATGAGTTTACCATTACATCAACACTAAAACCAGACAAATGGTACAAAAGAGAAAACTAAAGATAAATAACCTCGTAAACACAGATGTCAAAAATCCTTAACAAGGCATTAGGAATTTAAGTCAAGCAATATATAAGAAGAAAACTGAACCAACCATAGCCAAATGGGGTTTTCCGAAGAGATACGATTGGTTTAGTAGGGCTAGCCAAAAGCAGACACTGAACCAACTGAGCCACCCAGGCACCCCTCTCACTATGATTTTGATTTGCTTTTTCCTATTGACTAATGAGGTTGGCCACATTTTTTGTATGCCCGTCAGTCACTTGGATATCCTCTTTTGTGAAGTTCCTGTTACCAATCTTTTCCTAGTTTTCTTTTGTATCGCTGGTCTTTTCTTCACCATTTTGCTGGAGTTCTTTATCCAATAGGGATATAATAAGCCCTTTTGGGAGCCGTGTGTTCTGCACACTTAGGTTCCCAGGGTATGGTTTGCTTCGTGCTTTCTAAGTGACACTTAAGACATTTTTCCTAGTTGATGCTGTGAAAATATTTTTCTCACATGACCTTCAAGTCAGTATTGTCCAATAAAAATATGAAACAAGCCACATTGGGCACAAAATTTTCTAGTATCTAATGAAAAGAGCAAAAAGAAACAGGTCAATTAATTTCAAACATGTTGTAGGGAGGGGCAGCCCGATGGCTCAGCGGTTTAGCGCTGCCTTCATCTCAGGGCCTGATCCTGGAGACCCGGGATCGAGTCCCACTTCGGGCTCCCTGCATGGAGCCTGCTTCTCCCTCTGCCCGTGTCTCTGCCTCTCCCTCCCTGTGTCTCTCATGAATAAATAAGCAAAATCTTTTAAAAAATATGTTTTATTGAATCCAGTATGTCCAAATCATCAATATTTCAATATAAATACTCTTGAGATGTTTTATTGATTGTTGATACTATGTTTAAAATCCAGTGTAAATTTTATACCTTACAGTGCGTCTCCAGTGCTCAATAGCCATTGATGACCCGAGCGATCCTACACAATTTGTTTTTGCTCTTTCACATTTAGATGTAATTTTTACCTGAAGTGGATCCTTGAGTGTGCTTATGTCGTAGGAATCTAGCTTAATTTTTTTCTCTATAAGTATCCAATTGACCAAGAACCAATGTGTTGCAAACACAGTCCATCTGCATCATTCTGTTATGATACTTTTGTCTTCAGTCAAGTGTCCACGTAGGTGTGAACCTGGGTCTGGACTCTTCTTGCCACTTATCTATTTGTTTATGCTGGCACTAATACTATGCGATCTTAATTACTACAATTTTTGTGGTAAGTCTTGGTGTCTGGCAGGAAAATTACTCCTACCAGTTCTTAAGGGAGTCATGGATATTCTTGGGTCTTTTGCCTGTCTGTGGAAATGATAATCAGCTTATCAAGTTTCCAAATATATGTGTTAGAATTTTGATTGAGATTCCACTGAATCTGTACTTGGTTTAAGAGAACTTTAAATATATATGATAAATACATATGTATTATATTATTATGTTAATTGTTAATATATTATAATGAACATTATATAATATACACCATAAGTTTATTTGATGCTATCATCTGGAGAGGATATGGATGTGTCCTTGCCTTCTAGGCTTGGTACCTGCCTTTTTCTGGGATCCAGAGGTTCAACCCTCAGAGCTTTGATGACAAGATAATGGGAGGTGCCGCCCCCCCCCGCCCCCGCACCTTTTTGCCGGAGGCATTTCTCAAAACAGAAAATCCCTAGTACGTTTCTACAAGTCCTAGGGTGCAGGACAATAGCGTCTTGGAGGAACCAGACCAGGGAACCTTGAATCCTTGTATGTCTATAATAGGGGTCTTGTGCTCTGTGTGTGAGTTCTTAGGGGTCGCCCATTCTCGCATTCACTTTCATCCAGGGCAGATCAATAGGACTCACCCGTGTAGAGATCAGATGAGATGTTTTCCACTCACTCTTCTCTACCTTGTGTCCCTGGTCTTGCTGTTTGCTCTGTGGTCACAGACCAAATTCTACGGAGAAACCAGTTATAAATGTAGAATTCATTCAGGCTGGCTAATTGGGAAAGAGAGGAAAGAAACAGGTTTTCTGGAAAAAAGGATCTTGCTAAAGGTATCTCCGGCATCTGAAGGCGATTTCCAAGGATGAAGGTAACTACAGAGAATAGTACAATAACCGTGTTATGGGTGAAAACGCCATCATGGAAAAGGCTTACCCTCTGAGCTAAATGTTCATTGGCATTGTCTTGAGTTCCCAACCTTCACCAAGTCAAGCTCCTGGGGATCGACTGTTCTGGCAATTCCGGATGATATCAGGACCGGCCCACTCACAGGGAAATCATCTCTCCAGGATAGGATTTGTGAATCACGGAGGTCTGGTTGGAGTTGGCTGGAAGGTTGGGGAGGATAAGACTTTCAAGTCTTCTTGGGGCTGAGAGTGGGAATAGGAGGAAAGTAGACAGTGGGGAAACAGGGAACAGGAGCGAGACAAAAACAGCGGGGACTGGACCTTTTGGAAGGAATAGAGCAAGGATTGCGTGGGGAAACCTGTAGGTTAGCGCGGCTAGAAAGGAAAGCACTAGGAACAGGAGGGAAACAGGTAGGCCTGTGAGTTGAGAGAGGTGGACAATCCTGGGGAGTGTTGGGGGTGTAAAGGGACACAAGAGGAAGCGGCTTTGGATGACGATGAGAGGAGGAAGGACAACGGGAGGCGGGAGGAATAGAGTAGATAGGTGGAGGGCGGGGTCCAGAGGAGGAAGGAATAGAGTAGGCAGGTGGAGCCTGGGGCCGAGAACAGGAGATCCGAGGCAGCTTTTTGGTCATTTCTCCAAACGGCGTTTGGCTAGTTACTCATCTTGACCAAATGAGTAACTGGACATAAGCTCAGACTTACCCCAGTCTTTATGTCCCACGCCAGCCCCGCATCATCCCCTGGCTCAATGCCCATTATGAAATATGTGTGCCCCTCCCTCCGGGCGTGTCAGCGGGCTCACCAGCCAGGGACAGGGCCCCGGGTGCGAGGTTGGAGAGTGACCCCAGGAAATAGCAGACAGAAGAAATATCACAGGAGTCCCTAGGCCTTGGGATAACCTGTAGTTTTGCCCCTTACTAGGCAAAGATAGTGAAAGGGCTGTGCTGCAGTCAGGGGCTGCGCACCAAGAGAATGGATCTGAAGCAGGTGTGGGCAAAGTGGGACGTGCATGCCTCCAGCTGGTTAACTTACTACACTCTCCAAAGCCCTTGTGCATCACTTAGGTCCCTCCATGAACATGGAGTGGTCAGTGATATTATGTCTATTTTTTCTGTAAGGATACTCTAGGCCAGACAGAGAAGTAGATAGGCAGGCAGTGGGTTCCAAACCGGTGTGACTGACACTTGAGCCAAAACTTGGGGTGTCGCAGGCAGGCCTGCGGGACGGTGCACAGCATGCACAGAGTACTGTCAGCTGACCCTCTCCCATGTTTCTGGACAGGATCTTGTGGGGATGCTTTGGAACAGGACTTGACAGTGTAGCTTTCTTCTTGGTTCCCAGGGTCCCTTGGTGTGTTGCCTGACCCTCCCCTGTAGCCAGAAATAGGACTGAGGCCAACAGCTCCCGAGTGCTCAGTACCTACATTTGGGCTTCCTTCCTCGTTCACTACCTGAGATGCCCAGCTGCATGTCAGGTGAGTTAGGAGACTCTTGTGTCCTTGCCCTTCCCTTGTCTGATGTAGCAGTTCTCTCTGCTTATTATTCTTGGGTTTTTCGACCATCACCCAAATCATCGGCCCCTTTGGTCCTGTATTCTCTCCTGTACGCTTATCCCCATCATATTCTGATTGTGCTTCCTTGGCCCAATATCCATATCCTTGCGTACTTCACCCAACCATCCATTGCATTCCTTAAGAGGTCCAGCTGCATGCCTGTAAAACTTCCTGTTTCCTTAGACAGTTTCTTGATTTCCTGTTTCTTGAATCTCCTGGCTTTAACTGTAACCTGGATTTTCCATGAAAATACTGCTTCCTTAGCATATGTCTTAAATAGGGACCATTTCTCCCAGACTCTACAGTTCTTTGAGGTGGGGATGTAGAGTATTTTCCTTGTTTCTTCTGACTCCTTCATACCACTTTTCCTGTCCTCCAATTAGAAAATCTCTTGTCCCATAGAAACTTTGCTACTCACCATTTTCCTGACACTTCTGATATGGATACCTTTTCTTTCTGTGAACAATTTGTGCTTATTTCAAAGTCTTAGTCTTGAATCCATCATCGTTTTTAAAAAAATTTTTATTTGAGAAAGTTAGCAAGAGAGAGAGATTGAAAGAGAGAGAGAGAGAGGGAAGGAGGGAGGGAGAGGAAGAAGAAGAAGAGGAAGAAGGAGGAGGAGGAAGAAGAGGAAGAAGAAGAAGGAGGAAGAAGAAGGAGGAAGAAGAAGGAGGAGGAATAAGGAGGAGGAAGAAGAAGAAGGAAGAAGAAAGAAGAAAGAAAAAAGAAAAAAGGAAAGAAACAGCTGCGGGAGAGGCAAAGGGAGAAGTAGAAGCAGATTTCCCACTAGTTGTGGAGTCTGACATGGGGCTAGATACCAGGACTCCAGGATCATGATTTGGAGCAAAGGCAGATGCTCAATACACTGAGCAACCCAGGGATCCCTTGAGTCCTTCGTCTTGAGTGACGTCAGTGTCCATGTAGATGATCCCATTGAATCCACAGTGTCCATGTAGATTCAGTGCTTTGGCTTCTCCTTTGATTTCTTTATCAATAATATCCACCCATCCATTGGACTTCAGCTGCTTGTGGCCATACCTGGTCTTTTCCAGGACCCAAGAATTATCCCACCCTTGAAATCATGTACACATACATTGCATTTTCTGACTACTACTTCCTGAACTTACACTGTAATCACTGAATTGATCCTACTTCACTGGGGCCTACAACCACTGACTCTTTCTTATTAATTCTGATTCCTGTTATCTTGTTTTCTCTCCTCACCCACTTCAGAATCTATGATTCATAATTTCATTGGTTTTCTTACCATAGTCTATGCTCTCTTGACAGATCTTTTTATTCTGCTTTCCTGGGCAGAAAATCCCCAGTATGAGAGATTCCAACAATTTGACTTTCTGATGTTGATGAATGCTGCTGAGAAAAAAATTCATACACCAGGAAGATACAAAACAACACCCATAATTCTCAATACCTGTAGGACTATTCATGGTGATATTTTTTATGAGAGTTAGAGAAATATGTGAGACAACCTTAATGCATGTAAATAAGGATTTAGGCAAATTATGGTGCAGCCAATCCTAGATAATGAAAAGGAAATGTCCAGTTGAAGAAAATAAGTAGAGATAAGCACTTGAGGTGATGTTAATGGCAGTCTAGGATCGGTTGGCGTGCAGATTGTTAAATTTGTTAACTGCTAGGAGCTTAGGTTTTGCTGCTTTTCTATATGGATCTAAAACAGCTGTTATCACAAAGAAATGGCAAGGCTTCCTACTGAGGTCTGAGTTAAAAAAAAAATGTCTCCTGAGATATTAAAATCCTGTGCCTGGAATGCCTGGGTGGCTCAAGAGCTGATCATCTACCTTAGTCTCAGAGGGTGATCCTGGCATCCTGGGATTGAGTCCTGTGTCGGGCTCCCTGCAGGGAACCTGCTTCTACCTTTGCCTGCTTCAGTGTCTCTCTCTCTCTCTCTCTGTCTGTGTGTGTGTGTGTCTGTCATGGGTAAATACATAAAATATTTTTAAAAAAAGAATTCTGTGCCTACCTCTTGACCCTGTTTTGAGTCCAAAACGTGAACTATGTGATACAGAAATCCACAGCCAAAAATTAAACTGTTTTTAGGTCAGTGATACCTCTGAGGTGTTAGATACACAGTCTATCTCTCTGTAGTAACACCACCATAGTCCAAGTCACAAGGAAAGCCCTGCTGAAGAGGAGCTCACAATCCAAAATTAGAAAACATATGAGCAAACAATCCGTGTGAGGGATGGTCAGCAGGAATAAAGAAGGGCATATTTACACAAACACTTCAGCAATAATGTCATGTAATTAAAGGCATAGAACAAAAACTTGAAATTCTGTTAAAAAGCACAAGATACTGCAGAACAGATGCCAAAACAAACAAACAACAAAACCAACACCAGAATGAAAAATATAGTCATTGAAGTAAACTCAGTGCGTAGTATACACTTCAGATTGGACACTATTTTCTTTTTTTAAGATTTTATTTATTGATTCATGAGAGAGAGAGAGAGAGAGAGAGAGAGAGAGAGAGAGAGAGAGGCAGAGAAGCAGGCTCCATGCAGGGAGTCCAAAGTGAAATTTGATCCCGGGACCAGGACTCCGGGATCAGGCCCTGGGCCAAAGGCAGACTCTCAACTGCTGAGCCCCCCAGGTGTCCCTGGACACCATTTTCTAATAACAGCTTGAAAAATATCTTTGAAATAATAATGTCAGTGCACAAGATAAACTTGACATTAGATGGCACTGAAGAGAGAAAGGATGATGTGAGGGAATTATCAAGAGACAGCACAAAGAGATGAAAGAAGGAAACAATCTGTGATATTTTGATTTATATGAAATATGTATTTGGCCATTCAGATGACCAAAATATATTTCTCATTTATTTGGCCCTTGTCCACAGCTCCTGGCTCATAGCTCCCAATACCCTGGGAATTTTCTGAGCAATAAGAGCAAGGGGAGCATCCTTTGTCATAACACTTGGTCTCTTGTTCTCAGTTCCTGAAATCACCTCAGAGCCATAAAGGTTACTGAGTGTCTTATTACTTATAACAAGCCCCTTCCCACTACCACCACAACTGCGTTTATGGTAGTGAGGTGACTTGGATAGCACCTAAGGATGGGGCTGGTTGTCAGGGGCACCAACCAAGAATAAAGGGTGGGAACTTCTAGTCCCACCCCCTGACCTCTGAGGAAGGGAGAGGGGCTGGAAGTTTGAATGAATCAGCAATGGCCGACGATGTAATCAATCATGCTTACCTAATGAGGCTTCCATAAAACCCCCAAAGGATAGCATTGAGAAAGCTTCTGGGTTGGTAGACACATGGCCGGTGCTGGGAGAGTGGCATGCCAGAGAGGTCATGGAAGCCCCGTGTCTCTTACCACATAACTTGCCCTGCGCATATCTTCCATCTGGCTGTTCTTGAATTATATCCTTTTATAATAAACCAGTAATCTAAGTTTCTCTGAGTTCTATGACCGGCTCTATCAAATTAATCCAACCCAAGGAAGGGGCCCTGGGAACCTCTGATTCATAGTCAGAATGACAAGTCAACCAGACTGTGACTGGTATCTGAAGTGGAGCTAGTCTTGTGGTACTGAACCCTTAACGTGTGGAATCTGAAGCTATCTCTAGGTGAGCAGTGTCAGAATTGAGTTGAAAGGTCGCATACCCAGTTGATGTTGAAGAAGTGCTTGGTGGTATGGGGAAACCACCCCCCCACACAAACGCACACATTGGAATTTGGTGATCAAACCCATTTAATATGAAAGTAAGGTTAAGAAGACTGTAAAATAGAATTTAAGAGTGCAACATCTGAGGGGGGCACTTGATGGGCTGAGCACCGGGTGTTATGCTGTATGTTCGCAAATTGAACTCCAATAAAAAAAATTTTAAAAAAGAGTGCAACATATGTCTGATAAAAGTATAAGATGAAGAAACTAGAGAAAATAAGGAAGAGGAAATATTCAAAGTGATAATAACTGAATTTGTTCCAGAAATGATAAAACACATTAATCCTCAGAATCGGGACACATTATGAAATCTCACAGAAACAAGAAATCCACAGCTAGCTCTAACAGAGAGAAACTGTGAACATTAAGGATTAAAGAGACCTTAAACGCAGTAAGAGAGGGGCACCTGGGTGGCTCAGTGGTTGAGCATCTGCTTTTGGCTCAGGTCATGATCCCAGGGTCCTGGAATTGAGTTCTCATCAGGCTCCCCACAGGGACCCTGCTTCTCCCTCTGCTTATGTCTCTGCCTCTCTCTGTGTCTCTCATGAATAAACAAGAAAAAAAAGGCCTCCGAGTGGGGGGGGCATGAGGAGCTGGGCTAGGGCCGCGGCAAGAGCCCCCAGGATGGGAGAGCCCGGCCCGGAGGAGCAGGAGCTTCCCCAATCTTCCCGGGCAGAAAGGCGCTTGCAGGGAGGTGGAGTAGGACCCCAGGAGGGCGGGGATGCGCTCAGGCTCCCAGGGGCACCAACAGGACCTGCACCAACAGGACCTGCACCCCCAGGCCCACACCCTGCGGCCGAGTTCCCTAAAGGGCTGCAGCACACACGGCTGGACCCAGGAGCACAGGGTGCTGGGGACACAGCCCAGGAACCAGCACTCCCCCCCCAGGACAGGCAGAGGCCAGGAGGGCCCAGGACAGCAAGGACACTCCTGCAGCCGGGTGGCCCCGAGCTGAGCAGATCAGCGGCTCCCCTGCAGGAGCATCCAGGCCCTTGCAGGCTGAGAGCTCTGCAGTTACTGTGGGAGCTGACTCCAGGGCTGGAGAGCTGGCCCCGCCACTGAGGTGGTTCCTCCTGGGGCCTCAGGGGTAAACAACCCCCACTGAGCCTCACTGTGTCCTCACAGGACAAACAGGTTAAACAACCTTCACTGAGCGCTGCACCAGGCAGGACGCTGAGCAGCTCCCCCAAGTGCTCACACCTGAGAATCAGCACAGCAGACCCCTGCCCCAGAAGACCAGCTAGACTGACAGGGGGAAAAAAAATTGACCAAGCAGCACTGGAAAGGTCAAGGGAAGTCGAGGGATTTACAGTATACACAACCAGAAGATACTCCCCCTTGTTTTTTGTGTTTTGATTTCTGTTGCTTCTCCCCCCTTTTTTGCTTTTCTTTTTTTTTTCTTTCTTTTCCCCTTTTTTTCTTTTCTTTTTCTTTTCTTATCTTCTCTCTTTTTCTCCTTTTCCCAACAACTTGTTTTTGGCCACTCTGCACTGAGCAAAATGACTAGAAGGAAAAACTCACTTCAAAAGAAAGAATCAGAAAGAGTCCTCTCTCCCACAGGGTGACAAAATCTGGACTACAATTCAGTGTCAGAAAGCCAATTCAGAAGCACTATTAAAAAGCTACTGGTAACTGTAGAAAAAAGCATAAAGGACTCAAGAGACTTCATGACTGCAGAATTTAGATCTAATCAAGCAGAAATTAAAAATCAATTAAATGAGATGCAATCCAAACTGGAGAGGTCCTAACGACGAGGGTTAATGAGGTGGAAGAACGAGTGAGTGACATAGAAGACAAGTTGATGGCAAAGAGGGAAACTGAGGAAAAAAGAGACAAACAATTAAAAGACCATGAGGATAGATTTAGGGAAATAAACGAAAGCCTGAGGAAGAAAAACCTACATTTAATTGGGGTTCCTGAGGGCACCAAAAGGGCCAGAGGGCCAGAATATGTATTTGAATAAGTCATTGCTGAAAACTTTCCTAATCTGGGAAGGGAAACAGGCATTCAGATCCAGGAAATAGAGAGATCCGCCCCCTAAAATCAGAAGGACCCACATGCAATGAATACTTGATAAGATAGTGGAAGAGAAAACACGAAAAAGAGGTGCCATTGGTTTTAGAGAAGTGGGATTATGGTCAACTCATTCTCTATCTTCCCAACGTTCAGGGTGCAGTCCTAACACGATGTTGACTGGGGCTTTCCCTGTTGTATCCACTTTCTCGAAGAGGCTCAATGAGTGCTAGACGCAAAGCAGTCCTGTGATCGTCGCCCATCATCATGCACTGGTAGACTGCATGAAAAGACTTGAAACGGGAAAGGGAGTTTCATTACATAGGAGAGTGTGTGTCGGCTTTGTGCTAAGGCAGCCCAAGGTCCTCTTCTCCTCCCCTTCCAGCGAGGGAGAGGAATGGTACTCCTTGGTCCCTCACCCATCAAGTGGGGGAAGCTCTAAGAGAGCGAATGGTCAGAGAAGCTGGCAGAGAGAGATTTGTGCTGAAGCTGTAGCAAATGTAGGTCTCCTCTCCACCCTGGCCCCAGAATGCAGTCAGACAGGTACACCATGAGCGACTGGGAGACCGACATGTGTCCCTGGAGTTTTGGGGATGAGTAAGATTGGCGCTTCCTTCCCACCTGGGCAGTACTTAAGGCAGGAGGCTGACAATAGGCCCCTGAAGGCAGGGAGAGGAGCCGGCAGCAGCAAAGCCTGCACTTCCGTTTGGTGTTGCAAGGATGTGTGTAGCATGGGCTGGCTGGATGCTGCATGTACATCCTCCCAATTTGGCTGCTGCTATGAAACTTGACTTTGCTCCTTGGTCTCTGCTTTCATGGATGCTATACTCTAAGGGCAGACAGTAATCAAAGACTCACACGCATAAATATAAATCTAGTTGTCAGAAGTACTAACGTAGAAGGTACATGGTGCTACAAGAGCATTTAATAGGTACATCAGTCTAGTTAGAGAGATCTGGGAAGCTTTCCTTGAGGAAGTGATACATGAGATCCCAAAGTAAGAATTAACCAGAGGAACCCTAGGTGGGGAGGGTTGAGAGCATTTCGAGGGGGAGAGAGCACCTTATACCAGCTTCCTAATGCCAGCAGGTGCAAGGCACATGCAAGCACCAGAAAGAAGGCCAGTTAGGCCGAAAGCCAGGGAGAAGTGTGTGGAGAGGTGCGGAGCCAAACAGGAAACGCATTAAACAATTTAAAGCTTGAGGGATCCCTGGGTGGCGCAGCGGTTTAGCGCCTGCCTTTGGCCCAGGGCGCGATCCTGGAGACCCGGGATCGAATCCCACGTCGGGCTCCCGGTGCATGGAGCCTGCTTCTCCCTCTGCCTGTGTCTCTGCCTCTCTCTCTCTGTGACTATCATAAATAAATAAAAATTTAAAAAAATTAAAAAAAAACAATTTAAAGCTTGGAACGATCTTCTGAGATTCCTATTTTGAATAATCATCCTGGCTACAATGAGGAGAACACATTTTCAAGGGGATACGTGCAGGTGTAGACCTCTTTCATTAATTTTCCCTAGAATTTTGTGGGGGCATTTTGATCTTCAGAGCATTTCTTTTTGAGATTCAGAAAGGTCTCTTATACTTTGGGATATTGCCTCTGATCCACTTACCATTTCCTTCTTTGGAAATTCTTTAATACTTGCAGGTTGGATCTTTGCAACTCACCTTCATTCTGTAATCATACTTCTCTTTCTTTTCCCCTGTATTTGTATTCTACAAATACTTAAATTTTTGTGCAAGGTCTTTTGTTCCATCTACTGTCTCCTGTTCAGGCTATATTTGATGACTGTGTTCACTTCATTTGAATGGACTTAATGCATTCTTATCTCAGCCTCTTCTCTTTGACAGGGAGGGGGAGACCGAGACAGACACAGGATGGAGAGAGAGAACAAGACAGGGAGGGAGACGAGTGAGAGACCAAGAGACAGGAAGGTAGACACAGAGACAGGGAGAGAGAGACAGGGAGGGACAGGCCGAGGTGTAGGGATTGAGGCAAGAAAGACTGGGAGGGACACAGAGACTGGGAGGAGAGAGAGAGAGACGGGGACAGGGAGACAGGGAGGGAGACACAGAGCCAGAGAGAGGCTTCGTGCCTCCAGGAGCGATGGGGGCGTCCGCGCCCCTCAGGACTGAGCCTGGGTGCCCGATGCCCCAACTAGACTAGTGGGTGGAGGCCCTCTCGGGTCCCCTCTAGGCTCCGTGGAGGGCGGGCCTGTCTGAGGACACTCCCCTGGGGCCTGGAGGGGAGTGTGACCCTGAGGAAAGTGTGATTCTCTAGGGACCAAGAGAAGTCACACCTGGAGCTAACCATGGGCTGCAAAACAAGCAGGACACATCATTCGGGCTGGTGGGTACCTGTGCATTTCCTTACCTGCAGCGATTGTTTTGTGACGTGCACTTCTACCAAGACTCGGGAAACCGTGCACTTTGATCTAGGGAAGTTGTGATTACATACTTACACTTGAACCCAGAAGAACACCTAGAGACTCACACACCCAGGAGCTAAGGCCTCTGTAATTAATGCTACGAAATACTTCAACAGTCCTACCGTGTCAACACGAGGATTCCCGCGAGGCCCGGAGAATTGGATGCTGTAGCATAAATTAGTAACTAAGGGACGCGGGGTAATAGGAAGCTAGAAGTTAATATATCGAAGAGATATTTACTCTCCAGGTTCCTTCTTGATATTCTCTGTCTTTTTTTTTTTTCTCTGTCTTTTTTTGAATTGTTGTCAGTTTCTGTTGTCTTAAGTATTCAGTCCACGTCCCACCCCTTACTTGGCAACCACGTGTATGTTTTCTGTATCTGAGTTCAGGTCATTGTGTTTTTGTTGTCTTGTAGTCTGTTTGCCGGGGAGGTTTCTATGTTTTAGATTCCACATATACGTGTACTCATGCGATGCTTGTCTTTTCTCTCTCTGATTCATGTCCCTTAGCGTGCCCCCCATTGGCTATCATGAAACCTGTGGCGATGAAAACGGGCGCGCGTGTGTATCATTGTGAGTGACCAGTTTCGGGCCTGGAGGACCCAACCGCGTGCAACGGGCCGTTATTCCTAGGTAGAAGGCAAATGTCCTCTTTTCTCTCTATGGGAATCTTCATTTTATTAAGTAAATACCGTCTGTCTGAAACCTTAAGGAACCATTTACTTTTTTACCTGACACATTACACCGGGGAACCTATCCTGGACAATGGAAACATTTCATTTGGGGCTTCACATGATCTTTGTTCACTCAGCTTCAAAATGACATGTTTCTTAACTACTGGGAAAACGAGGAGTCGCTCTCGTGTCTGCGGCAGAGACAGGAGGCCACACGGAGGACGCCAGGTACACACACGTCCCAGAGGAGGAAAGGCCACAGAGACAGAAAGGCAGGGGCTGCAGGGACAGCAGGGAGGGCATGGGCACGATGGCCAGTAGTCGGCTGTCTCTGTGGTAGAAATGTGGCCCAGGTACCATCTGGTCTCGCCTGTGTGACACTGGGAATGGACCTAAAGTACCACGATGTATAATTTAAAAGCATCAGAGGAAATTTTTGTATGAAGTTAACATCCTTTATTACAAACAAAACTCATGATGCAATTATAGAGGCTTATGAAAAACACAAAATACAGAAACAGCACACGAGAGGGGAGGGGAAGGTTTCAGTTGTGCTGCAGCCATCATGAGCTGTTGCTCGGGGGCCGAGGCTGGTGGCTCCACTGAGGCCGGTGGCTGATCCGGCCCTTCGACGAACTCAAGAGGGGGCACTGAGGCCTGCTCCACCTTTTGGAGGGGCCAAGGGTGCAGGTGGCTCCTCCGGGTCAGACAGTGAATCAGAGGTGTGACCAACACCTGCAGTGGCTTCGAATCAGCAGGTGCCATCTCGCCTCCTCGCAAGCACTCCACTCCAGCAGCCAAGACCGGCTCGATCACCTCTGGCTCTGATGCTTCAGCAGGCCCTGAGGTAGGAGCTGCGCCGGGCTCTTGAGGTGGTTCAGGATATTGCTGAGGGGCGGAGGCTACTTGCTCCACTGAGACAGGTGGCTGCTCCGGCACTTCCGGGAGCTTGATTGCAGGCTCTGGGGCCTGCTCCTCATCCAGGTCAGCCAAGGGTGCAGGTGGCTCCTCCAAGTCGGGACACTGAGTCAAAGGTTTGACCACCACGTGCATTGGCTTTGACTCAGCAGCTTGCATCTTGACTCGGGCAATACACTCAGCTCTAGCAGCCATTCCCGGCTCGAACAGATCAGGCCCAAAAGCTTCAGCAGGCCCCACAGTCAGAACTGGGGTGGGCTCCTGAGGTGGTTCAGGGTGTTGCTCGCGGTCCGAAGCTATAGCCCCAAGAAGACAAAGTATCATCACCAGGACACACTTTCCACGTCCCTCTCAAATCAAGGACACTCTTCCCACCGTTCAAGGTGTGTGAGTGCAAGAGCCCTGGGAGGTCTCCCCAAACTGCAGCCCATGGGGATGGGGTGTGAGCCTACCCTGTGCTCCCGGCCCAGCTGCATGGAGGCTGGGTCTGTGTGGCCCATCCTGTCCCCAGCTCGGCCACCCCAGTCCTCCTCATCCTCATCGTCTAATTCCACGAGCTCCAGGTAACGCTGGGCCCTGTTTTCCAGGTCTGAGCCTGGCGTGTTGAGCCCCATGAATGCCAGCAGCTTCCTCAGGGAGAGAAATTCCGGTGGCTGATGAAATCCTCCCGATAGTACTCCAGCCAGATGTCCAGGATGCAGGAGATGGAGCTGGAGGTACGGATGGGCAGAGGCATTGGATGACAGGGCTCCCTCACACCAAGGTGTCCTGGGGAAGCCCTGCAGGAACTGGGGCCCTCGGCCTCCCACATGGGGCTGTTGGAGGCCAGTGCTGCTCCTTGTCCACCTGCCACCTGGTGGTCCTGCCTGCCACAGCCCTGCTCACTGAGGAAGGGCTGGCACGAAGCCTCTGTGCGTGGGAGCCCATGACCAGCGGCGTGACCATCACTGTCTTTCCCGGGGAACCTTCCCTCCCGTGGGTCTGCCCTGCCTCACTCACGAGGGGCCCCCAGGGGGTGTCCTTCCACTGACTCTAATCTCCCACGGGGCGGGGGCCGTCTGGTCCGTGAGCACTCACTGGCCCTCCTGAGCACCTGCCGTGCACCCGGGTCCAGGTGCCACCAGATTGGTGAGTGCGATACTCCCCACACCCTCTGCTCTGGGTCCCAGGTGGCGGGGAGACAGAGGGCTTTGAAGGGGGCAGGTGTGGAGAAGGACTCCATTAGGGGTCCCAGTGCTCTCCCACAAAGCCCGTATCCCATCCACAGCTCTCCTTTCCTCTTTTCTCAAAGGACCCATTAGACCTTCACCCTGTCACAGGAATTGCAGACTTGTGGGGTGAGGGTCCAGCAGCCCCCTCGCGGCCCTCCTGGAGAGGGAAGGCTCCCCTGCATGAGCCAGGGCTCACTCACATTTCCCACTGGTCCAGGATTCCTTCCTTCTTGCAGGAAGCTACAATGCATCGATATCCAGAGGAGGGCGGGGGGCATCACAGGAATCATCCTGTGGACCCGATCTCTCCTCATTGCTGCTGTCACCCTCTGACCTCTGACTAGTCCGGAGCCCTGGGGGGCTGTCAGCTCTGTGCGTGGGGCCACAGGCAGCTCCTGGAGAAGCACCTGCACCTGCTGGCGCTTCCTGAATGCTTGAGGAATGAAAGGGCTCCGGCCAGGCCCATGGCCGATATCCAAGTGGGCCTGGGCGCCCCGGTGTCCCCGGGGACCCCTACTCCGAATGCCCCAGGATACAGACCCCAGATGGACTCAAAACTCCCTTTCCATGGCAAAACAGGCCAGCTCAAGACCCTGGTGATGGTGGGGAGGCGGCACAGGCTTCGTCATGGGGACAGAACGACGACTGCTGAGCACAAGCACAGCCCCTCTAGCCGACCTGTCACAGGCCACGCCCGGGGGCTGCCCTGCGGGACCCGACTAGGCCCTGCGTGACTCTACTCCAGTCGGAGGAGCAGCCCCAGGGCCGGGAAGGTCAGGAACATTCCCCAAGACTCCCAACCAGTAGGTGGCCCATCCCCCTGGGCTGTGGAGTCAGGGTGCTCACTTTGCAAACAGCAGGTCCAGCACCTCTTCAGGGGTGCCATATTCCTCCAAAACATTTAGGAATTCAAATAGGAACGGATTGTCCAAGCGCAGCAAAGCAGGCACCAGTTCTTCTACCTGCTGCTCCAGCAGCTCCCTCCGGCTGGGGGTGGTTGGGCAGATCCGATTCCTTCTCAGGGCTGAGGCCCTTTCAGCCTGAGGTGGGACAGAGGAGACGTGCAGCCTGCACTGTAGCCTCCAGACCACCTGGGAGTTGGAGCGCAGACCAAAGCCCGAGCTCTCAGTGGCTGCAGGGGACGGGGGGAGGGGGGGCAGGAGTGCCCACAGCAGGAACACGGGGCTTGACGCCTGCGGCTCTGTCACTTAGCATCTGACTCTTGGTTGTGGCTCAGGTCATGGCCTCAGCATCCTGGGAACCCGCCCCTGGCAGGCTCTGCGCTTGGGGCCGAGTGTGCTTGAGGAGTCTGTGTCTCCCTCTCCTGCTCCCTGCTCTCTGCCTGTCTGTTAAAAAAACAATCCAATAAAGAAATAATCTTAGAGGATAAATTTTCAAAAAAATTTGGATCAATACAAGGACCTAGTGGGAAAGGTCAGTGTCCCACGTCCACTTGTCAGCTGAGTTTTGGCAGCACCTCCCTGCATTAACGGCTTCACCCCTTGTCAAACCCCAAATCTTAAAACTTCTCTGTCATATTTTTAAAAATATTTTAAAATAAAAGAGAAGCTTTGAAAATACACCAAGATAAGTTTCTTCTCACATCCAACTAAATGTTTTGATATTTTACATGTCTCCTCCCACTACATCTTTATAAAAGCAAGCAACATTGATAATCCTTCATCTCAATTGCAAATTGACTCCCTGTCAAAGCATTTTCAAAAAATACAAGAACTTTCAGAGTGGTGACATAGAATATCAAATGTCAAGTTGAATTTGAGCACTATGTGCCTCGTAAGTGGAACTTCACAACAATATTCTAGGCTTGATTATTTATTAAGAGAACTTAGAATCCCATATAAGGCTAATAATGTTCTGGTGATTGCCCTACAAGTCATCACTACACTAATGTCCCTTTTTGCTCCAAAGTACGTTTCAATGTGTGTGTGTGTGTGTGTGTGTGTGCGTGCATGCATATGTGTGTATGTATGTTAATATATAATTTTAAAAATCCAGTCAACCCTTAATTTACTCTTCATGATGATGTTAAATTAAGTTAAAATGAAAGGAATGTGGTCTGGTCTTGACTCTTTCAATGTGTTGCTATTTCATAGTTCCTAACACTTTAGTTGTACTGAAATGAGCTTCCCACATTACTTAAGAGGGCAAATATTTGGATCCGGATTACCTTAAAATTTTGCAAGATTTATAAAAGATATATAAAGCTTGTTAAAATAATTTGTAAATTATTACATTTCATAAAAATACAAATTCGAAAATAATAAAATAGGCTTGAAACTAGAAAATAGTAAAGAAACTTTTGTCTGCCTTGATACTTATAGTTAGAGAACATCAAGCCTGATATTGCTAGGACTAATAAACAGCTGGATCACCAAGCTGACTATTCCCTTTGAAAGGTTATCCTGACTTTGGAATGGCATGAGTCAGACTCTAAAGGAGAATAAGTGTCTCTGAGGATGTTCAGATATGAGCACCAAGAAGGTAATGAGCCTGGAAATCCTCTGATACACAGAAAAGTAATAAGAATTGGGGAAAATCTTAAATGAAAAAACTATGTGTATCCAACCTGAAACTATTTAAAAAGCTCTCATCTAAAGAGAGTTTATAAAGAGCCTCATTCAGTTTATGAAACAAAAATAGAAATGATGGCAGGGATTTTATGAGAAAGCACATTCTAATCAATCTAAGAAATAACGTTCTAACAGCAATGTTTTACTTTTGGAGTCAGTAGCTTATTATCCCCCAAATCAGATGAAGTTAGTGGAGTTGGCTTTCAGTGAATTTGTGCTCTTGGTGAGATGCTGGACTCAGAGAAGTATTGAGGTTCCTTCCATTTCTAGGGTTTCTTTTTTAAGTACTGATACCACAAAAAGTGTTAATGAATTTCCATGGTTCTCTCTAACTTTCAAATAAAGAACATATCAGACTACATGATACCTGCTTACTTAATATTTTATATGTGCATCTTTTTTTTTTATTAAAGTTACAGACCAGAATATGTCATCTACCTCTATGTATGGAGATATAAAGATACATTCATACACTATATCTATCTACAGACCAGTATATGTCATCTATCTCTATCTATAGATATGGTATGCAGCTATATCTATATCTACATACCTATATCTATATCTATATCTATATCTCCATACATAGAGATAGATGACATATTCTGGTCTATATCCTTAAAGCCAGAAAAGCAGGATTAATTTTTCCTGATACATTTTTTGACTTTGGCAGACAATAATGACCTTAAAAAACATTAAATATCTCATAAAATATAATAGAGAAAAATAAAAATGGCTCATTATTCCACTTCCCAGGGATAACCACTATTAATATGTTGGTTCATATTCTTTTCCCTCTTTCTGTTGATAATAGACTAGTCAAAATATATTAATGTCTTTTCATACACATGGAATAATACTATTAATACTAAAACTATGTTTTTCAAAGTATTTCTTGCCTCTACTTCCACATAGATTGATCTTCTTCTTTTGCGTGACTCTGTTGTATTCTATTCAATGAACCTAAGTTTATTTAACTGATATTCCAGTTGAATAAGGGGCTTGTTTTGAAACCTTAACTATTATAAATGATGTTGCATAATATTTATAACAATATTATCTTCACTACAAAGACTAATAAACATCTCTCAAGTACTTAGGAGGTGCCAAACACTTTCTTACACACTTTATAGACATCATTTCATTTAATTCTCAAAGGATAGTGAAATCTAGACATGCTATGTAACTTGCCTAAGCTCACATATCTAGAAAGTAATGCCGTTAGAAACGACAAATACCCCCCATTTGCCTCGACATGGATGGACCTGGAGGGCATTATGCTGAGTGAAATAGTCAGTCAGTGAAGGACAAATATTATATGGTCTCATTCATTTGGGGAATATAAAAAAATAGTGAAAGGGAATAAAGGGGAAAGGAGAGAAAATGAGTGAGAAATATCAGAGAGGGAGACAGAACATGAGAGACTCCTAACTCTGGAAAGGAACAAGGGAAAGTGGAAGGGGAGGTGGGTGGGGGGGATGGGGTGACGGGGTGATGGGCACTGAGGGGGGCACTTGATGGGAGGAGCACTGGGTGTCATACAAATGTTGGCAAATCGAACTCCAATAAAAAAATATATATATATTTAAAGAAGAAAGTAATGAAGTGGTAATTGCAACTCAGGTCTGTCTGATTCTAGAGCTAAAGCTCAACACTCACTCAGCAAATACTTCTGTGCATACATTTTTGTATGACTTGTGTTAGTACACACATGGTCCATTTATAAACATAGTATCACTGAGTCAAAGGTTATGCAATATTGGAACCTCAAGATGTATTTTCAAGATAATTTCCAAAAAATTTTACCGATTAGCACTATTGCAGAAAATCAGAGCACTACTTTCTCCATACTCTTGCCAGCATTGTGTAGTATTTATCTCCCCCCCCATATGATAGGCAAAATAGTGTTATTAGTGTTGTTTCAATTTTCCTTTCTTTAATAATTTACTGTTTTAGTAATAAAATGCATATATTTAAATATCATTCTTGTCATCAGCTGTTACATTATACCTCATATGACTATCATCTCTGTTTTGGAGAAGTGGCATAAAATTCTCAAGAAAGTTTTTTTTTTGTGCATTTGTTTATGTGTGTGTGTGTGTGTGTGCAGTACATTATTCATTCTCTGTGTCACCACATGTATCCAAATTCCTTTTTTTTTTTTTTTTTCCTGTCCTTTGGAATTTGTTTCTGGGTTAAGCACAGCCAGTTGCCATGCTGCCAGCAAGTTCCCATTATTCAATTCAACAATCAGTTAAGGTTTCTTTCTTTTTTTTTTTTAGGATTTTATTGATTTATTAATGGGAGACACAGAGAGAGAGAGAGAGAGGCAGAGACACAGGCAGAGGGAGAAGCAGGCTCCCCCAGGGAGCCCAATGCGGGACTCGATCCCGGGACCCTAAGATCACTCCCTGGTCCAAAGGCAGCTGCCCAACAGCTGAGCCACCCAGGGATCCCTCAGTTAAGGTTTCAGGACTTAGGCAAGGTAACTGACTAGAGACTAGGAGCACACCATTTAAAGTTGCTTTTTTTTTCTCATAAAAATGATGGCAGTTATGGAAAGAGAGAAGAAAAACTTTTTGAAAACTAACATGATATGAATTAATAGATGTATACACACATGCATATGTACATGTTCTTTTAAAAGAGTGAAGAGTTCAAGGGAAAAATAACATTAAAAGAAGAGCTGTTCAAAAATTATCTTAACTTTTAAAAGTCCTTCAGAAAATAAAAAAGTGATTAAAGAATTTGAGGTCAAGAATTCTTAGAAATTAAGAAATCAACTCACCATTTACATTTCTTTTAGAGTCCCTCTATAGGAGCACCTGAGTGGCTCATGGATGACCATCTGCTTTTGGCTCAGGTCATGATCCTGTGATCCCAGGACCTGAGATCGAGTTCTGGATGGGCCTCCCCATAGGGAGCCTGCTTCTCCCTCTGCCTGTGTCTCTGCCTCTCTCTCTGTCTCTCATGAATAAATAAAGTCTTTAAAAAATAAAAAAAAATAAATTCCCTCTATACACTCCAACAAGTGCATATCACATTGCAGAAAAATGCGCCGGAGTCCACCAAATGCTACCAAGTCTAGGAAGCAGTCAGGGTTAACATTTATTTCAAGTGGAAAAACGTGGCACTCAGCTACATCTAATGGCATGAAGATCAACTAAGGCACACAAAAGCACTTGTTTTTTGTAATATATTCAAAGGTACAGCCATTTGCTGTGCTTAGCATTCTCAAGATGATAGTTTTGTCAATGGTAATAAGAGTAAGCGTGATTATGTTATAGAATTATCATCAATAAAAACAAAAGTGTCATAAGTGGTGTCCTTAAACTTGGAACCAATTAGCAGCACCTGTAATCATTCTCCTTAATTATTCTCATTTTCTTAGAGGAGAAGAGAGGAGAACTTAATGTGTATCAGGTTAAGTGTTTCCTCCCTAAAGTTAAATACTTTTTTCTATAATAATCTCTAATGAATGCATGTTTGATATTTTATACTTCTTTTCTTTTGCATGAGCAGACCTACTGACATTTTTCACCTTGTTCAAGCAAAAATGAAAAAGAATGCTAAGTAATTACAATGTGGAAGTAGCCTTTTTCTTTTTCTGAGTGTTACTTGGAAGAATGCATCTTGCTACAAAGCCAGTATTTTTTCTTCAATTAATATAAGTAAGAAATGGGACAGACTAAGGGATTGGGCATGTGGTTTATCTCTGGTCTGTAATTTGTTTAAAAAGCAACTCCTATTTCTTTTCTAACCTGTTCATTTCTCTCCTCTACATAGCTTAAAAAAGAAAAAAAGACCACCTACATCCACACAATATCATGTCCCCCAAAGCCAAACTTAAAAAAAAGGAAGCATCAGTAAAATATTTATTTAACTTTTCTGCTCTAACAGGCAAATGTAACACAAAAGGCAACAAAATCTACATTATGATTTCATGATTATTAATTTGAATATGAATGGAAATGCCTGATTCCAAAGCTCGATTGAACTGCAAAATAATATACTGTGCTTAAGTCATTTTTTTCCTAATTATATGGTGAAATCATTAAAAAATAATGATTAAGTTCACTCAAAATGACATTGTAAAGCTTGTAGAAATATAAAAGCAGAATCTTTACAGATATGTGCGTATATATATATATATATATATATATATGTTTCATTTTTTTATCATGGTTCATACCGCAAAGATTTTAAAGAGATTGACTTTTATCTTAGAATTCCTATTGATAAGGAGGATAACTACTAAAAAAAAAAAAAAACGAATTGACCAATCTATCAATGGAATACTACATATTAATTTCATTATTGGTTATGTACATTGTATTATGAACATGGTTTTCAATTGCAGAAATGTCTCCTTTACAATGAGCGTTGTTTATTTGAGAAAAGAGAGATAGACAAACTATAGCTAGAAAAAAATTGAGTGAGAAAAAATTTTATTTTTTATATATCTGATTTATTGATTTATTATTTATTTCAGAGAGAGAGAGAGCATGAGCGATGGGAGTTGGTGAACAGAGGGAGAGGGAGGGAGGATCCCATGTGGAATCCTTTCTGAGCACAGAGCCTGTTCCTCAGCTCAATCCCAGGACCAGAGATCATGACCTGAGCAGAAATCAAGAGCTGGACGCTAAACACACTGAGCTTGTTTACTTTACTCCATTATCCTATTATAATAGTAAATTACCACTACCTGTTCACATGTTATGGCAGAGAGTCTAACTCTTGAGTCCATTTTCTTTTTTTTTTTCTTTTTTTTTTTTTTATTGGTGTTCAATTTACTAACATACAGAATAACACCCAGTGCCCGTCACCCATTCACTCCCACCCCCCGCCCTCCTCCCCTTCTACCACCCCTAGTTCGTTTCCCAGAGTTAGCAGTCTTTACGTTCTGTCTCCCTTTCTGATATTTCCCACACATTTCTTCTCCCTTCCCTTATTTTCCCTTTCACTATTATTTATATTCCCCAAATGAATGAGAACATATAATGTTTGTCCTTCTCCGACTGACTTACTTCGATCAGCATAATACCCTCCAGTTCCATCCACGTTGAAGCAAATGGTGGGTATTTGTCATTTCTAATAGCTGAGTAATATTCCATTGTATACATAAACCACATCTTCTTTATCCATTCATCTTTCGTTGGACACCGAGGCTCCTTCCACAGTTTGGCTATCGTGGCCATTGCTGCTAGAAACATCGGGGTGCAGGTGTCCCGGCGTTTCATTGCATTTGTATCTTTGGGGTAAATCCCCAACAGTGCAATTGCTGGGTCGTAGGGCAGGTCTATTTTTAACTGTTTGAGGAACCTCCACACAGTTTTCCAGAGTGGCTGCACCAGTTCACATTCCCACCAACAGTGTAAGAGGGTTCCCTTTTCTCCGCATCCTCTCCAACATTTGTTGTTTCCTGCCTTGTTAATTTTCCCCATTCTCACTGGTGTGAGGTGGTATCTCATTGTAGTTTTCATTTGTATTTCCCTGATGGCAAGTGATGCAGAGCATTTTCTCATATGCATGTTGGCCATGTCTATGTCTTCCTCTGTGAGATTTCTCTTCATGTCTTTTGCCCATTTCATGATTGGATTGTTTGTTTCTTTGGTGTTGAGTTTAATAAGTTCTTTATAGATCTTGGAAACTAGCCCTTTATCTGATATGTCATTTGCAAATATATTCTCCCATTCTGTAGGTTGTCTTTTAGTTTTGTTGACTGTATCCTTTGCTGTACAAAAGCTTCTTATCTTGATGAAGTCCCAATAGTTCATTTCTGCTTTTGTTTCTTTTGCCTTCGTGGATGTATCTTGCAAGAAGTTACTATGGCCGAGTTCAAAAAGGGTGTTGCCTGTGTTCTTCTCTAGGATTTTGATGGAATCTTGTCTCACATTTAGATCTTTCATCCATTTTGAGTTTATCTTTGTGTATGGTGAAAGAGAGTGGTCTAGTTTCATTCTTCTGCATGTGGATGTCCAATTTTCCCAGCACCATTTATTGAAGAGACTTTCTTTCTTCCAATGGATAGTCTTTCCTCCTTTATCGAATATTAGTTGCCCATAAAGTTCAGGGTCCACTTCTGGATTCTCTATTCTGTTCCACTGTTCCACTGTTCCATGTGTCTGTTTTTGTGCCAGTACCACACTGTCTTGATGACCACAGCTTTGTAGTACAACCTGAAATCTGGCATTGTGATGCCCCCAGATATGGTTTTCTTTTTTAAAATTCCCCTGGCTATTCGGGGTCTTTTCTGATTCCACACAAATCTTAAAATAATTTGTTCTAACTCTCTGAAGAAAGTCCATGGTATTTTGATAGGGATTGCATTAAACGTGTATATTGCCCTGGGTAACATTGACATTTTCACAATATTAATTCTGCCAATCCATGAGCATGGAATATTTTTCCATCTCTTTGTGTCTTCCTCAATTTCTTTCAGAAGTGTTCTATAGTTTTGAGGGTATAGATCCTTTACATCTTTGGTGAGGTTTATTCCTAGGTATCTTATGCTTTTGGGTGCAATTGTAAATGGGATTGACTCCTTAATTTCTCTTTCTTCAGTCTCATTGTTAGTGTATAGAAATGCCACTGACTTCTGGGCATTGATTTTGTATCCTGCCACGCTACCGAATTGCTGTATGAGTTCTAGCAATCTTGGGGTGGAGACTTTTGGGTTTTCTACGTAGAGTATCATGTCATCTGCGAAGAGGGAGAGTTTGACTTCTTCTTTGCCAATTTGAATGCCTTTAATGTCTTTTTGTTGTCTGATTGCTGAGGCTAGGACTTCCAGTACTATGTTGAATAGCAGTGGTGAGAGTGGACATCCCTGTCTTGTTCCTGATCTTAGGGGAAAGGCTCCTAGTGCTTCCCCATTGAGAATGATATTTGCTGTGGGCTTTTCATAGATGGCTTTTAAGATGTCGAGGAATGTTCCCTCTATCCCTACACTCTGAAGAGTTTTGATCAGGAATGGATGCTGTATTTTGTCAAATGCTTTCTCTGCATCCAATGAGAGGATCATATGGTTCTTGGTTTTTCTCTTGCTGATATGATGAATCACATTGATTGTTTTACGGGTGTTGAACCAGCCTTGTGTCCCAGGGATAAATCCTACTTGGTCATGGTGAATAATTTTCTTAATGTATTGTTGGATCCTATTGGCCAGTATCTTGTTGAGAATTTTTGCATCCATGTTCATCAGGGATATTGGTCTGTAATTCTCCTTTTTGGCGGGGTCTTTGTCTGGCTTTGGAATTAAGGTGATGCTGGCTTCATAGAACGAATTTGGAAGTACTCCATCTCTTTCTATCTTTCCAAACAGCTTTAGGAGAATAGGTATGGTTTCTTCTTTAAACGTTTGATAAAATTCCCCTGGGAAGCCATCTGGCCCTGGACTCTTGTGTCTTGGGAGGTTTTTGATGACTGCTTCAATTTCCTCCCTGGTTATTGGTCTGTTCAGGTTTTCTATTTCTTCCTGTTCCAGTTTTGGTAGTTTGTGGCTTTCCAGGAATGCATCCATTTCTTCCAGATTGCCTAATTTATTGGCGTATAGCTGTTCATAATATGTTTTTAAAATCGTTTGTATTTCCTTGGTGTTGGTAGTGATCTCTCCTTTCTCATTCATGATTTTATTAATTTGAGTCTTCTCTCTCTTCTTTTTAATAAGGCTGGCTAATGGTTTATCTATCTTGTTAATTCTTTCAAAGAACCAACTTCTGGTTTTGTTGATCTGTTCCACAGTTCTTCTGGTGTTGATTTCGTTGAGTTCTGCTCGAATCTTTATTAACTCCCTTCTTCTCTTGGGTGTAGGATCTATTTGCTGTTTTTTCTCTAGCTCCTTTATGTGTAAGGTTAGCTTTTGTATTTGAGTTCTTTCCTGTTTTTGAATGGATGCTTGTATTGCGATGTATTTCCCCCTTAGGACTGCTTTTGCTGCATCCCAAAGATTTTGAACGGTTGTATCTTCATTCTCATTAGTTTCCATGAATCTTTTTCATTCTTCCTTAATTTCCTGGTTGACCCTTTTATCTTTTAGCAGGATGGTCCTTAACCTCCACGTGTTTGAGGTCCTTCCAAACTTCTTGTTGTGATTTAGTTCTAATTTCAAGGCATTATGGTCTGAGAATATGCAGGGGACAATCCTAATCTTTTGGTATCGGTTAAGACCCGATTTGTGACCCAATATGTGGTCTATTCTGGAGAAAGTTCCATGTGCACTTGAGAAGAATGTGTATTCAGTTGAGTTTGGATGTAAAGTTCTGTAGATATCTGTGAAATCCATCTGGTCCAGTGTATCATTTAAAGCTCTCGTTTCTTTGGAGATGTTTTGCTTAGAAGACCTATCGAGTATAGAAAGAGCTAGATTGAAGTCACCAAGTATAAGTGTATTATTATCTAAGTATTTCTTCACTTTGGTTAATAATTGATTTATATATTTGGCAGCTCCCACATTCGGAGCATATATATTGAGGATTGTTAAGTCCTCTTGTTGAATAGATCCTTTAAGTATGATATAGTGTCCCTCTTCATCTCTCACTACAGTCTTTGGGGTAAATTTTAGTTTATCTGATATAAGGATGGCTACCCCTGCTTTCTTTTGAGGACCATTCGAATGGTAAATGGTTCTCCAACCTTTTATTTTCAGGCTGTAGGTGTCCTTCTGTCTAAAATGAGTCTCTTGTAGACAGCAAATAGATGGGTCCTGCTTTTTTATCCAGTCTGAAACCCTGCGCCTTTTGATGGGGTCATTAAGCCCGTTCACATTCAGAGTTACTATTGAGAGATATGAGTTTAGTGTCATCATGATATCTATTCAGTCTTTGTTTTTGTGGACTATTCCACTGAACTTCTTCTTAAAGGGGAATTTTAAGAGTCCCCCTTAAAATTTCTTGCAGAGCTGGTTTGGAGGTCACATATTCTTTTAGTTGCTGCCTGTCTTGGAAGCTCTTTATCTCTCCTTCCATTTTGAATGAGAGCCTTGCTGGATAAAGTATTCTTGGTTGCATGTTCTTCTCCTTTAGGACCCTGAATATATCCTGCCAGCCCTTTCTGGCCTGCCAGGTCTCTGTGGAGAGGTCTGCTGTTACCCTAATACTCCTCCCCATAAAAGTCAGGGATTTCTTGTCTCTTGCTGCTTTAAGGATCTTCTCCTTATCTTTGGAATTTGCAAGCTTCACAATTAAATGTCGAGGTGTTGAACGGTTTTTATTGATTTTAGGGGGGGATCTCTCTATTTCCTGGATCTGAATGCCTGTTTCCCTTCCCAGATTAGGAAAGTTTTCAGCTAGAATTTGTTCAAATACATATTCTGGCCCTCTGGCCCTTTCGGCGCCCTCGGGAACCCCAATTAAATGTAGGTTTTTCTTCCTCAGGCTGTCGTTTATTTCCCTTAATCTATCTTCATGGTCTTTTAATTGTTTGTCTCTTTTTTCCTCAGTTTCCCTCTTTGCTATCAACTTGTCTTCTATGTCACTCACTCGTTCTTCCACCTCGTTAACCCTCGTCGTTAGGACTTCTAGTTTGGATTGCATCTCATTCAATTGATTTTTAATTTCTGCCTGATTAGCTCTAAATTCTGCAGTCATGAAGTCTCTGAGTCCTTTATGCTTTTTTCTAGAGCCACCAGTAGGTGTATAATAGTGCTTCTGAATTGGCTTTCTGACATTGAATTGTAATCCAGATTTTGTAACTCTGTGGGAGAGAGGACTGTTTCTGATTCTTTCTTTTGAGGTGAGGTTTTCCTTCTAGTCATTTTGCTCAGTGCAGAGTGGCCAAAAGGAAATTGTATTGGGAAAAAGAGAAAAAAAGAGGAGAGAAAGAAGGAAAGAAAAGAGAAAGAGAAGAAAAAAAAAGGGGAAGAAAAAGAGAAAAAAAAAACGGAAAAATAAAAAGAAGAAAAAGAGAAAGAAAAAGAAAGGAGAAAAAAAGGGGGTGGGGGAAGGAAACAAATCAAAAAGCAAAACAAAACAAAAACAAAACAAAACAAAACAAAACAAAACAAAACAAAAAGAACCACCGGGGAGTATCTTCTGATTCTGTGTTCTTTAAGACCCTTGGCTTCCCCTGGAAGTTGTCAGTCAGTCTAGCTGGTCTTCTGGGGGAGGGGCCTGTTGTGCTGATTTTCAGGTGTTAGCAGTTGGGGGAGCTGCTCTGCCCCTGCCTGGTGCAGGGCTCAGTGGGGGTTGTTTACCCCGTGAGGCCGCAGGAGGAACAGCCCCAGTGGCGGGGCAGCTCTGGAAACCTGGATTCAGCCCCCGCAGGAACTCCGTCTGCAGGGCCTGGAGGCTCCGGGGCGGGGCCGCTGATCTGCTCAGCTGGGGCAGGAGCGTCCTCGCTGTCCTGGGCCCTCCCGGCCTCTGCCTGTCCCGGGGGAGGCCGGATCCTGGGCTGTGTCCCGGCGCCCTGTGCTCCGGAGCCTGCGCTGGTGGATTCGCGCTCCCGGGCCGCGCAGCCCCCTCCGCGGAGCCGCCGCCCGAGCCCCCCCGAGCTGCTCCGGGTCCCGCCGTGCGCGCTGCAGCCCTTAGGGAGCTCGGCGCACTCCCCGGGGCGCAGGTGTCTGTTAGTGTCCCCGGGAGCCCCAGGGCATCCCCGCCCTCCTGGGTCCTGCTCCACCTCCCTGCGAGCCCCTTTCCCCCGGGAAGGTCGGTGCAGCTCCTGCTCCTCCGGGACGGGGCTCTCCTGTCCTGGGGACACTCGCCCTGGCCTCAGCCCGGCTCCTCGCGGGCCCCTCCCCCTTGGAGGCCTTTGTTCCTTTATTTTTTTTCCCCGTCTTCCTACCTTGATAGAAGCGCGAACTCTTCTCACTGTAGCATTCCAGCTGGTCTCTCTTTAAATCTCAGTCCGAACTGATAGATTTTCAGGATAATTTGAAGGTTTTCTAGGTAGTTTGGTGGAGACAGGTGATTTGGAGACCCTACTCTTCCGCCATCTTGCTCCTCCCAAGCCAAGATCTTAAGAAAATGTCACAGTTCCTTTTTCAAAACCCCACCTAGACACCATGTGAACAGCCTAGGGTAGCCTGCTGAGAAATGAGAGACCACGTGCAACAAGACCAGCCACCTCGGCTAAAGCCATTCTGCATCAGCCAGCTCCCAGCCAAGCTGGCAGTCCAGCACCTTGAGTCCATTTTCTCTCCTACCTGGACACATAGCCCATACAGCATTCCCCAGCCTCCTCTGCAGCAAAATGTGTCTTGTAACTGAGAATAGACACGATATGATTCAAACCCAGGCCTAGTGATCCTCCATGTTCTTTCCCTCAATACAGCAATTCTGGAAGCTATGTTGAAAACAGCAGGGCTGGGGCCCTTGGGTGGCTCAGTCTGTGAAGTGTGGATTTCAGCTCAGATCTCAGGGTTGTAAGATCAAGCCCTGCATCAGGGTCCATGCAGGGTATGGAACCTGCTTAAGATTCTCTCTTTCCCTCTATCCTCCCATGCCAAAAAAGAAAGAAAGAAAAGTAAAGAAAACAGTAGAGCCAAAATAAGAAGACAGAACATGAGGGTGTGAATCACCACTTGGAGGAGAGCCCCTGACTGATAAGGAACATACGTTGCATAATTTACATGACAGAAAAACAACTATATTTTGCTAAACTGTTGGGATTTCTAGACCTATTATATGTAATAATGTTATTTTTATTAATGCAAATTGCTCTTTCCCTTTTAGTCTATGAAGACTCACCAATGCATTTTACCTCAAATCGGTGCTGGTACTGTTTTTTGATTGTTTTTTTTTAAATTAGATTTTATTTATCTATTCATGAGAGACACACAGAGAGAGGCAGAGACAGAAGCGGGTTCCCCACTGGGAGCTGGATGCTGGACTTGATCCTAGGACCTGAGGATGATGCTTTGGGCTAAAGGCAGATGAGGCTCAATCACTGAGCCACCCAGGCATCCCATGACACTAGATTTTATAACCAGAAAGAATTCAGTGTGGGAGATCAAGAGAAGCCAATGTAAGTACCAGAGGAGCAACAGGCTGAAGAGGACACTGCTAGCTTTGAGTCCCAGTGCCCGGTACTATTCATTCATTAGTGAACAAATTGAAAAACGTAGAAGAAAACTTTCAGACAGCCTAGTTCTATGGAAAGACTGATGAACAGAGGAATTAAAATAGAGGTTTTTCCCATCTGAGAGATATGTAGAAGAGATTGTGGTATTTAAAAATGAAAAGCCTCTAGTTTACTAACTAGAATTTAAATAAAAACTTTAAAAAAGAATACTATTTTGTATAATTGAAATTTGTTAAGAGAGTAGATCCAATGTTCTCACCATAAGGGAAAAAAACAAAACAGAAGCAGAACTACGTGAGGTGATATGTTAATTGGTTCACTGTGACAATCATTACAAAATACACACTTGATACAAAATATATCAAGTCTAAGGCCATACCACCCTGAACATGCCCAATCTCATCTGATCTTGGAAACTAAACAGGTTCGGGCCTGGTTATAGTACTTGGATGGGAGACACATATATCAAAATACCACATGGTAGGGACGCCTGGGTGGGCAGCTGCCTTCGACTCAGGTTATGACCCCGGGATCCCAAGATCGAATCCTGTATTGGGCTCCTGGAGGAGCCTGCTTCTCCCTCTGACTGGGTCTCTGCATCTCTCTCTCTCTGTGTGTCTCTCATGAATGAATAAATAAATCTTAAAAAAAAAATACAACAAAAAACCCAAATACCACGTTGTTCATCATCAATCTAAATGATTTTTTTTTCAATTATACCCCAGTTAACTTAGAAACAAAATGAATGAATGAATGAATGAATGAATGTTATATGTCAATGCACATAAGTACTATAGTGGGTGCCCGTATCACACCTTCCTATAATGCTCTATACAAGAAGATGAAACACAGCTTATAGCCTTTAACTCAAGAATTCTTTTTTTTAAAAAAATATATTCTCAGGAACTATAAATACAATATGTCCAAAGTTTTACCAACATAGCTGATTAAAGTTGTATTATGTGTCTGTAGATGTAGGTGAAAATAAATATATATTCTCTCTCTCTCTGAATATACGCGTATGCACACGCAGTAAATACTATAAACTATATTATATTTAATGAAACCATACAATAATTAAAAATTTCCTATACAAAAGAATTTAATGATATGGAGGATGTTCATATTATTATCAAATGAGAAAAAGAGATCATGGAAGAATGTTCCAAAATAGCCCATTTCTATAAAAAATTAAGTTCCATGATGTACATGCCCTTGTCATCAGTGAAGATTAGTAGTGATTCATTAGATTAGAAGAGTTTTTACATCCTTTCTTTAGAATTATCTGTATTTTCTCAATCAGTCCCTTGCCACATAAGATGATTTCAGCCCACATTAATCAGAAATGTGGCTTCAGTGAAGAGAGACACAACTTGCTGTGACAGTGACAGGTACAAAGTAAAGTCAGTAGGATGCTGGTGGCATGAAAAAAGAAGGATCAGTGTAGGGTGGAGTTCCTGAAGGAAGGAAAGCTTCTTACTGTATATAAGATGAAAAACAGGTAGATCACCCATAAAGAATTATGGTTTTTTTTTTCCCCAGCTGGAAAGTTCTTTCCAGGAGCTTCAGTACAGCTTACAGATAAGGAAAACATTTAGTAGCTGAGCAAAGACAAGTAGCAAAGTCCTTGGTTTCTTTTTAGGAAAAAGCAAATTCCTATATTAGTATAAAATGTTTGACTTTGTTTTCATTAATCGTCCTTCAAAAACATGGTACACATCTATTAAGTTAGGGCTATTCTTACGTTCAGTAAGAGGTTGTTTGGCACATGCTAGAGTCATAAATGTTTCCTGGAAACAATTGACCCAGCGTTTAAAGTGTTCGCTGAGGTAATAAATAATGCTGAAATATGAAATTACTTCCTTCTACATTAAGAATGAGCTTCCTCATTAAAACTATTTAAAAGACCTTCATCTTGCAATAGCTCTAGTAATAGCCTTAGTTTGAGCTTTAAGTAGGAAATCCCACCTCCAACCTCTGCCTACACTGCCAAAAAACCAAAAACAAACAAACAAACAAATTCAGAATCAAAAGGAACAATTTAGGCTGCCAGCTGCTTTGGGAAGCCCTCTGTAAAGGCACATTTCAAGTAGAAAAATGGTCATTTTATTTATTTTATTTTAGGATTTTACTTATTTGAGAGACAGAGCATGAATGGGGGGAGGGGCAGAGAGAGAGAGGAGAGGGAGAAGGAGACTCCCCACTGAGTGTGACCTGGCACAGGGCTCTATCCCAGGACCCTGAGATCATGACCTGAGCAGAAGCCAGATGTTTAATCAGCTGAGTCACCCAGGCACCATAACAATGGTCATTTTAAAGAAGCCCCTTACATAGCCTAATACTTAATATAAATTGTTCCTAAGATACAAAATGATAAACTCCCAGCATTTGATCTGTCATCACACCTGTGATTCACCAAGTTTGTGAAAATATACCCATTTTACCCACCCCCTATGCCCCAACCAGCATAAAGGGAGAGAGAGCTTGAGGTCGTGATCTACACTAATCCTCGAGCAGCAGCTGACAAGTTGGGCCACTGGTAAGGGACTTAAAAGAACCCAATTGAAAAGTTGATGACAAGAAGTTCTGATGAAGTATAGGAGTGGTCCCCTTCGAAAGAGCATAAACTATGGATATTCATGTCCCATTTAATCTTCCAGAGAAGGCTGACGCTGCAGAGGGACCTCAATAATCAGACGCACAAAATTACCTATTCTATAGCTATTAGTCTTCATTTTCATTAATCCAAGTGTTTTCTCAATGGCAAAGTTACTAGTAGGCCAGGATAACACAGGGGGCCAGGTTTGACAACATGAAATTCTCTTCACACACACACCAAAAATCCTCTTTACAGTTGATACAGTTATGGCCAACCAGTGTGCTGACGGCAGAAGACAACACAAAGCCATTCATTCATTCTGTCTAACTGGTATGACATTGTTTCTACTTGACTCCTTTTATCACTATGGGAAAATATGTTTTCTTGCAGGAAGAGACATATATGGAATCTTCCTTCTTTGGTCACAATTCTGTCAGCATCATGACCCGTATGTAGGCTTACAAAATCCTTATTTTCTTTGGATCTGACATAATCTTACCTCAGACAAAGGGAAGTAGTTTGCAACAAAAGAAATGTGTCCATGAGCTCACCCCAAAATCCACTGGTCTCAACATCTACAAGTAGCAGATCTGATAGAATGGAATAATCTGCTAAAGACTGCTGTAGCATCTTTCGAGAGACAAAATCTTGTGGATTTGGGATGGCCTCCCACCAGATGTTACAGACCTTACACCATTATCCAACACATGCCATCTCTCCTGCTGTCAAAATGCACAAATCCAGAAACTGAGGAAGGTAGTGAGAGTAGCTTCTTTCAGCAAATAGGTAGAAGTGCCCTAGTTTACACAGAAGAAATGCTTCCCCTAGACAACACAATCTCTGTTAAATTGGAAAGTAAGTATGCCCTCGGGCCATTGTACACTCCTCGAGCTCTTAAACTTACTGGCAGAGAAAGGGACTACAACCATGGTTGAGGTGATTGATGTTATTTAACAATAGGAAATCAGGTTGCTGCCGCACAATGGAAGCAAGAACCATTTCTAGAACCTAGAGGTTTCTCTGGATTGCCTCACTTCTATAAAAGGTCAGGTAACAGAATAATGAAGCAATCCAATCAAGGCAGAAGCAATCAAAGGCTTATACCACAAGATCATATTGCCAGATAAAGAATACTATAGCCCAGTCACTGACAGAGCTTGGAATACACATTGAGTGGATGTAGCTAGAAGAATATATAATTGCCATTTAAGGTCATATGAGAGGTTACACAAGTTATGGGACTATGGCAGCTATATTTTATGTTGAGAATTTCTTCTCTCACTTTTCCCCCTAGATTATCTTTTTTTTATTATTTAATTTTTTTATTTATTTATGGTAGTCACGGAGAGAGAGAGAGAGGCAGAGACACAGGCAGAGGGAGAAGCAGGCTCCATGCACAGGGAGCCCGAAGTGGGATTCGATCCCGGGTCTCCATGATCGCGCCCTGGGCCAAAGGCAGGCGCTAAACCGCTGCGCCACCCAGGGATCCCTTCCCCCTAGATTATTTTACATAAAGCTGGCATACTGAGGTTTGCCAACATTATAGATTTTATGTGGGAATATGACTAAACTGACATCAAGTCATAAGGTTATGGTAGGTGATGGGATTCATGTATCCCTTGTATTAGAGACACCTTTTTTTCATCTGGAAAAGAAAAGATGCCAAGAATTAAGAGGAGTGGAATGCAGCAGGAAATTTTCAATTTTTTCTTGCATATCCACACTCCACTTTCTTTCTCAAACTATGCCCAAGGAGGCTGTCCTGTATGGACTACATCTGTGCACGTCCTTCTCTGGCTTCAGATTGGATCCGGCCAAGGGGAGGAACCAGGAAGAGTTTGGAGGGTGGCAAAAAGTAAAGTCAAGATATCTACTCCCTTGGTTCTTCCTTGGAGAGTAGACATCATCTGTCCCCAAACCAAAGGCCACAGTCTCTGTCAGGTGACCCTCTGCAAAAAGGTATTTTTTATGAGCTCATATAATTGCCTTCTCCCTTTCCATTTAAGGTCTAGGAGTAGTGATGACTTAACCGCTGATTACTAGCCCAGTGTACAACCAACCATTCCTTGTTTTATCTAAACTCTATTGACTCCTGTATAAGTAGTTCTCGTATTATATTTTCCTTGGCTACCTCCTGAAGTGTACATCTGTTTCCTGCTGATACAAATTTTTAGAAATATAAGTGAGAACCATAGCAGATACCCCACTTACATGATAAAGCTGATAGTTAAACCACTCTATTAAGCACTTAACCCAACATTTTCTCTATATTCAATTTTACTTTTCAGTTAAACTCCCTAACATGCTTTCCTAAAAGTCTTCAACATTTTTTGGTGTCATATTCTTCAACCAGTTAAAAAATATATGATGATATATCTGTAATATATTATGATTCTCTGTTCATGATTAATAAAGGTATTACAGGAAACCAAAAGTAGAAAACTAAAAGATTAATAAAATAATTCTAATACTCTCTTATTCTACCCCAGTAATGTAACTTATGCATCCTTGAGGTGGATATAGTACATTCTGGAAACCACTGTCAATAAATAAATCATAGCATGCATTTCTTCTTGCTGTCAAAAATGGTTGTTCGTTGACATTGTTGGTTGATTGGCTGTTATACAGATACTACTTCATTTTGGTATTCACCTCACAGTGCTGTACATGGGGTTGACTCTCCTACTGATTATTCTTAATGGTATAATATCAAGAAAAAGGAAAAGTTAATGGATAGGATTTCTTAGGTCAAAAATACGGATTAGGTTCAAGTGGTAGATGTGCATTGTGATCATAACATTGTCACATTTCCTGAAAAAAGGTATGTTAATCTTTGTATTTATTCATAGTTATTATAAATAACTTTGTTATTTAACAATAACAACTTACAACAAACTAACTTTAGTTTGTATTTATTCATACTTATCATAAATTTTTTTTAAAATTTTTTAAAACTTTTATTTATTTATGATAGGCACACAGTGAGAGAGAGAGAGAGAGGCAGAGACACAGGCAGAGGGAGAAGCAGGCTCCATGCACTGGGAGCCCAACGTGAGATTCAATCCCGGGTCTCCATGATCGCGCCCTGGGCCAAAGGCAGGCGCCAAACCGCTGCGCCACCCAGGGATCCCTATTCATAGTTATTATAAATTTTATTCCATAACATTAACTTAACTGAATTTTTATTTTCTACTACCTTTGGGCAATAATAAAAGCAACCAGGATATTAATAATGTGCTTTAATAAAGGAAGATTTCATATTAATAGTCAAAAAATAAATGGAATGTTAGCTGAATAGTGTAAATATGTCATTAAAATTTCAGAAATCCATTATATATATATATATATATATATATATATATATATACACACACACACACACACCTTTGTCCTTTTTAATAAGGACAAGTTATTAACTCAGTTGTCCTGCTTATCAACTCAGAAACTCAACCATTTAAAATACCCAAGACCTAAGTTAATACTCACTTAGTAAACATTTACCGTCTGTGCCAAATATACATGATAATTCTAATATTTAAATGTCATAGAAATCAAGATGCTCAACTTTTAGCAAGGTACCTGTCTAAATGAACATAATCTTTCTTAAAATTCATCAGAACTACATGAAATATTGTCAAGTAGACCCTGGCTTTTATTATCTAAGCCTTGTTTTTATTTGTTTTGTTTTTTAAAGGGACTTTTGGTTACATCATAAGGTTAAAGGCATATTGTGGATACTTACTCACCTAGACGAGCTACAGATTAAATTAGTGTGAACCTATGTAAAATAACAGTCTCTCGAGTCTGAGGATAAACAATGCTCTCTTTCTTCTTCTTTACAGTTTCCTCTTAAAATCCTTAACATTCTACCTGTTTATATAATAAGTATATGTATGTACATATATACACAGATGTATGCTTTTGCTTATGCAAAAAATTATATAAACACACACGTAGACATGCCAATATATAGACTTTTTGTGGAATATTTAAAATATCTTTTTTTTTTAAAGATTTATTTATTTATTCATGATAGACATAGAGAGAGAGAAAGAGGCAGAGACACAGGAGGAGGGAGAAGCAGGCTCCATGCACCGGGAGCCTGACATGGGATTCGATCCCGGGTCTCCAGGATCGCGCCCTGGGCCAAAGGCAGGCGCCAAACCACTGCGCCACCCAGGGATCCCCTAAAATATCTTTAAAAAATAAAAATAAAATATCTTTATTGATACTAGTATTTTCTTTCGTATTTGATGATTTCATCTTCACCTTTTTATAACTACATATGAAACAGTTTAATTTTCATGAAGTATGCATTGCTAATTTAAATTGTGTACTACATAAACCTATCACAATAGGTTAAATTTATTGATATTGAGATTATGCACTTAAATTTGATTTTCCAGATAACTATGAAACTTTTGAGGTATTTTTTTAAATTAATTTTAACCTGAAGAAAAAAGTAGTTTACTCTGACATAGTTCACTGCCAATGTTTAGGAATAAATCTGTTTTTCTATAGGAATAATTACTAGTAGTCAGTTTAGGAAACGGATCTAAAATCTCTTTATATTAGGGGTTTTGTCATCCAATAGGTAATTCCATAGAAATTTATGGTTGATAGCTCTTTATTCATGCTACTGGGAAGGGACAACTAATTTAATGTCTATCATTATATTCTTATATTTTCACAGTTATTTTATATTTACTCTTCTGTATCACTGAACTAATATAAGAGGAGTGTTCTTTTAGAAGTGGCCTTTAAGATTGCTTATTGATAAAATTTTAGTTCATCTTCCATTACAGCATAGCAAAAGCATTTCAGTTTTTAGAGATTTCACATTTCACTCATAGACATTGTTTCCTTCAGCTCCGTTTCTTCACTCTGGCCCCGTTTTTCCAATGTACTGTCCTATTTCATGCACTCTCCAATGAGAGATCAGTTGGGTGAAAAGACTGACTCTGGACAGGTAATATGCGTGGCCATATTAACTTGCATTCATCAAGACCCACACCCCTGCATCTCTTCTAAAATTATAGACTCACAACATATCAAGATTGGGAATTCAGTTTTGCCTGAATGCACAAGAGTTTTGAATTTTTTTTAACTTTTATTTATTTATGATAGGCACACAGTGAGAGAGAGAGAGAGGCAGAGACACAGGCAGAGGGAGAAGCAGGCTCCATGCACCGGGAGCCCGATGTGGGATTCGATCCCGGGTCTCCAGGACCGCGCCCTGAGCCAAAGGCAGGCGCCAAACCGCTGCGCCACCCAGGGATCCCTGCACAAGAGTTTTGAATAGAGAATTGCTTAGACCCAGAGTATCTCTCTTTGCATTAGCTGTTTACAAAATCAAGTTGAGTTCAGTGTGCAAGTCAATCTTGCAAATCAGCCATGGTCTCACCAATAGTTCATGATGACCTAAAGAGTAAGAATATGTGTCTCAGGAAAAACAGACTAATGGGAGAATAGAAAAGATAGAACAATGCTGTAAAGTTCCTTTTCATAGGAAGTATCACAGGAAAGTAAACAGAATCACATGATAGTAGCAACTTGCTCTAGTCCCTTGCCAACTAACTGACATAATTGGCTCACTCACTGAAGAGCAGTCAGGGATGCTCAGCTTGAGGTGTTGAAGAAGGTACATTATCTCTTTTGTAATGAAGCATCTGGGGCCATTATGTAAAGCCATTCTGCTCATGTAAAAAGGTGTTCCTAAGACTTTAAAGCAAGCTGTATATGGACGTCCAAGGCAGAATTAAAAGTTTAATTTTCATGATAATCATTTTGTGAACTTCCATTCATATTGGTCATCTCTTAACCATATAGACTAGCAAAAAGGAAGGGAGGAAGATGAAACCAAATTTTGTCAAGTTTAACTGTGCAAGGTTCAGTGTGATACGTTCCTCATAGAGAAGAAGTAAGGAATTCCCTGATCAACAAAAACTTGTTTCCTTAGAGTTTTTCCATTTCCTCCCATTTTTTTCCTCAGCTAATGTAAATTATTGCCATCTTCTTTTAGTCCTATCAGATGCCTTTGACTTATCACCAAGGCCCTTTGTAGCCTTTTTTCCTACCTGCAAATTATCTACTTCATGCAGATTTCATTTTTCAAGTTTGGGACAGTAGTTCACGAAACAATTTCAAATTCTATTCCCATGTGCATTACATGTTGTGCTGTAGATGTTCACATGTAATGGAATGTTTAATTTTCATAAGTGTTGGACATGCGGGAATTGTACCTTCATGTCCATGCTGATTCAATTCCACAAGCATCTATTGACTTCTCTATGCCAGACTCTATTTGGGATACTTGGCCTATATCAGTGAACAAGAGAGAAAAACATTCTTACTCTAGTGCTTCTTACATCTTATAATATACATTCTCTGGTTCTGCTCTGCCCACCAAAAGTTTCCATTTCCTTCCATGTTATTCATTCTTATAAGTACTACTAGAAAGTTTCCAATGAAAACTTGTGCTAATGTCCAATAAAAACAATAAAAAAAGCAAACAACTAGTACTTAAATTGTGTTCATGTGTTATGCACTGTTCTAAATTTGTTACATATATTAAGTCATTTAATCTGCATAACAAGTATACGGGGTGCACACTGTTTATTATCATCATCCATACTATTGAATATATCAGTAGTCATTTCTCCTGAGTAAATACCTAGGAAAGTAATTGCTGGATGGTATGGGAAGTATATTTTTAAATTCATAAGAGATTGCAAATTTTCCTCTAAATCACATTCCTATCATCAATGCCTGACAGACCCAGTTGCTCTCAATCTGTGCACTGCTAGATATTGTCATCCATTCTGATTTGGTCCTAAAGATGATATGTAGTAATATCTCATTATAGCCTTTTTTGAAGGATAACAATATTTTATTTAATAGTTTTCTAAACATTTATACCTTGTAACTATTTAAACATAGGGGATAGTACCTACCCTTCCTATCTTGATCTCCATCTGACAAATGTTTGGAGGCGAGCCTGTGCTGAGGCATTGTAGGGCAATAACAGGCAAACAAAACACAACACCCAAGACTGGGACAAAGTAAAAAGTACGACATTTAAGTAATTGGGATAACAGAAGGAGAAGAATGGGAAATGAGCAGATGAAATATTTGAAGACACAATGATTTATTTCCTCAAATCACAGATCCCAGGAGCTCAGAAAACACAAGTGGGATAAATATCAAAAGCACACACCTAGGCAATTCATATTGAAAGTGCAGAAAACAAAAGACAAATAGAAACCTTTAAGGCAGCCAGAGGGGAGGAACCTTACCTACAAAGGAATGACAATAATTAGAGCCAGCTGCTCATCAGAATCTATGCAAAGAGAAGAGAGAGCAGTCAAACTATGAAAGTATGAAAAAGAAAAAAAACTACCTGTGTAGAATTCTACATCAGATGAAACTGTTCAATTAATGAAATAAGCATTTTCTTAAAAATTAAGAAAAATTTATTGTTTGCAGACTGTACTATAAGGCATTTTGAAAGTTCTTTTAAAGGAGCAAGATAACATGTCAAAACCTTGGATTTACATAAAGAAATAAAGTGTACTGGACAAAAAATGCATATCAGTATTTGATATTTTTCTACAAGAAAAGATCTGTTGTTATGAGTAAGGACCAAGAGAAATAGATGGGACATCCTTAGAAACTTCTGAGATAAAAAATAGATTAGAAATGGGAGCATGATTAACTGACACATGGAAATACATAGGTCAGCATCTATACTGTCAACCTAGAGAAGGAATTCCTGCTGTGTTAACAGAGTTTATTTCTTTTTTAAAAAAGATTTATTTGTGTGTGTGAGAGAGAGAACGTTAGCAGGCAGTGGGGAGGGGGGCAGTGGAAGGGACTCCTCAAGCAGACTCCGTGCTGAGCGTGGAGCCCGACCCTGGCTTCATATCACACCCCATGAGATGATGACCTGAGGCACCCAGGCAGCCCATGGTGTGTTTCTGTAAAGTCCACTCTAGAATGGTGTCGGGGATTGAAAGTAACTGTTTCCCTGTTACTGCCCTACAATGCCTCAGCACAGGCTCGCCTCCAAACATTTGTCTGATGGAGATCAAGATGGGAAGGGTAGGTACTATCTCCTATGTCTAAATATTTACAAGATATAAATGTATAGAAAACTATTAAATAAAATATTGTTATCCTTCAAAAAAGGCTATAATGAGATATTACTACATATCATCTTTAGGACCAAATCAGAATGGATGACAATATGTAGCAGTGCACAGATGGAGAGCAACTGGGTCTGTCAGGCATTGATGGTAGGAATGTGATTTATACTTTTGTATCCTTGCGCTTCCGTTTGGGTAATTATTGCTACCCTATGTTCAAGTTTGCTATTTCTTTCCCTGGCTATGTTAAATCAGCTATGAGCACATTGAGTACATTCTCTCTCCTACTGCTCTCTATTAAAATAAATCAAAAAATCTTTTAAAAAATAAAAATAAATCAGTTGACCAATACCTGTTTATCTAAAACAATAATAATGATGTTACTAGCTGATATAGCATATAGCCAAGTGAAATGAATGAAAGAATTTTCCTAAGGCTTACGATGGACGAATTGGTAATACTCTATTAAAAGATACCTGTACTCTATGTGAAGTGGTATAGCATCATTTCAAAGTATACTTAGATTAGTTTAAACTGTATGTATGATTAGAAATATCAACACCTCTCTTTCAAGAACTGGTTGACCTAGCAGGCTGAAAATCAGTAAGGATATAGATGAGCTGAACCTGAAATTGGTAGAATATAGAACCCTATGAATCAACTTGATCTAACCGACATTGACAGTAGGTGGCGAATACTCCTAATGAGAGAAAAATACACAGCCTTTGCAAGCTCACTCGGCGGACTCCACAAGATACCATATTCAGAGACACCACAGATCACAGCATAAAAAAATTAAGATAATAAAAAACATACAAGTATGTTTTCAGACCACAATGTAACAAAACTAAAAACCAATGTGTATGAAACCTATATGTGGAAAATTATAAAACTTGGATGAGACAAATTGGATGTAAAAGAATAGGAAATATTCTATTTTTATGGATTCATAGACTCAATACTGGTAAAATACCAATTATTCCCAACTTGATCTATAAGTTCAAAACAAATGCAATGAAAATCTCAAATACTATACATTCCACATTCGCAATCTTTTCTATTTATCTACTCCTTTCCAATTGTATAGCTTACTCACTTTGTTTGACGATCTAGTCAGCAGGCAATTAGTGATTGTCTCCTACTAGACATGCACACCTTGGAAAGGAAACGATGAAATTCATTAGAGGTAGCTCTCCTGAAGGAGGAGGTGGCTACACTTTGCCACCTCTTAGATGCATCATTTATCATACTTTTATGGTCAGGATCACCTGCTCCTTTAGGATCAAGCGGCAGACCTGCCACATTAGTTGTATGCACTGAAGAGGAAAATGAGGAATGCATGGGCTTCAGGGACTAGCAGAGGCTCCACCGGTTACCTTGGTTTGTCAGCTCTGGTTTCCTTACCCCATCAATTAACCAAGAGTGCCCCAACCAATTTTCATATATTCATTCTAGAGCTGGTTATACAATACGGCAGCCACTAGCCAGATGTGGTTGTTTTAATTTAAATTCATTGAAATAAAATAAAAATTTAGTTCCTCAGTTGCAACAGCCACACTTCCAGGACTCAAGATTCACATGGGGCTAATGGCCACTGCATTGGACAGTGAGAATTTTACAACATATCCATCACAGCAAAGAGTTTTGTAAAACAGTACTGACTAGATTCTCTATACTAACCCAAACAGACTTTTATGATCCTATCCAATTCTCTTATAAATGTCAAGAAAAAAAACACCTATTTTTGCTAAGATCCTTAAATCTTTTCTTAACAAAAATGTAATTCTGAAGAAATTTTCAGAGCCTAATACTTATTGCATTAGCCATATTTAATGAAGACTAGGAGTACTGCATTATGTGAGAAGGAAGAGTCTTCATGGAATGAGTACTAAAGGCTCAAATATCAGAATATTTCTGGAGATAGTTCAGTAATTTTATAATGTTACTGTACAGTGTACATTATCTTTCATGTTAGGTTTATCAAGATTAATACAGAAACAAGCATTTTCTTAATTCTGATTTATTTATTAAGTTTTCCTTTAACTAGAATCAGTTGCTGGATAGAAAATTAACTTTTCTTCCCTCCTACCATCATAGCACATCATTCACCTATAACAGTATTTCTCTTATTTAGTGTCATCCCAAAGGTTTTGTGTTATCGTTTGGTGTTGTTTATGTGTTCATCTGGCCCACTAGTTTCTGAACTTTGGGAAAATGCTTTAGGAGAATACCAAAACCTATACCAAGTTTCCCCATAAAGCCTAGTATATAATGCTTTGAAGCTCTTCACCACTTAAACCTTCACTGAAATAATAACTGATCATTAATTTGAAAATATGTGTAACATGGCAATTTCCTGTGAAAATCAGGACTTCTTAGAGTGACAAGAAACACAAGACATGATCTGTGTGTGTTCTAAGGCTTAAAAAAAGATTTACTTATTAATTTACATATTTATTTCCTTATGTATTTATTTTGAATAGATACGGGATATGCTCTTCCCAAATATCCCACGTCACATTTGGTAGGTCTGCTTGATTCTCTCAATCAGTTAACCATTTGGTTCTCATACTGAGTAACCTGTGTCTTACAATTTAATCTTTATCTTTAAGAAAAGTACTACTTTAGCCTGCTGCCACTAACATCTTTTCAATTTTCCATTTTTTTAAGAATTTATGTAGGAAATAAGGTTGCAATTTATTGGTATTCCTCACAGTCCTTGTCAGCAAGGACTTGATATCTATGCTATTAATTTTGGATTTATCGTGGAGGCGATAAGAAGTTATAATAGCATTTGAGCTACATGGTGTAAGTATAGTATTTTATAACTAATCAGTAGTAGGAAAGGGAATGGTTGTTTATGATTAAAATGAGAAGCAAAAATATCACTTGAGAAAATTTATGAGATGACATTTCTGTGTGCACAAGTCTCTTAGTCTCTGTATATGCAAGAGATGAGAAGGCTTTGAGAGCCATTTCAGTGTTGAGACTTTTTCTCTTGTAATTTTTAACTAAGATTGAGATTACTATAAACCGTTTCAATAGTCACTGCCCATAACCAGTTGTAAAGACGACATACTTCTTATGAACCACCTCTGATTCACAAAAAGAGTATTTGTCTCTTTTCTCCATCCTACCAATTATGCTAGCTTTATATGTTCCAGAACCAGAAGCCAGAAGTGAAGGAACAGAGTTAGGGGACTGAGGTTTAGAGGGATGAAAAACACTCCCCAGAACCTGTGATTTTATTTTATTTGAATATGTTACATAAATTCCACCGGAAGGCTTAAAATTCTATTTTGAGACCTGCCCTACGACCCAGCAATTGCACTGCTGGGGATTTACCCCGAAGATACACATGCAGCGAAACGCCGGGACACCTGCACCCCGATGTTTCTAGCAGCAATGTCCACAATAGCCACACTGTGGAAGGGGCCTCGGTGTCCATCGAAAGACGATGGATAAAGAAGCTGTGGTCTATGGATACAATGGAATATTCCTCAGCCATTAGAAATGACAAATACCTGGAGGGCATGATGCTGAGTGAAGTAAGTCAATCGGAGAAGGAGAAACATTGTATGGTCTCATTCCTTTGGGAAATATAAATAATAGTGAAAAGGGAATAGAGGGGAAGGGAGAAGACGTGGGTAGGAAATGTTAGAAAGGGAGACGGAGGGATCCCTGGGTGGCGCAGCGGTTTAGCGCCTGCCTTTGGCCCGGGGCGGGATCCTGGAGACCCGGGATCTAATCCCACGTCGGGCTCCCTGCATGGAGCCTGCTTCTCCCTCTGCCTGTGTCTCTGCCTCTCTCTCTCTCTCTCTGTGACTATCATGAATAAATAAATAAAATCTTAAAAAAAAAAAAAAGAAAGGGAGACGGAACATGGGAGACTCCTGACTCTGGGAAATGAACTAGGGGTGGTGGAAGGGGAGGAGGGGGGGGGGGGGTGACTGTGTGGCGGGCACTGACGGGGGCACTTGACGGGATGAGCACTGGGTGGTATTCTGTATGTTGGCAAATTGAGCACCAATAAAAAATAAATTTATTATTTAAAAAAATTAAATTCTATTTTGATTTGTTTGTCCAAAAAATACATATTTTAATACCAGTGATAACTTAAAAATAAATATAATTCTTCCTTACACTATAGACAGTAAGAATACACAGACCAGATTACCTGTTCTTCAAGCTACAAGGACCCTCAAATCATTATCTTGTCTAACACCATGCTAATAAGAAAACATTATCAACTATGATGTGTAGATAGGTTACCTACGGAGAATAAAACCACTTATTTTAACCTATATGTTTTGTGGTTCAGTCGCTGATCAATGCACTTTGAAAATAACAATACTCAAGTGATAAGAGTTTATGCTTAATTCTTAAATCTTTCACAAGGTACAAGCTCAAACCCATCATATTCCATATTACAAATATTAAAGCAAGTGTCTTTTAAGTTATGTAAGTTAATTCCTTAGAACTTATTCAGATGAAATTACGCAAATTATAATTTATCCTATAAATAATCCAGGTTATACTCACAGCTTTTTAAATCTACAATTCGTATGTCTTATAAAAATTCTCGCCATTGTCTGCTAAACTTGCAGAAATTTAGAAAATGGAAAGAATTTTAATTTTGTGGCCACAATCAGAGAGTCCATGAGGGTTCGGGTAAAAACAGGGGCCTTAGCACGTTCCTTAGGGCGGTACCTCGGGACCTGGACAGCGGGGCACGGAGCAGCGGGGGGGCGAGCGGGGAGCCAGGCTTGGCCAAGTCCCCATGCAGCCCAGGGGCGACCCGGGGCCTTCCCCGCCGCGCCGCGCCCCCGCGACCCCCGCCGGCCTCAGGTCCCGCCCTCCCCGCTCCAGGTGCCGCCCGACCCCCAGCATCCCGGGCCCCTGCCCGCCCCCCGCGACCCCGCCGGCCTCAGGTCCCGGCCTCCCCGCTCGGGGTCCCTCCCGACCCCCCAGCATCCCGGGCCCCTGCCCGCCCCCCGCCGGCCTCAGGTCCCGCCCTCCCCGCTCGGGGTCCCTCTCGACCCCCCAGCATCCCGGGCCCCTACCCGCGCCCCGCGACCCCGCCGGCCTCAGGTCCCGCCCTCCCCGCTCGGGGTCCCTCTCGACCCCCCAGCATCCCGGGCCCCTACCCGCGCCCCGCGACCCCGCCGGCCTCAGGTCCCGCCCTCCCCGCTCGGGGTCCCTCCCGACCCCCCAGCATCCCGGGCCCCTGCCCGCCCCCCGCGACCCCGCCGGCCTCAGGTCCCGCCCTCCCCGCTCGGGCTCCCTCCCGACCCCCCAGCATCCCGGGCCCCTGCCCGACCCCCGCGACCCCGCCGGCCTCAGGTCCCGCCCTCCCCGCTCGGGCTCCCTCCCGACCCCCCAGCATCCCGGGCCCCTGCCCCCCCCCCCGCGACCCCGCCGGCCTCAGGTCCCGCCCTCCCCGCTCCGGGTCCCTCTCGACCCCCCAGCATCCCGGGCCCCTACCCGCGCCCCGCGACCCCGCCGGCCTCAGGTCCCGCCCTCCCCGCTCGGGCTCCCTCCCGACCCCCCAGCATCCCGGGCCCCTGCCCGCCCCCCGCGACCCCGCCGGCCTCAGGTCCCGCCCTCCCCGCTCCGGGTCCCTCTCGACCCCCCAGCATCCCGGGCCCCTACCCGCGCCCCGCGACCCCGCCGGCCTCAGGTCCCGCCCTCCCCGCTCGGGCTCCCTCCCGACCCCCCAGCATCCCGGGCCCCTACCCGCGCCCCGCGACCCCGCCGGCCTCAGGTCCCGCCCTCCCCGCTCGGGCTCCCTCCCGACCCCCCAGCATCCCGGGCCCCTGCCCCCCCCCGCGACCCCGCCGGCCTCAGGTCCCGCCCTCCCCGCTCCGGGTCCCTCTCGACCCCCCAGCATCCCGGGCCCCTACCCGCGCCCCGCGACCCCGCCGGCCTCAGGTCCCGCCCTCCCCGCTCGGGGTCCCTCTCGACCCCCCAGCATCCCGGGCCCCTGCCCGCCCCCCGCGACCCCGCCGGCCTCAGGTCCCGCCCTCCCCGCTCCGGGTCCCTCTCGACCCCCCAGCATCCCGGGCCCCTACCCGCGCCCCGCGACCCCGCCGGCCTCAGGTCCCGCCCTCCCCGCTCGGGCTCCCTCCCGACCCCCCAGCATCCCGGGCCCCTGCCCGACCCCCGCGACCCCGCCGGCCTCAGGTCCCGCCCTCCCCGCTCCGGGTCCCTCCCGACCCCCCAGCATCCCGGGCCCCTGCCCGACCCCCGCGACCCCGCCGGCCTCAGGTCCCGCCCTCCCCGCTCCGGGTCCCTCCCGACCCCCCAGCATCCCGGGCCCCTGCCCCCCCCCGCGACCCCGCCGGCCTCAGGTCCCGCCCTCCCCGCTCCGGGTCCCTCCCGGGGCCGCCCTCAGCCCCCCATCGCGCAGTGGGGCGCTGCTTACCGCAGGCCGAGTGCGGGTCAGAGCCCTGCCCCAGGTGGAGCCGCCGCTGTGGGTCCCGGTCCAGGCCGCGGCTTCCCCAACGCCCCCCGCCCGGGTCCCCCCCAGACTGATGCGCCTCTGCCCCCCGCGCCGCCTTCCGTTGAGGCCGTTGGAGCCCGGAGGCGCGGCCGCGGGGGCCTGGCCTGGGCGGGGCGGCGGGGCCCGGGGAGCCTGGGGCGCGCGCTGCTGCTTGGCCACTTTGGGCTTTAACCGCCGCTCCTCCCCTGGGCTGTGGGGTTTTTTTGATTACAGGAAACTAGAGGACTGTAGGGAAGTCCGGCCTTGAGCGGGCTGAAGCGACTGCTGTCACTACTACATTCTTTTTTAGGTGTGACAGGGCCTTGGATCTATAGACAAGCTTCTTGTTCACCAGGAGCACCCCTGCAATGTGCATTTTCGTGTCAAAGCCACATGTAAATGCCTGTTTTTAAATACTTCATGCACAGGTTTTTAGCAGAGAGTCATGTTTTAGTTCTATGACTGCTTATTTCTTTCTTTAGCGTTGCCTTTGTAATGAATCAGCACTTACACCTGTACTAGGCAATCATGCAGTTGGCACCCCAAAAGAAAGGTAATTTTCGCTCATTTTTTAAATAGCTTTTTTTTGAATTTTATTTATTTATGATAGTCACAGAATTTTCGCTCATTTTAAAAATGTAACAAAAACAATTATATTTGCATTTTAGGCCTCGTTTAATGATGTGACATCTAGAATGTTTATCAAATCAGATCATCATGTTTTTTTATTTTATTCATTTATTCATGATAGACCCAGAGAGAGAGAGGCGGAGACCCAGGCAGAGGGAAAAGCACGCGGGACTCCATCCCGGGTCTCCAGGATCAGGCCCTGGGCTGCAGGTGGCGCTAAACCACTGAGCCCCCGGAGCTGCCCGGTTCATCATGTTTTGCGTTTGTGGTGCTCCGTCCTTGAATAGGACATTTCATACCACTCTGCCACAAACATTTAATGTCCTTTGAATTCTGAAAATTCTGATCTAAAAATATTTGCAACAATTTGAAGGACTTTGAATTTGTGAAATTGTGAAATAAAGTTGAAACAGTAGAAAAGTTTATTCGGAGGGGATTGACCTCTGCGCATGTGTTTGAGTTAAAATAATGATGAAAAAGTAAACTTCGTCTATTTCTTCCTGTATTCTTATTTTGAGTTTTTAAACAGTATTTTCAGATTCTCAGTGTAGAATTAAACATTGCTGACACTAAAAAAGAAATACATCTTGTGTCTTCCCCCAAATAAAACTATGGTTGCCGTGTCATGAGAAATAACACCACAGTGATTATGTCCTCAACTGCCAGGCTTTTTTCTTTCCTCTCCTGCTACCGTATCATAAGCAGCTTCACCACATGGACTGAATTCCATTAGCTGAGCAGAGATAGAGCAGTGTCAGCTCTCAGGTGAGTATGGCTACTTCTAAACTTTTTGAATCTGCAAAATGTACAACCCAGAGCTAGTGAAAATCCCTCTCTCTTTCTTTCAAAGACAGAGGATATTTACCCCCGGATCCACTGGGATGGCATCTGAAACTCTGTAGACACTCCTGGAAATTTAGGTTTTTAGTACTTTTTTAAGTTGTCAGTAATGATGCAGTTTGTTGTACAAGTCTGCAGCTTAGGACCTCCAAGGACCTCTTCCTTATTTACAAATGTTCCACTGCCTTTTTAAAAAATGTAAAATGCTCTTACCAATATTTTCTGTGTTTACAAGCAGTTTAGCTTGACTCTTCTATTGCAGGCCTAGTATTTTCTTTAGCACGTTAGTTTGGACGTGACTATTTGTCAAAGTACTGAGCGTAATGTATGCCTACTCCTTGTATTTTGATGTCTGGTACTTCTCTTTGCAGCATTATATTTAATTTGAGCCAAACTCTGTGTATTTAACATATCCTGAACGCATTATTCTTCAAATTCTACAAATTCTTCATCACTTAAATTCTAATTTGGAACTTGTCAAAGTTTTGTTTCATGAGTCTATAAGGAAGTGGAAGTAAAACATTTGTAATGCCGTGTTTTTGTTGCTTCCACATGCATGATCTCAGTAATCACTCTGAGTTGTTATTAGCAGCGCAGCATTATTCCAGGTTTTTAGATCAAAGGACTGAGATTGAGGAATGTGTAGTAACTTACTCAGTGTTGTTGTTTTTATTACTCAATGTTAGAATTGTTACTTTTCTGACTCTAATCCCATTGTCCTTTCTTGTACTAATTATCTCCCCTTGAGAATCTTCACATATAGGTACTTCGTATATTTTGTTCCCCAAATAAATTTTGAATGAAAACAGATCAGATGATTACTGAAAAGAAAATCCTTCCCCTCCTGTGTAACTAGTATATGTTTTGAACTCAAATGTATCATTTTGCTTTTTATTTAGGAATTTAAAAACGTTAAATAAGTTTTCACATCATTTCGTACAATGAAAAATTCATTACCTGATACATATTTTTATCCTCCAAGGACTTAAATACAGTAGACACCTCTTGTGTATTATGACAGGAGGGGGAAGAGCCCACATGTACTGTTTGGTTCCCATGACCTTTTCCGTATCCTCCAGGGACACTTGCTGGTGTCCGCTCATTTCCTCCCTTGACACGTAGAGGGAGGCCACACTGAGGCAAGAGAAACATGGCATGTCTTTCTACCCTTTGAGAGGTGCTAAGCCTTTTCCCTGGCATTAATCCGGTTTTGCTTCTAAATCAAGAAAGGAACCTCAAGAGGGAAAATACACCGTCTTCTGGGTCCTGACCCCCATGTAGTCCAGGCTGTTGAGTTCCTCTCAACTGAGCATCTTCCATTGAATTGTTATTCCAAAGACCTCTGTGTTTCAGAAGCCTTCTGGTTTAGGACACCTGTTTCTGGGGTGCTCCCTCTCTCTGCACAAAAATACCAAGTCAGAAGGCCCGGAGCCCCACAGCAGTGTCCTCTCCCAGTAGACCTGCTTAGCTGGGGAGAGTCACAGTCAAGTAGCAAAGCCAGTGCCAAAGAGCTCCCATTCCACCCTCCTTCCTACCTTGGAGAGGGAATTGAGGCCTTTTCATGGTTTCTGGAAACAAAAGAACTCTTTATCAGCAGGTTGAACCTTCCCTTTGGGCACAACTGTTCTTTAAGTTAAGGTAAACATTGTTTTTGTTTGTTTGTTTGTTTGTTTTGTTTTTACCTATTTAAAACATGAATGCCTTGGCTCTGATTTTGTCAGCTTGCTGTATTTTAATTTCTCCAGGACAAAATAATCGGCTTACTTTTTTAGGTTTTCAATTTGATTCTCCCCCTTATGCATTGCATATTATAGCAAATAGTAATAGAACTTCGCCAAATAGGCTGTGACAATTAAATTTTTTTCTTGGAGTTCAATTTGCCAACATATAGCATAACACCCAGTGCTCATCCCACCAAGTGCCCCCCTCAGTGCCCGTCACCCAGTCACCCCAACCCCCCACCCACCTCCCCTTCCACTACCCCTTGTTCATTTCCCAGACTTAGGTGTCTCTCATGTTTTGTGACAATTAAATTAATAATTCATTTTGGTTGCAAGTGTTTAGGCCTTGTGCTTTGACTGATATATGCAAAAATGATAATTTATTACAAATAAATTCATATACTTGCACTATAGTTTGATGAACCGGTAAATTTTGTCTGCATGACTGTCATTAAGCACAAAGTCAGATCATTTCAAATATATATGTTTGACTTCAAGAATACCTGAAATGACGGCTCGCGGAAGAACATGTTTTTGGTTTTTTTTTGTCCCTAAATTTGTATGAACTTACTTAAAAGGTACTAAGAACACTCCTGTATTTCTGAAGTCTTGTACACTTAAATATAAAGAACTAAACATAACACATTCAATTCACATTCCAAAATAATAGACTCCGATTAATTTGCAAGTTCATTCTAAAGTCTTTCTTATTTTCAAGGAGTAATTCTGTTTGTAATATAGTAAGCCAAAGTATCTTCATGACTGAGTTTGCTCATAGGAATCGAGAAAATGAGCCTCTGCACAATGACCACCGCTGAAACAGCCCTGCTAAGTTTTTCTCGCGTGGGAGTCAGGTGCATATTCTCATAGAAGGAGATGGCATTCCTAGTTCCCTGTGTGGAGGTCAGCTGGGCTCTGAGTGACTGTAAATAGCAGGAGGGGAAAAGGCTCACTGGGAATCCGAGTTTGTGTTGTCCAGGGGCCAGCAAAGTTCTCTGCCCTGACAGCGTCTCAGGGGGGCTTTTATGCCCCAACCCCTTTTTCCACTAGAAGATTTTAAATTGGATCCACGTGTCAGAGCGTCTAAGACCTAAATAATTTCATAACATGGGAAATGTACCTGTTTCTTTCAAGTTGTTAATTAATGAATACCTCGATAAAAACCTTAGTATTTCCTTAGTGAAGCAATTTGGGAGGCATCGAGTCAGGTTGTAAAACTCAGAGAGTGTGTGGTGGTTGACATAGGGAGTCTTTAGGCCCCAGGGCGAGCCCAGGATTGGTCAGAGCTTTTGTTCAGGTGAATGGGTTTTCCCTAGGCCTGTTTCAGATCCCCGAGCTCTTTTCGTGGATGCTGGCTCTATCTCCTTTTTACCGGACACTTGGGATTTGTGATTCATCATCTTCCTTGTCATAGTATCTTTGATCTTATTGATAAGTAAAATCTTGCCCCCCCCCCCCATTTTTGTCCATACCAGGTATTACCTAGACCCCTGTGCAATAGAAGTACTGGCAGCTCTGCTACTTGGTTCTGGTTTACTGTAAACCGTTCGGCCCAGACGACAAGACGTGATACCCTATAAGGTTTCGGGGTCTTGCTTGTCTCCTTTCCTTTTTCTCCTTTTTCAGAAATGCTTGTATTGCAATGTTAAAATTTTATGAAAGCATCATTGTTCCTTGCTTTTTGGTTTAGATGGAAACATAACTCTTTCTGAAAACATGAAAGTATCCCAAACCTAAACATTCCCAGAGAAAAAGCATACCAATGTGCACATGCAGTTGTCTTTGCAACTTTGCTAACAGTAATTTGGGTTGATTAGAAACTTCACTGACTGTCGGGGATTTTCCCCAAATTTACGGATGCAATGAAACTCCGGGACGCCTGCACCCCGATGTTTCTAGCAACAATGTCCACAATAGCCAAACTGTGGAAGGAGCCTCGGTGTCCATCGAAAGATGAATGGATAAAGAAGATGTGGTCTGTGTATACAATGGGATATTCCTCAGCCATTAGAAACGACAAATACCCACCATCTGCTTTGACGTGGATGGAACTGGAGGGTCTTATGCTGAGTGAAGTTAGTCAATCGGAGAAGGACAAACATTATATGGTCTCATCATTTCAGGGAATATAAATAATAGTGAAAGGGAATAGAGGGGAAGGGAGAAGAAATGTGTGGGAAATATCAGAAAGGGGGACAGAACATAAAGACTCCTAGCTCTGGGAAACGAATTAGGGGTGGTGGAAGGGGAGGAGGGCGGGGGGGGGTGACTGGGTGACGGGCACTGAGGGGGGCACTTGACGGGATGAGCACTGGGTGTTATTCTGTATGTTGGCAAATTGAACACCAATAAAAAATAAATTTATCATTAAAAAATAAATAAATAAAATGAAAAAATAAAACGAAAAAAAAGATACTTCACTGACATTTATTTATTGAAATATTTTGTTACCAGAGAGAGAGAGAGAGTATACCAGGGAAGAGGGGCAGAGGGAGAGGGAGAGGGAGAAGCAAGCTCCCCGCTGAGCAGGGAGCTCAAAGTGGGGCTGGATCCCAGGACCCTGGGATCATGACCTGAGCTGAAGGGAGACACTTCACTGACTGAGCCACCCAGGCACCCCCAAAACCTTAGGTTACCTTTAAATGAGAGGATAATACAGTTTATAAATATTCTGAATTACGTTTATCTAAAGAGATTCAAAATTTTCCTATCAGAAGAGTATGAGCTTAACTCCTGGAATTGTCACTTGATTGTCCGTTAGAAAGAACTGTGTTCCTTTGGCTAAGTTGTCATCATTACTTTCATTTTCTGTATTAAAAGATCATCATCAGGGTGTCTGGGGGGCTCACTGGATGAAGCCTCAGACTCTTGCTTTCTGCTCTTGATCTCAGGGTCTTGAGTTCAAGCCCCACATTGGGCTCCATGCTGGGTGCTGGACATGGAGTCTACTTATCTACAAAAAAGGTTCGTCATCTTCCTCAGTGTTTATTCCTTATGAATGTCTGTAGGGTAAATACCGTTTTCTGTTCTACCACTGAAATGGGTACCTTATTCTCATGGATGCATTCAGATATTTTCCTCTGTGTTGAGTGACCATCGTGTGATGTCTGTGGAGTGTTCTTGGTAAAACTTGTTGGTCACTTTATGCCTGCTGACCTCAGGCTCCCTGTCACCATGACTCGCCCACTGCTTCTTGGTCTTCCCCTCTCATTTCTTCTCTTACCCCAATGGTTAGCAGTATTTTTTCCCTTTCTATCTTTTTTTTAAATGATGGCCCATTTGAAGAAACATGTTTATAGGCTCTTTTCTGTTGCAAAATATATATATATATATTTATACCAGAAATAACTCTTGAGCCAAAATGGAGGAAAACATATCTTCTTTACACCTCGGCTTGCTTATGTTAACGAGTGAGAGGTTGTCCGATGTTATTGCCTCAGTGTTGCCTGAGCTCAGGACTCTGTCTCTTCTGTCTTTTCCCATTTCTCCATCTGCAGACAGTATCCAGGGTAGAATAGAATTAATATCTTGTGATCATTTGCCACGGTTTAATTGTGAACAAGTAGGATCGAACAGACATATAGCCCTGCTTAGTGATCACTTCTCTGTGGAAAGATAGAAGTCACATCAATTCATCTAAAACCAAGGTTATTTATGATTTCTAGAAAATTTCCCTTTATATGTTACTGATTTAAACTCACAACTTATTCAGGTGCCTACAGAGATAAGCATATATCTTCCACGAAAGCTATCTTGTCAGTGTCTAGGAAATCTTTCTCAATTAAGTGGGTAATTTCAATGTTCTTTGGTTGCTTCCTGACCAATGTTTTCTTACTGAAATGGGTGTTTTCTAACTGCGACTTGATGAATGTTCCTGGTGGAAGTGAACAGAGGTGTCAGTGGTCCAGAAGGTCGGGTTCTCGGATCCTCGTGTGTTGGCCGAAGTTTCCACCTTACTTTCTTGGCAAGGGATTTGGACCTCGTTAGAGTTCATTCTCGGGGCTCATCCGCAAGGGGATGGAAATCCCTCTCTCCGGCTCCCGCCTGCCTCTGGCTCCACAGCCTCCCTGGAGCGGTGGCGGCCCTGCTCCTCCTGCGGCCCAGTGCTCAGGAGCTGCAGGGCGGCTCCGGCCTCTGGGCCTCTGTGCAGCGGTTGCCCTGCCGGCCTGAGCGCACGTTCCTTGCCTTCCCTTCCTCGTGTGCTTCCACTCCCCCTTGCCTTAGCACCTCGCAGGAGAGCCCCTTGCCCTCTCTGCCTTGCTTTTGTTTTCTAAGGCGGAATGGACTTCCCAGTGTTTGTGGTAGTGACGTGCACTTAAGGATGTTCAAAGAAGTGACCTTATAAAATGCATATCTGTGTTATTAAGATAGTGCTCAGGTTGCCGCTCCGGCAAATAGGTCAGATCTTCCTGTGAGATCCAGGGGCCGGTTCTCCCTGGTCTTAATTCCAGGAAAGGCTGTGCTTTTCTGAAACAACTTGTCATTTTGGTCTTAAGTAGCAGCACATCTTCTATCTAAGTGAGTTTTCCTCTTTCTGTTTACTGCTGTGTGTTATTTTCTTGTTGAAAATAATCTTAATTTCCTTATGGTTATTTGTTAATTTTATCCATTCTAGAGAAAGCCTTTGTGCTTACCGAGTATGCTAGAACTGTCATCCAAATAGCGATATATCTTTCTAGACTGAAGAAATCTAGATGTATTATTGTGTTTCATATCTTTAATACGTGACTGGCTTTAAACAAAATAAATAGCTGTTCATGCATGACTGAGAGGGTTTTAGTTTTGTCACCCAGTGAAATAGGCTTGGGGATTAGGCATAGGTCATCATCAGTTTAAAGAGAGGAAAATACACTTGTTTTAATATCTGTGTGATCGAGATACCAAGCTACACTTTCCTCTCTAGCAGAGATGTGTCACACGAGGTTGTAGCTGTGTTCAGGTAGTCCTGTGGATGGATGCAAAATGGAGGGCAACGTTCCAGTCTGAAGCATTGTTATCTTTTCTCCTAATGAGCCTAAAATTCTAACAAACAATGCACTTTTGCGTTTTTTTGTATTGTTTTTTTTTTCAGCAGGTATATATATGCTTTCATTTTATTCATATGATAGTTTACCCAGTACAGCTCTAGGCTCCAACACCTTAAAAAATAACTCTCTTTTCCATACAAATATCACATCAAAATTCAGGTCCAGATTAATTTCACACACATTAACCTCCAACAGTTAAGCAACTATTTCCTCTGAGATACTTGCTACTCTCATTTCACAATGGATTTGGTTCATATAAATTGATGAAGACAACAGAAAAGAAAAGAAATGAAACGAAAAGTGTTTTCTGGACTTAGGTGATTTTGCTTTGCTTTTTAGTAAAACCTAAATGCATTTGTTAAGTTTGTGGTGTCTTGGGAAGACCAGAGACAATCCAGTTACACATTCTTTTTTTTTTTTTTTTTTTGTATCACTTTTATTGTTTTCAGTTGTTTGATACTGTTTATTACATGGTTCAGATATTTGACTACTCTGGTTGAAAATGCCTAAATCTTCTGAAGCTTTTTGAGGACATTAATTCTCTTCTTGCCTCTGCCTGTCTACCGCTGAGCCCAGCACAGTGTCTTCCATGGGGCACGGTTTCAGATATCCGATCGACTGATTTTTTTTTTTTTAAATAAACTGACACCAAGAGGTTATAAGCTGTAACTTTATAATTTGTAGGACAAAAGCTCTGGACTTTGAAGGGAAGCCGTGATCACTGCTCGGTCCCTGCCCACCCCAAACTCTTAGTCCCCAGATGCAGCCACTCTGGACCCTTTGAGATGCTTGTCTGTTCTCCGCGTCCTTGTATCTGAAGAATGAGTATCTGCTGCAACTTCTTGGTTTCCAGGCTCGGGTGCTGTCCGCGTTCCTGCGTGGAAGGGACAGATTGGCGCCCCCTCGCATGCCTCCCCACGCACAAACTCACGCCTCCTCCCACCCGCGGTGCAGACGCGGCTCTGCCGCAGAACCCGACCGATGGCCAGCGAGGGTGTTTCCTAACACGGAAGCACCAGGTGCAGCTCGGGAACCTGGGAGGCTCACTTGCCATTTCCAGGCTCGCACAAGTTTTCATTTCTGCCAATTATGGTTCGTGAAGCAGGATGAGGCCTAATCAACGTGGTCCCCGCCTGACTCTGGCTTAACAGTCCGGTGTCGGTGGCCAACAGACCCCTCGCGGTCTGGAAAGCCAGCCGTGTGAGTCAGGGAGAAACAGAACCAACTGGAGGTAAGTGTGTAAGTAGATCTACTTTAAGGAGTCGGCTCACACGATGGTGGAGGCTTGGTGACTCCAAAATCTGCCGGGGGGAGGCCGGCAGCTGGAGGCCCAGGAAGAGCAGACTTCTCCCTTGCTCGGGGGACTCAGCCTCTGCTCTAGGCAGGCCTTCACCCGATTGGACGGGGCCCACCCACATTATGGAGGGTGACTTGCTTTGCGCAAAATTGCCTGATTTAAAAGTTAATCTCATCCAAAGCCACCCTCAGAGGAACAGCCAGAAAAGTGTTTGACCGGCTCTCTGAGACCACACTCCAGGCGACCTGACACATCAGATTAACCATCTCACCATCAGAAATTCATCCTCGAGTGGAAAAATCTCCTCTTAATACACTCACCACACAGCAGCTGTTGTGGCGAACACCGTCGGTCTCGCAGGCATCTCTCCTGCTCGGCGGACAGACAAGCCCCTTTCAAGGTCTTGGGAAATTCTTCACCCCTCTCCTGTCTGCTCTCTGACTGGTGGAACTCCTGTCTTTTTCTTTCTTTCTTGGTTTGCTTCCTCAGTTTTGGTGCTTTGCTGAGACGTATTTTGAAAATATTGTCTTTCCATCTGTGGCTTGTCTTTTTATTCTTTATAAGAGCAGAACTTGTACATTTTCATGAAGATTAATTCATCATTTTTTGTGTTTATGGATCATACTTATGTTGTATCTGAGAAATCTTAGTCCAACATAAAATAAAAAGACATTTTCTTATATTTTCTTGTGGAAGTGTGATGTTTCAGGCTGTACATTTAGGACCGTGGTTAGCTTTATTTTTGTATATGATGCAATCTATCAATTTCTTTCTTCTTTCTTTCTTTCTTTCTTTCTTTCTTTCTTTCTTTCTTTCTTCTTTCTTTCTTTCTTTCTTTCTTTCCTTTTCTTTCTTTTCTTTCTTCTTCTCGTTCCTTTTTTGGTATTTATCTATCTCTAGCTGTTTCAGCACAGATTTGCTGAAAGACTTTTCTTTCTCTGCTCCCTTTTATTTCTTTTTCTTGTCTTACTGAAGTGGCTGGAACCGCATATGAATGTCACACAGAACAGTGAAAACTGGAGGCCTTGTCCTGTCACTGATCTCAGAGGGAAAGTGTCTGCTGCTCTTCTGTCAATGTGATGTTAGCTATGGCGTTTTTGTACACGACTTTAATCAGTTTGAAAAAGTTCCCTTCTGTTTTTAATTTGCTGGGAATGGATGCTGCTTTTTCTGCATTGAGGTGACATGTGCATTTTCCTTTCTGCATATTAATATGGTGGATTATACTAGTTGATATTTTAATTTAATTTGATTATTTTAAAAAGATTTTATTCATTTATTCATGAAAGACACACATGGAGAGAGGCAGAGACAGAGGCAGAGGGAGAAGCAGGCTTCCTGCAGGGACCACGATGCAGGACTTGATCCTGGAACTCTGGGATCATGACCTGAGCTGAAGGCAGACGCTCAACTACTGAGCTGCCCAGGTGTCCCCAATAGTTTAATTTTAAACCAACCTTGCATTGAACCCCAGTTGGTTGTGATTTATCTTTTTAAATATTGTTAGCTTCAATTTATTAACATTATGTTGAGAGTGTTTACACCCATGCTTGTGATAGATATTATATGTTATTTTATTTTATTTTGGGGGAATGTCTGTGTCTGGTTTTGGTAGCAGAGACTTCCAGCCACTTGTGGGCAGGCCCTCGTCCACTTCTCTGCCTTTGTCTAGAATTGGTTTGATTTCTGTTTCTTTTTTTTCTTGATTTTATTTATTTATTTGAGTGAGTTGAGAGAGCAAGAGCGAGTACGTGCATGCATGGGGGGAGGGGCAGGGGCAGAAGGAGAAGCAGACTCCCTGCTGAGCAGGGAGCCCAACGTGAGGGTCCAATCCACGACCCTGAGATCATGACCTGAGCTGATGGCAGTTGCATCACCGACTGAGGTACCCAGGTGCCCCATTTTATTTCTTAAATATTTGGTGGATTCCCCCAGTGGAGCTCCCTGGGCCTGGAATTTTATCTGTACCTTGGTTTTTACTACAAATTCAATTTTGTTAACAGACATAAGGCTGTTTGTCTTCTTTTCTTGAGTGAGCTTCGGTAGTTTGTCATCCAAGGACCTTGCCCACTTTGTCTTAGTTGTCAGAATTATTGGCATGCGTCTGTCCACAATAGTCCCTTAATATGCTCTTAATATCTATATCACCTGAAGGGCTGCCACTTCTCACTCCTGCTGTCCGTGACTTTTTTGTTCTCTTGCTTTTCTTGGTCAATCTAGCCAAAGACTTATTCATTATATCAGTTTTCTGAAGGAACCAGCTTTCTGTTTCATTGATTTTTGCTGTTATTTTGCTTTTTTTTTTTTTTCATGGATTTCCATTCTCATCTGTATGATTTTTTTTTTCCTTCTCGTACTATGTTGATTTTTATTAGCTTTTTTTCCCCCAGTTTCCTAAGATGGAACTTGGAATTGTTGGTTTTAAACAAACTTTTCTAGGTAGGTGCTAAGTGGTATGTGTTTCCCTCCAGACGCTGCTCCAGCAGCAGCCTGCACGTGTTGATACAGTGCATTTCATTGTCACTCAGCTCAAAACCCTTTCTAATTTCTTCTTAAAGTTTCTTCTTTGTTCAATGTCTTATTTGGAAACATTTTATTTAGTTACTAAACATTCAAAGATTTTCTAGACATGTTTCTAGTATTGATTTACAACCTAGTTTCATTTTGTGATGGGAGAACATATCTTTATGACTGAAATCCTTCACCATTTGTTAAGATTTGTTTCATAGCCCAGACTACGGATTATCTTGACAAATATTCCATTTGTACTTGGAAAAAATGTATGTTCTGCTGCTGCCAAGTATCATGTTCTTCTGGAATGTCCCTCACGTCAGGTCCTCGGTGTTGTAACTGATGGGCTGTCTACATCCGCCATCCATTTACTGAGAGGGATATTGAAATCCGTGACTCTGTTTCTACCTCCTTGTCTTTATCATGTTTGCTTCATGTATCCTGAAGCTCTGTTAGGTACATAAGCACTTAGGACTTTTGTCATGTCCTCTTGATGATCGGACATCTATTTCTTCATGACAGTTCTGTTTCTCCCCTGTAACAGTCTGGGTCTGAAATCAACCTTGTCAGACATTAACATGCGACTACTTGCTTTTGATTAGTATGGAATATCTTTTTGCATCCTTTACATTTAACTTATTTGTCTTTGCATTTAAAGTCACTTTCTCGGGGCGCCTGGGTGGCTCAGTGGGATGGGTGTCTGCCTTTGGCTTGGGTCATGGTCTTGGAGTCCTGGGATGGAGTCCCGAGTCAGGCTCCCTGCTCAGCTTCTCCTTCTCCCTCCACTGCTCTCCCTGCTTGTTCTCTCTCTATCTCTCTCTCAAATAAATAAATAAAACCTTAAAAGAAATAAAGTCATTTTTCTGGTGGGTATTATGTGCTGGGGCTGTGGTTTTTCATTGGATTTGACAATCTCTAACTTTTAAGTGGGTTTTGGACCATTTACACTGAGTGTGATTATGGACATGGTTGAGTCTAATTCTATCCACTTGCTACTTGTTTTCTACTGTCCCGTTTGTTCTCTTTTTCTTGTTTCTCTACTTTCTCTTGGATTCATTGACTATTTCTTTTTTATAATTCCATATCATTTATGTTGCTACATTATTGGCTATTTTTTTGATGTGATACTTTAGTGGTTTATTTAGTTTTTTAGAGTTTATGATATACATCTTTAATTGATCTGCCTTTGAGCAAGATCGTGCCCCTTCCCATATAGTAAATGCAACTTACAATATGCTCCTACTTCTTCCTTTCTGTTCTTTGTGCTATTATTGTAACGTATTTTACTTTTACATATGTTATACATTCCACAATATAGTTCTGTCATTATTGCTCTAAACATTCAGCTATGTTTTATAAAGGTTAATTCATTTTTAAGTCTTCATAATTTCCCATCTAGTTATCATTTCTGATGCTCTGCATTCCTTTACGTTGGTCCAGATTTCCATCTGGTGTAATTTTTCTTCTGTTTGCTGGAAGTAAGTTCTTCTGGCTATAGTATGGATGGAAAATATTTTATTTTACTTTCATTTTTTGAAAGATATTCTTTTTGGGTAAAGAATTCTAGGTTTACAGTTATTTTTCTTCAAATGGTAAAGAAGTTTCTTCATTGTCTTCATTGAGAAGACTTCATGAGAAATTAGCACTCGCCCTTACCTTCATCCTTCTCTATGTAGTTGTTTTGTTTCTCTGCTGCTTTTAAGATTTTCTCTTTGTTCGTGGTTTTGGGCAAAATGGTACAACATGTAGTTTTTGTCATGATTCTCGTGATTGGGGTTCAATGAGCCTCTTTAATATAGGAGATTATACTTTTGTAATATAACTTTTAGGAAAGTGAGTCTGGATGGTTATGGGAGGACTGGGTTTGGGAAGGCTGCTCTGGATAGTCCTGGAGGAACTTTGAGGAGGTTGGCTCTGGGTGGCTGTCTCAGATGATGCCATGGCTGAGAGCAGGGAAGTCACAGGTGCTTTAGGGCAGCCTATCACTCTCAGTCTCTGTCTTGTCCAGATTCCCCTTCCTAGTGTGGGTTTCTCTAACTCCCCAGGCCTACATGGGACCCTCACATAGGTTTCCTTTGCACTGGGAAGTTGTCCCTCTAGTGTTTTCTATTGTTTAATTATGTTTAGTACTTCTCCAGTTTGGGTCTTTCTGTGGATCCTAAGGCTCCATGAGAGCCTCTGATATTCTGTGTGGCTCAAAGTCACTACTCAAGGATTGCTGAATTAGTGAGAGAAGGACCAGGTGAATGAGCTGTGTGCTGCTGTTCTTCAAGTCTTCAGTTTATCATTTCGTCCATAGCTTCAGGTCCTACTAACCCCAAGTCTCTGACCTTTTAGAAACTCTGTTCCAGGAGATTTTGAGGAAAGCGAGGTGCCAGACTTTCTGGGGAATGTGTCTGGCAGGAGGGACCTGGGGGTTGAGGTGTTCAATAGCTGTTCACACACCACTAGGGGTTTCATGATGTGCTGCCACCAGCTCCATACTCCTGGTGTCCCATCTACAAAGTGCTGCCTCTCTAACCACACGAAGAAAACTGAGCATTTGGTTGTGGGAGTGTAGCAGGATTAGAACACTAATTATAGTGCTCTCTGGGGGAGCCTGGAGCACTGGAGTCATGGTTACGATTCTGGTCTATGTGGGATTTACTTGAGTTCTTTTTTTTAATTTTATTTCTACACTTGGTGTGACAATAGATTTACATAATGAATATGTGTCAAGGGTTTCAAGTCACAGCTTTTCTAGGCTTCCATCATTTCTTGAAAGAAGACAGATTTTTGATGTTTTTTGAATTTTGCAACAATGTGGGCTGGTCTACATGGACAATTGGTATGTTGTGAGGATTGAAGCTCATTCGCGTATCACGTATCACATCTGAAAGCCCTGAAACAACACCCGGGGCTGATGGTGTTGGAGTCCCTTAACGATCTGAATAGTCATGCTGTTCATTTGCTTAAAACTTGTCTTTGAGAGTCATTATAGCACAAAAGATGCAGAGGGAGAATGAGGGTGAAAGACGTGAGTTTGAACCAAAGATCTGCTACATAAAAATAATACAGTGAGGCCTCCAGCCCGGACATAGTAGAGTAGACCTGCCTCTCCATATTCCTCTTTGCCCTGGAAATAAAGCAAGAGGCAGCGAGAGGAAGGAGGAGGGTAGGCTACCATGGGACCCGAGGGATGAACAGCAATCCGTGGTGGGGATCTTACACTCCCCGACCCAACAGAGGGAGGTGGTCCAGGCCCTGAGGCTGGCAACAGGAGACAAGGGAGTCTCCATCAAAGCAGTGGAAAGAAACATCCATGGGAGTGACTGACCAGGGACCCCATTCAGTGACGAGTGGCTGGTGGTGAGGTCGTCCCTTTCCTGCTAGATCCTAGACTCCTTCCCCACCCTAGACAATGACCAGCTGGCTGGCTCTGGTAGAAAGAGTCCTACCCCGGGTCACATGTTGTCATGGTGGGATTGAGGTTCCTTTCCTTGTCTCGGCGACACTGGGGAGTGGGTCTTGCTCTGCAAACTGTAGGCTGTGGTAAGCCTTAGGTAGCTACTGTAACCAGGACAGTGTGGCATCGGGGGATGATAGACACAGACTGATGAACAAAACAGAGAATCTGGACATGGACCCACACAAAGGAGCCCAACCAACTTTCAACAAACGTGCAAGAGCACTTAAGTGGAGGAAGGCAGCTCTAACAACAAGTTGTGCTGCAGCCGTTGGACATCCACAGGCACACTCGGAAAACGAAACCTGACCTACACTTTACACCTTGAAATAACTCTAAGTAGGTCCTGCACTTAAGTGTAAAGTGTAAAACAACAACTTTTGGGAAAAAAGGGAAGCTCTTCAGGGTCTAGGGCCAGAGTCCTTATTCTTGACACCAAAAGCACGATCCATAAAAGGAAGATGGATAAATTGGACCTCAGCGGAATCAAAAACTCAAACTCGTGCTCTGTGCAGGACCACGTGACCAGGCTGAAAAGATTACAGGCTGGGAGAAAAAATTCGCAAACCATATGTTCCAAAGAGAACTAGTATCCAGAATAGATAAAACCTTACAAGTTAACAGTAACGAGCGATCCAATCACAAAATGGGCAGAGACGGCAGTCAGTCTCTTGACAAGGAGGTAGGGATGGCAGCGAAGCACAGGAGGAGATGCCCAGCAACACAGCCATCAGGGAAGGGCTATGGAAACCACAGTGGGACCTCACTGCACACCTCTCAGAACGGTAACAAGTGACCTCTCTGTCAGTTGGACATGGGCCCCTGCACTCGCGGAGGGCGGCGAGATCCAAGACACAGGAGGCCACTCCTGCCTGGTGGGTGGCAGGTTGAATAAGCAAAGGAACGTACTTGCCAGGCTTGTCGTGGGTGGCTGTGTGACCAGTGCATCTCCGCCCCTGCCCACTGGAATCTTGCGAGTTAAGGAGTGAGCCTGACGAGTTCCATCACACGCGCCATCCAGGTGGCCCAGCTGCACGCGCCATCTGGCAGCTGCGCCCCGTGGGAGCAGCGGGCAGAGCTGCGACCCAAGGGCGGGAGGGGATGGGCAGCCCCTGCCAGCTGATGGCCTCATGGGTCCAGCAGCCATCACCCCTCTCTGAGCTCCTCCTGCAGCCACCAAACATCGGGGGGACCTGGATCTCTCCTCCACGGCTGGCCGTGGTTAGATGGCACAGGCACTGGGAGACCAGTCTGCTGGCTTCTTCAAAATTAAACATACAGGGAACCCTGGGTGGCTCCACGGTTAAGCACCTGCCTGCAGCCCATGGCGTGACCCCGGGGTCCCGGGATCGAGTCCCGCATCGGGCTCCCTGCATGGAGCCTGCTTCTCCCTCTGCCTGGTTTCTGTCTCTCTCTGTCTCTCTCTCTGTCTCTCATGACTAAATAGAATCTTCTTTTTTTTTTTTTAAACTAAATGTGTAGCTACAGTGTGACCTAGAAACTGCACCTCTGGGCATGCATCCCAGAGAAATGGAATTATTTTCCCTGGAAACCTGTCCATGAATAGTCAAAGCAGTTTTATCGGTAAGAGCCCCTGACCTGGGAGCAGCCCGGGTGCCCTGCAGTGGGCAGTGGTCCCGCGGGCTGGGCCCATCCCCCGGGAGCAGCTCTCAGCCCCTAAAGTGAACGAGTTTTTGCTACACACGACGTGGCGATGTCCCCGAGGCTCACGCTGTCGCCGGGTCACTGCGGGGTTCCATCTGCAGCACATTGGTGAAGTGACAAAAGCTTGGAAATGGGGAGCAGAATGTTGGTGCCCGCAGTGGGGGGCGAGGGGCCGGGAGGGGGCGGGACCTGCTGGGATGGATGGTCTGTTCCTGCCCGTGGGGGGCACCGCAGGAACCCATGGAATCGCACAGAACAGGATCGCCCAGAACTAACCCCCCACGCAGCAGAAGCAGCAAACCTGGGGCCCCTGGTGTCCAGGCCCTTCCTGGTGGTGGCTCGCGCGGGCTCCGGGCACCTGCCACCTGCCACCGGGTGGGGGCCTGGGCCCTGTGGGCTCCTGCAGCTGTGGCTGAAGCTCCAGATTCCCCCGCGACGACCTCGGCTGGGGAACAGGTGACCAGCCCCGCGGGGCTCCTCTCTTTCCGTGGAGAGTCTAGAGGAAGGTGAGCCTCCGGCTGGAGGGGGCGAGCTGGGGGCTGAGCCGCACTCCTCTGCACCCTACGTGCCCCTCTCACGCCATCCTGGCCACTCCTGGCTTCCCTCGTGACAGACACCGAGGCCTCGGTTTACCCAGCCTTCTGGGGTCGGGGTGAGGTGTCACGTGCGGTTCCCATGGGAGGTTAGCGGGGGACACAGGGGCTGCCCCAGGGAGCTCTCAGGTCAGCACGGAAATCGGTCCCGTTTCCCAGACGAAGGGGCCCGCTTCTTCCCTGGAAGCTTCTGGGCATGCAGAGGCGGGGGGGGGGGTGGTGGTGGGGGAGCAGAGGGGAGCCCGGGCCCCTGAGGCCTGCAAACAGCGGCCTGAGGCCAGAACGAGCGAGGAGGGGCCTGTGACCCTGACCCCACAGCCTCATCTGGGACCAGCGCAGAGCTCTGGGGCCTGGGGAACGCATCCAATGGTGGTCCTGGGACCCGGCACACTTCTGCTCACCGAGTGGAAAAGGTTCTGGGCCAATTCCAGCAGGTGTGTGTGTGTGTGTGCTGGGGGGGGGGGGGTTGCCCTCTACCCAAGAACTTATCTTACCTGGCTTTGGTATTGGGTATTGGTGTAGTGCTAGGAAGTGTGTCTGCTTCCTTTTTGGGGGCTAAAGCTCTGGAAAATTCAACTTTCAAAATTTGTGAAATGCAGCTATTGCAGTTGGTGAAGGGGAATGTACGGCATGGAAATGCACATATGAGAAGACAAGGAGGATCTAAAGCTGGTCATCTGAACTTCTGCTGTGGGAAGAACAATTTGTAAGATGAACAATTTAGGGCTCGTGCAAGCGGGACGGAGTACATCATAACAATTTGGCCAGAAGCCAACAACATTGAAAACAGGTACACAATAAATAAATAAAATCAACAAAATGAAAAAGTAGGTCCTTGGAAAATCAGTAAAATTGAGCAATCTCTAGCCACAGATGTGGAAAAAATATTTGTAAATCACCTTCCTGGTAAAGGCCGTACATCCAGAATATACAAAGAACTCTTACAACTCAATAATAAAGAGCAAGCCGCTTGATTAAAAAATAGACGATGGATCTGGTTGGATGCTGCTCTAAAAGCAATACACAGACCTTGAGTGAGGCTGCACGGATTCCGGACATCACCTGTCACTATACGGGGCCACGGCATTGAGGTGTGACCAGAGCTTGTCAGAACGACTGGAATGGGGGCACCTGGGTGGCTCAGTTGGTTGAGCATCTGCCTTTGGCTCAGGTCATGATGGCAGGGTCCTGGATCAAGTCCCTCATGGGGCTCCCAGTTCAGAGGGACTCTGCTTCTCCCTCTCCCTCTGCCCCTGCCCCTCATACTCTCTCTTGCTCGTGCATACTCTCTGTTTCAAATAAATAAAATCCTTTTTAAAAAAAGAATGACTGAAATGGGAAAATGGTTTTATACCAATTTCTGGCGAGGATGTGGAGCAGCAGGAGCTCTCATTCACTGCGGGTGGGAATGCGAAATGGCACAGCCGCCTTGGAAGACCATTCAAAGTCTCGGATAACACTAAACAGCCTTACTGAATGATCCAGGAATTGTGCTTCTGGGTAGTTTTCAACAGATTTAAAAAATGATATCCATACAAAGAGCTGCATATGAAGCACCCTTATTCACAGTCACCCCAGTGGGAAGCCATGACGCTGGGCTTCGGTAGGTGAATGGATCCACCAACTGGTCCTTAGTATGGTGGGATGTCACTCGGTGATGAAAAGGAGTGAGCGACCCTACCGGCATGGGTCTGAGCTGGATATTGAGAAGTGAGAGGCTACGTGGTGTTGATTCAATTGATAGGACATTCTGGAAGAGGCCAAAGAGAGAGAGCCGGGGGCCTGGAGGCCTCATCACGACGTGTGCTCAGCACTTGATTCTCCCCTCCTCTGGGAAAGGGCCCCACGGCTGCTGGGAGGACTGGCTGGTTCTGGGCCCATCAGAGAACACAGGAGGTGAGCGTGGAGCACCTGGTGGCACCAGGACAGGAGGTGTCTGAAGAAACAGGACGATGCCGTGGAGACAGAGGAGCCGCACGAAAGACGGGCCCGTGGCCAAAGCTGGGGCAGGTATGGCAACACATGAAATAAGGTAGCAATTGGTTTACAACCCATAGAATAAAATAAATATACATGAATGTGCTATAAATAAATGGAAGACTAGACAAATCTCTCACACAGAAGAATTCAAGGAGGTGGAACACAGCTCCCCATCCCTCAAATGTGGGCTGTGCACAGCGCCTTCTCTCCGAGCGCCCAGCATGCAAAGGGGAGAAACCTCGCAGACACGACCTCAGCCCTGTGATCCCGGTGGCCAGGAAAGGAGTCCTGCTGGTGGCACGTGCCCTGGCTCTGATGGCCAGGGGCACTCTTCCTCTGTGGTCTTCCTCCTGAGAGCCCATAACCCCAGTGTAATAGCGGGAGAACATCAAACACTCCCAAGTTTGCAGATTTCTCAGAACTGTAAAAAGATTTCTCAGAACTGTAAAAATCATCCAAAACAAGAAAAAGTTTGAGAAATGGTTACAGCCAAGGAGAGTCTAGGGACACGTGGCAACTGAATGTCATATAGTGTCGGGGGGCGGGGGGAGAGGGGACCTGGAGCAGAAAGGACAGTAATACAAAACTTGATCAACGTTAATTGATAATGATCTGTCGATATTGATTGATCAGCGGAACCATACTAAGATAAGGTGTGGGCTCTAATTTAATGATACACACCACATATAGGTCAATAAATACTATAATCGTATTGCATGTGGTGTAGGGTATATGAGAACTGTGCCATCTTCACACTTTTCTGTAAATCTAACACTATTCTAGAATAAAAAGTCTTTAAAAATGATCTCCTTTTGTAATAATAGTCTCCAAAAATAGAAACCACTCAGATTATTAAATTAATCAAATCAGTCTTGTTTGTTATTCAATATTAGTAATCCATGTTTCACTGAATGGAGAGAAATGAATGTTTGTTTACAAAACCACAATACAGTTATAGATTGCTCCTTTGACTTCCTATTTTTAGTTAATAAATTGAAATCAAATCACTTTTTGTAACCTCCAAAGGACTCAGTGATTACCTGATGAGGAGGAGATTTTAGGCTCTTGTTTTATAAATGAACATGGTGAATCCCTAAGGATTATTTTGATTGGTGGGAATTAAGGTTTCAGCAGTTTAAAAAGGTTTAAAGGGGACCCAAATCAATAGGGGCTTTCTATTTGTGAATAGTTACAACCTCTTATTTATATTGCGTATGTGAGGAAACATTGTCTCCACTAAACACTCAGGGCATTTTGGCACAATTTCACATCTGGATAAAAGTATATTTATCATGATCTCTTGGGGAATGTTAATATCGCATTGCTTAATACCTCTGGGTCCCCTTTTTCTAAAGTATTTTGTGTTCGAATTTAGTAAAACACACAAAGTGGTTGATCACCTAGATGGTTTTTAATTCCTTCTATTTCTGTTAGGTTACTGAGTAATTCCAGATTCACCCCATCCTATCTGATAAATCAGTGCAAGTGACTTGGGTTTGTCTTATGAGTGGTTTTTTTTTTTTTATAATAAACATAAATAGAAAAGAAGGAAGAGCCAGAGCTAAAAAGCAAATTGATCTTTAAAATATTGATTTTGCACACATGTTATTTCCCATTTGAATACCAAGGATTCTGGCAATTTTTTTCCTTCTTAATTAGAAAATTAAACCCCGAAAGCTCAGCGCTCTGAAAACGAGTGTGTGCGGCACGGAGCTGCGACAACACTGCGCCCGTGTCTCTGTGCACGGCTGTCTCCCTCTGCCAGCCACTTCTCACTCTGCTTGGTTTCCTGGGAGTGCCCAGGGACTCTCCAACTCATGGACAGCAAGGTGGCTGCACTCTGTGATCTTTAACCCTCTGCCTCTGTCCTACCTCGGTTTCCTTGCACTTTCTTCTCTTTCACCCTCAGTGGGAGGGTTTTCACCAAATTGATTGTGAAAGACAGGCTCTCTGCTTGTCTGGTGACTCCTGGAAGATCACTTGTGTGGGTTGTCCTTGCTTTGTCCTGTTGTGTTCGGAAGTCCATCTGTCCTCAGGGGCAGGTTACCCAGTTTTCAAATTTGTAAATGGTTGACTTGGACTGTCCCACATATTTGAGAGCTCCAAGGTAATGTGAACCGCGCCCCCGATACGCGCTTGCCTGTTCTAGGGGCTTGGCCTAAGCAAGCTCACTGGATCCTCACACAGCCCTAGACTCGGCAGGGCTCTTGCAGACATGGAAAAGGCACCCAGGTGTGCCCCCATGGGGTCTGCACACTTACATATGCCCAGCACTGTAGAAGCACTAATCATAGCGTATCTGCTTCCTCACACATAAGATGCCAGCGGGTTAAACATGCTTCCAGCTGTCATGTATCAAAACAAACATATTTTTATGGCACATTAAAGGAATCATACACCACGATCAAATGAGATCTATTCCAGGGATGCGAAGATGGTTCAACTTCTGCAAATCAGCCAATGTGATCTCAGTAGATGTAGAAGAGGCGTTTGACAAAATGTAATTCCAGTCATGATAAAAACTCAGTGAACGGGGTTTAGAGGGAACATTCCTCAACCTAGTAAAGACATAATGACAAGCTCACAGTCAATATTATACTCAATGGTGAGAAGCTGAAAGCTTTTCCTCTAAGATCAGGAACAGGACAAGGATGCCCACTCTTGCTGCTTCTGTTCAGCAGAGTACTGGAAGTCGTGGCCACAGCAATCAGGCAAGAAAAGGAAATAAACAGCTTCCAAAGTGGAAAGGAAGAAGTAAACTTCTCTCACTGAGCATCATGTCCCTAAGGTCCATCCATGCTGTCAGAAAGGTAGGATTCTCTACTTTTTAATGGCTGAACAATATTTTAGCCCGAGTGTGTATGTATTACACTTTTAATCCATTCGTCCACCGAAAGACACTTGGGCTGTTTCCATATCTTGGCTACTGTAAATAATGCTGCAATAAACATGGAGGTGTCAATATCTCTTCAAGATAGTGATTTCAGGGGTGTCTGGATGGCTCAGTTGGTTGAACGTCTGACTCTTGATCTCAGCTCAGGTCTTGATCTCAGGGTCATGAGTTCGAGCCCTGCATTAGGCTGCATGCTGGGCAAGGAGCCTGCTTAAATTGGATATACACCCAGAAGTGGGATTGCTGCAAAAATGGTATTTCTACTTCTGATTTTTTGAGAACCCTCTGTAGTGTTTCCTATAGTGGTTGCACCAACTTACAGTCCCACCAACTGTGCACGAGGGCTCCCTTCTCTCCCAGTCCTCACCGACATTTGTTCTCTGCTGTCCTTCTGATAACAGCCTTTCTAACACAGGTGAGGTGACATCTCATCGTGACTTTGATTTGCATTTCCCCGATGACTAGTGATGTGGAGCATCTTTTCATGCACCTGTTAATTATTTGTAGGTCTACTTTGGGATAATGTCATTTTTTTAAAAAACATCCACTTTTTAATTGGATTATTATTAGTTTTTTGCTCTTGAGCTGTGTGAGTTCCTTATATATTTTGAATACCAACCCCTTACCATGTTTGTGGTTCGCAAATCTTTTTCCTTTGCTGTATTTGCCTTTTCACTGTGTCCATGGTTTCTCTGCTGGGCAGAGCCCTTTAATTCGATGTCCTCCCACTTAGTGAATTTTGCTTTCATTCCTTGTGTTTTTAGTGTCATATGCAAACAATCATTGCCAAGACCAATGCCAAGGAGCTTTCCCCCTATATTTTTCTTTTAGGAATTTTACAGGTTTAAGTGTTATGTTTAAGTCTTTAATCCGTTTCAAGTTAATTTTTGTGAGTGGCCCAGTTTCACCCTCCCCCTGGGCAGGCTCCACAGCCCTCCCAAGGCCTGGATGAACCACCTGCCCAGACTTTCCTCCCCCTCCCTTCTCTTGTTTTCTGCCATCCCTCCCCACTCCTTCCTCCCCTCCTCCTTCCTCCCTCCCCTTCTCCTCATCCTCCTCCTCCTTGCTCCTCCTCCTCCCTTCCCTCCTCCCCACTTCTCTTCCTTCCCTCTTCCTCCCTCCCCTTCCCTCCTCCCCACTTCTCTTCCTTCCCTCTTCCTCCCTCCCCTCCCCTCCTCCCCTCCTCTGGTCTCTCCCCCTCTCTCCCTCTCCCCCTCTCTACCTCTTCCCCTCCCCTCTCTCCTTCTTCTCCCCCTCCCCTGCTCCTCTACTTGGCTGTTCCTACAGATCCCTTAGGACTGCATTCTCCTGGATGCAGCAATCTCACCACTAGGAAATTATCCTGGGGATTCCCAGTGAGACTGGAGGAACTCGACCGCGTGAGGATGTTCACTGCAGCATTTTCTGCAGTTCGGAAAGCATGAGCTCTCAAGGGAAGGCTGGTTAAATCATGAAAATGCCAACAAGCCAAAGTCCTGTGATCCTTAGGGGTGAGGACGGGGGCAGTGTTTGCCGGCACAATCCTGGTGAGATCAGCAGGCGACAGCCCTCTGATGGTTTGGGAATCTGTGTTTCCTGCGTGTCTTTGAGTCTACGAGGGGGGCTGCCCCAGAGAGGGGACTGATCCCCGGTGGGCGGGGGCGGCGGCCTTCTGAGGTTCTCCAGGGAACACAGGTTGCTTTTGTAAAATGAACAGGTTTGGTGGGGGCAGAAGGGCTTCTGGGAACACAGTCCCCACAGGCCTGTGCTGGTGGAAGGCAGAGCTCAACGGGCGAGGAGAGAGGGCCTGTGGGGTCGGAGGTGACATCGGGCCGGGAAGGGAAACAAGAAGTCCTCTGGTTCACATCGGGACACGGATGGCGCTTGAGGAGCAAAAGCGTCTGGGCGGTGGCACCGGGAGTGGGCAGGACAAGCCACCACGTCCAAGTCTCCAAGTAAATGAACAACGTGTGCCGTGTGGTCCCCAGGTGCAGAAGCTGCGCGACAGAACACCCGCCTACAGCCAGAACTCCCGGACGGTGCTGGTGCCCCAGGGCATCCAGGCCCCCCTTCCCCGTGTTCCATCCTGTATCCGGTGAGGACTCACCGGCCGCGGCGGGGCTGCTCCTGGGGGGCGCGCAGATGGGGTGCTCTCCGCCCGCAGGGTCCTAATGGCTCAGGGAATACAGGCCTTTCAGAAGGACTGAGAATGCTGCGGGAGGCCGAGGGGGTCTTCACTGGGGGTTCAGGCAGATGGGGAGGCGGGCCCCGCACTCCCTGGGCTTGCTCGGTTCCAAGAGGAGAGGACAAAGTCCTGGAAGATTTTCAAGATTTCCCGAGGAGGAGGGGCTCAGAACAGAGAACTAGATGGGGGCTGTGCCTGGGGGCTTCCCCCGGCTCTGGGGCCCCCACCGGCTCCTCATCCCTCCCTGGCCCTCCACCCTCCCTTCCACTTTGGGTGTGGATTTATCCTCCTGCCTAGCCCCACCCGGCGGGGGCCTACCCGGGCGCAGCCCCCTCGTGGGCCTGTCGGGGTCTCCGCCCCCACTGCCTGTACCTGCTGGAGTTGGCGGCCCCTCTCTGCGTGTCCATCGGGGAGTCACAGCCTTCATGCTTCAAGGTGCTCCGGGCTGTTCCCACTCCGGGCCTTTCCCGGCTGTGGGGGTGCGGCCCACGCTGAGGCCGCTTTGCGGGGCTCCCCCAAGTCTACTGCGCCCAACGTCTCACCCACGTCCCTGGGCGCTCAGAAGCCAGGAAGGTGGACCTGGTCGGGAGGGCCCTCTCGAGCTGCAGGCTGGGCCATCCCGGTGCCCACCCCATCCAACCGGCCGGAACTGGGCTCCTTATTAGGCCATGGTTGATTCTCGTCAAATCATGGAAACTGGTGTGTGTTTATGGACTCTGTCCCCATCGCTCTGCATCGTGTCCTCCTTCACCAAGGACTCCGGAGGGAGACAGCAGCCCTGCGGCCCGGGGGGCCTAAGCGACTTCATTAGTCACTTCTTTTATTGCCTGGCCATCATTTCTTTGGGGTCACCGTCCTTCCCCACCCCAACATGTGCTCCGTTTGCCGATGTCAGCCTGGAGTTGGGCACACGCCTTGGGGCTGGCCAGTGAGAGTACCAGGCTCCTTGGCCACAGCGACCAGCGGAGGGATGAATCGTGACCCATGGCAGGGCCATCACAGCCACCCCAGGGATGCTGCTGGGAGCACTGGGCCGTGCGCTCCTCTCTCCTCCACAGACAGCGGATCTAGGGACCAAGGAACCAGGGTCTCCCGGGACTGTCCTTGTCAGCAGGGGACGAATGTCACTCCAGGCCACACCCAGCACCCCTGGGCCTGGGAACGCGTGGCCAGGCGCCACAGGCTCCAGTGCGGGGCTCTGCAGCCTCTCTGCCTTAAGCTCCCTCCCCCACTGGGCTCTTCTCTGCTCTGCTCTTGTACAAACCCATTTAAATTCAAGCTTTTTGTGGAATAGCTGCAGTCAACAAGCCCTATTTTAATTTTCCTCAAGTGAAAAAGAAGGCCCAGGGGAAAAGCATTCTATCTGCTTCTGTGCCTTAGTTCAGTGGCTCACACCCCCTGGGCTATGAATGCCCAGACTCAGTGTGTCCTCATGCCGGGGGCCTCACGGGGCCTGCCTGGTTCCAGCTGCCACACTCAGGCGTCGCTTCCTTGCACCGCTGGGCAGGGCCGGGCCTCCCCGGGGTCTGTGCCAGCCACGCACTGGGTCTCAAGTTGGTGATGAAACTGCCTGGTCCTAATGCAGGTGCAGCCTCTGGAAGGAAACTCATTTCCTGCCCTCTCCGACTGGAGCTCCTGCCCCCCTCCCCCTGCCCCGAGCTTCTGCCTCCGTCCCCAGCACCTCGGTGGTCAGCGGTGGACATAATGGGGGGTAGGGTGGGAAGCCATGCCCGAAGTTCCTGCACTTGCATGGGGTCCAGAGGATACTGTCTCTGCCCAACGCCCTGCACCGAGAGGTTTGTCCCCTGGGTCCTGTCATCCCCTGGGCTGGCCCTTGGGGCAGGGTGTATGGTGACCCCATGCCAGATATTTTTTAATTTTAAATTATTTATTTAAAACTCATGTAAATCCCGAAACTCATTCCGTGGGGTGACCCTCCACTCCACCTCAGCTCCCTTCCATGCCCTCCTGGGTGGGTACTTATGGGTACGTCACCCCTTTGAAGTCATTGCCTGGAAGGCAGAAGCTTCCAGCAAACTTGGTGCTTGAGAAGCTCCCTAGCTTGCGGATCTGAGCCTGCCTCTGACCCCACTGCTTGGCCTGTTCTCAAAAAGCCTCCACCTGCCCCTCCAGGCGGGAGCACCTCTGCCTGGCGTATCCCCCCCTCCGTCTCATGTGGCATCGCGGGAGGCCCGGCTTTCCAGAAAGGCCTTCTTTAAACTGAATCCTTCTGTGACACCAGCCGACACAGCAGATTTTTCTGTCTTTGATTTCCTTCTTCACATATTGAGAGCAAATCTTTTAGCTTGGACACTCTCTGAGAGAGAGATTTATTCCTCTGCCTGCTTGTGTTCAAAGCTTCCTTCAGAAATTCAACCATTTTTGTCAAACTCTGTAAAAGATTTATCAGTTTCTATTTTCACAGACAGCTCCTCCAACATCTGGTCTACCTCTTATTTTAAGGCACAGGGTCCGAGGCTCCCTCTGAAAGGAGCTCCCCAGAAGATGAGGACTCCCCCGGTGACAGGCCACCAGGACACGTCGGTCCCAGGCCAGAGGACAGCCCAATGCGGGGACTGCACTCTGAGTGGCTCCAAACGCATAATTTCCAATTTCTGCACCATCATCCCGTCGAATGGACGTTGCATATAGTTCATTTAATCAATACCGTATTGTTCAGAATTGATGAGAAATTCTTCAGGTGGGATATTTCATTATCTGACGGAAATCTTCAAGTGCACACTTCCAAACACACCCACGATTGCCCCTGAGGGACACATTTCCAGATCCGGACTCTCTTCGGAGCTGCTGTACAAAGACTCTTGGTACTTTCCTGACACAATTTTGATATCAAATTGCTGTCATGAATTTTGTATCAGTTTCCGCTCCTCAAAGCGCGTGTCAGCTGCTCTCGCACTGGGATTATCCACGCTTTTAATCCTCGCCAATTCAATAGTGAAAGAAATAGCATCTCATTATTGTAATTGGTAGTGTTTCAGGCCCACAACTGAAGGTCAGACATATGGTGGTGATTATCTTCTGGAGTCAACCGTTTAAAATGTCCTCGTTCTAGAGGATTCCATTTTATCATTTGGGGGATTTTTAACAAGCTAACAGAAAATATTGATGTAACGTCATGAACCTTGGCGAGAACGCAGCTCTCTGCTTTGAGTGGTCATTAGGGGGAAGCTCTCCAGCTCGGTGTTTCGCCAAAAATAAGATAAATTGTCCAGGCGGAAAATGGGGACCCCGAAGCAATGAGTGAGGACTTGGTTATTAAAACACGAGCATCCTCTCAGGAATACGGCGTGCGTGAATTCTCTGGTAACCGGGTTGCAAGAAACTCCGTGCTCGCTGCTTGCTCAGCTGATGGGTTTATTTATCCTATTGTTCCGACGCTGCTGTTCTGTAATTTTACAGATCACTAATTTCAAAGGCACAATCTCTAAGCAGAATGAAGTGTCTACATTCTTCCAATTAATTAACCAACACACTTAATCTCACACCGCAGAGCTTTGGAATAGCTACTGTTGACCCAAATTACCACTGCAACTAATGGAACCGGATGTCTACACAACCAACACTTCGCATTGTCAATTAAGTCGGGGCCACAAGGTAAGGAATTCCACACGCCCCCGAGAGCCATCGCCCTGGGCCACCTTCCGTGGGGGACCCTCCCACGAGCGGCCACAGACGCGTCAGCCACGTGCCCTCGGGTTTCCGAAGACCAGATTCCTGGCCGAGCAGCGATATGAGCAGCGGCCCATGTGCCGAGCTCCGGGCTCAGGTGCGTGGTGTGTCCCTTTGTCCCGCTCCAGCCTCCCGGGGGCAGGTGCACGTTGGACACGGTCCGCGAGCGTGGGGACTCCGCCCGTGGCCACGGCGTGAACGCCTTCGACACCCCCGCGCAGCCATCGGGCACCACCTCGGGTCGCTGGCCATCGTGTGGCTGGACGGCCGCCCGTCGCCCTCCTCCGTGGGCACCTGAAGGATTCCCGGTGCCGCTGCCTAGGGGTCACGAGTCGTGGGCTTCTTCGTGGTTTGGGGTAATTTTTGTAGAACGAGTTCACAGCACCCAGACCTCAAAGCAGAGGGGGGCCTGGCATCTCCACGTCTGACGCTTCTCGCCACCGTGTCAGGCTCCTGTGAACGTCCTCGTCTGCAAGGTCCTTCCCCCTCGGTTCTTTGGATTAAATCAACCCGGGAGAAACAGGCTGTTTGCTGCCCAGGACCCCCTCGCCCCCACTGCCTGGATCCCGCCCGGTCCCCATGTTGCTGGCTTCTTTTCCGGAGGCAGAGTCCACTCACTTCCTAGGACTGGCCACGGGCAGGACTGATGTCCTTAGGCCGTGTCCCACGATGCGCCCGCCTTGCCGGAGTTGGAGGAGCTGGCCAGGGGTGTGGACCTCTGCCCCCACGAGGGTTTGCGGACCGTGCTTGGCCTTGGGGGGCCCTCCTCAGCCTCCCTCGGGCCTCCCCTCCCCTGGGCCCGCCTCCTGTGTCTGGCCCTGGGTCCTCTGTCTAGGCTGCCATCGCCCTCTTATCCCCCCACGTGCCCCGGCCCCTCCTGCTTTCCTGGAGCATCACCTTTTTCCTTCCGGGCAGCCCGTCTCAGGGCACCTGCCTGCCAGCGTCCTGTCTTTTGCCTGGTGTCTCAGCTAACGAGGAAGGGAGCCAAAGCCTCTTACCAGGCCCCGGGCTCCAGCCTGGAGGCTTTTCCAGCAAAGCATCAGTGCTCTGCTTGGCCCGTGGGCTTCACTGCACAGTGGAGTGGTGCCACCTGACTCTGCCTGCACGTCCTTCCCCCGAGCTGTGCCCCGGGGCTCATCGGAGGGGAGGCAGGGGCCTTGCTCCCCGTCCTGCGAAGACAACATCAGGAGGCTTTGTGGTGTGTGCAGGTGAGGACGGGTGGGTGCATGGCTGGCCTCGTGCGGACACAGAGGTCGAGGCCAGGGGAGGAGGAGGGGCTGCAAACTCCTCCCGGGCCGGGATGCTGTGTTAGGGAACAGCACGGTGCAAGCCGGGGCAGGAAGCACCTGCTGTCTGCTGTGCAGGTGGGGGCAGTGCTTGCCCATCTTCCAGGGCTCCCCCTTAGACAGGGATCCATCCTCTGGGCAGGACAGACCTGGACGGCGGAGAGTCTGTGGTCTTTGGGGTGCTGGGGCCGGGTGCTGGGACCAGACCGCAAAATTGAGATGCGTCAAGAGGAGGGAACCCCAATGCAGGCTTTGCTATAGGGGCTGTGCCCGGCTGAGCTGCAAGAGGACAGAGGGGTGCCGTGCTGAGCAAGGTGGGGGATCTCCCGGGGTTTCTGAAGAGTCAGGACGGGGCAGGCTTGGGAGCTGACCCCAGTGCCTCCCACTCCTCTAGCCTGTGTCACCGAGGTCACCGGTCCATGAGACCAGAGCTGCCAGGCTCCCCCTGAAGTCAGGGACCTGGTGCGGCAGAGTGGGAGAGAGGAGGGTCCTGGCCATCTCTGGACTCCTGAAGCATCTGCCCACAGTGGGCAGCTCCTGGGAGATGGAGGCCCTCCCGGCCCCAAGGAGAGGACAGAGGGCCGTGCACGTGTGTGGTCTGTGCACACTTGGGAGGAATGACGCCCTGTCCTCGTCTGCTGCCAGGACCTAACTAAGGAGGAATAGGAGCCGGGCCCCTCAGCCCAGTGTGAGCTTCCCCGGAGTTTCCAGTTTGAGGGACGCCCCCGCCCACGCCCGCCCCACTGCCCTTCCTCTGTCCCTCCCTCCCTTCCAAGGAAACGTTTCCAACCTACTGAAAAGCATGGAGAATAACGTCCTAACCGCCACCTCACAGCCACCGTCCATGTGTAACAAATATAGGTTTTGATCTTATTTGCTTTACATTTTAAAAAGTTCACATCAAGAAGTCATCACGGACACAGTGGAAGCGATGACGCATCTGAGCCCAAACAGGACTCTGGTCTCGCCGTGTGAGTCCTCAAGGCGGAATCAGAAAATAATCACACCGTTTCCGATTAATTTTGCCACGTGCCAGCGGGAAGCTCAAGAACAGTTGTCAGAATAAAGGAGAGTCACCTGATGGGGTACGACCCACCACGCGGGTTCCGGCCTTGGGTCTGAGGAGAGGAGCTCCGTCCCCAAACCGAGCGGGAGCCGGACACCGTGTATTAATCCAGTTCAGCCATATGATCCGGGATGCCCGCCCCCCAGGACTTTGCCTAAAGATCCATGAAGCCAACCCCCCCCGACTCCGCCTAAACGGAAGCCTTCGGATCAATGGAAGGTGTTGTTTCCAGTGGGAAAAGACCAGCCAGTCACTGGTGACGTGTTTCCGAAGCCCGTGTTTGTCGAGGAAAGTGCGTCCAGCCCATAGACGAAGTCTCCAAATTCCATGATATGAAAAGAAACAGCTCAATAAAAACCGGGGAAAACATGTGTGGGATCGGCCGCAGAAGGACGGCACGTGGCTGTGAGGACACTGCCCACCCCGTCCATTGCCAGGGAAATCCAGGTGAGAAGCACCCTGAGAGGCCCGGTTTTCATCCCCTCGTTCCTGGCGGGGTTGGTGGGTCGAGTGCCGACGTCAGGATGTTTGGTTTAGTTTTGTGTAGGGGAGCCTTGATTGGGGTGGCCGTAAATTCACAGGGAGGCCGGGAGCAGGTGGCAGGGGGCCCCGTCCCCGTGGCCACCTCCCCGGGGCCGACAGCGCCGCTGCCCCCACTACAGCCGAGAAGCCAGCACTGAGCCATCCTCGCCGCCCGGCAAGGCCTGGGCTTCATTTCCATCCCCGGGTGTTCGCTCGTGGCCCTTTTCTGTCCCAGGCTTGAGCCCCGGGCAAGCACAGGACACTCAGCCACCCCGCCGCCGCCTCCTCCTCCTCCTGTGTCTCTGGGTGAGATGGTTTCTCAGGTCTTGCCCGTGTGCGGCGACCTGGACATCCGCAGTGTCCTGCATTGCACGTCTGTCCTGCGACTTCACGCGCGGGGAGGAAGGAGCACGAGAGAAGTGTCGCCGTCGTCACGTGGTGCCAAGGGTGTCAGCTGCCCCCAAGGCTCCCCAGCGGGACTGTGGCCATGATCACCTGGCTGGGGTGGTGCTTGCCAGCATCTCCCCGAGAAGGGACTGTCGCCCGCCCCGCCCAGCCTGTGCTCCGAGAAGGAAGGCACTGGTGCATTCGCGCCTCCCGGGGTGGGCGGTGCTGTTTCAGTGCCTGGGGGACGGGCTCCCCGTGGGGACACCTGTCCTGTCTCTCCCGCCCCCTCATCGTCCAATCAGACCCCAGCAAGGACTTGGGGGCACTCACATCATATTTATGTGGACAGTGTGTAAGGTCTTATCCTACGGAATGGACCGGGCTGACCGCACTAGTCCGGTTTCTGGAGCCCCTCCGGGTGGCTCCCGTGTCACATGGGTGAGACCACCCTCATTCCCTGTGCTTTAGGGTGCGAGATCCGCTGGACTGTCGTTCTCACTTCGGCCCCCGTCCTAGAATGAGACTGCCTCCGGGCCCAGGTCTGGGTGTGGGGTTCGCTCCCGGCTGCAGGGGTGCAGCTGCCCCCAGGTCTTCTCGGCGAGGGGGCTGTGAAGCCGGGGCGCCCTCACCCATGCGTCCGCCTAGTCATCACAGAGCTCACGCAGGCGTGTAATTAAGCCTCCAGCTTCTATCCGGGACCATGCAGTTCGCGCTGTCTCCTCGGCTTCCCTGACACGTGGCTCACTCGGTGGCACGTGTTCCGCAAAGATGCGCGGTACCTTCGGACCTGTCCCACCGAGCCTGAGGACAGCGTGGCTGAGTGGAGCGCAGCGGCCAGTGCTTCCCTCCTGGAGTCCCGCAGACTCCGCGGCTCCCGGGGCTCTCTCGGTGGGGGCCTGCGCCTGCCCCGATGGCATCGAGGTGACGTCTGCGGTCCTGTCCTGCTCTCCGTCCCGGGGAAAGCACACCCGAGCCGTGATGCAGCGTCATACACCCATGGCCCTGTGGCCCGGCCTCCAGCTGCTGCAGGGGCCTGCGTGGACTCCAGGCCGCAGGACACATGAACAGCCCAGGCAGAGGGGGGGCCACCTCCCTTCTCCGCCTCGAGCTGGTGGCTCTGAACGGCACGTGGTGTGGGCGCGGGGCCGTGTGACAGTCCCCCCGCTCCCGAAGCAGAGGACGGCAGGCCTGGGCCAAGCTGGGGGGCACGTGGCGTGCCAGGTCACTGTGTCCACGGCAGACACCGTGGAGGTAAGGCAACAGTGGCTTAGGGCCGGGACATGGGCACAAGGGGAGTGGGGGCGGGAACTGAGGTGCAGGCGAAGCTGGGACGATGGCTTGTCCCTCCTAAGCCCAGGTGCGGGGTGCACCGGGGAAATCCCAGTGGGCAGGTGCTTTGGATCTTCCCACCTGGGATCCATCCCCGGAGACCCCTACTCTGTGTGCCTGCAGCACCCCAGGTCACTGAGCCGCGGCCCCCAGCCCCAGCTGCTCTGGGTGCACCTGTGTGGGCAGGTCCCGAGGGTCAGGCACGTCCCGGGAAGCTGAGAAGGGGCAGGGTCAGCACCTGGGGGCTCCCCTGTCTCTGACCCGCCCGTAGGCCTCACCAGCCCACGCTGCCGAGAGGCGCCCCGGCCGCCCAGCCCGCAGTGGCTGCCCTGCAGAGAGCTCGGGCCGGGGCCATGGAAGCTCCTGCGCACGGTTTCCCTGGGGTCCAGGGACGGGGTTGGGTCAGAGCAGGATTCAATCCCTTCCCTTCCAGGAGGGTTCTCCATCCCAACAAATGTCCGGGGGTGTCTGGGGACAGGGACCGTCTCTGTCGGCTGCCAGCAGCTAAGACCCCAGCCCCGAAGGACAGGTCGGGGAGCGGGGTGATGACCCCCCTGGGCAGGATCGAGCCCCCGGGCTGACCCGGTGGACGCTCCCACTTCTCACCATCTGGATCTGTGGGCAGGGGCCTGCTGGCGTGGAGAGTGCGCAGGAGGAAGCTGGAGGGCAGCGAGCCAGAGGCTGGTTGTCGCCTGGCCACCAGGAGTGACTCAGTCAGCCTGAGTCGGGCCCCTTGCAAGCAGGACCTGGTCACGTCCACACCCACCGCTGACCTGGCCCGGAAGCTGATGACCTCGCTGACCTGCCCTGAAGTACAGAGCAGTCAGGTCATGGGCATCATTTTGGCAGACTGGAACGTTCCAGCCACATGACCTCGTGCCGTCCTCACAGGGGCAGACCCGTGTGGGCACCAGGACAATGGGAGGTCACCAGGGGCCCATGGGGCCATCAGTGTGACAGTCTGCACTCCCGTGATGGGGCCATGCCAGGGTGCTGCCCGTCGGGAGGGGCAGGCTTCACCGGCGGGGCAGGTAACCAAGGCCGGCCTCCCTGCCCGGGTGACCTCTGTGACTTCCCTTGTTCTGAGCTTCCAGGGCTGACCCTTGGACCCTTGCACGACCACACGGCCCGTCCTTTCAGAGGGGATGGATAGTAGGGTCGCAGCCGGGGTCCACGGGGCTGGCGGTTCAGGCTCAGATCTGAGCCCCACGCCCCGAGCTGTGCACACCTCCTGCCACTCATCGGCGCTGGCGCAGCAATGTCCTTCCCCGCCCATGTCTCCGGACCCCCGTCACGTGGGCCACGCGGTTGCCATCAGGACAACAGGTGCTTAGGAAGGCGCCAGGTGCAGAGCACGTGCCCCGTGCATTTTGGCTGCCGTGTGCTGCACAGGGCCGCGCCCTTGAAGGCCGGCTGGGCATGTCTGCGAGACAGCGGGTGGAGCTCACAGCGGTCCTGAAGGTCCCTTATCGACCCGCTTCCCGGGATGGGGGTGTCTACGGGGGTCCCTGTGCTGCTGTCCCCTCTGCTCCTGACAACCTTTCCCGTTCCCACCGTGGATTCCATCCCCGAGTCGGAGGGTGGGGGGTGCAGAGTCCTGGTCCTCCCAGAGGACCCTCCCATGGATGACTTCCCTGTGCACCTGGAAGTGGGGACTCAGACCCCAGGACGGGAGCGGGTGTGAGGCCTGGTGCTGGCCAGGCACCCCCTCCCATCGGTCTCAGACTCTCAGACACCCCTGGTGGCAGACAGTCCCCGGCACGGACACTGCGGCTCCTGGACACAGGGGGCGTCACCGTCCATCATTCCTTCATCCACTCAGTGAGCCTACATTGCACAGGGCCGTGTGGCAGGCACGGTGCTGGATGGGGGCAGGCCGACCCCTGTTCCACGGATTGCACGTTCTAAAGGGCAGAGGGAGATGCCAGAGGCACGTGGTGTCAGGTGCCCGACATGGCAGTAGGCAGAGCAGGATAAGATGACGGCAGGCAGGAGCCGGAGAGGGAGAAGGGGCAGAAAGAGAGGGCGGTCCGGGGCCAGCAGAACCCCAGAAGGCCGCATCCCCGCCGCTCGGCCTGCAGGGAGGGTGGGGGGGCCACAGGGCAGGCGCAGGGAGCTCAGGTCAGGCGGGGCTGATCTGCAGACTGAGCTGGAGCCGCTGCGGGGTTTGGGGCGCAGGAACCACGGGGTCCCGGGGAGCTGGCAAGTGGGCGGCTGGACTGCAGGAGCACTTGAGTGCTGCAGCGGGTGCACTGCAGGCACACGTGGCTTGCTGGCACATCACACGTCGGGTGTGAATAAACGGGGTGCCACGTTCCTCTATGCAGCTCTGACCCCGAGGCCCCTGATGAGCTGCCCTTTGGGGGTGAGCATGTCTGCAGGGGGTGGGCGTGGAGGGCTGAGATCCACACGGATGAGCATCCACATCCACGGTGTGTTTCACACTTGCAGTGTAGACAGCGCACAGGCTGCTGCGGCTGAAGGTGGGAGAGTCAGGATCTGGGGAGGGCTGGGCGCTGACTTCAGGGGGTGGGTCGGAGGAATGGGGTGCAGGCGGCGGCTCACCTAACCAAGAGGCGGAGCCTCATCCCTGGTCACCGCTCTGGATGCCTGCTGTTCCCGGAGCGGGACGGAGGCGGGAACGGACTCCGGACGTCCCGAGCCTGTGGGGGGCCTGCGGGGAGGGGGGGGGGCTGACGCACAGGTCATGCTCCAGGTTGCACACACGTGGGTGAGCCTCACGGTTCACACAATTAGCTGCCAGGCTTGCTCCCAGCTGCTGGCGGAGCAGAGTCCGTTGGCGCCCACGGGGAGGGTGGACACGCTGTCCACCGCTGCGCTGCTCCTTCTGCAATGACCTATGCAGGCGGATGTGGGTCGCTCACAGCTGCTCAGGGTGACGAGGAGCCACCGCTGGAAAGACATACGCGGCCCAGCGCTGTCTGCGCCCGGCAGTTGCGGCCTTGTCCTCCGTCTGGGGATCGGCCGCTCTGGAGGACAGCGCCGCATGGACAGCGCGCTGTTGGGCCGAGCAGCGACCGCCTCCTGCGTGGCTGTGGTCCAGGGGGAGCTGTTTCCACAAGCATCTGTGCCAGCCCGGGGAGGCCTGTGCTAGTTCCAGGTCTGGTGCCCCGGCTTGTTCCGGGCGCTCGGTGAGCGGCCGCACCTGCGCCCCGTGGGGCGTACTGAGCCCCATCCACGGACCACTCAGGCACTTGGCCTCTGTCCGCTGAGCCTTCCGGGCCCGCCTCCCCAGCTCTCGTAGCTCCTCGCACACCCCTCCCTTCTGCAGAGCCTGGGCCTGCAGGGTCACGCCTCAGCCCTCCCAGACCCACTGTCCTTGGGGTACTGAAGGGCGGGATGGTGGGGCCTCGCGGGGTCCAGCTCCCTGCTTCCAGCACGAGGCTCTGTGCGCTGAACGCGCAAATGAGTGAAGAATGAGTGGACGGGTCTTGCCAAGGCACGTCTTGTCCAGGGGAGCTGACGCCGTGACGGCAGGGGAGGACACTGACCCCAGCTCCCCCGTGTCAAAGGGCGCGACGGCCCTGGCTTCGCTGGCGGTGATGTCTGCACATCACCCGGTTCTTGCTACTGCAGCCTCGGAGAGAACGGCCGGATCCACGTGGGACTCCGAGCGGTCCTCAGCGACTCGCCCCGGGGACGACAGGAGGGCCGCTCGGGGCAGGCGACTCAGGTATCTTGTGAGTCGCCGAGGAGACAGGGGGCCCTGGACACGCGGACTCTGCAAGCCGCCCCGTCCCCGCGCACACGTGTCTTTCCTCTGGCCTCCTGCGACTTTCCCTGAGGACTCAGGGAGGACTCGGCCCGCGGGGGGTGGGAGCCGAGGGTCAGTGTCCGCTGCCTCCGGGGCGGCCGCTCCACGGCCCGCTTGGCCCCGACACCCCGGAGCCCCGCTCAGGGAAGGGCTGCTAAGGGAAGGGACCCCGCCTTCCTCCGCAGGTGGTTGCGGGCGACCCGCCCTCCGTGCTCGGGGCCTGGGGGCTGTGCCCCGCGGCCACCTCCCTCCTCCCACTGAGCATCCCTGGGAAATGCTTTTCCTGGAATTTGTGTTTGATGAAGACAGGGAGAGAGAGGCTCTCGGAGGCAGGAACTGAGGTGCGGCCTGGCGCGCACCCCGGGAGGGGATGGGGCCGAGGTCTCCCAGGCCCGGCCAGCGCCACTTGCACCTGCCGCCAGGAGGGAGGAGGAGGCCCGGGGCGCCCCTGCGTGTCTCAGGCGCTCGGTGCGCAGGAGTCAGGACCAGCAGCTCCGAGCTGGCGCCCGATGCGTGGCTGGGCTGGGAGGAGGCGGGGGCCACGCACCCGGGGTGGGACCGGAGGCCCCGGGAAGCACCGTCGCCTCCCCGCAGTGGCAGCGGGCGGCTCCAGCCAGTAGGTGCCTTAACTTTTTATTGGGTTATTCCTCGGAGCACTTTAATGTCGTGAGAACCAGTGCGCTGCGGCTGACCTGAGCCTGGAAGGGCTCCCTCCACCCCGGGCTCCTGCGGCTGGTCGCCCCGCTGAGACGCTGAGACGGCCGAGTCTGGCAGCCAGCCAGGGCCACCACGGCCGGCGGCGGATCCGTGGGGAGCCCACCCCTGTGTCCAGGGTCACGATGGGGGAGAGGGGAGTGTCCTCGTCTCTGTGTGGGGAGATGCAGCCCGGCGGGTCCTTGGCTGCTGGCTCGACTGGCTTCCAGGATGGGGGTCCTGGGACACCCTCAGGGGAGCCAAGCGGGGTGAAGCTGTCAGGGCGGGCGGTCACTGGCAGCCGCCGGGGGTCAGCACACACACAGTGAGGCCACCTTCCTCCTCCCGGTGCTCCTTGTCCCTGAGAGCCCGGGGCAGGGAGCAGAGGCCGCACTAGTGAGGGCGATGGACAGCACCCATGTGTCACTCTTCCGGGCCCGAGGGAAGGGGCTCGTTACAAGTCCCCTCCTGACACCAGAAGGACCCTCCGGACCGGCTGAGAGCAGGCCAAGTCAGGACCCCCAGCACCTCCCACCTGTGAGGGGGCCCAGCCCAGCGGTGCTCTGCCCTGGGCCGTCCTGCCTCCCACTGCACTGTAGGACCCTAAGACCCCCGCCTCCCCGCCCCACGCTCAGGCTGCCTCTTGGGGGCAGGGCAGGAGCATGGTTTGCACTTTGCAGATGGGCCAAGAGAGGCTGCGTCTGGGCTTCCTCTCCCTGCCTGGGGGCCTGGGGGAGGTGGAGGGAGGAAGCAGGTGGGGAGGGGGTGGCAGGCGGCCTCCCTGGGGCCCTGAGCCGGAGGCAAGGAGCCCGCAGGCCTCATGTGGCCACGTGATGCCTGCGACCAGCGGCTCTGTGATTGCCCATTACTGTCCTTGTTTTGAAAGATGCTCTGAGGGATCCCCCCGCGGGCGGTGCAGAGGGGCCCAGCCCAGAGCTGGGGGGGGACGCAGCCGAGAGCAGGTCTGCAGAGAGGCTGGTCCCAGCATGGGGTCTGCGGTGAACGTGTTACTAAAAGCACGAACTATTTCAGACATTCTGGCCTAATTCACAAGCGTTTCAATTACTTACGGGCAGCAAGCACGCCCCGAGTGGTCCCTCGGGCCCTCCCGGATCCCAGAAAGCACTTTCCACCTTCATTTGAGAACCGAGAAATAGGGAAGACCCCACACGTCTGCTGTGTAGCTGGACAATGTCCCTGTAGCCTATGTTCCCGAAGCAAGACGGCCCCCTGGGCTCCAGGGCTGGGCAGGCCTCGGCCGCCCACCTCGCCACCTCTGCCTCGGGGTCGGGGGCAGGAGCGGATGGCCGAGTGTGCGGAGGATGGACAGGCCACACCAGGGCTCCAAGGACTCGGGGGGGTTGTGTTAAAGGTGACAGGAGGAAGGACAGAGCCCTGGGGCCAGTCTGGGTGTGGCCAGCTCGGCCCTCACTGGGGACACACGGTGCAGTGGCCGTCCATTGCCTTCTGCTCACAAGGCGCACCGATGGCAGGTGATCTAAGGATTACAGGCTCTGGGAAGACAGGTGTGGGGGCCACCCAGCCCCGCTCACACCCCAGGATTGCTGCCTTGGGGGGCTCCCTGAGATCCCTACACGTCTGCCTGACCCCCAGTCCTCAGCCTACACTGTCCCCACAGGACAGTGTAGACGGCGGGACGGCCTCCTCCGCCCGGCCCCTCCCGGGCCCACTGCGGAAGGGGTCCGTGGCTGTAGCCAAGCTCAGAGTCCCTCAGGCGCCGAAGTCCAGGGGGCTCCCAGGCTTCCCCCCACCCCCGGGAGGACCCAGCACCTGGCGGCCAGCTCCACCTCAGCTCCGTGCACAAGTGGGTTCAGCTGACCTGTTTTCACTAACAGAGGCTGGGAAAGTAAACGAGGTCACCCGGTTTTAAACCAGGTCCCCACCCGTGGTCACGGCCAGCCACCGCGTGTTCCCAGCGTGATGACTCACGGGTCCGGAAATGGGACTATTTGAATGATGATCCCTTATGCTTCAAACACTGTCACCGCGCGGGTCTGTCTGCGATGTGGCCTCGTCGGGACAACGCACTGAGGCACACATGTCACCAGGTGGCTCTGTATCCTGAGGAAATGCTAGTGAAGGAGGACTTAGCCCCTCCACGCTCCAGGGTCACCCTCACCCACCCATGGGGCTGGGGCAGGGGTCTGTACCCAGACGGTAGGGTTGTGTGAGGCTGGCTCAGTGCCGGGGCCCTGCAGGGCAGTGGGGGATGCCCTGCAGGGAGGGTGGGTGGGGAGGACCCCACAGGGACCGGGGGCTCAGGGAGCCCGGGAGATGGTGGGCTGTCCTGCAGGGCCGGCTGCCTCTGAGCCGTCTGGAGGCCTCCGCCGCCGGGGACTTGGCTGAAAGGTGACGAGGCCCCGGCCCGCATGTCACACACGGGGACCTGCCTGCTGCCACCGCCCTGGTTCAGAATGACCGCTCAGCTCTCTACCCTCACTAGCTGGCCAGGGGACAGCAGCCTGAAGCTGGGGGAGGCGATCACAATCCCCCTTTTGCAGAATAGGTCTCGGGATGGACGCACAGACTTGGGAACCCCAGCGCCCGCAGCTCTGGTCCTGCTCACAGAGGGGTGTGCAGAAGGCAGGGTGAGGCACATGGGGGTGGGGTGCCCTCAGGTCCCACCAGATCCACCCCTTTCCGCTCGGTGTACAATCCCATCTCTAGAACAAGAGAAATCTTGCAGGGAAGAGGCAGAGATACATTGAAAAAACATGGAAAAGCCAAAGGCACGTGTTGGGTGAGCTGTTCTAGAAGGAGCATCCACTGGCATCGTGGGGCGCACCTGCAGGGATGGGACCCTGCCTCACTAGGGCGCCGCAGGCAGCGGCAGGGCCTGGGTGAAGCCTCCTGTGGGAGGACCAGAGCTTTCCGCCAAGGTAGCCGTGGACAGGGCTGGGCCCGCCTGGGGTTTCAGCCCCGAAGACCGCCTGCTACTTGCGAACACTTTGAGCACCCCTAAACGCAATGCCCGCAGCCTGGTGAGCTCAGCCTGTGGAGCCAGGGACTCTTGATCTCAGGGCTGTGAGCTTGAACCCCATGTTGGGCGGAGAGAATACTCCAAAATAAAAAGTCTTAAAAAAAACCTCCAAATACAAATATGTTTTCTCAATTTACTTTTGACTTGGGATCCGTGGCTTGGGTTTATAACGGGGCCGGGTCTCCTTGTTCTTGTGTCCTCTGGGGGCATCTTCACTTCGTAAGACCGTCAAGAGGGTCCGAAAACACAGAGTTGCCAGGCCAGTACTGGTGAATGTGGGCAGCCTGTCCCGGAACCGCGTGGCCTGCAAAAGGCCTGGGGCACCCTGCTGGGGACCGGGGGACTCTGGGGCGCCTGCCAGACTTGCTGCGTGCTCTGCAGGACGCAGGATATAGTCCATGTCCGTGGACACAGGATAAAGTCCATGGATGGGCGCTTGGCCTCGCACATAGCACAGACTACCAATCTCCAGGGGCAAAAGTTTGCTGAGAAGCCGTCAGCTTGTGCTTCAAAAGTTAGCAGCTATTTTAAGAACATAATTCGCAAAGGTGAGGAATTAAGATGTACAATGTCAGAGGCTGCATTTAGCAATTGCTTTGAGAGGCATGACTTTTCGGATCAAATGGCTGTCATTGTTCATTAGTTTTTTTTCGCTTTTATTTCTGGATTTTCTGCATGTATCAAAAAGGAAAGCCGTATCTGTTAATATGTGGCCTCCACACCCAAAAATAGAACTTCAAGATCAGTTGAATAACATCAGTTTTTGTGGGAGTCATTAGATCCTTTAAAGTAGAAAATAAGTCAAGTAAAATTGTGTCAAGGTCTTCATTCAATTCTTGGGGTCAGCAGGAAGGTTTCAGAGGTTTGTCTCACGGACAGTGACATATCTGACGTGATCTGGACGCTACCGTAAGTTTAGTCTCAAAGTGGATGTTGAAGATTAAATGAGTTGTCTGTGGTGCTAATATAAGCACGCTCTCGCCAAGCGCAGGCCGTGGAGGAGTAGTGCTTGTATGGACTGAAGAGACCACAGCCTGGAATGTTCTTACTGGAAATGTGAAGATGCGGGAGCCTGTGACCCACAGTCCAGGAAACCGAGTCTCTGAGCACAGACTCGCAGAGGGTGTGGGTGCGTGACCCTGGGGTCCTGGGATCGAGTCCTGCGTCGGGCTCCCTGCATGGAGCCTGCTTCTCCCTCCGCTTGTGTCTCTGCCTCTCTCTCTGTGTCTCATGAATAAATAAATAAAACTCTTTAAAAATAGATAAAGTCGAAGTAATATTAAAGGCAAAACTGTCAACACCGCGTTTGGGGATGATGGTATTTTAAAGTGGAATATGCACCCACAGAAGCCAGGAGGCCAAAGGGTTTTCCGGGGCGGATGCTGTTAAGTCAAGGTGTGCTGCGGGAAGTAGGGACGGCTGTGCATTGCACGCTGCAGGGTGGTCCCTAACACGGAACACGCAGACGTGTGGCTGGAGGGTAACGATCTTGTTGTTTTCCGGGACTCTGTGGCCGAGACTCTTTTACAAGCCCATCATGTTGAAGCCGACCTGTCAGTCAAAAAAACATATCTCAAGAAATTACAGAATCCAATGAGCTCCGCACCTTTCCTTGGTCCTAAAGGGTTCCTCGCAGCGGCATGTCAGTGAGAGCGCTCCCTGCTGCGGGGGCGAGGAACAGCAGCCTGTTCGCGGGCGGCTTCGCTTACCTTTCCCACACATTCCCTGGGTTGGGTCCCAGGGAAGCGCCACACTGAAGAATGTGGACGTGTACGAATTTTCCTTTATTTATTTATTTTTGGCCAAATGCTAAATGAAGAGTTTTTAAAATATGATCAAGTTTCAAACGGGAAGTTCCTAAGCAAATCTGTGATTTAACCAAGCGCAAGGTGTAGACTGAGGGTCAGGGCTCGTCCGCCGATGCAGGCCCCTGGGGGAGGCAGGCTGTGAGCCCACATGTCCAGGGCACCGGCCACAGGGCCACCAGTGCCCACGCCTGGCCCGCCTGCTCCTGGGACATCCGCGTGCGCGCAGCCTCCTCCTGCCCGGTGGCAGGGCCCGGCGCGCCGTCGAGGCGTCCCCAAGGCGTGGTCTGCTCCTGTCCTCCCGTTTCTGGTTTCCGCGGGGACAGCACTGCAGGCCTCCATGTCACGCCTGGGTGCGCGATGTTCGGGCGCACAAGAGACGTCACGGTGGTGAAATCCGCCTCCCAGTAAGGGATGATGGTAAAGAAAATGTAGGTCCCAGCAGAATGATAGACGCTCCATGTTCTGTGGGAGAAACCGTCTAGGGATCCCTGGGTGGCGCAGCGGTTTAGCACCTGCCTTTGGCCCAGAGCGTGATCCTGGAGTCCCGGGATCGAGTCCCACATCAGGCTCCCTGCATGGAGCCTGCTTCTCCCTCTGCCTATGTCTCTGCTTCTCTCAATAAATTAAATAATGGGCCCTGGGTCAATGACAAAAGGGAAATCATTGTTCATATATCACCCTGGGTTGGTCCCCCTGCTGGGGGAAGCCACGAGAGCGACGTTGCCCAGCTAGTAAGTGTGTTTGCTGCACAGAATAAAGCCGGGGAGCAAGTTTGCACTGTCAGGACCACTTCTCTCCAGCTGGTCGGGTTCCAGGTGACTTACCTTCCTTTCTCTTTCCCATGTATTTCAGGATTCGCCACCTAAGTAAGACTTTCTACTTTTTAAAGATTTTATTTAAAAAAATTTACATGTGCTGCTTTCTGGAAAAGAAGGACAATTTTATCATTCACATTTTTTTTCCCTAACTGATAAAGTTACATGTGTTTTTTCTTTTTATGCCAATCGCCAAATTCTCGTGTCTCTGCAGGATAGTAGCTGGCATGAAAATTGCTTCTCGGATTTCAGTTTAAAAATGCATTAGGAGACATTCTACATAAATTCTGTAAAGAGAAACTGCATCTCCTTCAAATAAACATCCCCCTTTCTGTGCTGTGATTGCAGAATAATAGAGTCTCATGCGAATGAAAAGAAAATTGCCCCAGATGTCTGGCCGATAAAATACAAGTGATGATAAGCATCATGATAAACAGCAGAATCGACGCGGCTGGGGTTTTACTATAATACGGCCCTGGACAAACGTTCTGTCCCGAGTCCTTGAAGACGCAGGAAAGACGGGTGCTAATATGAAGATCGGGTGGTGACCCCTCAGGCTCATTAGTTCCATCTCCGCTGCCACAAGAGCGGCTGGGGTGGGGACCCAGGGCTGCAGAGATCACATCCTCAGGGCTCGAGACACCTGGCTTTCACGCCCCCCCCCCTGAGATCTGCCCACAGACTGGCCACAGGCCCGTCAGGTGGGACCTGGGGTTCCCCATAGTCAGAGGCGACCCAAGTGACTCACGGGGGTGAAGATGGGGCAGCTAGGGCCCCCTTGCAGATGGAGGGCTCACGGGCCAGGTTCTCATTCCTGGAGGACACCAGAGGCTCCAGGACTGCGTGGGTGGTGGGGAAGGTGCTCCCCCGACCTCAGGCACTTCCCGGGGCGGTCGTGCAACCCAGAGGCAGGCGGGGGTGGTGGAGGTGGCAGGGGAGGTGGTGGCTGCAGGGCCCAGCAGCCCCTCCTCACCCCTCCAGGGCCTCGGGCCCAGGCTGGTGCTGCCCCCCGCAGCTCTGCTTCGGACACAAGATGCCCCGCGGGCTCCCTGCCACCGCCCAGGCCCCAGCTTGGATGTGCTTCCTCCCATCTGGCCGCTGGGAGATGTTGCCTATTGGCCTCTGGCCCATTGCGGGCCTGTGGACACCGGACCGTGCCCCTTGCCCCCACGCAGCCAACCCAGGCCAGATGTGCTAGTTCCTTCCCAGCTCAGAGCTGTCCCTGTCCCCACCTGCCCAGGGCCGCCCGCCAGCCTGCCCGCCCCCACCCGACCTGGGCCCTGGGGCACCTCGGGGAGCTCCTTCTGGCTTCCACAGCCTGCTCCCCCACCTGGTCACCCCGGCTTGGCTCCCTCTGACCACCCCCAGCACGGGGCCTACGGGGACCGTCCACTGGTCCGGGTACACGTGCATTTACTGCGTGCGGGGTACACGGTGCGGGAGGCCTGGGGGCATGAGGCTCCCTGGGCAGCGGGGCTAATGAGTGGCCCGCGACCTGCTGCTCTCCTGCCGCGACAGGACCTCTGGGGCCTCAGAGGACGTCCCCAGCGCGCGGACAGCCAGCCTCGGCCCTGAGCGGGGTTGCTGGTGTGCAGCCCTTGCTCCCCGCCGCGGGCAGCACCTGCAGACCCCGAAGGGCTGGGGGCGAGTGGCTCCTGCTCCGAGAGCCACACGCTCCTGTCACCACTTGCCACTGCGCCACAGCCGGAAGTCAGCGGCGAGCGCCAAGGCCCCCGCGTCTCTGCGCCAATAAAACTTGGTTCAGGTTCACGGGATCCGCATCCCACGCGGTGCTCACGCTCCAGGAAGCAGTCTTCTCTGTGGATTTTCTTCAACCTTCTAAAGCTCTTCATCCCCGGGCTGCGGGGCAAGGCGGTGGTGGGCTTGGCCGGGCCTGTCCTGCGCTGACCCCCGCCCCCGCCCACCTCTAGGGGGGTCAGAGGGGGGCCCGGCCCCCCGCAGGAGCCTGCTCACACCCCACTGGGCCGCGCCTGCCGCAGCCGTGCAGCCTGTGGAGCAAAGCAGGGGGCCTGGGGGCTCAGTGACACCGGGGCCACCTCGTCTCCTGTGGGGCTCGGCGTGACCTGGCTCTTGACCTCTCCTCAGAGGCCCGCTATCCCCCAGCCAGCAGTCCTCGATGACACAGGCTTCCACGTTCTCAGGATCTTAGAAAGCCGTGACGCAGGACAGAAGGGCGACGCTCCCCCGCCAGCCGGTAGGGTCTGCCCCCATTGGGTGCTTCTGGGCCCGCTTCCCAGGTGACCCCAGGCCCCTGGGTGGCAGGCAGGGCCCCTCCTCCCGCAGCGATGCCCAGAGCTGCGGCAGCCAGTGACTGGGCCTCGGAAGCAGATGACCCCTGTCCCCTGTCCCCGGCACCAGAAGGAGCCGCCAGCCATCTCGTTCCAGTGCTTGCTCTGTTTCGCGTTCAACAGACCTTAATGGGTGCCTCCTATTGCCCACCCTAGGGGCACAGATTGGTGAAGCACACAAACATCTCTGCCCTCACAGCGTTTGTGTTCTAGAATCTTCCTCCACACTGCGGCAGGAAAACCTGGCTTCTCGAGGCACCGAGGGTCTACTCTGGTGCTCATTAAATCCCTCGCCTGCCCACCCAGCTGCAGCGGGGCTCCAGCATCACCCTCCCCACCCGGGACACAGTTTGGGTCTCCTTGCAGGGTCCCTGAGGGCGTCCCATGGCCCGCCACTCTCCGGCCCTTCCCTGTCCCCCATGCTGGCCCGTGTCCTTGCTCCCTGCCCGCGTCCTTCCCCATCAAATCCCAGTGCGATGAACCAGGCCAAGTGCAGCCAACCGCCAAGCTCCCCCCCACCCCCAGAAGGCCCTGCCTCAGCTCCCGGCTCCCTCCGGGTCCTCGCTGTGCAGGTGGACACCTGGGCAGACCCCAGGGTGTGTGGACAACGGTGGCTGCCCGGCAAGACGCACTGAGTTATTTGCTTTCTGCGGCCGGGCCTCTACCGGCAAGTGAGACACAGCTCAGACTCACGCCTGCAGAGCTCAGACAGTTTGATCAGCTTTTTCTTGGTGGATGATAAATACTGAACTAATTGAAATCAAATCAAACTGTGTGGATGTGTGTGGAGCTTCATTAGCGTCCAGGTGACTTGCCAGGCCTGATGGGAACTGCAAAGATAAATGAGACGTGGTTACTGGTCTCAGGGGAGTGGCAGCCACGCTGCCAGCTTGTTACTGGGTGACTAGTGAGTGTCAGTCCTATGCCAAGGGCAACGGCAACAGGTGGTACCTGGAGCCAGGGTGATGGGAGCCTGTCCACATGCAGGAGGGACGGCATGGGGAGATGAGGAGTGCTGTTTCTGCACCAACGGGCCCCGTGCAGTTCTCGGGGCTCCCAGAATGTCTTGGGGCTGGGGCTGGACGAGCCACGGGGCAGGATGCACGTCTGGAAAATGCACATATCCTTCTGATTATAAGAATAGAAAATAAAGCAAAAAAAAATCTAAGGAACATTTAAGTTGCCAATAATACTTCCACCCAGAGATAACCATAGTTACCAGTTTTGTGTTTTTCCTGCTTTTCAAAAATTTTATGTAGCATGTAGAATTTTCACATATTAAAGCCTGCTTTAAAGGATAATGTCACTGACTGCACAGCATGCATGGCCAGTGTGACACAGTGTCTTTGCACACCCATCTGTTGATGGGCATTTACATCGTTGAATTCTATTCCTACAATTCACACTTGTGAGAACTTCCTCCTACAGAAACGTTTCCTCTCACTTTCACTTTCTCCTCAAATAAACTCCCAGAAGCGGGATTACCTGTCAAAGCTGAGGGCAAAACTCTTTTCCATTTGGCGCTTGCTTCCCATGAAGGAAATACCAGGTGTCTCCTCCAAACAGGCGTGGAGGTCTCTTCTGGTTTGAATCACCAGCGTTGAACATCGGCACCTGCGTGTGTGAAAGCATGTGTATGTGTGAGCTCCTGAGTGCGAGTTTGTATTCGTGAATGTGTGTGCACATGCACGTGTGAGAGCTTGTGCATGTGTGCATCTGTGTGTGCATGTGTGAACATGTGCACAAGTGCATACATATGAGCATGTGCACGAGTGTGCATGCACATGTGTGCATTTGGGTGTGTGAGGATATGCATGTGAGCACATGCAGGTAAGCATGTGTGTGCAAGCATGTGACTGCATGCATTGTGTGCATGCATGTAAGCATGTGCATGCAAGCATGTACACGTGGATGTGGGTGAGTGTGTACCCATGTGTGAGAGCATTGTGTGTGTGCACAGGTATGTGCATGCACTTGAGCATATGCATGATTGGTGAGTGGTGCATGTGAGCATGTGCATGTGTACAGGTGAGTGCACATGTGCAAGAATGTTGCGTGTGTGAGTGTGTGCACAGGTATGTGCATGCATGTGAGCATATGCATGAGTGGTGAGTGGGTGCATGTGAGCATGTGCACGTGTGAACAGGTGAGTGCACATCTGCGAGAACGTGTGTGTGTGCGCACAGGAATGTGCATGCACGTGAGCATATGCATGAGTGGTGAGTGGGTGTGAGCATGTGCATGTGTGTTCAGGTGAGTGCACATGTGCAAGAACATTGTGTGTGTGAGTGTGCGCACAGGAATGTGCATACACGTGAGCATATGCATGAGTGGTGAGTGGGTGCATGTGAGCATGTGCATGCGAGTGCGTGCAGGAGTGTATGAGTGAGCCAAAATGAGTCGCAGAACAGGATGCACATGACCCTGCTCTGCAGAGACCGCTGGGGACTGAGCTGTTCTGTGGTCCTGTCCCAATGCCAAAACTCCGCCTCCCCTCTGTCCGCGAGGTCATCCCGTGTAGACAGTGACGTGACCCCAGTGATGCTGACGTAACGCTGGGGCTTGGGTCACTCACATCGCGCACCCTACACCCGGGCTGCTCCTGAAGTTCGGGAGAACAGTGCAGATCCGATCCTGGCTGCTAACCTGCCCGGTGCCTCCTGTGCCTGCGTCCCCCCGCGTCTCGGGACGTAACGCCGCTCTGTCACCTGTACAGGGTCTCGGTCGGTCACGTCACAGTCGTTCCTGTAACTGAGTTGCAGGCTGCCTTATTTCTAATAGGTCATGACATTTAAAAACCAGTAAGCGAGGACCTGTAGGTCAACATGGCAAAGCAAATTTGTGCTTTAAAATCCTCTGTTCCCGGGACAGAAGAACTACGACGTGCAAGAGGGAGAGCGAGATGGAACAAGCCACCACACGACAGGTGTGTGTCTCTGGGGACAAGAAGAGAGCCCGCTGGGGGGCATTTCTAGTGACTGCTGGGCCCGGGGGTCGCTGGGCGCCAGGGGGGCAGGCCCGTGCGGGCTGGGCCTTGGCCTCCCCCTGCGCAGGCTCCGGGCAAGAGGGGCTGCACCACGTCACCAGGTTGCGAGGGCCGAGGGGACCGACCGACGGCCAGAACCCCGAGATCCCCATGTGGGCTGGCGGAGGTGGCTGAGGGCAGGTGTTCACAGGAGGAGAGAGAGAAAAATACCCGCCCTCACCAACCGTGCCCGAAAACCCAAGCTCCGGGCCATGTGAAGGGACCAACCCGCACCAATGCGGCAGCGGGTGCTGTAAAACACAGGCCTGCGGGGTGCGGCGGCCAGGTGGGCTCTCTTTCCTCACACTCCATCGGTTGTGCAAAATCGGGCCGTGTTGCAATCTGCGTTGTGCATTCTGTTCTTTCCAGGGGTAACATGTTAGTACATGCAAGGGGCTGAACCGTGTCCCCCCAGGACCCACCTGGGAAGCCCGAACCCCCGGACCTCAGGCATGACGGTTTGCAGATGGGGTCAGTGATGGAGGTACAATGAGGCCACTGGGGTGGGCTCTAATCCCATAGGACTGGCATCCTCGTGGGAAGGGGACATCAGGACACAGACCAGCAGAGAGGACAGCCACGAGGGGACACAGGGAGGAGATGGGCCCACGAGAGGCCCGAGAGACAAGCCTGGAGCCAGCAGGATGTGTGGGGACCCAGCCAAGGGCAGCCGAGGGCCTCGGGTTCTTGCTTTCTCTGTTGGCTTTTTCTTCTGTTGCTGCAGCACATTTTCAAATAACTTCCAAGAAAGGTACAAACCCAGATGCCTCTGGAAGCTTCTGTGCGTCTGGTGGTCCTCGGCGGACCCTCAGTATGGCTCCTGCCTGGGTGCAGAGCTCCACCTGGGCCTCCCTGGGAGTCTAGAATTTCCAGGGACCCTTCGGATGTCTACTCAGGTCTAGTCCCTCTGCTGGTGAGGGACTGGTCTAGTCCCTCTGCTGGTCTAGTCCCTCTGCTGGTGAGGGACCTGACCAGTCCCTGCCTTATTTGCGCCTCAGCCAGGACCCCAAAGCCATTCACGGATCCCCTTGAACTTAACCCGAACGTCTCCCTGCGTGTTTTCGTGGAAGCTCCTAGAATCCTGCCTTTATCCTTGGCATCTCCCAGGCAGTTACACAAGAGGTGGACTCTGTGGGTCTGTTCCCATCAGTGCCGTCACCTCCTGGTGGCCTCCGGGACAGCAGCTTCTCCATGTTACCCCAGGGACTGACCAGAACCCCCCTGTGCAGCGGAGGCCGTCCTGCCCCGACGCTCTGTCTGGTTTTAGCCTCTCCTCCCATACTTTCTCGGCCAGCTCTCAGACCCGTTTTTACCCGAACACTTGGTTTCTTTTCCAAAAGGTCACTCTCATTCTCCGAGTGTCCCTTTGTGTGGTATCTGGTTTTTATGTCTGTTCCTCTTCCTGAATAGCTCTGAAAGCACAAACTCAAAGATACTTTGGGAAGAGCTCTTATGTTGCCGAGCCGTGGAGGGGGGTCTCTCCTGGCCTCACCCTCTGCTGTGGGCTCTCCCCCGGGTCTCTCCTGAGCCCTGAGTGGCCTCTTTCGGTCCATGAGAGCACAGGCCTAGCTTCCAGAAGCCCTGGAGTTCCCCACAAACTCCATTCTTTGGCGGGGGGCTTTTGGTCTGCCTTTTGGTGAGGGGGTCGGGTAGGCCAAACCTGTCAGGGCACCAGGGTGACAGGTGACAAGGTGACAGCATGGGGAGACACTGAGGGGCCTGACGGCGTGGTTGCTGGTGCCGCTGCTGGGTGTTTGTTCCACCCCATGCCTGGCCTCAGTATTTGCACTGACCTTGACCTCTGTGTGCTCACCTTGACCTCTGCGTGCCCACCTTGACCTCAGAGTTCCCACCTTGACCTCCACGTGCTCACCTTGACCTCTGCGTGCCCACCTTGACCTCCGTGGCCCGGGCAGACCTCCAGATGCTCTTGCTGTGACTTGCCTCGCTCTGTCCCTGTGCACACGCACCCGTCAGCTCACCTCAGGTCACCCACTCGCCTGGGTGCACCTTTCCTTCCCTCTTTGCTGGGTGTGTTCTCTTTGCTGTGCATCCGGGGGGCGAGGTGGCACCGTCCCCAGAGGAATGAAGGTGAAGGCATGTTGGCCTTTGCTGCCTCGAGTACGGATGACAAAACAGCATCTCCTCGGGGCTCCAGTTTACATGTCTTGGCTCACTTTGCTTCCCATCTGTGCTGGTCACCTGTATCCCTTTGGGATAGGACGCTTTGCACTCTGGCTTCGTGATTTTCTTGACTCGTACGAGCTCTTTACATGTAAAAAGCCGTTCACCCCTCTCCCCTTATTTGCCACCAATGCTGTTCGTGGTGTGACTTAGGAATATGAAGGAGAGTAAACCTGTGGTGACAACTGCGTCCTGACCAGTCCCTGCCTTATTTGCGCCTCAGCCAGGACCCCAAAGCCGTTCACGGATCCCCTTGAACTTAACCCGAACGTCTCCCACACACCATTTTGAGAGCCCCACCTGGCCTCCTCCCACCTCCACAGAGTAGGACGGAAGCCAGATCGGTCCTGGGGGCGTCCAGATTCCCTGGGGACAATGGCCTGTGCTCCCTGGAATTACTGTGACTTGAACTTGATGTTTTTGTATCTGTAAGAATCAGGTGGAGCCAACCTGCTTCTCGGGAAAGCCACTTGACGGCCTTCCGTGTGACTGCATGTAGGCCGGCTACATGAACCAGCTACGTGTCTGCCCAGCGGAGCTTTGAAAGCTGCTCCGACTCCTTCAGTTGTTCTCTACAAGCAAACAGAACTATGTCCAGAAAGCCCAACGGCCTAAAGTACTCCCGATGTCACCACAGCATGATGGTCAGCTTTCTGCCCTAAGAGCCCACCTGCGAGCGTTGTCATCCTGGGTGTCAAGTGGGTTTGCACCACCTCCCTCCCAGTTACCGGGCAGATCCAACGAGGTGGCCCCGACATCTGGCAGCTCGGGCCCCGTGACCAGGCACCGGGGGCCAGGAGCTGGAACAGCATCCGTCCTCCCCTGGCGCTGGACATCTGAGATCCAGGTGGGAGGGGTCCCTCCTGAGGCCTCCTCTGGGTGAGCGGACAGCCATGTCCTTCCCGGGTCCTCCCGGGGTCGTCCCTCGGTGCGGGTCTGCATCCTGATGTCCTCTTCTAATGAGGACGCAGTCACACTGGAGCAGGGCCCACTCTAGTGACCTCGTTTGCCTCATCACCTCTTTAAGGACCCCTCTCCACGTAGAGACCTGTTCTGAGGTCCTGGGAGGTAGAGAGGAGACACGATCCAGCCCCCCATGCCTGTGTAGGAGCCTCCTGGGATTTAGTGTGCAATGTGTGCCTTCTACCTGTCTGCAGGTATCTGGAAAGAGTCCCTAAAGGGGTGATGTAAGGGACACAGGGTATCCGGGTCCCCGTCCCCAGAGCTGGTGACCATCAGAGCAAGGGCTGCGGTCGGGGTGCTTGTGGCTCAGGAGCCAGGCCTGTAGAACCTGGCAACACGGTCCCCCTTCCCCCGGAGCGCTTGGCATCAATATTTGCTGCTGCTGAATCATCACAGGGCTGTGGTGCCCCTTGGAGCAGATTTCCCCAATCTTCCCTAAAACAGTAGCAGGCTGGTGACTCATGAAGTTTTGTAACTGAGAGCCTGTCAGGTCCTCAGGACATATGTCCCCCAGCTTGGGGTGGGAGGGGATGCTGCTGGCCCACACGATTAGAGGGAGCAGGACCTCGGCTTACCTGGCCTGTGGCTCTGGCTCCCGGAGCCTCGCACACCTGCTCTGCCTTTGTCGTGGCGGCCCCGTGCTGCACTGGCCTCAGCAGGCATCGGAACATGCCAAGGCCCAGGGAGGATTCTGGCCCCGACCCCTCGTTGTCTTGCTGTGTGACCTCAGGGGGGTCCCTGCCAGCAGGAGCCTTGGGGTCCCCACCAGGAAAACAGGAAAGCTGACCTCTGAGGGCTTGTGGGTTTGCTGCCCAGGAGGGAGGCGTTGGCGCCAGCCCTGCCCCTCCCCGGTGGGCAGAAGTGGGGTCTGGGGTGATGCTGGGTCTCGAGACTGGGAGTTTACTTGGGTCCCCTTCCTATTGGGAGCTCGGCACTTGTCTCAGGGGACAAAGTTTTGAACTCCTTGAGGAAACTCCTTCTGAGTGAATGAGTTGCCTTCCTTTCCAATTTTGTTCAGCGTAAGGGAATGTTGTCTGTGTGAGGAGAACTTGGCTTCAGAAGGGTCTGTCTCCAGAGCCTGCAAATGAGGGATCCTCGTTTCTCCTGTAAAAGCAGCATGTGGTGCCTCGCAGGGGGCGGCCGGGCCGGCTGAGCTCAGGATGGCGAGCCATGTGATTGTCCTACCTCTGGTCTCTGGGGCCCCTGCACACTGTGTCCCAGGGTGGCACTCCCAGCAAGCACCGGGCTGCCCCTGTCTCTGCATTTCCGCCAGCACCAACCTGGCGACCTTCTAGAGGCCGGCCATCCTGACACGCGTGAAGGGACATCTGTGCGTTTGATTTGCGTTTCCCTGGTGGTGAGTGATGTTGAGCGTCTTTTCACGGGCCCATGGGCCATCTGGATTGGCTGTCTTCTTTCTAGGTACCTTGCCCATTTTTAAATGCTTTTTGTTTGTTTGCTATTAAATTATATAGTTTCCTTATTTATTCCAGATATTATCCTGTTATTAAATGTATGCTTTGCAAATATTTTCTCCCCTTCCACCGGCTGCCTTTTCGTTCTGTTGCCTGCGCCGTGCAGAAGCTTTCTCGTGTGATATAGTCCCACTTGTTTATTTTTGCTTTCATTGCCTTTGCTTTTGGTGTCAGATCCAAGAAATCACTGCCAAGACCGATGTCGAGGAGTTTTTCCCGATATGTTCTTCTATGATTTTTGTGGTTTCAGGTTTCATGTTCAAGTCTTTAATCCATTTTGAATTGATTTTTATATGTGATACACCCCACGTTTGCTGTAGGTTTGTCCACAATCGCCAAGATATGGAAACATCCTGAGCGCCCGTTGACGGGTGAATGGATAAGGAAACTGGTCCATGTACTACTAAGTATGATAGAAAACACATATATGATGGGATGTATTCACCCATATAAAGAAGGAAATCCTACCGTTTGCAACAACGTGGATGAACCCAGGGGTATTATCCTCAGCGTAGGAAGCCAGAGAAGGGTAAACCCTGCCTCGTGTCACTTACACGTAGAATCTAGATAAACAGGTTGAACTCACAGAGGCAGTATAATCGTGGTTGCCTCGGGCTGGGGGTGGTAGAAGGGGGGTGTCGGCCAAACTTCCAGTCACAAAGTCAGCATGGGGGGGAGACCGTGCAGCACGGTGACCACGGCCAGCAGTGTGTGCTACACCCTGGAAATGGGTAGAGGAAGTGGATCAGGGACGTTCTCACCAAGAGAAAAAAAGAAGGTGACGCTGTGAAGTGATGTGTTAATTACCCTGCTTGTTGTGATTATTTCAGCATGTAAGTCTATCAAATCATCACAGCATACACTTTAAATAGATTACAATTTTGTCGATTATACTTCAATAAAGCTGGAAAAAAACAGCAAAGTCAACAGACCCTCAAACTTCATCACTTTCTAATTACATTATCACTTCTTACTATTTTCTTGAGGGTATTTCTGCGGCAATTGCATCTGTACGGCGAACATGCTCTACAAAGGCGCTATGTATATTATTTTATCCCTGTTATTTTTTCCGAGAGGTGATTGTGAAGCTTTTACTAGTGCACAGCTGATTCTACTCTTAAAACACCTTAGGTCATTGAAAAAAAAAAAAGAAAAAAAAGACACCTTAGGTCACTTTCTTGCTTGGGAATTGTCATCAGCCTTTCTCTGCTACGAGGGGAGCAGTCAATCTCGGTGGATCATCCGGGAACCCAGGAACAATGACCCCAGCTTCTTGCCCTCTGCTACCATCCGTAAATGTTTTCTTCTCCACATATATGTTCATTCCAGTCCCATAAAACTCTAATGGATGATAACTTCTAGCCCTGCCCCCACTCAAGGGCTAATTGCTGTAGTACAGCTGTTACTGTCTTAAGTTGAGGATTAAGGAGACGTGTACAGGTGCCCAGTGGTGAGGGTTAATTTTATGTAGCTTGGCTAGGCTATGATGCCGTTTTTGGTAAAAAAAAAAAAAAAAAATTGCTGTGAAGATATTTTTGAGATGTGGCTGACACGTACATCATGCACTCTGCCCCTGAGTAGAGCAAAGAGCCGTCCTCAATGTGGGAGGGCCTGGTCCAGTGAGGTGAAGGCCCTCAGAGCACAGACCTAGGTCTCCTGCAGCAGAAGAAGCCCTGCCTGAGGTTCCAGCTCACTGACCCACTGTGCGGACTTGGGTGGTGCCACACTCACAGGAGCCAATTCCTGAAAATCTCTCTCTAGCTGCCGACATCCTGTTAGTTCTGCTTCTCTGGAGAACCGTGATGAATACATCAAGGAAAGCTCACTGAGCTGCAAAGGGAAACGATGGAGGAAGAAAGAGGCAGAACCGCTGGACAGCGTCAAATGTGTAATATGTGTGTGCCTGGACCACCAAACGCAGAATTCCGTACCTGGAGGAGTAATCCTCTAAAATGGAAGGACAAATAGGTAATTTCTAAGACAAAGTGGAGGGAACCCATTGCCACCAGCCATGGCAGGACAATGTTAGAAGGGATCCTCCAGGTAGCAGATCATCAGATCCTCGCCTCCTCGTTGTGACCAGAAGGCTGCTGGACAGGCTGTGGCTCAAGGCGTTGTTCTTAGTTGATCTGAAGACTAATTGTTTTTCAAACCAATAGCAACAATATGTAGGGTGACTAAGTGAAAGAAATGATATCAAGGCAAAGGCACAATTTAGAGACAGGCAGCGCCTCTGTGCCCGTGGAGCTGTAGGGTATCACTTTGAAGGTGAGCTAGGATTAGTTAAAACTGCACAGTGTAATCTCTAAGGCAACAACTCAAATTATAAAAAGAAGTATAAATGCAATGATAAGAAAATATAACAACCAACCCTATAAAATGCTCGCAAAACCACAAAAGGCACAATATGAAGGGGGGAAACAGGACATAAGCAATAGTATGAATAAAAAACTGTCATGAAGATAGTAGATATCGATCCAATCATGTTGATAATCTTTTTTTTTTTTGATAATCATTTTGATTGAGACAATTAGGAGACAGAGACTCACAGAGTGAACTGTACTGTATGTACAGTATGCCGGAACCCAACTGTATGTTGTCTGCGGGAGATCCTTATTAAAGTAGATATTTAGATTGATTTAAAGAAAGACATGGAGAAAGAACTGCCATCCTGCTCATCAGACACTGATTGAAAGAAAGCTGGGGGAACTCTATTAATTTTGGACCATATTGACTTTTGAACAAGAAAAAGGATCAAGGATGAAGAGCAACATAAGGATAAAGGGGCTGATCCTCCCAGAAGCCACAGTAGCACTAAACACATGCACCCAACAATCTGTGAAAAGTACATCAAAATACATAAGGCAAACAGAACCATGTGGAGAGGTGTGCAGGCCCACACCTGCGGATGGAGACCCAATGCCCTCTGTCAGTCAGTGATGCAGCAGTCGGGCCAGGGTGTGTCCAGTGCAGAGGCCTGCAGAGCAGTGACCACCTGGGTCTGACCTACACCTACGGAGTTCTCCACCCAACAGCAGAACATGCGGAGCGCTCAGCACAACAGACCACATTCTGGGCCATACAACACACCTTAGCTGATTTAAAAGACTAGAAATGATACCAAGTAGGTGCTCAGACAACAGAGAAATTAAACGTGAAGTGAATAACAGGGAGATGGATGGAAAAATCCCCAAATATATGGAGAGTAAGGAACGTGCTTTCAATAATCCATAAATCAAAGAAGACTCCAGAGAAACTGCAGAATATTTCAAACCAAATGAAAATGAAAATTTGTTGGAAGCAGTGAGAACAGTGCTTACTGGGAGATTTTTCGTATAGAAGAGAAGTCTTAAATCGATAATCTGAGCCACAGGACCTAAGCTCAAGAACCTACAACTGAAGAGCAAAATGACCCGAGAGCAAGCAGGAGGTAGAAAAGACAAGAACAGAAATCAGTGAAATGAAAACTATAAAAGCAACAGGGAAGGCATCCCCCACAAACACAATGCACACCCACAACCACATACACGCATGTGCACACCCCCCACATGCACGCAGGCACACCCACCCACATGCGTGCACACACATGCGCACACCCCCAACCACACACATGCACACACACGACCACATGCATGCATGTTCACACCCACACCCACATACACATATGCACACTCATGTGCACACCCACAACCACTCATGCTCACACATGCATGCCTACACTCCCATGCCTCAGTAGACCCACATGCATATACCCACACCCTCCACTCCCCCAACACATGCACACACAACCCATACCCCCCCCACAGACACCAGCACTCACACCCCACATATACACACGTGTGCACACAGACCCTTGCACATCCTGCTCTCCTCTGGCCTTCCAAGAGCTGGGGTTCCTTGCGGTCCTCTGGCATCTCCCCTTCCCACCACGTGGAGGTTCTGTTTGGAAGGACCAGGCTCTTCTCTGTTGCACCGGAGCTGGAGGGATGGGCTGTGTCCTCCAGGCTGGGCCCGGGATGTGCAGAAGCCTCATGAACAACCTGGCCTCCTCATGGGTATTCACACGTCACCAGGGGCACATCAACTCCACACCAATTCCAAACCCGGACTCCTTTCTTGTTAAATCTGCTGGGTTGAGACTAACCTCAACTCCCTAACCTGTCCCAACCCGGATTTGAGGAACACAGGAGGGGTCACCCACCTGTAGGTCAAGTGCTCCCACTGACCTGAGCACCATCCAGGGAGGTGCTGGGTGGGGCCGCCACTTCCATCTGGGCATTGTCGCATGGGCCCTTCCCTGTGCCCCTTCCATCTCAGAGGTGAGGACACCTACTCTGGGTGTGCGGGGGCCTGCTGCTTCGTGGCGCACAGCCACCCCACCTTCAGGACACAGAGCTACCTCGCCTCCGCTGACGGCTCCTGTGAAGTGTGTCCCTTATTCTCACCTTTGTTTTCACTTTTCAGTATGGAATCGCTCAGATGTGCGTCGATGTTGACTGAATATTAAGTGGCTCCTCATACCCTCACCACGTGGATTCCTTTGTCAGTGTGTGGTTCTCTGCTCCTGTGCGGGGACATGCGTCACGCGTGGGGGCAGCCAGCCTGTGTTGCTTTGGCATTCTCCCCTAAGAATTAAAGACATTCCTTAGGATCCCAATCCCATTGTCACATCAGAGAAAGTTAGCAATGGCCTTTCCCTATTATCTTATGTCAAATCCCAAGTTGAAGATCAAATGTCCCCCATTGTCGCCAAGGCGTGTTTAACACGCGGTTGGTGCGAATCGAAGACGGCAGTTTTGATTTCGTGTTCCTGACGTCCTTCACCACCTTGACTTGTTGGCAGGCTGGTTGGCCCCCTGGGGCGCACCGTCCTGGCCCCGTGGACTGGGAGAGGCTCCCACGGCCCTGGGGCGGCTCTGGCCCTGGGACGCTGTCGCCGACGCAGCCCTCGGGACTGGGAGCTGAGCCATGCGGGTGCATCTGGAAGCCGGGGTGCCCCCTGCCTCGGCCTCCCTGGATGAGCCTCGCCTGGGTCAGGTGCCCACCAGGGGCGCGAGGGGGATCCTCTCACTGCCGCCTCTTGCTGTCATCTGGCCTCCCTCCATAGGAAGGGGTTTTGATCTGCTGGGCGGGCGGGGGGGCGCCTCATGGTTTGCAGGGAGCCCCTCATTTCCAGGGGAACGGCTGCTATGGCCCTTGCTTCTAGCAGAGACCAATTAGGGTGGCTTTCGCTCGCTCGCTGGTGCTCTCTCTCTGGGAGTTATTAGGGACTCATGGATTTTTACAGACGACATGTGTCTGAGTCAACTAGTCATTTTTCTTGCTGATGCCCTGGCCGTCCCCATGTTGCTCAGTGGGATCCCTGTGAAGCTCACTCCGTCATCCTTCATCCTAATGTGGGATTGTCATGTCAGATATTCTTTGGGAACAAATGTGAAGACTTTGCATTTATTTCAGTCGGACCTGATCCGTCGTCTGAGGCCGGTGAGGCAGTGTCAGAGGCCTGGGGTGGGCGCAGGCCCAGCCCCCACACTTGCCAGCCCGCGGCACCTGGCAAGCACAGCAAACTGCTTGCTGGCAGCCCCACGCGTGGAGAGGACACACGTCCACGCGCCCATACCGGTCCGTGGCACCATTTGCCCTCAGCGTCGTGGAGCATAACATTTCCCTGTGGGCTGGATGGTCACCCCCTGGCCCTCAGGAGGAGCTGCAGGGAGGGGGTCTGGGTGACTCAAAGCCTGTGTGTCACGCCAGAGTCACCCTCATGTCCCCTGAGAGCAATGGCTTAGGTGTGTGGCCCACCGTGGGACCGGCCCGAAGCGGGGCTGCCTGTGTGCAGCGTCGCAGTGACCTCATGTGACAGGGACTGCGAAGAGGCAGGAGCAGGAAGGCAGTGGACGTGCCAGCGGGGGACTCACCGTGTCCCAGCCCTGAGCCTCATCCTCCACTTCCAGGAGAGGACGCCCGGGCCCGCACCTGCCACCCGCTCTGAGCACCTTGCAGCACCGGGGCCCGTGGGACCATGGGGGCCGCTGCGCAGGGAGTTCTGTCTGTGGTCGTCCCCCGGCTCCAGGATGCAGGGGGCTGTTTCTGCGACATGCACCGGCAGCACCCGCACTGAAGTCCGCCACGCACGCGGCATGCGGGGTCCCGCACGCTGTGGTCAGCGGCCCTCGCGGTGGCTCCGTGCTGCCTGCGGCTTGGAGCTGGTGGCCGTGCTTTCTTCTCACCGCCTGGGACATGAGTCCCTGCGCTCCCGGGGCAGCGGGTCCCCTGCTAAAGGTCGCAACGGCGTCACAAAGAGGATTAGGAAGTTGGTCATTTTGCCTCATTCGCCAAACTATGCCCATTGCTTGGGCAGGTGGAGGGCGGAAAGCGCACGGGGGCTGCATTTAGCCACATCAGGGTGTGGGTGTTCTGGGGCCTGGCCCGGCAGAGCTCTGCACATTTGCCTCGACAGACGCAGTCATGCAGCCTCCCCTCAGCTCCTATTTCATGTCAGTTTAAGGTTCCCGAAGTTGAACACAAAATGGATTCAAGCATATTTTAAACCATGGTTGTTTTCTTTTCAGACAAATATAGTTTTTTTTTAAATAAAAAAATGGTGTGTGTTTTCCAGGACTCCAGTCCATGCAGAGTTTAGCCTGAGCTCTCGAGGTCTTTACTCTCTGGCTGCTTATTCATGCCCTGGGTCTGTATCCCCCGGCAGGACGGTCAGGTGTCGCCGTTGCCTGGACCTGTAACACCCATCATTAGCTCATAGGCTCTGGGGTGTCGGTGCCCTGGGTAAATCAAGAAGTTGGAACTCGGCTCGACAGCTCACCCGTGTTGGCGTGGTGGTCCTAGTGAGCGCCTGGCCTGCTCCTTGAAGCCGCAGAGTGGCTTCTTTTGCTCCAGCCATCACGTCACCCTCCAGGCAGGAATGCACCTGGAGGGTGCACTCTGCTCACCTCCCAGCACCCTTCAGGGAAGGGGGGCCAGTTTAGTAAAAAGCAGTGAACCATTTGACCTTTTAATTGTTTAGGAAAAAAATGATATATATATATGTATGTATGCATATATAATATAAAAACCATCCTAAAATGCTCTAAAGGGAAAAAAATGGAGAAGGAAAAAATCTCAGGGGAAAATCTGTCAAATTTTTTTTCATTTTCCCTAAATTGGAGACCTTAGGAATAACTTCTCACAATTTATGAAGTTGGTCAACAAGTCATGTGTAAGGTGAGATTTAGCTACTATTTTATTTTTTCCGTATCAAGACCATCCTGCCTCTAGAGCACACGGCGTCAGGGGAGAAGCAGGGAGCACAAGCCCTGGGTAGTCGGTACCCGGGGCCTCCAGGCGATGAGCCCCTGCAATCCCTAACCTGGGGCAGGGAGAAGGGGAAGGTCTGGAAGGTTCTGGGAGGTTCCTAAGGCTTTAGTGAAGCCAGGACTTATGGACAATGCACAGATCACAGAAAACATCTGACTACTTTTTTGAGTAAAATCAGGGAAAAAGTCAGAGACGGCACAGACTTTACCTGAGAGTGGCTTTGTCTACACAGAGTGTCAGAGCCTCCTTTACCTCGACCAGGAGCCTCAGCTCACCCCCACGAACCAGGAACCACGGTCCAGCCACACAGTGCACTGTCATCGGCCCTAGAAAGGGAGGGACTCCTGGCACCTGCTGCAGCGTGGACGCTCCCGGAGGGCATGACGCTTGTGTGTAAGCCCGTCACCGAGGGACAGAGCGTGCAGTCCCACCTCTGTGTGACCCACAGACATGGGGCGGCTGAGCGAGGGGGCCAGGCCAGAGCCTGGGAGGCGGCCGGGATCTCGGCCAGCGCTACTGACTCCCACACAGAAATATCTGTCCAGAGGTGGGCCTTCTGCTAACTGTCCTTGTCACTATAAAAGCGCAAGCGGAAAGCAAGAGAAAGAAGAAAGCCCTGCCCGGCCTGATCCGGAGGCTGTGGTGCTCGCCCACCCACCTGTCCGTCCTGGGGCCCCTGGGGCCAGCTTCAGAGACGGCAACTTCCACCCACGTGCTGTCTAGCCACGCCGCCTGCCCCTGCGGCCGCAGAGACCTGGCCCGGCCCTGTCCTGCCTGGTTCTGGGCTTTCTCCCCAAGGTGCTGGGGGCGCTGAGTCCATCGGGGGCGGGGAGACACCTGCCAGTGTGACACCAGGAATGCTCTCTAATCGCCCAGGCGCAACCAGAGAGCAGCATCGCGAAGGACGGGCCTAGACGAGCTTACTCGTTGCTCATCTGACCCAGATTGTGAGCGTCTGAGTTTCATGCCTTTTTAATCACGCCCGCTCGTTCCTGCTCTGAGCTCACAGATTTCCTTGCAGCTACATTGTATTTTCCGCTTCCAGGGTCGCGCACCTGCTGCGAGGTCACACGCCCCTGGTTTCCTCCCTGTGCCCCATGACCTGGCGCTGCCGAGGAAACACGCTCAGCATCAGCTCCGGAGCTGGTCTACTGCACACGTCCTGGCGTCACGCGGGCAGCTCTGACGCTGGCCCCGGGTTGGGTTTCTGCAGGTGCACGCCGTCCCCCCGACGGAGTAACTCGCTTCTCTGTTCTTCAGGATCGCGTTGCATCTCCTGTTCTGTGACTTTATATTTGTTTTCAAAGATTTCACTTATTTATTTAAGAGTGAGAGAGAGTGTGAGCCAGGGTAGGGCCTGAGGGAGAAGCAGCCTCCCTCGTGAGCGGGGAGCCTGATGTGGGGCTCGGTCCCAGGACGCTGAGTGGGGTCATGCCCTGAGCCAAAGGCAGATGCTTAACAAACTGAGCCACACAGGCACCCCTCCGTGACATCCTAAAATGCTGTTCACAGACACACAGGAAAGTGGGCACTGCAGTCAATCTTTCCCCTTCCCCTTCTTGCTACAGTACGCTCTCCTCGGCCCGCGGGGGAGGGGTACCTGGCGACCTCCACGCACAAGGGGGAATCATCAAAGGGGGGAAATCCATTTCAATCACAGTCATGGCGAATGCTGTAATAATGATTCATTTCAAGCCAGAATTTCCTTTTCTGCTCATAATTAATGTTGTTTCTTCAAAGAACAGCCTTGACACTTAAAGGAATAAATATTCCTTCCATTATTTCTCTAAGGTATTCAGCGAGTCCCTTTAAGCAGTGGAGCATTGCAATGGTGCTGTTGGCGCTTCTGTCAATTTGCATAATCCTGTTGCTAAAGGGATATTGAAAACTCTGAACTAGAAATAAGTAGGCTGCACTCAGTAAATTATTTATAAAATCAACACGAATTCTGGGATTTTTCTTCAAAAGGAAGTATGATTTCAGAGCCTCAAATAGAGTGAGCGTGTTTTCAACTGCATCCGGACAACCCGCCACTTCTGAAGGTCAGAAGGGAACAAGAAATGGCAACAAGGTCACCGAAGTCCTTTCCTAGCTGGGTTGAAAGAGGGCCACTGCATGACGATGGCGTGGGTGTCGGGGGGAAACACGCAGATGCCTCCTGAGCGGGATCCCATGGAACCCGGGAAGCACGGCCACGCACCCCACCAACAGTCCTGACAGAAACACCTGTTGTTTGCACCTTTATGCGAATTCCTGTCAAACTTGTATTTGCCTTCTCTTCACCAAAAGCAGGGCAATTTTTCCCATGAACCCCTAACTCAATGACACAACTTGCAGAAATTCACTATGACTTCTTGAGTCACCTCTGAAAGAACTTTTACTCACAACAGCTTTTTTATTTAAAGATTTTATTTATTTATTCATAGACACAGAGAGAGAGAGGCAGAGACACAGGCAGAGGGAGAAGCAGGCTCCATGCAGGGAGCCCGATGTGGGACTTGATCCCGGGTCCCCAGGATCACACCCCAGGCTGCAGGCAGTGCCCAACTGCTGTGCCACCAGGGCTGCCCCCACAACAGCTTTTTAAGCAAGGTTTTTTGGGAGAGAAAATACTACACAAGCAAAGGGGAGACAATCCTTTGTCATGTGCTGTGTGTGCGGTTGTGCCGTTAGGGGTGAGCCAGAGCCACCGTGACACTCTTTTTTTAAATTATTTATTTATTCATGATAGACACACAGAGAGAGACGCAGAGACCCAGGCAGAGGGAGAAGCAGCCGCCCTGCAGGAGCCCGATGTGGGACTCGATCCCGGGACCCCGGGGTCACACCCTGGGCCCAAGGCAGACGCTCAACAGCTGAGGGGCATTAGGTCTTCTTCGTGTCAATTTCTGTTAAACAAACAAACAAACAAACAAACAAACCCCCCAAAAGTTATTTTACTCCTCTCTTCAGTACCGGTTGAGGAAATCATGCAGGGCTGGGCTTAACTGCCTGCCTGCGATGACTTACGTCCGACTGGTCCCATTGCCATGGGGGATGGGCCACCAAGTCCTGAACAAGGAGCTTCAAAGAATTTTTTTCTGCTTAGTGAACATCCGCTTTTCAAAAAAAAAATAGTCAAAATGGTATTTGGTATTTGCACTTGTGTTTGGGTGCCTGGGGCCCAGATACACATGCGAACTACAGACAACAGGAGGCACAGCCAGGATGGACAAGACCGTGTGGAATCACGTCACGGCTGCGGGCCCAGTGGCCTGGAGCAGCCCCGGGGCTGGGGACTGGTGGCGGGACGGGGCCGGCACGGCGGTCAGGGTGAGGGGCTATCCTCTGTGCCAACCCCCCCCGAGGCCCAGCATCGCTGGCCGGCTTGCTTCCAGAAGCGGGGCCTGGGGCAGGGGTTCAGGTCAGAGAGTGAGGACTGGGCTGAGGGGGGCTCCTGCTGGAGGCAGACCTGGTGGCGTGTCCGTGGCGACGTGTCTGGGGCCTGGGGCTTGGGCCACACTGCAGCCTTTCCTGTGGAATAGGAGCAGCGAGTGATTTCCACTCAGCCTCCGGCCCCCCGGGTCCCACCCACAGGACAGGCCCCGAGGCTCGGCTGGACCCTCACCGGCGGAGGTCTGGCTTTTTGAGTCACTTACGTGATTCAAGACTCAAGTGTGGTGTTGGCAAAATAGTTCTAACTGCAGAATTTCTGTAGTGTATTGAAAAAATGGAACATGGGGCATTTGGGTGCTCTGAGAAAGGCAGTTGAGGATGTAGGGCCCAGCCACCAAATATGACTGTGTCGTGTATATACGGGGTGCCCGGCCACCCGGACTTGGGGCATGAGTGGGTCATAGCACCTGCCCTCACTCTCCTAATAGAAGGTGTGACAATGAGGTCGGCTGAGCTTCAGATCCTTGCCCTCTTGTCAGGCTGGGATGGCTTGGTGCCTCCGAGAAGGTGGGCCTTCCTAGGCCTGCCAGGGGGCAGGGGCTGAGGGCGCAAACCCGGGCCTGGGTTCACCCCTCCCCAGCTGCACAGCCCCCGGGGCTGGTGTGGCCATGGCCAGGGCGCCAGAGCTCCTCTGTGCCAGGGCGCCATGTGGCACATGCCGAGCACAGTTCCTACAAAAACCATCGGGCTCTGTACAAGGGCTTAGTGATAAGAGTAGCTTGATGGCAAATATGCTAAATAAGAAGCACCCACATCCCAGGAACACCTGTCAGGGCGTGATGAGAAAAGGCATCCGGTTGGGACTAGAAACAAAAACCACAGAAAGCCTGAAATGGCAGGATTAATGGGAGCTGTCCTGGCCACCATCCCCTCTCAGAGCACGTCGGCGGACACGGAACCCGGGGCGGCTTCGCTGACAAGCAGGCGGGATGCTGCAAGACGTGACGGCGCGCTCCAAAGTAATCTGTGGGTTTAATGCAAAGCCAACGCTTTCGATGTCTTCAAAGCATTTGTGAATGAATGAAATATTCAAGGAAAAAGCCTGAAGATACGGGGAAAACATACGTGCGAGGCCATCAAAGCTTCTGAGGCAAAACAGATACGATCAGGAGCTCAAGGTCCGTAAGCTGGAGCCGCCACGTTAAAACGTGCAGAAGAATAGGTACAAACAGGGAGAGGCGCGCGGATCAAAGGCAGGGCAAGGAGGCAAGGAAGGACACGTTAGTGACTGTTCTCAGAACAAGTGGTTGCAGCCCCGGGAGGGAGCATATTGGATCCGTACCTTCTATCACTGAAATTAGATTCAGCTAAATTTAGAATAAAGAATTACATGAAAGAAATAAGATTTTAAGAACTAGCAGAAAGCATAAAATTATATTATCATGGAAGACAATTTCCTCAGCTCTGAAGCAATGGAGAAATTGCAGAGGAAAAATTAGATTTTTAGCACAAAAATGTTAAATTGTAGTGTTATTAAAAAGATCTGAGGTCAGAGGGAGGAAAGCTGATTGGGAAAAGCTTCTGCAAGGTGTAGATAATAGCCCTTATTCCCTGGATTGTGGAGGACATGAACGTGGTGATGGACAGTGAACACGGTGATGGATGATGGACACGGTGACAGAGGGTGACCACAGTTGTGGATGACAAACATGGTGGTGGATGGTGGACACGGTGATGGAGGGTGAACACGGTGATGGAGGGTGACCACAGTGAACACGGTCAGTGATGGATGGTGAACATGGTGATGTGTGGTGACCACGGTGATGGAGGGTGACCGCGGTGGTGGGTGATGAACATGGTGATGGACATCGATCATGGTGATGGACAGGAAGTGTCGGCGTGTGGTGCCAGCAGTGCTCCTGTCCATGGCCACACTCGGGGTCTGTGGCCCATGGAGCTGTCACCAACTAGTTTGGGGGAAACACCATAACCCTGTAGAAAAACGGGGCAAGGATTCGAAGGGACAACACTGTCCTTTCCCTGGTGATCCTCGTATCTGGATTCTTCGTCTTCGGTCTACACCGGGCAGGCACACACAGTGCACGGTCATCTGCCGGACTGGCCGGCGCCTTCGGGGTTTCTCAGTGGACGAGTGAAAGCCTCTGATTCCTTCGAGCCAGTGCGAGTCCTGGGGCGAAGGGCGAGGAGGGAAATGGGGAACCCTGCAGGCCTGCATGGGAGCCGGTGCGAGCCTGGGGGCCCAGGGCAGAGCAGGGAGCTCGAGGACAGGCCCGTGCTCGGGCACAGGGCTATGTCACCCGCCCCCGGGGGAGGCGGTCCGGGGGGCATGGCCCGGCGAGGACTAACCTAATTCTTTAGAAGAGCCTGACCCTTCTGGTAAAAACAAGGGCGAGTCTCCCCCACCTTACAGCACCCACCGTAGAGAATTTGCATTCCGGGTTCTTTCCCTGCCCTTGGAAGCGGGTGGAAATCCGTTTAGAAGGAAAATAAGCCTCTTGCCAACGTCACAAGCAGGAGGCCAGGGGTGTCTCTCTCAAGGACCTGGAGCAAGCTCTTGGGGCGTCAATGCCCTTAGAGGCCGTGCCCGCGTCCCCGCGCCCATGGCAGGGTGGCGTCGTGGGCACCGTCGTGGGCGCCGTGCCCCATGTTGCCATCTCCGTCTCGTCGTGGGAACAGGAGGCCCGTTTCTTCCTTATGAGACCGGCCATCGGCACAGGTGCCCCCTGGCCCGCCCCAGACCGCTTCTCATTTCCCTTGAGGACGCACGTGGAATGGGGGGGTGCGCAGCCGTGGGGTGTCCTCCTGGCTCCTCGATGCCTAGCGGGCTCCTGGGACGCACAGGACATTCTGGTTACGGATTTCTTTCCTGCCTCCATGAGCAGGTTTTCTGTGTCGAGAGGCGCCCAGGTGTCCCTGAGCCGCGAGCAGGGGTGTGCGCCCCAGCAGGGGTCACAAGCCTCGGCCGGGGACCAGGCCCTCCCGCTACGGGGAGCCCAGCGCCCTTCCGTCGGGCTGTCCCGAGACCTGGACATGGCGTGTTAGGATCCAGGAGTTCAGACCGCCCCGTGCTCCCGTGTCCCCATTCCCCGCCCCTCCCGGCCCATGAGAGCCCTGGAGGACCTGACCCGGAACCCATCCCAGCCCGCCACGGGCCACACAGCCCCGACCTGCCTGTTTCCCGCGGACACAGCCCAGGCGCGGAACAGGACAAACACGAAGAAATGTGAGGAGCAGGGGGGTTGGGGGTACTTTTATAAAGAAGCTGAAAGAGCAGCTGATCTTACAGGGCAACTTGGAAGGTTTTAATGCTAATTTTGCACATTTATAGATCTCGGGCCGATGTAAGGCGAGGCCAAGTTCCTGGGGCTCATCGACTTGCAGGCGAACCCCCAGGCCTCACAGGTCATGAGCAAAGCCGGAGGGCAGGGTTTCCAGGGCCCACGTTCCATCAGGGCCGTGAGCCCTCTGTGCCCGGGGACACGACCCGGAGGCTGTAGCCGGTGGCGGGACCCAGAGTGCTGACACACGGCGGTCTCTGCAGGGTGCGCGTCACGTCCCAGGACATGCACATCTGCCTCCCTGCCCCCCCATTCCCTGGGTTCAGGGGCTCCTGTCCCCATCTGCCCGCCTCCCTTGCAGGTGATGCCTCTGGGACGTGGAGATGAGGCCACAGGCGCAGTGAAGGACCCTTGGTGGAGCAGTAGGTCGGTCAGTAAGGAGAGGGAGGGAGGGAGAGAAAGAGGGGGAGGGAGGAGGGAGGAAGAGGGAGGGGAGGAGAAGGAGGCCCCTGCCCCCCACCCTCCCCGGCCATCCAGGCTCAGCAATCCTGGGGTGAGCACCGCCAGCCCCTGCTGTCCGGCAGCTCTGCCTGGGAGGTGCCATCGCCCGGAGGCAGCACCCCCGCAGCAGCACCCTGGGCTCCGAGTGGCCAGGCGCCCTCCCTCCAGCCCACCGTTCCCTGGCAGCCCTGGGCACACTACCCCCTCGGGCGGGGAGCCCTGGAGCCCGGATTCTCCCGGAGCATTGTGCGGTGGGCCCGGGACAGGCTCAGCTGGGCTCCCCAAACCTGAGCACAAAGTGACCCCGCCAGGCCACGGGTGGAGAGCTCCTGGTTCCAGGCTCTAAGCTGTGGCTTGCGGGGGTCCCCTCCGAGGGATTCAGGACCCGCAGGAAGCAGGGGCTTTGGATAGGAAGGAGGGGGCGGGGGTCCACGGGGGCTGTGGTGCGGGGAAGCTGTGGCTCCCATCCGGGGAGGCCTGGATGTGCCCGGCCCTCGGGGAAGGGCTGCTCGATGGCTTGGTGCTGGGCCCCGGGCTGGAGAGGACACACCAGCCCTACAGGGTGCATGGGTGGGGGGGGTGTCTCCAGGCCCAGGTGGCGCCTCTGAGGCGGGGGAGGGACCAGCAGAGGCTGCGCAGCAGGGAAGACACTCCATCCCCTGTGGTGTTTTCAGGAACCTCCCCGGGTGGGGCGGCCGTGGGAGCCGCGGGGTGCAGGTGCGGTGTGCTCTGGGCGGAGTGAGTGTGGGGGCAGGGGAGGGGCTGTGGCACCTGCCAGCTGCCCCAGCACATCTTCAGGGGTTAGCGTAGGGAGGCGCGCCTTCTGCTGCGGCCTCGCGTGACCGGGAGGCTGGTCCACCCCGGCTGTCAGGGACCCGGGGACACATGCCCTATTTAAGCTAAATGGAGACTTGGGGTTTAGGCGTGTGCGGGAGGCCAGGCTGGGCGGGCAGGGGTGTCCTGCTGCGGCTCCGGGCGCCTGTGGGGGGTGGGGGGGACGTCTGCAGACCACCTCCCTTGGGCAGCCCACCAGCCCCGACCGAGGAGCTGAAGCTGCGGGTCCCCGCCTCTGCTCCCCCTGCTGTCCAGGCCACAGAGCCCCCTGCTCGCAGGCCACAGGGCTTCTTTATATCTCACTGGGTGGAGCCCCGAATCCCCAGCAGCCCTGGCCCGGGTCCCGAGAGAACTGCTTGGCGACTGTGTCAGTTTTGTTTCCCGGGGAGGACGGCTTTGCTGAGGCCTGCGGGGGGCATCTGATCACCTGCTCTCCTCCCCGACAGCCCCTCTCTTGCGGGGGGGGGGCTGGCCGCGTCTTCTGCTCTGTCCCCCGGGAAGCAGGTGCCTGCAGGCAGAAGGCAGTGTTGCTGGGGCGTCCCCTGTCCTGCCCTGTGTCCCGCTTCGTCTCGGAGAGTCCTGGCCCCAGAGGGCCCCTGACAGGCTCACCCACTGCCACAGAGCCATGGCCCATCGCGTGGCCCGGGGGTGATCCGCAGACCCACACAGTCACGTGCTGCTGCCTCCAGATGGGGACAGGGACCCTCTCCTGACCAAGCTCCTTTGCTGCCAGGCATCCACCTATGGCTTCTGTGTCCGTCTGGGCAGAAGCAGGTGTAATAAGAACCCGATGTCACATCAGATGCCACCCCCACCCCCAGGGGACGTCTGATGCCCTGGCCTGCCCTCAGCGAGCCCCTGAAGGCCGGACCGGCTGGGACCCGTCACCCTGATGTGCTCTCTTTGCCACACCCTGCTCCCCAGGAGCCCAGGCTGCGCAGGCCCGAGCCCTCTTCCGTACTGGGGGCTCCTTTCGTGGCGGCAGTAACGCCTGAGTGAAACCCCACCTGTCACCGCTTTAACGGTGACACCTGTCACGTCTTTCTCCCTGGGGCCCGGGAGCTGCCTTGCTCTGGGCACTGCTGTGTTCCCGCAGGTCCGGCCGCAGCTGCGGTCCAACCTGACTCAACCTCCCCGACTTGGCACAGACCCCCGCAACCTGGGGGAAGGCCTCGGCGACACTGCCCCCAGCTCTGACACCAGCTGGCAGAGGGGCCCCACAGCCCTTGCCCCAGCTCCGTCCATCTGCTAAACAACCCAGAACTCAGGAGGCCCCAAACGTGTGATTGCTGCTTTGTCACGAAGGCCACGGAGGCGCAGCCGAAACAGGAGCCCACAGAGAGGTCAGGGGGCCCACGGCGAGGCCGGGGAGCACCCAGGGAGGTCGGGCAGCACCCAGGGAGTGCAGGGAGCCCACAGGGAGGTCGGGGGGCCCACGGCGAGGCCGGGGAGCACCCAGGGAGGTCGGGGAGCGCCCAGGGAGGTTGGGGAGCCCACGGCGAGGTCCGCGATCCCACAGCCAGGTCAGGCAGCGCCCAGTGAGGTCGGAGGGCCCACAGTAAGGTCGGGGAGGGTCCCACGCACACGGGAGCTGGTGTTGGGGGCATGTCTGTCCTCACCAAGTCCTCCCAGCCTCTTCAGCCTGAGGCCTGAGCGATCAACTCCCCCCGCCCCTCACTCCGGGGCAGAGGCACTGCTGTCTGTCCTGAAGCTCGGGGGGGCCCCTACCAGGGACAGAGACCGGCTGTCACCTTGCTCACCCTATGGCTGCGCAGGCACAGGAAGTACAATGCGGCTGTGAGCTGCTTGATGCCCCCTCCCTCTCCCTCCCCCTCCCCCTCCCCCCTCCTCCTCCTTCCTCCCTCCCCTCCATCGCCCTCCCTCCCCCCATTGCCCATCCTCGCCCCCCTCCCCCATCACCCGACCTCCCTCCCTCCCTATCCCTTTCTCCCTCCCTCCCCGTTCTCAGCAGTGTTTTTTGGGAGCCGCTAGTTTAATTCAGCACCATATGAAACCGAGCAAGTTCCAACAGCCTATATGTGGGAGAAGCCTCTAGAAACGTGAGAGATACATGCCATCTGCTCTGCACCGGCACCTGGCAGTGACAGCGGTCCTGCCTCAGTGGTATGGGCAGGATGGTGTCCCCCCAACCCATGGGGTGAAGCCCTGGCCCCAGGACTTCGGACGTGCCTGTATCAGGAGGCAGGATTCTTACCAAGAGGTCATTGAGGGGCGGAGGCCACCAGGCTGGGCCCTGCTCCCCTCTCGCTGAGCCCTGCTCCACTCTGGTGAGGGGCTTCTAAGAAGACGGTTGGGGATACAGACACGCGTGGGGGGCCGGCCACGTGAGGACGTGGGGAAGACACAGTGTCTGTGCCCGGGAGAGGCCTCCAGGAATCTGCAAACTGTGAGATGCGCCCACGATGCTCCGTGCTCAGGGGCCCCCCTCTCCCTGGACCACCCCCATCCCGGGAACAGGTGAGCCCTGCGGGGCGGGTGCGAGGACGCAGCTCCCCTCGACCTCCAGCGCTGGTGCCTCAGCAGAGCCCCCGCCGGCCTGCCCGCCCGGGCCCTGAGCTGCGGCTGGGAATCGCGTGCCCAGGGGGGCAGCTACGCAGCCGCTCCTCCGGTTATCCTCGCAGCTGCGCACACGCACCCCTGCTTCTGGCGTTGGGAAGGCGCCACGCACCAGCACCTCGTCTTTCGCATCTTCCCCTCCATTTGGTCACCTGCGGGGGGCCTCCACCGTGTCCCGAGAGCCCCCCCCTCTGCCATCGGCACTCTTCCGTCTCAAAATGCCCTTGGGCAGCCCAGTGGCTTGCGTCTCCATGTACACCTTCCGGTGACCTTGCCGGTGACTTACAAAACAAAGAGATTTCATTATACTCTTAGAAATTCTAAGCTTTCAAATGAAGCAAGTGCTCGGAGGAGCGCGAGGACAGGCAGCGCGTGCGCTCAGCTCAGCGTGCAGGGCCCGGGCTCGTTGGGAGCCGAAGCCCTGAGGCTCAGGCCACCCGATGCACCTGCAGAGGAACAGGTAGAGCCCAACAGCGGGCGGGTTCTGGTGCCAGCCTCGCTGCTGAGGGCAGACGGGAAGCCGCGGAGTGGGCCGCGAACCGCTGCCGAGCAGGTGGCGGCGGCCCCGCAGAGGACGGCACTGGAGCACCGCACAGAGCACAGCTCCCCGTCTCCCTCCTCCCTCGCAGTGCTCCCTGTCTGCGCCTGGGCCCAGGCTCTCCTGAGCTTTGAGGGAACCGCTCCAGCCCCCCCCCTCCCCGGCAACCCTCAGGGTCTGAGGCCCCAGGTGCCTGAGTGCCGGAGAAAGAGCCCTTCGCCCAGGAGCACGGGGCCAGCTGCCCCGCTTCTCGGCTCCCTTTGCCCCTGCCCCTTGGCACAGGACAAGGTGCCAGCCTGGGAGGGCAGGACGGAGCACCAGAACCCACAGCGGGGTCATAGGGCGTGCAGGGAAATCACGGGGGGCGGACGCCGGTCTGTGAGCTTCGTGAACCCTGAGTGTTCACAGAGCGCCCGAGGACTTGACTGACCCGCACCAACCGTTCTGCATCCGCAAGGGAGCGGGATGGTGGCCGTGACCGGCTGCGCTCTGTGTCCAGGGACACCGCCGGGGCCCAGGGACAACTGGGCTCACACAACATGTCCTCTGGACAGCGGGGTTCAACTAAAACCCAAAACCGAGAGAAAAGAGGAAAATCTGCCAACGCTTGGAAACGAAGCCGCGTAGTTTAAAATCACCCATGATTAATCAATCAATCAATAAAAAAATCATCCATGATCAAAGGGAAGTCTGCAAGGGAACTAGGAAAATATTTAAGACTGAATAAAAATGCAAATATACGGAGTTTGTAGGAAGCGGCTCCGGCCGCACCCGGAGGAAGCGCAGACCATTCAGTGCCCCAATCAAAGGAGGAGAAAGTTGAATTCAGAACCCGAGCTTCGGGTTAGAAAACTGGAAAAAGCCGAGCCCGGTGACCCAGGGCAAATGTGTTCTGAGTCGGTGTTTATGTCGTTGGCAAAAATGTTGGTTTGTCCCCAGCCTCGTCTGCTCTACGTCCCCCCGGCCTCCTTTCAGGCGGCAGTGGTTCCGTCGCCCGGGCCAGAGCTGTCGTGTCCTAGCGATGGGAAATGTGCTCAGCGTCTTCCAGACCCTACGAGAGCACCTCCGATGGGCGCAAGGCAAGCTCTGGAAGTGGATTATCCTTGACCATGTTAGGTGGTGCCTTCCTTGAATGACGAGCTCAATAAAATCTTTAAAAACAGAGAATGGATATTGAATGTAAATTTGTGTATTGCTCATTTTATAGGATGGAAATGAGGTGTGGATGGGAACGGAGGGGCGTGGTTATGTTTCTGGTAATGATTTTAAAAGAATCATTGTGATAAACATATTGAAACATGGAAATGTCCTCTTGTTGCTAAAAGAATATACAGAGGGGACGCGTGGGGGCTCAGTGGCGGAGCGTCTGCCTTCGGCTCAGGCTCAGGTCGTGATCCCCGGGGGTCTAGGATCGAGTCCCGCATTGGGCTCCCTGCTCCCTGGGGAGCCTGCTTCTCCCTCTGCCTCTGCCCCTCCCCCTGTCAAATAATTAAATAAAATCTTCCAAAAAAAAAAAAAAGAGAGAGAGAGAGAGAACATTTAGAAAAATCTCTAAGAGATGTACAATTTCCTTTAGAGAAAATTTGAAACCAAAAGAAGGTTTATACAAAAAATTGTAGAGAAAGCAATTGAAAGTCCGTTCACATAAACTCTCACAATTGCCTAATCTACATATTATAATCTGCATATTCTTAATATTTCAAAAGGGAATCCACCATCCCGGCCATCATCTCGACGCGTTTCCCTGCTAAGCGTTCTCCCGGCAGATTCCAGGTTGACCATTCCAAGCGGGATCCGGAGGGGAGCAGTGATTCGGGGAGGGAGGGGAGGGTTCAGGCGCTCCGGCCTGGCTCCGGGCACTCCGCCCTCAGGAACGTAAAGGGCTGGGGTGCTGGGGTGCGTGTGGCCTGCTCACTGTAGAGTGCTGAGGCCGCCCACGCGCCACGCGCCGCGAGTGCCAGGCTGCTGGGGGCCGGCCCTGGGGTGGAAGCCTCCCTCTCCAGGGCCAGCCCGGCTGCCGCCGCCTGCAATGTCCTACAGCCCCGAGCCCACAGACCCTCGTGTCCGGTGGCCCTGGAGGCTGGACGTCCCAGACAGGGCTGCCTGCTGGTCGGGGTCCTAGTGAGGCCGCTTCCTGGCTCGTAGATGCCGATTCCCACCGTGTCCTCACGGAGCAGAGAGTGTGAGATCCTTTCCTGCCAGGGGCGCTAATCCCACCAACAGGACCCCGCTCTCCTGACCTCATCTCACCCGGACCGCCTCCTCCTCCACCATCCCACGGGGCTTAGGGGTAAATGCATGAATTCGGTCCAGACCCCGTCCTAGCCAGAATCTGGAGGGGGCGACACCTGCTTCGGTCTGAGCGTCTGGCACCGGCAGAGCCCTGAGTGCCAGAGGAGCCTGGGTCCTTGCCAGGCGCCTGCTGCGGGCCTGAGGGCTGGCCTATGCACACCTGTCGGGCCTCCTGTCCATCCAGGATGTCCCACAAGGGCTGAGCTGCGCTTTGCGAGGTGTTTCGGCAGAACCAGACCCGGGACCGACTGCTGCTGGGTCCACGGCTGGACGCGCACAATTCTGCATTCCTCCTAGGGGACGCAGACTTGGCAGTGTGAGCAGCAGGGATGTGTTCCCCTGCAGTCTGGGGGCCGGAGCCCAAGGCCCAGGGGTCCCCATCTCCTCCTCGAAAGGATGCCAGTCTGGGTTCAGGGTCCACCCCAAATGCAGGAGGGCCTCGCCTCGAGAGCCTTCACCAGTTACACCCATTTCCAGAAACAGCCCTGCTCTGAGGCTCCGGGAGGACCGCTGTTTGGGGTGATGCTGGCCCGCGGACCCCAGAGACCTCTCCCTCCGCCACCGTTCCTAGGCCCCCCAGCCGTCTGCCCGCTGAACGTGCGACGTGAGGTCGTTCTTGCTCCATCTCCTCCCACCGAGCGGCTCGTCCTCGTCCTCCTTCCTGCCTCCTCTGGCTCTCCAGGAGCGCTGCGCGGGCCTCAGGGCCGTGGCATTCCCAAGGAAGGGTGAGCAGAGGCCCGTGAGCCCCAGGAGGGGGGTCTGCAAGGCCAGCCTGGTGGTGACCCCGTGTGGTCACGTGCACGGCCACAGAGCAGGAGGCCCTGCTGTAGGGGAGGGACCCCGAGGACCCTGGAGGCTGGGTGTCTAAGGCCGGGTGTCCTCAGAAGGGTCCCGATGCCCTGGTGGTGCACCATGCATGATGACTCGGTGGCCGGCCAGCAGCAGGAGGGACAGGACCGGGCAGCAGGGGGCTGCCAGAGGTGACTTTCTGAGTCTCCCAGGAGATGGTGCACGTGTGGAGCAAGGCTGTGTCAGTAGAACAGAAACCAAGGGACAGTGGGCGACGGGGGCAGGGGCAGCCTCATAGGACCGGCCAGGGTTTGCGCCTGGGGGAGGGGGTGGGGGGCCCATCACTGGGATGAAGCGGAGGCCAAGCTGGGCCTGGGGATAGTAACAGCTCAGGGGGGATGTGGGTCAGAGCCCAGAGGCCTGGACATTGGTGGAGTATGAGCCCCCACCCGCCTTCCAGAGCAGCTCCTGGGAGGCAGGTGGATGCTGGGGGGGCAAGGAGAGAGGCTGAGACCCCCCTCGTTAGCTCAGAGGGGGCTGGGGCGCCACACGTCACCCCCCAGGCTGCAGGGCACACAGCCCCTGGCTCGCAGCTCCAAGGTGGGGACGCGGCGTGCGTGCACAGGCCAGGATCAGACCTCGCAGGTGGCGCAGAGCAGGGGGCGGGCAGGAAGCCAGCGCCGGGCAGTGGCTGGCTGGTGGGGACGTTAAAAACCACACACTTAATTCTCCAGAAAGTGCTGCGAGCGTCAGATCTATATTTGGATTGGAATGGCTTATTGGCAAAATATTGCAGCAGATGCTGGAGGGAGGCTTAATTGGGGGAGTCTGACTTCTTCAGTCTCCAGACATTCTGAGTTTGGTGCAATTTAATTTTTATGAAATAAACCATCTTTTAAAAGGTCGGGAGCTACAGTATAAGCCGTTTATAGTTGTTAGAACGATATTTTTCTTTTCAACATAATTGAAAGTGATCTCTAATGACTGGTAAAGGCGGCGTGGTTTCTGGGATCCTGGGGAAGGACATGCCACAGCGGACATGTCCGCCTCACGATTCAATTTGCCCTTCACACTAAGCCCCCGAAAATTGAATAACGTTCTTCTTCCCTTCAAAATAAATCAGGCATCACAGACAGCCAGCAGAGAAAATTGATTCTATCCTGTCTAACGAGGACAGAGCCGCACTTGGAAGCCACAGGATGTTCCAGGCACGGCTGCAAGCATGGTCCTGGGATGGGCAGGAAGTGTCGGGTGGTCCGCCCGGCCTCCTTCTCCAGCAGCTGCCTTAGCCCCACTTTGCCTCCCGGCCCCAAGCCCGGCTGCCCGTGGACGCAGAAGGACACCTGCAGACTGCAGTCTGGTTTCCCCTCTGGGCGGAGCGACAGTGGGCAAGGAGAGTCCACGCAGCAGGCAGCGAACCTGCAAAGACGAGATGTTATTCTGGGCTGAGCGGTCCTGCCCAGCCCTGTGTGCAGCCCGAGCAGCAGAGATTCTAGCTCAGAGGGGCTCAGATATCACAGAACCACCTGCAGGGCGTGTGGCTGGGCCCAGCTCCACGCTCCTGATTCAGCAGGTCCGGGTGCCACGTTTCTGGTAAGCTCCCTGCTGATGCGGGTGCTGCTGGCCTGGGAGCCACATCCCAGATCCATGGCTCTCGATAAATATGACGACGCTTCCCATTCAAATATAGCAACAGCCATGACGAGCACAGAGACGCAGCCGGGGACAGAGGACATCCTGGGAGGGGGGACAGAAGGAAGTCTCTCCTCTGTCCTGGAGTCGCCATCCTGATGCAGAATCAGCCACCCTCAGGTACGGCCTGCTCTGGCTGTTCAGAGGTTCGCAAGCAGGATAAGCTGAGGCTGCCAACTTGAAAAAAAAAGTCACAAACACACGTGCTTTTCTCAAGTGTACAGCTTAGTGACTGAGAGCAGGAGCCGGGGAGGGGCAGAGCGGAGGGAGAAGCAGACTCCACGCGGAGCATGAGCCCGATGCGGGACTCCATCCCAGGACCCTGAGATCGCTACCCGAGCTGAAATCAAGTCAGATGCTTACCCGGGGGGGCTGCCCAGGCGCCCGCTTACTGGCTTTTCGAGCCTTTGCAGCCCTGTGTCACCGCCCATGTGAAGAGCACTGGGACGTTTCCCTCCGCTTGTACATCATCTTCCTCCCCGGTCAGTCTCTCCAAACCGGAGGCGCCGCTGTCCGATTTAACCCCTGGGGAGAACCCGATGGCTCGGGGACTGCCCCGGAGGGAGAGCGTGCAGCTGGCGCTCTGCTGGCTTCCTATCCCTCGGCGATCCAGCCACGCGCTGCAGGTGACAGCGGTTTGATCGTTTCAAAGGTATGCAGCGTCGGCTTTTAAAACACCTTCCGCTTGGAAAGAACCGTAGATCTGCAAGAAAGTCGCAAAGACAGTGGAGCGAGGCCTCGTGCGCCCCCCGGCGGGTGTCCGTGGCCGCGGCCTGCCCACCCGTGATGCGGTGTCCCGGGCAGCCGACTTGGCTGCAGCGAGCGGGGGCTCCGCACCGCCAGGTGTCACGCGTGGGGGGCCCGCAAGCCCCTGCAGGTGCACTTCGGAGCTGCGCATGTGGGTGGAAACCGCCTGCGCCCTGCACCCCCAAGGGAGCTGTTGTTCCTCACGCTGCGGATTGCACACCTTTGTCACGCTTTACGGGGATGGCCTGGTGTGGCCAGGCCCCGCGCCCTTGGGCCTCTGCGTCCGCTGTTCCAGGCCCTCACGACCTTCGGTCCCGCGGCCACCTGCTGGGGTCATGCGGCTTGTTTCAGTCTCGGGTCATCCCCCCGATGGCGTTGGCGAGAGCGGAGTGCCTGTCTCTCTGGAATACACACCCGGCTGGTTTTCAGGGGGGCTGCACCCTGAGAGACACAGGTTCTCGCAGCCATGGGGTGCGGGGCGTGAGGACTAGGTTCAGGGCAGCCACACTAGCAGGTGTGAAGGGGTGGCCTCTGGTGGGTGGCCCCTGGCGGCTTGGGCTCTGTTTGCTCTGCCGCTAGTGGCTAAAGATACTGAGTATCGTCCTCCTCTCTCTCTTAGGGCGTCCTCCTCTCTCAGCTTAGGGCGTCCTCCTTCTTGGCTTAGGGCGTCCTACTGTCTAGGTTTAGGGCATCCTCCTTTCTCAGCTTAGGGTGTCCTCCTCTCTCGCTTAGGGCATCCTCCATTCTTGGCTTAGGACATCCTCCTCTCTCGACTTAGGGCGTCCTACTCTCTAGGCTTAGGGCATCCTCCTCTCTCACTTAGGGCATCCTCCATTCTTGGCTTAGGACATCCTCCTCTCTCGGCTTAGGGCATCCTCCTTTCTCAGCTTAGGGTGTCCTCCTCTCTCGCTTAGGGCATCCTCCATTCTTGGCTTAGGGCATCCTCCACTCTTGACTCAGGGCATCCTCCTCACTCGGCTTGGGGCGTCCTCCTCTCTCGCTTAGGGCATCGTCCTCTCTTGACTCAGGGCACCCTTCTCTCTCGGCTTAGCGCGTCCTCCTCTCTAGGCTTAGGGCGCCCTCCTCTCTTGACTTAGGGCGCCCTCCTCTCTTGACTTAGGGTGTCCTCCTCTCTTGACTCAGGGCACCCTCCTCTCTCAGCTTAGGGTGTCCTCCTCTCTTGGCTTAGGGCATCCTCCTCTCTAGGCTTAGGGCGTCCTCCTCTCTTGGCTTAGGGCATCCTCCTCTCTTGACTTAGGGTGTCCTCCTGTCTCGGCTTAGGGCGTCCTCCTCTCTCACTTAGGGCGTCCTCCATTCTTGACTTAGGGTGTCCTCCTCTCTCAGCTTAGGGCATCCTCCTCTCGACTTAGGGCGTCCTCTCTTGGCTTAGGGTGTCCTTGTGCATGAGTCCAACCTTGTTCACCACCGCCTTTTATGGGCTCCTTATATATTCCAGGTGCTTGTCAGATACGCTTTGTTACAAACATTTCCCCCAGTTCCTAGCTTGACTTTTAACCCTTTTGCAGGTGTGTTCCTATTCGTTTCTTCTGGTTTTGTTTTTTCGCAGAGCTGTGCTTTGGAAGTTTAATCCATTTCTGTTATGAATCATGTTTTGGGTGTTGACTCAGAACTCTGCAAGCAGCTCTAGATCTCGAAGATTTTCTACTGTTTTCTTTCAAAAGTTCAGAGTTCATCGTCTTATATTTTACACGTAAGCGTGTGATCTCCTCCAAGTGAGGCTGCAGTCAAGGCTCTTTTTGGTTCTCTTTGCCGGTGGGTGGATAAGCGCTCCAGGAGCACGTGGGAAACATGATCGTCCCTGCGTGGCATTGCTTCCGTGGGCTCTCTTAAAGGCCACGGGCCGCACCGAGCAGGGCTGCATGTGGTCCACTGCTGCCCACCTTCCCTGCGGCCCACTGTCCCCGTCACCAGGGCTGAACCCGAAGCCCTACAGCTGGTGGACTGATTCCTCACACTTCCTTCTTCTTTGTCAAAATTGTCCATCTATGTTTGCCTTTCTGTGTACATTTTTAAAAATTTCTTCTTTAGGGAAAGAGACAGCGAGAGAGCAAGGGCAGGAGTGGGAGGGGCAGAGGCGGGGGAGAGAGACAGTGTCCAGCAGACTTGGTGCTGAGCGCAGAGCCCCACGCGGGACTCAACCCCACAACCCCGACATCACGACGTGAGCTGAAGCCAAGACTCGGAGGCCCTCTATGTAAATTTTAGAATAATCTTGTCCAGACCTGTGAAATGTCCTGCTGGGATTTGAGTAGAGTAAACCTGTGTCTCTGTTTGGGAGGGAGTGACCTCCTTCCGTATTGGTTTCTCAAACAGGAAACCCCATGTAGCTCCTCCACTCACGGGGCTCTGATAAGGACTCCACAGGCACTTCGTTGCCACAGGACAGCTGCGTTTTCCTGAGCAGCCATAAGGCCATTTGTCATTTCTGTGTCCGCATGCCCATCGCCAGCAGAGAGAACACAGCCCAGAGCATCTGCGCCTCATGACAGCGAGCGCTGGGGACACAGCTCCTAGGTTCCACACAGGGGAATGCGCTCCCGATTCCACTGCGACCAAGAATGTAGGTTTTTGCAAATCCTTATTACCTAGTTAAGAGAGTTTCCCTGTATTCTTACTTTTGTGGGTTTTTTTTTTTTTTACTTTGTTTTGTTTTGAGTTCCTTGAGGGTTTTTTTTTTTTCATTTTTTAAAAATTATTTATTTATTTATGATAGTCACACACAGAGAGAGAGAGGCAGAGACACAGGCAGAGGGAGAAGCAGGCTCCATGCACCGGGAGCCCGACGTGGGATTCGATCCCGGATCTCCAGGATCGCGCCCTGGGCCAAAGGCAGGCGCTAAACCGCTGCGCCACCCAGGGATCCCAAGGGCTTTTTTTTTAATGTTGTCAAATGCGTCTGTCTGCACGATTGATATGATTGAGCGTTTCTTCTTTAGTTTATTAATACGGTGGTTACACTGACTGACCTTTGGAATTTCAAACCATCGTTGGAAACCTGGATGGAACCCACTTGGTCATGATGTGTACATGTGATTTTTTTAAAAGTATTTTTTTTTAATTTTTATTTATTTATGATAGTCACAGAGAGAGAGAGGCAGAGACATAGGCAGAGGGAGAAGCAGGCTCCATGCACCGGGAGCCCGACGTGGGATTCGATCCTGGGTCTCCAGGATCACGCCCTGGGCCAAAGGCAGGCACTAAACTGCTGTGCCACCCAGGGATCCCTGTACATGTGATTTTAAAAAAAATTTTTAAATTTATTTTTATTTATTTTTCTTTTTAAAAAGATTTTATTTATTTATTCATGAGACATACAGGCTGAGAGAGAGAGAGGCAGAGACACAGGCAGAGGTAGAAGCAGGCTCCCTGCAGGGAGCCTGACGCAGGACTCGATCCCGGGACCCTGGGGTCAAGCTTTGAGCCGAAGGCAGACACTCCACCGCTGAGCCACCCAGGTGTCTCGATATGCACTTTGAAAACAGAAAAAATATCTCTCTTGGTGAACTGTGTTTGCTTCTGTTTTGTCAGGGGCTTCGCATCTACACCCAGGAAGGCTGCTGCTTTAGGTCCTGTCTCGGGGGCAGTGCTTGTCTGACTGTGTATCCGGCAATTCTGGCCGCACGGATGAACTGGGGAGAGGTCACTCTTCTCATTCTTCAAACCTCACGTCCTCGGGGAAGCCCGATTGGCAGGCCCTCCATACGGAGGCCTCTGCAGGACTGGCCACCCCGCCTGCCCACCTTTAGCTTTGGGGCTCCTCCAGGAAAGCGTCGGTCCTGAGGCATCTAGGCAAGTGGACGAGCTTTTGCATGAACAGGGGAGCAAACACACACCTGATTACAGACAGGGATGCGGCCTAGCCCGAACTGGAACCGGAGTGTGATACTGGGCTCTGGGTCCAGTCCAGTAAGTCTGGGAGGCCGTGCTCTGGGCAAGGCCTTGGTCGAGGCAGGGGTGCCTCATTTGTAATGGGGGGGCAGGAAGTGGGGCTGTAGCAGATGTAGGGGAGCCTCTGAGCCGTAGTGGTTCTGGCCGGCCCTGAGAAGGGTCTCTGGGGTCATGGGACCCACGCACACAGGATGCCAGGCTTCTCAGTTCTTCCAGAAACCATGACAGGACTTCTGAGGATATTTGGGGCCGCTCTAGGGACAACATCCCTCTCCGTTGAAGCCAACAGAGAACACTTCATGAGCAGATGTGTTCAGGGCCATGTTTCGTGCCCTACGTGGTTTTCCCTCTGTCGTAGGAATAATTCTAATTCTGCATGAGGTGTATGTCCATAAAACCCTGCCTCTGTCAAATGGGCTTAATTTTTCCTTCATTTGGCAGCTGATGGAGTGGAGTGCAGAGGGTCTGGATGTCAGACCCCGTCGGCGGTCAGAGCAGGAACCTGGGGACTGGCTGTAAACAGAACATTCTGGGTCTGGGTTGTACAAGAGGTTCAGAGAAATGCAGCTCTGGAGTTCCCAGCCTTTGGCTCCGAGTGGCGATTCCTGGGGTCCAGCCGACCTCCGTGGGATGCCCCATTGCATCCCCGACCGGGGAGCCCACAGAGCCAAGCGGTCGCTGCCCACTCTATGTGGCAGCTGCAGGGGGGTCATCTCCGAGGCCCCCCAGTGCTGCCCTTCCTCAGTCCCTGCGGCATAGGAGACACGGCCCTGTGCCCCCCCAGGACGATGACAGGGTGGATATGGTGAAGTCATTTACTGTCATCCCCAGTGGGCGCTGAGCCATGCCTGGGCTTGGAGGGCTGATCAGCACACCTCTCACTCTCAGGAGTGCGGACACTGCTCCAACGTGGGGACAGTTTCCCAAGAGATGAGAAGGGGGGGCAGACACCTGGGTGGCTCAGTCGGCCAAGCATCCAACTTTTGCTCTCAGCTCAGGTCTTGATCTCAGGGTCGTGAGTTCGAGCTCTGAGTTGGGCTCTGGGCTCATTGGTTAGTCTCCTGGGGATTCTCTCTCTCCCTCTGTCCACCCCTCCCACCTGCACTTGCACTCAATCTCTCAAATAATAAATAAATAAATAAATAAATAAATAAATAAATAAATCTTTTTTTAAAAAAAAGGTGAGAAAGGGAATATTAGCAAGGAATGTTTCCTGAGCCCCAGTAGCAGTAGTAAGGGCCATTCCTCTCATGGCCTTGAAGGGGGGCTCTGTGGTTTCCATTTTACAGGTGGAGACATCAAGACTCAGAGGTCAGCTTGCTCAAGGTCATCTGGCTAAAAGCACTGCACAGGGTCTTGAACCCGGGGTCACTCTGCCTTGGAAGATTTAACTACTCTGGGAGCAGAGTCTGGGTGCCTGCAAGCTGAGGCTCAGAAGATGGGGCTCACGCAGAGGAAGAGGGTCACTGGGGTCAGACCTCCAGAGGTGGGGATGGGAACTGAGGCTGGCAGCCCGAGCTAAGGCTCCCAGGTGGAAGAAGGGTGTGGGGGCCCTGAGGCCTGTGCCTCCTGTGGGTGTGGTGGCCACGGGGAGGGACACGGTTTCCTGGAACTACAAGCCCCTCGTGTGGGCCGTGGCCGGGGGTGTGGGGGCAGCGGAGAGGTCAGACCCAAAGGCTGGGGAGCCCAGAGCACGAACGACCTTTTTGGTCTACTCTAGGGATTATTAAGAGGCTCTGTACAGCATTAAGCATGACAAGACACAGTCCTATTTCCACGTAGAGTCTACTTGATGGCTGTTTCAGGGGGCGGGGTGGGGGACGGGGCAACACCAGCTGGATGGTGGGTGTTGGCTCACAGCAGGGGCTCCAGGAGCATGGGCTGTGGGGACAGCGGAGGTCCCCAGCGTCACAGAGGTAGTGCGTGAGGAAGGAGAGGCCCTCCTCAAATCCCCATCCCCCAAACAGACCAAAGCGAAAAACCACAAGGGCAAAGCAGTGTGATTTCTCTGGAAAAATGTGGGCGGGGATTTCAGTTTTGCAGATTGAGCTCGAGGTGTGTTTGCAACAACCAGGGAAGGGTCTTCGGAGGGGCATCGGGGGCACAGAGCAGAGGATGCCACAGAGCAGAGCTACTGCAGTGTCACCTTGGCTGAGGACTTTGTTCTGCATTCTAGCCATCTCACTGTGGAGTTCTAGGAAACAAACGCGAGAGCAAACAGCCAGGAGAAAAAGTGACCAAGTGTCCGATATGAGCCGCCAGGGGAAGGGGTTCATCCGTCCCAGCCTTGAGCCCCTGTTATCTGGGCCCCAGGACCCTGGGGGGCACGGTTGGGGCTGCCACCTGTCATTCTACGGCATGGAGCTTGTCTGGGGCTCAAGGGCATCAGACAGGAGCCATTAGCCCTGAGGACCGGGGAAGTCAACCTGGTCCCTTTATTAGCCAGATGTTCCCCAGAGACTGTTGGTTGATCAGCGTGTGACACCAGGAGTGGAGCCAGGCAGGAGGGCCTGTGACTCATCGGGAGCGGTTAACAGAGAGATCTCCTCTGATCTTAGCCGCACAACCGACAGGCTCAGCGTGGAGCTCGGGGAGGGGGTTCCCAGGGGCTCTACTGAGAAATTGAAAAATCATAACAGGTCTTTGGTTTCAAAATAAAGTCCTGCTAAACCCGCCAATACTTTTAGGGGAAGTCTCATGGGGAAGTGCGAGGGAGCCTGTGGGGTGCTGGATGTGTGGAGTGTCTGTGTTTGGGTGGTGGCTACGTGGGTTTATTCACAGGCGAAAGACTATAGTCTACCATTGGTGTATTTTACTGTGCTTGAGCTCTGATGTGCTGAATTGTGTCCCCCCTAAAGTTTAACACTAAACCTTGCAATGTGCCCTTACCTGGAGATAGGGTTGTTGCAGATGCAAGTAGTTAAGATGGGGCCATCCTGGAGGAAGCTGGTCTCCTTATGAAAAGGGAAAGTTTGGAGACACACACACAGGGCAAACGCCGTGTGAACACTGGGGTGATGCTGCCACATGGAGGACTCCCAGCAGCTGGAGAGGGGCTGGGGTCAGCCTCCCCCACACGGCCTCAGAAGGACCCACTCTGCCGACACTGGGATCTGGGACTTCTAGCCCCCAGAACTAGAATACACTAAGCTGGCAGCCTGGGGTACTTTGTCATGGCAACGCTGGCAAAGGAATAAATAAAACTCCACACTCATGTAAGGAAGGAGAAGAAAACACGATCACCTCACTAGGGAAAGCATTTGACAAAATCCAACTGCCTTTCATGGTAAAAACCCTCCACAAGCTAAGACTATAAGGAAACTTCCTTATATGATAAAAGGCATCTGTGAAAACCCTACAGCTACCATCACACTTAATGGTGAAAAGCTGGTGCCTTTCCTCTAGGATTAGAAACCAGACAAGGGTGTCCTCTCCCCCCATGGCTGTTCAACCCTGTACTGTAGGTTCTTTTTTTTTTTTTTTTTTTTTTGCCCAGAAAGTTTTTTTTTAATAAATTAATTTTTTTATTGGTGTTCAATTTACCAACATACAGAATAACACCCAGTGCTCATCCCGTCAAGTGTCCCCCTCAGTGCCCATCACCCATTCACCCCCACCCCCCGCCCTCCTCCCCTCCCACCACCCCTAGTTCGTTTCCCAAAGTTAGGAGTCTCTCATGTTCTGTCTCCCTTTCTGATATTTCCCACACATTTCTTCTCCCTTCCCTTATATTCCCTTTCACTATTATTTATTTTCCCCAAATGAATGAGAACACTGTTTGTCCTTCTCTGATTGACTCATTTCACTCAGCATAATACCCTCCAGTTCCATCCACATTGAAGCAAATGGTAGGTATTTGTCGTTTCTAACGGCTGAGGAATATTCCATTGTATATATAGACCACAGCTTCTTTTTTTTTTTTTTTTTTTTATTGGTGTTCAATTTACTAACATACAGAATAACACCCAGTGCCCGTCACCCATTCACTCCCACCCCCCGCCCTCCTCCCCTTCTACCACCCCTAGTTTGTTTCCCAGAGTTAGCAGTCTTTACATTCTGTCTCCCTTTCTGATATTTCCCACACATTTCTTCTCCCTTCCCTTATTTTCCCTTTCACTATTATTTATATTCCCCAAATGAATGAGAACATATAATGTTTGTCCTTCTCCGACTGACTTACTTCACTCAGCATAATACCCTCCGTTCCATCCACGTTGAAGCAAATGGTGGGTATTTGTCATTTCTAATAGCTGAGTAATATTCCATTGTATACATAAACCACATCTTCTTTATCCATTCATCTTTCGTTGGACACCGAGGCTCCTTCCACAGTTTGGCTATCGTGGCCATTGCTGCTAGAAACATCGGGGTGCAGGTGTCCCGGCGTTTCATTGCATTTGTATCTTTGGGGTAAATCCCCAACAGTGCAATTGCTGGGTCGTAGGGCAGGTCTATTTTTAACTGTTTGAGGAACCTCCACACAGTTTTCCAGAGTGGCTGCACCAGTTCACATTCCCACCAACAGTGTAAGAGGGTTCCCCTTTCTCCGCATCCTCTCCAACATTTGTGGTTTCCTGCCTTGTTAATTTGCCCCATTCTCACTGGTGTGAGGTGGTATCTCATTGTGGTTTTGATTTGTATTTCCCTGATGGCAAGTGATGCAGAGCATTTTCTCATATGCATGTTGGCCATGTCTATGTCTTCCTCTGTGAGATTTCTCTTCATGTCTTTTGCCCATTTCATGATTGGATTGTTTCTTTGGTGTTGAGTTTAATAAGTTCTTTATAGATCTTGGAAACTAGCCCTTTATCTGATACGTCATTTGCAAATATCTTCTCCCATTCTGTAGGTTGTCTTTTAGTTTTGTTGACTGTATCCTTTGCTGTGCAAAAGCTTCTTATCTTGATGAAGTCCCAATAGTTCATTTTTGCTTTTGTTTCTTTTGCCTTCGTGGATGTATCTTGCAAGAAGTTACTGTGGCCGAGTTCAAAAAGGGTGTTGCCTGTGTTCTCCTCTAGGATTTTGATGGACTCTTGTCTCACATTTAGATCTTTCATCCATTTTGAGTTTATCTTTGTGTCTGGTGCAAGAGAGTGGTCTAGTTTCATTCTTCTGCATGTGGATGTCCAATTTTCCCAGCACCATTTATTGAAGAGACTGTCTTTCTTCCAGTGGATAGTCTTTCCTCCTTTATCGAATATTAGTTGACCATAAAGTTCAGGGTCCACTTCTGGGTTCTCTATTCTGTTCCATTGATCTATGCGTCTGTTTTTGTGCCAGTACCACACTGTCTTGATGACCACAGCTTTGTAGTACAACCTGAAATCTGGCATTGTGATGCCCCCGGATATGGTTTTCTTTCTTAAAATTCCCCTGGCTATTCGGGGTCTTTTCTGCTTCCACACAAATCTTAAAATAATTTGTTCTAACTCTCTGAAGAAAGTCCATGGTATTTTGACAGGGATTGCATTAAACGTGTACATTGCCCTGGGTAACATTGACATTTTCACAATATTAATTCTGCCAATCCATGAGCATGGAATATTTTTCCATCTCTTTGTGTCTTCCTCAATTTCTTTCAAAAGTGTTCTATAGTTTTTAGGGTATAGATCCTTTACCTCTTTGGTTAGGTTTATTCCTAGGTATCTTATGCTTTTGGGTGCAATTGTAAATGGGATTGACTCCTTAATTTCTCTTTCTTCAGTCTCATTGTTAGTGTATAGAAATGCCACTGATTTCTGGGCATTGATTTTGTATCCTGCCATGCTACCAAATTGCTGTATGAGTTCTAGCAATCTTGGGGTGGAGGCTTTTGGGTTTTCTATGTAGAGTATCATGTCATCGGCGTACTGTAGGTTCTAACCGGGACAATTAGGCAAGAAAAAGAAACAAAGGCACTCAGATTGCAGAAAAAGAAGTAAAAATATCTCTAGTGTTGAGGAACATGATCTTATACACAGGCATTCACAAGGAAGGAATTCACAAAATAAAGCCAATAGAGCTAATTACAAGTTGTCTGAGTTTGTGGATGCAGGATCAGTACACACAGGTCAGTTTAAGTACTTGGGGAGACATCCCATGTTCATGGATTGGAAGTCATGCTATTAAGATGACAACACCCCCTAAATTATCTACAGATTCAGTATAATCCCTAGTAAAATACCAATACCCCTTTTTTAAAGAGATTGACAAATTTATCCCAAAATTCATAGGGAAATGCAAGCACCCCAAATATCTCAAATAATTTTGAAAAAGAAAGAACAAAGTTGGAAGACTTACACTTCAGTTTCAAAAGCCTACTACCAAGCTACAGTGTGGTACCGAGGACACTGTGGCATGGGCAAGGATGGGCTCACTGATCACGGGGACATAATGCAGAGTCCAGAAATAAACTCTACGTATAAGGTCCGCCGATATCAACAAGGGCATCAGGACCATTCAGTGGGAACAGAATAGTCTCTTCAACAAATGGAGCTGGGACAATTGAACATGCACTTACCAGAGAATGGGTTTGGAGACTTACCTTACACACCATAAACAAAAACTGATTTACAAATGGATCAAATACCTAAATGTAGGGGCTGAAACTATAAAACTTTCAGAACAAAACATAGATGTAAGTCTTCGTGACCTTGAATTGAGGAAAAGCTTCTGACTTCTACCTCGAGTGCAAGGAACCAAAGAAAAAGTAGGTAGCTTGGACATCATCAAAATTAAGACTCCGATGCATTCAAAGACATTATTTCAAAAGTAACCAGAAGAGCCACTGGATGGAAGAAGCCATTTGCAAATCGTTTATCTGATAAGTGTCTAGTTACAGACTATTGAAGTCGTCATCTTACGACTCAACAATGTGCCAACGACCCAAGATTTGAATAGACGTTTCTCCAAATAATGTATATAAATGGTCAATAGGCACATGAAAAGATGTTCAATGTCACCAGCCGTCAGGGAATCGCAAACCCAGGCCCCCGTGAGACACCACTTCGCACCCACTAGCATGGCTGGAATAGAAAAAGGCAGCACTAACAGCAGATGTTGATGAAGACATGGAAAAATCGAAACCCCAATTCATTGTCCTGAATGCAAGATGGCAAACTCACCTTGGAAATCATGTTGGCAGTGCCTTCTAAGGTCAACCAGAGGACTCTGCACTGTTGCTCCTTGGTATGTGCCCATGAGAACAGGAAACGTCTGCGCACACGAATATTATGCACACTGTTGATGGCAGCTTTACTCGCGGTAGCCAACCCAACTGTCCACCCGCCGGTGGATGGAGAAGGAAAGCGTGCTGTATCAACATTAGACTATTGTCTAGGAGTCAAACGAAGCCAAGTACTGGTACATGCTACCATATGAGTGAACTTTTTTTTTAAGGTTTTAGTTATTTATTTGAGAGACAGAGAGAGCATAAGTGGGGGGGGGCGGGGTGGCAGAGGGAGAGGGAGAGGGAGAAGCTCCTGCAGACTCCCCACTGAGTGTGAAGCCCGACATGGGGCTCGATCTCACAACCCTGAGATCATGACCTGCTTTGAAACCAAGAATCGGACGCTCAACCGACTGAGCCACCCAGGAGCCCTAATGTGGGTGAGCTTTGAAAGCCTTATGCTGAATGAAAGAAACCAGACACAAAGGTGTATATATATATGATTAAATTCATATGAATTCTGCAGAATAGGCCAATCTGTAGAAGGATGCTGGCGTGACGGTGAGAATGGACTAGGGTTAATGGCTAATAGGGACCGCGTTTCTTCCCGGGGTGTGAAAGCACCATGGAAGGAGGTAGTGGCTATTGCACAACCCTGCAAACACATTAAAACCACTGAATCATACCGTTTAAAATGGTGAGTTTAGTGGTATGTGAATCGTATCTCAAAAAAGTAAACAAAGGCAGCCTTAAAAGTGAAACAGCCAGGAATTATTTTCCACGTCTACCATAAAACTCCATATCCTTAATACACATAAATCTGTTTTTTTTTTAACCACCACTAGAAACATCAGCAAAGGACACAAAAAGACAGGTAGGACATAGATGGAGAGACTTCTGTTTCGCTAGTGAATTAAAAGGAGATACATGTCCTTGATTTGTACGTGTAGGTTTCTGTGTTTTTTTTTAAAATATGTTCTGCAGTTTGTGCAGGTTTTTTATTTTAGAATCAGGAGAATTAATCTTTTAAGCTGTGTCAGGCCTTGAAGCAGTTCAGGGAACTGGAGCCCTAGCTGGAGGGAGGGAGGGGCCTGGATCTGCCCATCTCGGGGCCGCACCTGCTTGCCAGCGGCTGCCCATGGATGGCTGCACAGAGCTGCACACCAGCGCAGGGGAGATGCTGGGGCCCCACGCACACACAGCCCCTCATCCTGGCCATGCAGCCAATGTGTGGGGGGAGTGATCACCAGGGGCCCCCTTCTCATACTGCGTCGGTCCCCATTATCCTGTCGCCGGCCAGCCTGGGATCAGCTGCCACAAGGGCGCCCGGGCCGAGGGGAGGGCTGGTGTCAGGCAGGTGGAGGGCCCTGTCAGGTACCAGGAATCTGGATTCCACGGTGGTGGGGACTGCACGACCCCTCACGGGAATGAAGGCAAGGGTGGGATGTGCACCCCATCACAGGGAGGCAGTGGCCGTGGGGCCAGGGGTCCAGGAGGGCCCCGGGGATGAGCTCCCCTCAGAACCTGGGGAGGCCGAGCAACAGAGAGGAGACAGCCGGAGCTCCCAAAGCCAGGTGGGCACACAGACAGATCTACAGCAGGATCTGTGACCTGGCAGGGATGCGGCAAGGACTGAACTGCTAGGGTGCAGCAGGGTGGGCCTCTGGGAGTGGGGATGCATGGCAGGGGCCTGGTCTGCAGCATCCTGCTCCTCATGCTGGCTGGGCTCACGTGCTTGTGTCCATGGGTGTGTGCGCACCCGTGTGCATCTGTGCTTGGATGTGCATGCGTGCACGTGCACACCTATGGGTGCCTGTGTGAACACGTGTGCGTGTGCACAGGTGACTGTGTGCATGTGTGCTGTACACGTCTGTGTGCCTCTGTAGAGTTGCATGTGTGAGAATGCGTGCATTCACACATCACTGAGTGTGCCTGTTAGAGAAGCACCCAGGCTGAGGGGAGGGTCTGCATTGGGTGCGTGTGCACCTGTGTGTCCTGCGTGCCCTCCAGATACGCACAAGTGTACCAGTCACAGTGTGTGCAAGAGCACCGTGTGTGCTCGCTGCCTGCCTAGCTGGGGCCAGGCTGCTTCCTGAGCCTCACCTCCCCGACCCCAAAGTGGAACTAACTGTCCCCCATCCCGAAATGGTTGGGTGTGGGCCTCTGGGCAGGAGCCACCTGCAGAGTGCCGTTGTCGTGTGAAGGGGCCCTCTCCTAGGCCAAGGGGCCCAGGGCCCCCACCCTGGGTCTCTCGATCTGCCTGGAGAAAGGCCCCTCGGTGGCCCCCAGAGCCCAGACACCTGCGCACGGCGGGAGCCTTGTGCACTGCCCTCTGGGCCAGGGCACGTTCTCCCTCTGTGCTTGCTTCTTCCCCGTTGCCTCAGGAAGGCCCTGGTGCAGGCTGCGACCCTGCTGGCTGCTGCGGGACGGTGGGCAAGCCCTCTGTGCTCAGGGTCCTGAGCCTGTCCTTGCTCACGGTTCTCGGGGGGGATGGACCAGGGGGGATGGACAGCATGCTCACGGCGGGGCCTGGCACGCGGACGGGACTCTGAATCCAGCCTCCACTCTGGACTCCCCGCAGGAAGTATGACAGCATCCGTAGGAAGCTGTACCTTCCGTCTGTGGACGGCGTCACCACGTTTGGGGGCACACTGCATGCACGATTTCAGCTTCTCCGTCTCCCACTTAGCGTGAGCTCACGAGAGCCCTTCATGCCGTTAATACTTTTATGACTGTAGTGCACGGAGCGCTTTCTGCTTCCGCTTGTATGAAGCGATGACCTAGAAGTCCGTGGAGGCCTGTGCCTCTCCTCCCCGTGTCCCTTCTGCAAGTCTTCAAGGTGAGGAGGTGCATTTGCGTAGCGTGGAAAGGCTTGCCATGGCTCCCGCCCCGCAGTGCTGGGTGCGGTCGGGTCAGCCAGGTCTCTGAGCCCGGGTGGCCCCGCTGCACCCCGGGTCAGAGCGACAGCAGGACACAGCCACCCTGACGTCCCAGGGCAGGAGCCGTGGCTCGATCATTATGCAGTCATAGATGGAACACGGCGGGTCGGCCGGGAGGGACGCGCACTCCATTTCTACTCCTGTTCACACAGCGGGAAATGCACAGCTTCAGAATCACCAATATTCTCCCAAGTGCTCAGAGTTCAGTCCTTTTATTTTATGGACCGCGGGGGGGAGGCAGGAAGCGCAGGTCCCCAGGCAGAAAGACGTGTGTGCCGGGGGCTCTGGGCAGCACAGGTGGCAGGTGCCTGCACCTGCCCCCAGTTAACGGGGTAAAACGTAGTCTCAGGCCGGCGCAGACCTACTAAACCGGGGGGTGGGTGGCGGAGGGCGGCCCTGCAGGGACTGTGGTGTGCACATGATTTTCCTGGCCACTGGTTCACGACGTGAAGTTGGGGATGAATCTCCCGATTACGTGAGTCAGCGACACACCTGCAGGTGCAGGCTCCGTGCGCGGCCCCGGAGGGGAGCCCCGAGCAGGCCTCTGCACAGGACTGGCCGCCTGGGTGTTGCTGCAGGATGTGCTCCCCCCCCCATCTGGGGCAATAGGTTTGTTTTGTTTGTTTCTCAAGCGTGCGTGCAGCCCTAAATAGCCCTATGAGGGGCCTGCAGCCTGGAAGGGGGCCTCAGCAGACCCCAAGTCTGCCGCTGTTGTTTGGAATGTGTGACTCTTTTATAGTTTCCACGTGCTCGTTTTCCAGTTTTGTGGAAGTGGTGTCTCCCGTCCTCTGATCACCGAAGCTGCGGCACCAGGCTGTAGAGATCTTCTCGTTGCAGCCTCGTAGTCCGCGGCCCTGTCCGAAGCTGTCTTCCCTGGGCTGGGTGTGGGGTCCCGGTTTCATGGACCGTTTGTGCACCTTGCGGTGCACGTGTGCAAGGCCCCGTAGGGGAGAACGCATTTACAGGACAACACCATATCGCTTCCCAGGAAGGGCGGCGGGACCGATGACCCTCCTGCTTCGCGGCTCCTGCGCTGCAGCGCCCGCGCATCTGCGCACCTCCAGGGCGGGGATGGTGTTCGCCGTGACCTCCACGGGCCTTCCTGGTTTTCCTGGTGACCAAGGGGTTGGAGCACCTTCTCCTTTATGCTTCTTTGCCAATTTGTCAGCTCCCCCTTTACAGGGTGTGGGTCGTTTGTCTTTTCAAGGGATGAGAGTTCTGTGTGCACGTTGGCAAGAACCCACTCTGAGCTACGGAGGTGGTAGCAATGTCTTCTCCAGTTTGTGGCTGGATTGTTCTTTTTCTTTTTTAAGAAAAATTTTATTTATTTATTTGAGACCATGGGAGAGAGAGAGAGAGAGAGAACAAGCAGAGGGAGAGGGAGAAGCAGACTCTCCCCCGCGAAGGGAGCTCGACGTGCGGCTCCACCCCAGGACCCCTGGATCATGACCTGAGCCCAAGGCAGCTGCATCATCGACTGAGCCCCCAGACGCCCGCTGGGCTTGCAGTTTTCAGGGCATTCTTGATGAGCAGAGATGTTCTATGCAATGCCGTCAGATTCGCTCAGTGACCATCTTGCTGTTGGGCTCTTGTTGAAACAACCCTTTCCTGCTCCAAAGTCCCAACGCCTCTCCTCCATATTCTTTAAGAGGGGCTAAAACCCTGCCTCTCACTTTTGTCTTTATTCCATGGAGACGTTGTTTTGGGGAACTGCCCTTTAATTCCCCAACTATTGAATCTCTACCGCTTTCCTAGTGATCCGTCACGCCGCCTCGTCCCACGACGAGCTTCCGTAGAGTGTGGGTCTGCTTCGAGGGCCGCTGTTCCTTTCCACAGCTCATCCCTCCTCCCCATGCCTGCACGTCTCGGCTCCCTGGAGAGCTCTACCCTCGTGAGAAGTTTCGAATCAGCTTGCCCGTTTATTTTTAAAGACTCTTTGGGGCTCTTTTTGGCGTTGCGATCTGCTTATAGGGCAGTCTGGAGAGAACGGACATTGGGTGTTGGATTCTCTTACCCATGAACGTAGCCTATCTCTTTCCATTCATTTGGGTTCTCATCAATTTCCATGAGGTTTCATAATTTTTCCTCAGGGGACTCATGTCTCTTTTGTTATGTTTATTCCTTTATGATTTTTTTCTTTTATTGTAAGATGGGATCACTTGGAAGATGGTCTCTCTGTTTCAGACACAGAGTAAATAAGGCTCATACATTTTTAGGTTGATCCTAAATCCAGTCATAGTGTTATAGTCTGATCACTTCCAATAATCTAGGTCTAGAAATTACCGCATTTTCTTCATGGAGTATCATTTAATATTCAAAGAATAACAGTTTGGTTCCTTAACAATTTTCAAGGGCTTCAGATTTTTGGTTTTCAGACTTGTTTTCTATTCATTACACTTTGCAAGGACCTCCAGTAGATTCTGAACGTGAGGTATGAGATGGGATTCCTCGTTTTATTCCTGAGTTTCAAAGAAAGCATTTCTAAGATTGTATCATAAACAATCATGGTTTCTGAACATTTTTGATAGGCACAAGTGGCCAGGTTAGGGCGTTTCCTTCCATTTGGGTTTCATTAGACTGATCGTGAACGTGTGATGGATTTTGTCCAAAGCTCTCACTGTAACAGTTAAGGACATACATACTCCGGGCCCCCCTCCCACTTATTAATCCATTTATATGGGCAATGATATGTACAGTTTTTCTAATGCTGGCAGAGCAGAGCAGCTGTGACCTCCTGGCATGTCCTCGCAGTTGTGAGTCTGGGAAGAGCGTGAGTCTGGGGATGCTGGCCACCCACGTCCCTGACCGCTGGCCGCATAGCTATTGACCCAGCCCTTCCAGGGCTTCTAAAACCACCGAAGCTTCTGTTTCCTCTGGAGATGCCCGTAGCTTACATCCTTCCAGGCCTGGTTGCGGTGTGCTTTCTAATCTGTTGGCACGATTCAGCCCTGCTATCATCTTAATTTCCTCCAAGCTGCAGCCTCTGTGATTAGGGACTTTGATACCTTCCCGATGTCCCCTTAAAGACCATTCATCTCTGCAGAGGATCTTCAGTGGTCAGTGGTCTCTAATTTTTTTTTTTAATGATTTTATTTATTTGTTCATGAGAGATGCAGAGAGAGAGAGAGAGAGAGAGAGAGAGAGAGAGAGGCAGAGACACAGGCAGAGGGAGAAGCAGGCTCCATGCAGGGACCCCGATGCGGGACTCGACCCCGGGACTCTGGGGTCACGACCTGGGCTGAAGGCAGACACTCAACCGCTGAGCCACCCAGGCACCCAGTTCTGTTAATTCCTGTTTTTCCTATCTGGATCCCCTTTCTGTTGGTGAGGTTAGAGTGGTTCCACGCGTGGGGCCCCTCTGTGGGGTCAGTGCACTAGCAGGAGCCCCGAGAGCCAGGGTGACCCCCTCCGGCCATGGGAGGGGTGGCAGGCAGCCTGTGAGGGGCCTGCAGCCTGGAAGGGAGCCTCCACAGACCCCAAGTCGGCAGCTCCCTGGTGGGGGCCCACGGCCTGTGGGACTGTGGGCAGCAGGCTCTGCCTTCCTGGTCTGTGTCTAAGCGGAGCCGAGCCAGACCCTCGAAGCGACTGCCACTGGGTGTGAGCGTCTCCGGCCTCAGCAGCACTTGTCACGCTACCGGTCACCTTGGTGGGGCTTCTTGTCTCTGTCCTTTCAAAGGCCTGTTCTCGGCCTCCCTGTGGCTCCGTGGGAAGCGGCCTGTCCTTTGTCCGGCTGCCCTGAACAGCCGTGCGTGCAACAGCTGTGCCGCTCGCTCACCTTGGTCCCGACACCGTCACTGCCTCAGAACACACGTTCACCACCGGCTTGTGCTCCACGCGGGATCGTCGCCACATCTCGGGTCCCTGAGGCTCTACAGCCGCGTGTGCTTCTCCTGCTGACGTTCGTGTGGATGCGGGAGGCTTGTGCCAGTCTGAGGACGAGCAGGGTCCCCTGAGAAGCCATTGCCCCCCAGGAGCCAGCGTCCAGCCCCCTCCACGTCCCTTCCTCGCTCCCAGTGTCACACATGCAGGAAGGGGGGGGTCTTCTCTGATGGAAGCCATTCAGGGCAAGCTGTAGGTGCCCCATGCCCAAGCCCCTGGGTGCCCGCAGCCTGCGTCACCCAGCCAGCGGTCACCTAGTGACCGCCTGGTGTCATCTGAGGCCGGCGGTCCCCACACCCCTCACGGTCCCCTCGGGCTCCTTCAGGAACTGTTAAGATCCATCCGAGCTTCTGTTCTCCGATCGATCCTGCTGCCTGTTATTCTAGAACAGTCCCCATGCCTTTTCACATAAAAGAAAAGTTTTATTTCCCGTGACACACAACCTCCTGAAGGGGGGTGGTCCAGGGCTGACTCCACACCCACATTGAGCGGCCCCCGTGTCCCAGCCCCAGCCCTGCTGGCCCCTCGAGCCCCTGTGGGGGAGCCTTCCCAGCAGGTCCCCAGTGGGGAGGGACCAGCAGGGACTCCTCCCTCTATCAGATGACAACGTCGAGGCCAAGCGCGGGGAGCTCTCACCTGGACAGGGGGAGGGCTTGCTCCGGAGAGAGGCTCGCGGCAGAACCAAACCTGTGAGGTGGGTGTGCGTGGCCAGACCCTGAGCTCCGTGGGGTTTTGGCAAGAGAACTGTGCCCCCCGCGCTGGTAACCATGGCGAAAATCAGAGTGTGCTCGCAGGTGTGCAGGGGGCTGGGGGCCGCACACCGCTTCCCGTCGCTGCCCCACAGCCGTGTGCGGGACAGATGACGTGCACCCCAGCCAGCGTCCTGATGGGAGGAGAGGCACACCCACCGGACTCCCCATTCCCCCGGCACGTTGGCAGGAGCTCAATAATTGCACTGGCTAGCCTGCTAAATGCAAGAATTAGCCCGCCTTCCTCTCTCCGCGTGCACCGTGTCCTGACCTCAGAAGAAATATTACGACCTTCATAACGTATGTTTGCCTCTGCCCGGCGTGGCCAGAGTCCTTTCTCGTACACCGAGGGATTCACTGCTGCTCCCAGCAAACCTGCAATGTGCTAGATTTCAATCGAACCTCATAGTATTACATTTTTCTGATTATAAAAATCTGTCGTAATGCTTTTGTAAACCATAAAAACTCGTATAGAAGGAGGGAAAGACACCCGTGTCCTCATCCACCAGACACACGCGGACACGTGGCTTCGTGCACTGTTGGAGTTCTGGGTGCTCTGCTGCACTGCTCCTGGGCTGCAGCACGTCAGTGAGGGTTGGGGGGGCCCCCCTCGCTGGGTGCCAAGGACCACGGGGGATGGGGTAGCTGGCCCTGACTCAGTGGCCCCAGACCCTCGATGTTGTGAGACTCAACGCACCCCAATCCATGAGCACTCGCCGGGTCCAGCACCCAGAGCCCAGCCCTGGGGCCGCAGGAGTGGGACATAAAAGTGAGCTAGAAGTGGCCTCTGGAGGTCACAAGGGAGAGGTAAGGACAAGGTAAATAATTGTCACTGGAGACTCTAAGAGTTCCCTGCGCTGCTGCGGAAGATGGCTCCAGGCCGGGCGGGGTGGTCATTCTGCATCACAGCTTCCTTCTCCCACCGCCCGGTGCCCCAGGTTCCGGTCCAGACGTGTCAGGGCTGCTGCCCCGGGATCCTGCGGGGATCCTTCCCTACCCCTCGCAGCGTGGCTGGTGGCCTACAGGTCTGCGGTCCTGCGGCTTCCCTCTGGGTCGTCTCCTCCTCCTACAAGGACAGGCCCCCTACCTGTCCCTGGACTCGGGACTCACCCTGATGCAAGACGATGGCATCTCGAGGGCCTTAACCACTTCCAGGCAGACGTGAGCTCTGGGGGGCCCCGTTCCACCCACCACAGAGACAGACATCGAGGGGCATGGGGCATGGGGAGGAGTGGTTCTTGCGACACACCCTTATCCCAAGGTGGACTCAGGACCCCGGGCTGGCCCGCTGCCAGAGACCTCAGGCTCCGGGCACAGTGATGGCCTCGGGAGTGAGCTCGTGGCCCTGATGGGGCCCGGGAGGTTCTTGGCTGAGACCCCAAGTGCATGTGTGGAGGGTACATTCCCCTTCAGTGGTCGACCCCCAGTAGGAGGCGGGTGCTGCTGGGCTCTCTTCTCCGGCACATGGACAGAGCCAACCTGGGAATGACCCAGGGCACAGGGGCCCTTCCCCGTGTGTGCCACTCCTGCTGCAACACCAAAAACAGTTTGGGCCTGCACCTGTCAAAGGTGTGTCTGAAGCACCCTGGCACCCTGGCTTCCACCTCTCTGGTCACTGCACTTGGGCAGAACTCTAAGGCAGGGAATGTTTGGTCCCTGGCCACGCAGGGATGTCTGGGAACAGTTCAAGAATCACCAGGAGGGCTGGGGGCAGCAGGCAGGAATGCTCGGTAAGTGTGCAGGGCAGGGGGACTGGGTAAGTGTGCAGAGCAGGGGTTAGGGCAGGGGTGCGGGGTGTGGGTGCAGGGCAGGGGTGCCAGGCAAGTGTGCAGGGAGGGTGATGGGAAAGGACACATGGCAGGGGTGAGGGCAGGGGTGCAGGGCAGGGGTACTGGGTAAGTGTGCAGAGCAGGGGTGTAGGGCAGGAGTGCTGGGCAAGGTTCAGGGCTGGGGGGCTGGGCACAGTTCAGGGCTAGGGTGCAGGGCAGGGGTGCTGGGTAAGGTTCAGGGCTGGGGGGCTGGGCAGGGGGGCTGGGCAAGGTTCAGGGCAGGGGTGCAGGGCAGGGGGACTGGGCAAGGTTCAGGGCTGGGGGCTGGGCAGGGGCGCAGGGCAGGGGGGCTGGCCTGCCCAGCCTCACCAGGAGTGCCGTCATGTTACCTGGTGCCACCAGGTGTGCTGGTCAAGTCACTGCCAGGCTGGGTGAAACCCAGGTCAGCAGGGTCCTGCCCAAGGCATCTCCAGAGCATGGGGTGGGGGGAGGACGGGCAGGGCAAAGCTCCCCTCAGGGTTTTCCCAGAGAACCTGCGCAGTGAAAGGCGCCTGGGGAAGCTGTGAGGCAGAAGGAAGCCTCTTTCTTTCAGAGCAGGGAATGGGAAGACCCTCCCTTCTGCATTTTATGGAAATGGAACCGCCCAGGGTGGTGGGAGGAGGGCGGGTGGCAGGCCCTGGGCCAGGCAGGAAACGGCTGGCCTGGCTGGAGGGCGTCTTTGGCTAGCGCAGAGTGCAGGGTGGGGGGGACAGCGACAGGCTCCCTGGGGGGTCCGCGCACCTGGAGGGAGGCGAGGGGGACTGGTGGGGGGAGGGGCCTGCGGCCCGTGGTGGTGGATTTGGGAGCAGCTGCCCCCACCCCGGGAGGCAGAGGTGGCAGCCCTGCGCGTGCCAGCGCCGAGCCCAGGCCTTGCACGCCGCCCGTGTCCGAGTCAAGCACCCCCCGGGGGGCAGAGTCGCAGAGTGCAAGGCACCCCGCGTTGGTTTTGGTTTTCCCGTGAATCCCAGATGGCCTTCTCAGCCTCTGGCTCCTATATTTAACCTATTTAATGAGATTTCTTTTCCAGTAATTCCTGAAACTGGTAATCTCTAATTGGGTCAAATTCTCTACCCACGAGCCAGCGATGCTATTTTTAGCACAAATCCTCCTGAAGCCTCCCCCTCCCCGCGCAGCTGTCAGAGCTGACTGCATCGGGCTCTCCCCCCGCCAGCAGGCCTCAGTCGGTATCTGCCCAGCTCGGGACAGGGGCACCTGCCGGCCTCCCCACGTTCACCCTAACCCCCGGCCCCGGTGACACGAATCCGCTTAATGCCCACCGGTTCCGCGGTCCTGTGTCACTATAAATAGTGAGTCTCGGCTTGGGCAGGGCCGGAGGCGAAGCCCGGGGCCACGTGGGGCTGCTCCCCAGGAGAGCGAGTACTACGGCGGGTTTGGTGACCTGCGAGGACCCTGAGCATCTCCAGTGGCCAACCTAAGCCACACGGAGTGGAACCCGTACACAATCTCATCCTTGTCCCCATTCAGCCAGGGGACCCCGCTCTGTTTAGGGGCCATACCATGACTGCCTCCGGCGTGCGAGGCTCTCCCGCTCACTGACCGCCTGTCCCCTCCAGTGGCACGCTCCGCGCCTGTGTCCCTGTCTTTACCCCGCTGGGCTGTGCACTCCTGGTGGGCAGGGTGGGACTTGGTCACCACTGTGTCTTCAGGACGCAGCACTGTGGGTTTCCTAGGTTGCCCCTTGTGGCCCTGGCCTCGGGGCCTCGGACTGGAGCCCCTGATTGAAGCATGGGTCCCCGCCCGTCACGCGCGCGGTCCAGGGGTCGCTGAGGGCTGAGGCCGGCCCGCGTTGGTGTGGACACGCGTGCCTCTGGGCTCAGCGGGTCATCACGGGATCCAACCAGGAAGGCCAGAGCCCTGTGTCCCGAACAGTAGGGGTCGGGGGGAGGGAACAGAGGCCCCGTTTCCCCAGACTCTCCTCCTTAGCGATCTGTCACTGAGGTCTTCCTCGGGCATCTTCCAGAAGGCTCTGCCTCCCGCCGTCCCCAGGAGCCCTGGAGAGGACCGTCGGTCCCCGCTCACTGTCCCTACCAGCCTCGGCCTCGTTCCTGACCCCTGATGATTAGTTTCCAGTTCGCTGCTCTGGCCTGGCCTGGGGACAGAGCAGGCTTTCAGGGGCGGCCCCCGGCCCAGCCGATTCCCGGGAGGACCACGCACTGTCCTTCCTGAGAGGACCGTGGCCACTGGTTCTACGTCAACCACCGGATGCTGGAGCTGTGTGCGAGCTGCCTCCGTGTCCTACCTGTGCTCTGGGACGATGCTCAGGGCAAGACCGACTCCCCCGACCGCCCCTGCCCCGTACCTCCGGGCATCCGGGGCACAGCGCCCGAGGACCGCTGCCCCTTGAAGCCACACTCAGGTCCAAGGCACACGTGGCGAATAGTGGCGCCAGCTGTCACATCCTTTGTCTTCCCTGATTCCTGGGATCAGCAGGAATAAGTGAAAACCCACCCGGGCCCTGGGAGCCTGGCAAGGGCGGAGCCACTGCGTGTGGGGGACATGTATCCCCTCATGTCCACTGCCAGGCCGGGGGTCCCGTCCTCCTTGGGAAAGTGCCTGCCCGGGATGTGGCATCTTTCAGGTTTAGTAGAAAGCAGCTGCGGTCTAGAGGAGCCAGAGGGGACACACTTTGGCCTCTTGAGGGAGGGGAGGTCACATCTGGGAGGAGGGCTCTCCCTTCGAACTCCTGAGTGGACGTGGATGGGCTCGAAGGGGCCGCCTCTCACCTAGAGCGTCCACCCCACCTCCTCCAGGGGCCAGTAGACCATCCCCTCGCCTGCAGCTGCCGTCCAGCGTCCTGGGGTCCTCAGGAACCTCCCACCCTGCCTTACCGACCTCCACGGCGGCCTCAGTCCTGAGCTCAGTGAGACCCTTCTGCCCGGCCAGGGGCCAGCGTCCACTCATTTGAGGCCACTTGTCCCCCCAGGAGGACACAGACCTCGCAGGACCCCTGGCTCTGGAGAGAAGAGGTCAGTTCCAGCAGCCCCGGGTCTGGGGTTGTTGTCTGGGCACCACAGTTCTGGTTCTCCAGAGCTCAGGGTACCAGTTCCATCCACCGCCTCCGGCTGCTCACCCTGCTGGGGGCCCGGACACGGTCACGATGGCACAGCCGGGCCGCACTCTGCCCACCCCCCCAGGGCTGGCCAGAGGTCACGCGCTGTGGCTGCTTTCTGTGGGAGCCCTGGCCACAGTTTTGAGCACATACGTATTTATTTGTGGGGTCCCTGGGCTGGCCCCGGCCGATCCCACCGGCCAGCAGTCCTGTTCTGCTTAGGGCCGAAGCTTAGTGACAAGCAGCAAGCCCCCGTGACCATGACACCAACTCCTCCTGCCGGCCAGGTGTCCCTACAGACCGGGCATGTAGTCTGACGTCGTCTGGAGCCTGGCACTCTGGGCTGGCCTGACCCCTGAGCACGGCGGCAAGGATGCCAAGTCCCTGGGACCCTGCGAGCCCAGGGCCCCGTGCAGGGAAGGGGCAGAGCCAGCTGTGAGGCCCCAGGTGGTCTTCCTGGCCATTGAGGTATGGGGACAGTGATGGGTGAAGGGGGACATTAGTGGGTCCTGTCCTGCCACTCTGCCGTGTGGCTCAGCGACCACCCACCTGCCCGTTCAGCTGTGGCCCCTGGTTTGGCTGGAGGACCCGCTCGCTCTCCTTGTCGGCCGCCTGCGCCCCGAGGGGCCTCAGCCAGACGGGTCAGCATCCTGCTGTGGGTGGGGGGTGTGTGGCCAGTGGCCGCCTGGCGTGGTCCTCGGTCCGTCCTGGCCACCTCCAGCTTCTGGATGGAGTCCTGGCCCATTCCTGCTGGAGGAGTCCCGGTCAGATCCCTGTGGCCGTTTCCAGTCTCCGTCCACACTGCGTTCCTGGGCTCCCTCGCCTCCAGCAACCAGCCACTGGGACATATCCGGGAAGGTGCCTGTCCAGCCACCAGGGACAGGGGGAGGCTGAGCCTCGTGTCCGGGTTTCTACGGCTAACGGAGCCCGTGGCGGGGCCCTTTGATCCCTGGACACCGTCTTGGCAAAATGAGCATTCCTGATCCACTTCCCTGATGAGGACCACCTGCCTGGTCCCCTAGCGGCCTGCATTTCCATGGGGTTTCCAAAAGACCCACGGGGAAACTTCATCCCCAGATCCACCCCAGGAGGAACACTCGCCTGGAGGCCAAGTCTCTGGCAGAGGCCCCAGGAACGTGGCGAGTGCCCCCAGACAGAAGCTGGCTTACGGCGACCTCCCTGGCTGCTATGGCCACCGTGTGCAAGGCCTGGCGGTCACAGGGTCCTGCGCGCCCAGAACACTGACAGCTGGCGCTCGTGGGTGCTCCGTGCAGCCTCTGCGTGCACTGGGGGTAACCCTGTGGGCCGGGAGCTTTTACATCCCCGAATCGCCGAGGAGATGGGGCACGGAGAGGGTGAGTAACCTGCGCAGAGTCACGCAGCTGGGGGAGGAGGCACACGTCTGCGCTCTTGGCCTGGACACCACACGCCGCTGGGGAGGCCGCAGCCCTGCCGCACGACGCCCACCCGCCGTCCCTCAGAGTTCTGCGGTTTCTCGGTTGGACAAGCCCTCAGCCGCGGTGAGCCTCAAAGGCAAAGACCGAGATTTGTGACCGATGACGGGTCCGAGGGACGCCCGGCTGCACTCCTGCTCCAGGAGGCCCGCGTTCCTGTCTCTAACGAGGTGCTGGCGATGCCCGTTGGCGTTCTCCGGGAATGGGGACACAGGATGACCACGATGGCTCCCGTCCCTCTGCTCACCTCCCACGGGGAGGGACGAGGTGCCTCCAGGAAGAGCAGAGTGTCTCGACTCGGTCTGTGCAGCAGCCCCTCTGCTGTTGGTCAATATTGACGATCCGTCGTGGACAACGGTATCCAGGGCCGACCACGCGCTGGGGGTGCTCGTGGCCAGGGTCGCCCTCATGCACCCCCGAGAGCAGGGGTGTGGACGCCTGTTCCCATAGCCGTGGGGGCCGGAAGGCTGGGATGGGGGTCTCAGGGCCGAGTTCCCTGGGGGAGGAACCTCCCGCCTTCCTGTGGCTCCTCTGTTTGCCGTAAGTCACCGCCTTCTTTCTCTGGGCGCGTGCATGTCTGTCTCCCGATGTCCCCTTTGTGGAAGGACACCAGTCCTGTTGGATTAGGACCCACTCTATCTCAGGGTGGCCTCATCTCAAGGTCGTCTGCATGACCTTAGTCCCAGAGAGGGTCATGTTCTGAGCTACTTGGGGTTAGGAGCTCAGCATGTGGATTTTGGAGGAGGGGAGACAATTTAACTGATGACATCCGCAGGAGCACGGGGTGTGGGCCCCGCGGTGTGTCTCAGACAGCGTGCGTGTCCTCCTCCCTGGCTGCAGACTGCCCCGCGGACGGGACCAGAGAGGATGAGCGCACCTGCAGCCCCTGGCCCACGGCACCCACCTCGTCCCCCACCCGGGTGCCGTCGGGGGCTCCCACGGGGGCCTGGTGCCTCCGTCTCTGTGTCTCTGTGAAGGAGATGGACGCAGATCCTGCTCATGACTGTGCTGCTCACGGGGGAGGGTGCTGTGACCTGGGTCCCAGGGCATTGGCCATTCCTTCGTTCTTGGATGGCTTGCCAGATTTTTGGACATTACTCAGCTTTCCTTCCATAATATCATTAGGACGTAAAAATATACATTTAGCCGGAGTGCCCACGCTTGGTCCCCCATGCTTGGGAGACCGTGTGGACTTTGCTACCGGTGGGCACAGGTGGGCACTGGTGAGGAACACGTCGTCCTGTCTTCTGAAAACAGGGAGGGCCGGCAAATTCCAGTCCCTCTGCCCCAGGGTCTGCCAGATAGAGGCCTGGGCACTGGGGACAGGGAACTGCGGTGAGGACGCGGTCACGGAGCCTGGGGCCAGGAGGGCTGCGCTGGGGAGGCCTGTGCAGGAGGAGGGGCGGCGGCCACCAGGCGAAGTGACGTGAGCTGCTGGGGATGGCACAGCGGGTGCTCCTGGCCAGGCAGTTGGCGAGGTGCCGCGTCTACAGCCACCGGGGCTGACGTGTGTTGCCCGTGTTGTGCCGCGTGGAAAGCGGCCCCTTGACGTGGCCCAAATGATGCGGTTTCCTACACTCTAGACCTGGAGCCCACAGAAGAGCGGCGGGGCTCCAGGGAGGGGGGCAGCGGCGGCGGCAATTCCCTGGTGCCTGCGAGACAGACCCAGGCCTGGGGGGCTCAGGTGCGTCCTGGGGCCCGAAGGCACCCGGGAGGGCCCTGCTGCTGCCTCCCGGGACTCTGGGGACCCTCAGTCCTGCCTGTGCGTGGGGAGGGGGACAGCGAGCAGAGGGGGACAGCGGGTCTGCGGCTTTGCGGGGCGCGGGGCGGCCGCTCGGCCCCTCCCCGGGGTGAGCCCAGGGGCGGCCCCGTGGACACCCAGACAGCGCGGCGCCCCCGGGCTGCAGGTGCGGAGGGCAGGCCGCGGGGCCCCTCCTCCCGGGACTCTGGTCCGTCCTCGGCCCGGCCGGCCGGTGGGTCCCGCAGCCCGGAGGCCTCCCCGCGCTCGCTGCCGGTGCGCAGGGCGGGGGCGCCAGGTCCCGCGGTCGGAGGGGTGCGGCCCCCGTCCTCGCCCCGCAGGGTGCTCCGCGCTGCGGGGGCGGCGCGCGCCGGCGGGGAAACTGAGGCTGCGGCGGCGGCCGCGGGGGGACGGGGGGGGGACCGCGGGGGACCGCGGGCGGGCGGGCGGGCGGCGCAGTGCGCAGGCGCGGCGGCGGGAGGGGACGCGCTCGGGGCGCGCGCGCGGGGCAGCCTGCGCCCCGAGTGTGCCCGCCGCGCCCCGCGCCTCCCGCCCGCGCCCGCCCGCCCCGGCCCCGGCCCCGGCCGCGCCGCATGGCGCTGAGATGGCGGGGGCGCCGCGCGGCCGAGGCGGAGGCGGAGGCGGCGGCGGCGGCGGCGGCGGCGGCGCGGGCGAGCCCGGGGGCGCCGAGCGGGCGGCGGGGCCGGGCGGCCGGCGCGGGCTGCGGGCGTGCGGCGAGGCGTTCGCGTGCCCCGAGCTGGAGGCGCTGTTCGGCGGCTACACGCTGCGGCTGGAGCAGGCGGCCACGCTGAAGGCGCTGGCGGTGCTGAGCGCGCTGGCGGGCGCGCGGGCGCTGGCCGAGCTGCTGGGCGCGCCGGGGCCCGCGGGCGGCCTGGCCCGGGGCTCGCCCCCCGCGCACTGCGCGCTCTTCCTGGCGCTGCTCGTGGTCACCAACGTGCGCTCGCTGCGGGGCCCGCAGCTGCGGCAGGTCGGCCAGCTGGCGCTGCTCTTCAGCCTCACCTTCGCGCTGCTCTGCTGCCCCTTGGCGCTCGGCCGCCCCGCGGGGACCCCGGCCGGCGCGGCTGCGGGCGCGGCGGCCGCCGACCAGGGCGTGTGGCAGCTGCTGCTGGTCACCTTCGTGTCCTACGCCCTGCTGCCCGTGCGCAGCCTGCTGGCCGTCGGCTTCGGGCTCGCGGTGGCCGCCTCGCACCTGCTCATCACCGCCACCCTGGCGCCCGCCAAACGCCCGCGCCTCTGGAGGACGGTGAGTGCCCGGGGCGCGCCCTCGCCCCCGGCTCAGCTGCCCGGAGGCACCCGGGACGCGGCGCGCGGGGTTCGGTGGGCCCGGAGGGGGAGGGGCCGCTCAAGGTCACCCGCGCCGAGGACGCGGCGGGGCTGCGGGGCCGGCGCTTGCCCGACCTGCCGGGCTGGGGACCGGGGACCGCGCGGCCGGGAACTGACCGGAGTCAGGCCGCTCCTGGCGCCGCGCATCCCTCCCGCGGGGGCGGAGGGGGGAACGAAAGTGGGCGCGGGCTCGGGGTGCGCTCCAGTGTGCCCGGACCTCGTAGTGCGCGAGCAGAGCCCCCTCCCAGCCTGCGGCACCCCGGGGACTCGGGTCCCCTCCAGTCTCTCTCGTGCTCTTGGTGGACCTCTCTCCCGGGTAGAAAAACGGGTTTGCCAAGGTCGAGCAGGGCTCCGGTCCCTGCTGTCCCCACCCACCCTGCTGGGACCTGACCGGGGCTGCCGGCAGCTGAACTTTGTCACTGCCTTCCAGGTGGGCCAGCGGGGCCGCTGGGAGGACCAGGCGCCACCGCTCCCCAGGGGCTCCTCCCAAGCCGGGGACTCTGGGGACCGAGACAGAGGTCTTTGCGCTGTGGGGCTCCCGGAGCCTGTCTGGGCGGTGGAGCTCCACCCGGCCCACTGGGGCTTGGAGGGACCTTAGGAAGGGCCTGGTTTCTGCCTCCAGCAGCAGCAGCTTTGTGGCAGGAGGATGGGGGGGGGGGGCAGCTCACGTGTGGAGAGAACGTGGCAGATAGAGGGGATGGGGGAGATGAGGGGAGGAGGGGAGGCTGCACAGGGCAAGAGCTGGGAAGAAGAAGGGAGAGGTGAGGGGACCAGGATGGTGATGCCAGGGGTGCACATGGTCAGAGGGGCCGTGGATGCACAGGGTAGACTCTGGCTGGAGGAGCACTTCGGGGCCCACAGAGGTCAACATGTGCTGGAGGCTGGGGGGGAGGGGACGGGGGAAGGGAGCTGTGGAGGTGGGAGGAGGGAGGGAGATAGGGGTGTAGGCCAAGTCAGAGGTGAGGCTGAGAAAATGGGGAAGAGGACCTGAGGGAGGGGAGGGGGGTTCTGTTCTGGAGGGTTCTGCAGCAGGCCGCCTGCTTGCTTGCCTCTTATCGGCGGCCTGTAGCCTTGCTGGCTGTCCTTCGGGGGTGCCACTGTACCCCTCCATCATGGCTGACGAGGGGAGCCCCCCGCAGGACAGCCTCCCCTCCGGGACTGGGAGGTGGTGGCCCGAAGCCAGGTGGGCTCCAGGTGGGGGGAGCCTGAGCCGACCTGGCCAGGCAGGCCCAGGGCCAGGGCAGCTCTGGGTTCTGGTGTACCAGGGGTTCAGCTGGTTCAATGAAAGGCCGCACTGTTGGTTTTTCTGGGGGGGGGTACAGTTTTTATACAGTTTTTGGTCATTCCTTCTAGACAATTAAGGGAGAGGCTGGAGTCTGTGAAGGTGCCTCGGGCACAAGGAGCTCTGCCCCCAGGATAAGACGAGCCCCTGTATCCTCCAGGCAGGGAGCCTGTCCTGAAGCCGTGCACCTCGGGGGTTGGCTGCTGCCGGCTCACTGGGCAAGGCACACTTTCCTGCACAGAGCCTCGGTTTCCCTACCTGCAGAGCTGCCAAGCAGGTGGAAACCTGCTGGGAAAGCACATATGCAGAGTCTCCTGCCACTTCCCAGTTCTCTTGGCTTCCTTAGAACGTTCCCGTCCAAGTCCAGGCGTCACTACTGGTGGTGGCGATGTGGGCAGACGGACGGGATGGGTGCAGACACACATGTGGTGGGGGGCCTGGGGTGCAGTCTGCAGATTGGCCTGGACGCCAGGGGGGAAGGTGGGAGCCATATATGCCAAGCGGGTCCTCCTCTAGTGCTCCGCAGCCTCCCTGCTACCCCGTGGTGCAGTCACATGCCCACAGCCCCATATTCCTCAGGATCTGGTTTGGGGTAAGCAGAGGCCTCGCAGGCCGTCAGCTGGAGGCCCACAGGAGGCTGTAGGAGGCCCGGGTGATGGACGGTGACTGAGGCCATCTGAGTCAGTGCGGTGGGAGAGAGCCAGTCCTGCTGGGGGCGCTGAGATGGGGGGGGTCAAGCCCCAGCCCCCGAGCCTCGGCCCCTCCACAGGGAGGTTCCTGCAGCAGTCTTGCACTGCCCTGGTGTGCGGAGCTCTGGGATGTAACCATGTGCTTTGGGGACCCTGTGGCACCAGGCTGGCCCGGCCTGAGAGCACCCAGGAGCGCCCCGACTGGACAGTTGAAATACAGGGTCCTGCCCTTCCCCAGGAGGGGCGCCTGCTGCTGTGCTCAGCTCTGGCAGAAGGAGTTTAGGGACAGAGTCAGTCTCATCCCCCTCCCCAGCCCCCAGGAGGAGCCTTGTAAATATCAGCCAGGCCAGACTGGGTCCACTTCCTGCCCCCCTCCCCCCTCCCCGTTGTATCTAAACACAGCGCAGAAATTCATTCCAGCAACGTGGGGGAACCAACACATGTTGCAGAACCCTTGAGGCCTGCTCAGGGGCGTCTGGGGGGTCTAGGACGTGGGGGGCTGGTGGGGGGAAGAGGGAGACATCAGGCATGTGACCCCTGCTCCCTGGCGGTGGGTGGCACTCCGGACCTTGAGGGGTACAGCTCGAGGAGGGAGTGGCTGTGTTTGGGGGGGGGTAGTGGTGGCGAAGTAGGGTTAGTGTGGGTGCCCAGGTCCTGGCCTTGGAGTGGTGGCTGGGGCATCGGGCTTTGTCTGCAGAGGAGCAGCTGGGGGGGGGGGTCTCTGCCCCCCCCCCCTCCACTCCCGTGGTGCCTGGTGTTGTGCCCCTATGGGCACCAGCCTCCTCCCTTCCTCCAGCTTCCTCCCCTGCGGCCTCAACCCCCAGGGCCCCAAATGACCACTTGTTGGCCAGGGGGGAGCAAGAGCCTGGGTTTTCCTGCACGCGTCCAGGGCCCACTGCCGTGTGCAGAATGGCCTTGTTCGGTGGCCTGTCAGTGTGGGTGACAGGTACTTCGTGTCCCCCTGTCCCGGGTGCTGGGCCGCGTGCAGGACAGGCCAAGGCACCCTGACCTGGGGAAGTGAGGTTTGGCGGGTTCCCAGCTCCTGGGTCGCCCGAGCTCTGTGGGGAGCTCCCGTGCTGCCACTGGCGGGGGGTGCTTGTCCCCGCCCTCAGGGCCCGGCGCCCTGGCGACCTGCTGCGTACAGAAGGGCCCGGGCCCAGGTGTGCCCAGGTGTACCCGCGGGACCCCTGGGCGCCCGCCTGAGCCACGGCTCCCCCTCCCGCTCCGGGCCGCCCTGCTCTGGGTCCAGCTGCCGGCCGCCCCGCCCTCCACCGCAGCTCGGCCCCGCCCCCTCGGCCCCCCATCCCGGGGCCTCCCTGATCCCCGGCGGCCGCCGCCCCCATACCAGGACCCCGCGCCGACCTCCCGCCCCTGGCCCCTCCCCTGCCTCCTCTACGTACCCCCCGCCCCGCCCCCGTCCCGGGCCCCTCCCCCTGCCTCCTCTAGGTGCCCTCCCCGCCCCAGCACCGCCTCCCCCTACCCCTTCCCCCTGCCTCCTCTAGGTCCCCCCGCCCCTGCTCTGCCTCCCCGCCCCTCCCCCCACGGGCCCCGCCCCTGCGGCCCTGCGCCCCCGCAGCCGAGCGCTTTACCAGCGGGGCCCCTCCCCCCGCAGGGACGCCCGTCCTCCTCCCCCATTTCCTTGGGCCTCCTCACCTTGTTGGCTCACCTGCTGGTGCCTCCACCTGCCAAGGCCGCCGACAGGTGCTGCTGGGTGGGGGCTGGAAGGGGGAGGGAGGCGGGGGATCCTCCTGGCTCCGGGGCAGTGTGGGGGCGGGGAGTGCGGTTCTCTGCCTCTGAGGAGGGAGCCCACAGGCAGCCTCCTTGGTCTGGACCCCCTTTCCCTAGGCCTCTGGTCGCTGGGCAGGGCTCAGCCTCCCATCACTGCATACTCGGGGTGTCCTCCAGGCTTCCAGGGCCGTGTCCAGGGGGAATCCCACCGGGACACCTGATTCCTCACAGGCGACACTCCCACATCTGCCCCGTTGGTCCTCGGGTCCCCTCCCCAGGATCTGGTCTGCTGTCCTCCCTCCAGGGCGGCTGGCCCTGACCTGAAGCAGCCCGGGAATGGCCCGGGCCAGGGCAGCAGGAATTGGGCAGGGGGCCGGCACGCTGAGGGGACACATCCTGGCCTCAGGCCAGGGCTTGCACCTGCTCGGGGCAGGCCTAGGGACTGCAGGTGCCAGGTATGGGACTGCAGGTGCCAGGGATGGGACCTGCCTCCGCAAGCCCCAGGGACTGTGAGGGCTGGAGTCTGGCCCCACCTGCGGACCTGGTGGGGGCGCAGGGCACAGGCTGGGCAGACAGCTGTGATGACTCAGTACTTGTCCTGGTTGTGCCGCCTTCTCTGGGAAGCTCTGTGACCCACGCTTGGGTGCCAGGCCTTGGGCTAGGGGCTGGGGGCCCAGTGGGAACGAGACCCCCTGCCCTCTAGGAACTTACTTAAGTTGTCTGTGGGGGGACGCTGGCCTGTGCCGGGGAGCCTGTGACCTTCAGAGGTGCGAGAAGGGGACGGGGCGGGGGCGGAGGGCTCAGGGCGGCTTCCTGAGGCCCGTGTGCTCCAGGCTGGACAGATGAGGCCCAGGGCAGCCTTCGGGCGAGCCAGAAAGGGCAGGTGAGGGCTGCAGGGCACATGGAGCATCTTCTGTTTCTTTGGAAAGCCATGCCGAGGCCCTGCCAGCCTTTTTATTTGTTTATTTTTATTTATTTATTTTTATTTTTTAAGTTATATTTTATTGGAGTTCAAATTGCCAACATATAGCATAACACCCAGTGCCCATCCCATCAAGTGCCCCACTCAGTGCCCGTCACCCAGTCACCCCACCCCCCGCCCACCTCCCTTTCCACCACTCTGCCAGTCTTTTTAGCAGAGTGGTCTGATCGGGTTTCTGTTTGGGGATTCCTGGGATGCAGCGGGGAGCAGGGGTCACACGAGTGGACGTGGGTGCTGTGCCTGGCTCAGACCAGAGCGGCATCCTTGGGGACATGTCTGCTTGCCACTGCCCCCACCTGCTGTGGAGCTGCCCAGCCACCTACCTGCCCAGAGGCGATTGTTCTTGGGCGATGCCCGTCTCCTGTCCCCTCTCCGAGGTCCCGAGGGCCAGGGCTCATCTCCCAGGGGGACAGACAATCTAAGCTGTGTCCCAGCAGACTCAGCCCAAAACGTCCTCATCCCGTTTCCCGACTCAGACGGCGTGGCGGGCCGGTGTGGAGGGGTGCTGGAGCTCCTGGCTGTGGGTACTTACCCTGTGCCTCGGTTTCTTCTGGGGTGGCTCCGGGGCTTTGTAGGAGCGCGTGCAGCTTCCTGTGCCCCGGGCGTGGGGCCAGCGCTCGGCCAGGTGAGAGCCGCCTCTTGTTACTGCTCAGGGCCTGTGACCTGCCAGCTTTCTCTGACTCAGTGTCCCCGCGTCTGAGCTTGGTCGAGTGATGCAAGAGACGCCCCGTCGGCTGGTGGCGGCCAGACTGTCCAGACTGTGTCCTCCGGCTGTGCTGTCGCCGCTCTCCCCTTCCTGCAGTGCGGCCGAGGTGCCCCGCGGTGGCAGCCACACGGAGGCCTATGTCCGTGGCCTCAGGGCTTAGGTGGTCCACTTGCCCGCCAGGCAGGGGGGTCGGGTTGGGGCAGGAGGGACAGACCCCGTGTCGCCCGGCGCCAGGTGCCTCGGTTCACACCGTGGGGCTGGGCAGGCGGGCAGGAAGGACCTTGCCCGCTTAGTAGGGCTGGGCATGTGCGGCCCCCCGTGTGGCCCGTGTACACGCATGCACACACGCACTGACTCCTCCTGCAGACACATCCATGCCCTCACGTTTCACCCGCATGTCCTCACACTTGTCCGCCTTCACACACCCCCCCACGTACACACACAGGCACACGCTGCGCACCCCACACATCATTCCCGTGTTGATGTCGCCGCGTTCTTACCTGAAGGATATGGGACCCGGGGCCCTCCAGCTTCGTGACCATGAGCGGCCTCAGAGACGGCCCAGAAAGTGAACCAGCCTGGGCTTCGTCTGGGGGGAGGGTCGGGGTTGCAGAACGTGGGTCAGTGACAAGGGCCGGGACCCCTGCCCAGCCTGGGGCCATGTCCCTGAAGCTCCCACCCTCTGCTCCCCAATGCGTGGGCCGAGGGGGCGTCAGGACCCTCCCTGGATGCTCCTGTGTTCCTGGCCCCTGGAGCCTGTGCTCTTGGACTGCGGGTGGTGGGACCTGCTGTGATCTCTGAGCTGCTGGTGTCCAGGCTGCCTCCTGCCCTCAGGCCCGGAGGAAGGCTCCCTGCTGATCAGAGAAGGGCTCGCTGCTCCCCGGTGCTGTCCCTGTGAGGCTGCTGCGTGCACACTTGCGTGTGTTGGTAGCATTCGGAGCCCTGAGGCCCACCAGGACCTGCAGGTCTGGATGTCTGGGTCTGAGGCTGCTGACTCTCCTCTCAGCACCCAGGACCCACCTTGCTCTGGGCTTGTTGCAGTGTCTGTGGGCCGAGAGCTTGGATGGAGGGACCGCAGTATGGCTGTCCTGGGTCTAGGTCTGCAGTTAGGGGCGCTTCCCTTGGTGGGGAGCAGGGCTGGACGGGGAGCCTGACCAGGTAGGAGCGGCCCACGGTGACGGTGACTGTGTGGGCAGTGTGGCTGCTCAGGCCCAGCGTCCTGATCAAGCTGCTGAGGGATCCCCAGGGAGGAGATCCTAGGGAAGGAGACAGGGGGACAGGGTATCCATGGAGGGACCTGGGGGCGGGGGGGACGGGGCACCCATGGAGGGACCCAGGGGTGGGGGGGGACAGGGTGCCGATGGAGGGACCTGGGGGTGGAGGGGACAGGGTGCCCATGGAGGGAGGCGGGGGCTGGGGGGACAGGGCGCCCATGGAGGGACCTGGGGGTGGAGGGGACAGGGCACCCGTGGAGGGACCCAGGGGTGGAGGGGGGATGGGGTGTCCATGGAGGGACGTAGGGGTGGAGCAGGGACAGGGCAACCATGGAAGGACCCGGGGGTGAGGCGGGGCGCCCATGGAAGGACCTGTGGGACGGGAGGACAGGACATCTGTGAGAGGATCCCCTGCACACAGGCACAGGGTGCCCATCCACGCGGGGGACCTGAGGACAGGGGCTGTGGCCCGGGGCGTGTTGGGGTCACGGGAAGGGCCGGGAGCCCCCCTCCTCCCGGCGTCGTGCTGCAGAGCAGGGGTGCGTGGGCGTGCGCTCATGGGTGTGCAGCGGCACCAGTGGTGCTTCTGCGGGGCCGAGTGGGCCGAGCGGGAGTCTCCTTGGGTGATGCGGACCCTGGTCTCCAGGAGCGAGGCCACCTCCGAAGCACGGACCAGCCTCTTGGTTGGCACCGTGTGCCCCAGTGTGGGGACGTGAGGCCCGACGCCCGGGAGAGGAGAGTGTGGCCGGCAGCCAGGCCTGCACCCTGCCCTGGCCCTCGGGGCGCCCACGGCCTCGGGGGGCCGCCCCCCCCAGCAGTCTCCCTAGGGCCCTGTGCCCGCGTGACCGTGGGCTCTTCGGGGGTTGCCTCGCACATCTGCACCGAACGCCTGCTCGAGGGGGCTCCGGGAACCGTGCGTCCGGGTCCTTACTTGGAAGCAGGTGTTGCTGACCTCAGGGGCGTCCCCCTGGCTGACGGCGCCCCGGGGGGCTGCGGGGGGCTCGCTGCCTAGGGGCGCTGCGGGCAGGGGCTGGAGAGCGCCTCTGTGGCTGCTGTTGCTGGCACCGGCCCGAAGGTACGCGGAGGCCTCGAGATGTCCCAGGGCTGTGGTCGGCGGCTGCAATTCCATGGCCCGGCGGGGACACGCGTGGAGGCCTGGGAGCCGCAGCGGGGCGGGCAGGCCCTCACGCCGGGATCCCCCCGGGAGAGCCGCCAGGGCGCACAGGAAACGGCACGGTGCTTGCCGGGCCCCTGGGCATGGGCCGCTCACGGTGGTGGCTGCGGCCGGGGTCCTCAGCGTCACGTGTGGGAAACCCGACAGCAGGAGCTCACAGCCCCCTCCCCCCCAGAATCTGTAGTTAAGAAACCCGTTTTTGTTTGTTTTTGTTACGGAAACTCTGAAACTCGCCGGAGCGCGGCCAGCAGGGCGCTTTCTTGGGGCCAGGGGCAGCCCCTACCCCTGTCCCTGTCCTCTCCGCTTTTCCTCCTTCAGGGGATGCTCGTCCCAGAACGCTTTTCTTAATTCCACCACAGAGAAGGTGGCAAGCGGTCGCGTTAGGAAACACGTCCGTGAGCAACGTGGGAAAGGCAGCACCCCGCGGGGAGCACCCCGCACCCGCAGGCAGGACTGGGTGGGTCCCAGTGCGGGCACCGTCAGGGGGTCCCCGACCAGAAACACGGGACTTGGCGAGGCCCGGGCGGGGCGTTGATTTGGCGCAGGGGGTGCGCCCGGTGAGGTGGGGGTTCTCGTGTGCGGGCAGTGCTCCCCCTCTTCGGCGGTGGCCGAGCTGCCGACGCGGAGGCCGGTGCCCTGTGCTCGGTGGCGCGGGCGGCGGCTGGATGGAACCCGGGTGTTCCACACAGAGGTTTGAGTGCTGAACAGGGGGGATCTTGGGGTGCCTCGGGCTTGGGGTCAGGAGGCTGCCCAGTGGTCAGAGGGAAATCCTTGAGGCGGAGGCTGCCGTGGGAGGCACAGTCCTGAGGGAGAGCGGCACGCTGCAGGCCTGGTGGGGGCACGAGCATGTGTGTGTCCACCCGGGGCCCCGATGGGGAGATGGGACAGGGGAGAGGTCAGCCTGGAGACGTGGGCCCGGCCCCGGCCTCTGAGGGATGGGGATGCCATCCTGGAGACCACGGACGTGGGGCGCGGTGACCAGAGGGTATAGGGGGCAGTGACTGGCAGGGAGCAGCGAACAGCAAAGCTTTGAGGTTCTCCTTCTCAGTTGGGGTTATTTTCTGTGTTCCATTTCCCCTTCCAAGGGGCCCCTCTGAGAATGCACGCGGCCATCTGGGAGCTTCCTTCCCGGGTCCCCGCCCCACTGTAACAACCGAGTGTGGCCACCGGGGAGGCTGGGCTGGTCATGTGCTTGGCCCCTGTCATCCGTGGCGGCCCCCGGGGCCCCCTCTGAAGCAGCCTGGGGCTCCCCGGGCTGGGCTCTTCCCCTCGGACACGGCCCTTCTGTCCGGACGGCGTCTCACTCACCTGTCCTGAGAGCCCACCTGGTGACCTCGGCCCTTGCCGCCTCTCCCCGTGTGTGAACAGCCTGTCCCTGTCCCGGTGGGCCCAGGGGCTGGGCCGCTTGGGAAGGGGCCGAGCGCGGGACCTGGGCCAGTGACGCCTCCCCCTCTCCCACCCCTGACCCTGCAGCCTGTGGTCACCTTCATCTCTGGGAAGCTCACGGCAGCTGCAGCCCACCCCCCTCCTGGTGGGTGCCTGCCCCAGCTCCCTCCACCCACGCTGAGCCTCTCCAGACCTCGTGCCCAGCCCAGGGCCAGGGCCTCTGCTGCCGTGTAGACCCCTCACCAAAGCCCAGGAGCCTCGACACCCGGCTTACCTTTGTGGAGTCCCGCGCTGTGTGCGCTTCCTGACACCCCAGAACCTGCCGCTGGGTCCTTATCCCCAGTCCCCTTGTCCCGAGAGCACCTGCTCCCGCCTCCGGGTGGTCCCCCCTCCGCCGCCCCGCCAGGTACCCCTCACCCTCAGGCCTGGCCCCCCTCCTCCCAGCCTCTACTCTTGTCCTGGACAGAGGACGAGGAGAGGGTGAGGCCAAGGCCAGCCCCCCACTGTCAAGGAGCCTGGCCACCCTGGAGCCGTGGGACCCCAAGGCCCGCCCGGTGCCTGGATCCGGAGGTGGCTGTGCGGGGCCTGGGGCGGGCGCTCGGGCTGTGTGCCAGCCTCTGTGCAGCCGCATCCTGCCGCTAGGTGTGGGCGGTGGGGTGGCAGGCTGTGCCTCAGGCTCCGCACAATCTGGACGCGGTGGCGCCTGGCCCCCTGCATTCCCGGGTCGCCGTGTCCCCAGTGGGTCTGCAGACACTCCCGCCGCTCCGGGCTGGCAGGGTGCTGGCTCTGCTGCCGCTGCCCGGCCTCCTGGGGGCGGCCGCCCTCCTGCCGGGCCTCGAACCCTGGCTCCTGGCTTTGAAAGCGTGTTCTGTGGTTGAGTTCTCGGTCTCAAGACTTGTCAGTGGTTGTGAGGTTCAAGGTGATGCCTGTGGTCGGCACGGCCGGTGTCACTCTGTGCGTGGTGCAGCCCGTGGCTTCTGGAGTAGGTGTGCGTCAGACGGGGCGTGACCCCGGGGGCAGGGAGCCCGTGCTGCAGCAGCAAGGGGAAGGCGCCCGCCCCCGCTCCGGGAGCCCCAGGGCAGCGTGAGGACCCGGGGGCGCTGTGGGGTGGGGATTGGCTGCTCACCCGGGGGCAGAGGGCCGTGCGCCTGCCCAGCCATGCATACTCGTCTCCAGGTGACCCCCCCACCCACCCCCGCCCCGTGCCTGTCCCACTGGCATCTGCCCAGGTCCACGGGGCAGGGGTCTGCTTCGACCCATTCCTGCGCCTCGCGGCCATGCAGGAGGCGCCCTGGGCGGCTTTCCCCGCCGCTCTGGCCTTGCGTGTGGCCCTTGCACCTCCAGCCTGCGTGCCCCGCTGATGAGCCAAGCGCTCAGTGGAGCTGCCCGGAGCAGGAATGGGGCTTCCTGGAAGCCGAGGCAGCGCAAGAGCACGCTTCTGCTCCTCTGCGGTCAGGTGCGAGGGCAGGAGACGCGGCAGCGCTGTGGCTGCTTTTCCTGCAGCAGGCAGGTGCCCTGGCTCACGGCTTTCAGTCTGGTCCTTCACAGTGGCGCTGCCTCCCCGGCCGGGGGCGGCTTCCCCCTGAGCCACGTCCGTTACCGCTTCACACTGGCCCCGGACGCTTCGCACGGGTGTCGGTGTGGTGCCCACGCGGGGCGGGCGGTGAGCTCTGCGCCGCTCCCACTTTGCATAATTCAGCTTCGCCTTGGACAGATCATCCCGACTGTGGCCTCAGCTTCTATCTGACGGAGGGGTCTTCTCTGTAGCGGATGTGCGTGGCTGCGCCGTGTGGACTGGGGTGGGCCCCGTGTGCCTCCGAGCCAGAGCTCTCGCATGCGTCGTCCCCTCCAGAAGTGCTTTGACGTCGATGTTCGGTTGTCACCCTTGTTGTCCTTTGAGGTTCCCGGGACTCCTGGAGCCACCTGGCCCATCTAAGGCGAGGAGGCCCTGCCAGCCCATCCTGGAGTGGACACAGATCCAAAGCCTTGCCCCTGTTGTGCTTGAGTGGATGGACGGATGCAAGGATGGATGGCGGATAGATAGGTGCATGGGTGGATGGGTGGGTGCGGATGGATGGGTCGGTGGGTGGATGGTTGAGTGCATGAGGATGGATGGGTGGGAGGGCATAGATGGATGATATGGATGGGTGAGTGGGTAAGGGATGTATGTATGTATGCGTAGATGGATGGATTGGATGGGGAAGTGGATGGATGGGTGAGTGGGTGGATCGATGGGTGGGTGGATGGGTGGGTGGGTGGATAGATGGGTGAGTGGATGGGTGAGTGGTTGGGTGGGTGAGTGGGTGGGTGAGGGAGTGGATGAATGGGTGAGTGGTGGATGGGTGGGTGGATGGGTGAGTGGGTGGATGGATGGGTGGGTGAATGGTTGAGTGGGCTGGTGGGTGAGTCCGTGGCTGGGTGAGTCCATGGCTGGGTGAGTGGGTGGATGGATGGGTGGATGTTTTGAATAGGGCGTGTATGTCTACAGATTTGATTCCGGCTGGTGACACCCTGATTATGGAAGGAGACGGTGTTTGTGGTGGAGCAGTTCCTTGTTGGTTTCTTCACTCACTGGGAAGTGTCAGGGAGAGGGGGACGGCGGGGTGTTACCCACGTCAGCACCCTGCAGGTGAGGGTGGTGGTCCCATTTGCATGGGGTCCCTTGGCAGTGGGCAGAGCTGGATTTGAACCCGGGCCTCTGACTTCGCGGCCAGTGATCGTCCGGAGGATTCACTGGAAGCAGGGCCCAGCGGGAGAGCGCAGTGAGGGGTCTGGGCCCAGACCACACAGGCCCAAGTCTGCTCACGCACCAGCTGTGAGAGCCCGCCCACGCTCCTCAGCCCGAGCTCTGTCTCACGTTTGTAAGGGAGGCCAGGCGGGGTTGCGGGGAGCCCGGGTGGGGTGTGGGCTGAGCACAGGGACCATATCTTCTCCCACCTGTGACCCAGGGGATCAGGAGTCAGGAAGAGCACTGGGGATAGTTCCACGCCGACCCTGCCCCGCCCCCCCGCCAGTGAGGAAGGGCCATGGGGTGCTGGTGCTTTCAGGAGCCAGGAGAGGCCTCGGGCCGCCGGCGGACCCTGACGAGCGGGCACAGGCCTAGAGCTCTTCTGGGATTGTCCTTGCGGCCCACGTAGGCAGGGTTGGGGTGTGAGTGGACTCAGAGGCTCCTTGGCCTTGCAGGCCTGCGGGGGACAGACAGGGAGTGCCTGGGAGGGACGTGGGCCTGTCCCCTCCCCCAGTGCTGTTCCCGGGGCTCAGAGACCTTGTCCGCAATGCACGTGTGTGCAGGCCGTGTCCCTGTACCCCCGTGGCGCCCCCCGGCCTCCCCCCAGGCTCAGCATGCTCCAGAAGCTCGTCACTTCAGACGTCAGGCTGCCTCCAGGCCTTGCGTCTGTATGTCCTGTGGGTCATGGGACAGCTGGGGTCCCTGCCCACCCACCTACCTGACCGCAGATGTGAGGACTGGGAAACGTCTCGTGGGGTCTCATCCGGGACAGCGGGGAGCAGGTGGTGGCACACATCTGCCCCTACTACCCACGTGCCCTTCCTTATTCATTCAGCAAACACCAGGGTGCCCGTTTCGCGAGTGGCTCATCCCAGGCTCAGGGGTCTGCTGGGGGGAGCAGCGGGAGGGGTCGGGGGGCCCTTCGGGGGTCTGTCCCAAGCAGGGCAGGAGGGGCACAGGGGGCTGGGGCGGGGCCAGGCTGGAGGTGTGGCTCCTTGGCCTGGGGGTGGGGTCCCACATGAAGTGCAGAGGCACGGGGGGGATGGGTGCTGTCGGTGGAGAGGTCCCAGGCATGTGCATGGGCCCAAGGGACGGGGAGGGAGGGGTGCTGGGTGCTGGGACCTGACCTGGGCAGAGCCTGGGCCGCGGCGAGGGTGGGTGGGCTGGGGGGGGCCGGGGGGGCGGGGGCCTTTCCCAGGGTGTTGCCTGCGGACTGCGCAGAACGGGCCGGGACAGCAGGGGCCCGGAGAGGAAGCAGGAGCCTCAGACGAGAGGAAGAACCGCAGGTCGGTGTGTCAGCTGCCGAGGGGGATGCAGCGGAGCCCGCGGGTCCCAGCCAGAGGGCAGAGGGGGTCCTGTGGCCTGGGTGGCAGGTGCGGGCCCCGAGGAAGGCGGGGCGAGTGCAGGACTCTCCTGCCGCACGAGGAGCACCCCGAGCCCTGGAGTGGACCGAGCAGGGCCCGTCACGTGGACTGTGTGTTTCTCCCAGAGTAGGAGAGCAGTGGGAAGGGGGTGGGCGGGAGGAGGAGAGAACGCGGAGTGGGGCTTCCAGGGCGGGACACCTGTAGCCTCGAGGCCCTGACAGGGCCCTGTGTCCAGTGCAGTGTGGGCTTTGGAAAGTGGAGGGCGGGGCAGTCCTGAGGAGCCTGTGTGCTGAGGCCACGGGTATGGGGCAGGTACAGGAGGCCGGGGGTGTGGGGCAGGTACAGGAGGCCCTGGGCGTGGGGAGGTACAGGAGGCCGGGGGTGTGGGGCAGGTACAGGAGGCCGGGAGTGAGGGCAGGTACAGGAGGCCGGGGGTGAGGGCAGGTACAGGAGGCTGGAGGCGTGGGGCAGGTTTAGGAGGCCGGGGCGTGGGGCAGGTACAGGAGGCCGGGGGTGAGGGCAGGTACAGGAGGCTGGAGGCGTGGGGCAGGTTTAGGAGGCCGGGGCGTGGGGCAGGTACAGGAGGCCGGGGGTGTGGGGCAGGTACAGGAGGCCGGGGGTGTGGGGCAGGTACAGGAGGCCGGGGGTGTGGGGCAGGTACAGGAGGCCGGGGGCGTGGGGCAGGTGTGCAGAGGCCAGAAGCTCAGGGCTGCAGAGTGTGCAGGTCCCTTCAGCCCGGGGCCGCACGTCCTGAGCGCCGCTGTGTCCGTTGGTGGTGATGACGGTGGGGGCAGCGAGGACCAGTCACCTGCCGGGAACCCCTGTGGATGTGCGGCCAGGTGCCACCGCTCAACAGGTGATGACTGGGGCAGTGGCCCAAAAGCGGCCAGGGCAGGGGCCTCGCTCCCTGGGACCCCTGCCTGGAGCCCCCCTGGGGGACGCTGCAGCAAGGGAGGCCGGAGCATGGTGCATGAGGGGTGCGGATGCCCCGCTCCTGTGGCCCAGCCCGGCCTGCGCCAGGTGCCAGGTGGGGCAGCAGTGGGCATGGCTGCTCTGACGTGGCCGTGGAGCAACGAGGAGGGCAGCGCCGGGGACCCGAGTGGGCATAGGGATGGGGCAGCCGCAAGGGCTGGGTTTCCTCATGGGGGGAGGGGGTGGCATGGGCGAGCAGGGTTTCGGGGCGCCCTCCTCCACAGGCCGGCGTCCTGGCGGGGACCCAGAGGCCAGACGAGAGAGGCAGCAGATTACGCCGGGCCCTCCCTGGCCGGCCCTGTGGCTCCTGACCCCTGCCCTGTGGCCCTGCTGACCTGTGGGTCTTGGAGTGCTCGTCTGGACCCTGATACGCCCTGCCCTGGCCTCGGGTGGGGTGTCCCCCACCCCCCACAGTTCCCCATGTGAACTCCCCCTGCCTCCGGTCATACCTGTCGGCAGGTGAGCTCCAAGCATCACCCCCATCACTGGTGGCTGGTTACCTGGCCGATGCTGACGGCGCCCTGCAGTCTGCCGGGCAGGGCTGTGCCCGACCACGGGATGTGGGCGACGCCAGGAGGGAGGGGAGCGCCAGCTGGCAGGTGGGGGTGCAGGGAGGCCCCGGGCCGGGTGTATGCAGAGCGCCAGGCAGAGGAGCCCCCCACCCCCGGCCCACTGGACACGGACTCCTCCTGCACGCGGACAGCTTCACCAGCGCTCACGGGGCTGACCGGCCAGGGGGCCTCAGTTTCCCTGGTGGATCATCGTGGCGGGGGGGAAGGGAAGGAGTGATGAGGTGCTTTTAGGGTGGGGACCTGGGCCCCGCCGCTCTGCTGTCCGCTTCTCCCCTGGCCCGATGGCCTCCCGCTGGCCCGTGTCCCGCCTCTGGCCCAGGGCAGGGCAGCCCGTGGGGTCCCGACCTCCCACTCTGTGCCTCTGAGCGGGGTGCCCGCATGGGGGCTGTGGGGCGCCGGGCTGGGAGGGCGCGTGGCTCGCCGGTCCCCTTGCTGCCACACGTGCGGTCGAGGCCGGGCGGGGGCACAGAGAGGCCAGACAGGTCGTGTGTCGGCCCGGAAAAGACGTGTGCTCTGCGCAGGGACCTGTCAGCGTGTGGGGGTGGAAAGGCGCCCATGACGGCGCCTGGGGCATGTGAAGCACCTTGACCCTGCAGAACCCCGTCCGTGGCCTCCCGCACCTGCGCTGCCCGCCTCCCCTGACTCGTGGCTTCAGGAACAACTGGCACGAGCTGAGCCCCGGCTGAGCAGGTGGCCTGAGTGGACGCCCCAGGACGCGGCACGGGCCCCCGACGGCCGCGCCGCCCCTGCTGCCCCTGGGCCCGGTGGGAGGCTGTTGCAGGCACCACAGAAGCACCTCCCCGGCGCTGTAAGCCTGCTTCAGGCTAGGAGCGCTCCAGCGAGGGCGCAGCGGTGGGCTCCTGGGGCTGGAGATGACCAGGGTCGCAGCAGCATGGCCGGGCCGGTCACAGGGCGGGGAGCGGGTCACACGGGGACTCGGGCGGCTCCCGGGGATGCTCGCGGGACAGCGGTTTTCTGGCTGCGCGGCGTGTAGGGGATGCCGTCCCGGTGCCGGGAGGAGAGCGCGGCAGGTGAGCCTGGCTCCGGGATGGAGAGCTCCCTGCGTGCTGTGCTGCCACCGCGTGAAGCAGCCCACTCGGGACGAGGGGTGCACCTGCCGCCCCGGCTCCTGGTCCGGGAAGCAGCCTCGCCGGCACCCGCGGCCACCTGGGCAGTCCAGTGGGGACACGGGCTGGGTGTGGAGGCTGAGGAGCCCCGCCGAGCTCGCGCCCCCCGTGTAAGGTGCCCTGTGCTCTCTCCCTTCCAGCTCGGAGCCAACGCCCTGCTTTTCCTCAGCGTGAACATGTACGGGGTCTTCGTGAGGGTCCTGGCCGAGCGCTCCCAAAGGAAAGCCTTCCTGCAGGCCCGCAGCTACATTGAAGACCGGCTGAGGCTGGAGGACGAGAATGAGAAGCAGGTGGGCGCGGGGGGCTCTCACCTGCAGGGCCACGGGGCCAGCGGGGGACACAGGGTGGGGAGCACAGCTGGGGGCATGGGGCCGTGTGGGGGGTGCAGACAGCGGAGTGTGGGCCCGGGGTGCAGGGCCGGGAGCACCCAGCGGGGAGCACGGAGCTCGGGGTGGAGATGCTCAGGGGCCTCAGGAAGAGGAGACAGGGCAGCGGCAGTGGGGACTCCGTAGACGTGGAGGGGGAGGACCTGCCACCTTCTGTGGCCCCAGCGTCAGTCTCCCAGTTGGTCAGACGGTGTGCCCAGGTGACACTGTAGGGCTGGGAGGGGGCAGGGCGAGCTGCAGAGCTCGCCCCGTGGGTTTGTTGCCCTGCAGGGGCTGCTCCAAGGCCGGCACGGAGGGCGGGGGTTTCACCTGTGGGGGGGAGGTTGGGTGGGATCCAGCTGGAATCCACTCCCTTGGAGCCGGGGTGGTGGGGGGGTGGTGAGGCAGGTCCTGACCGGCCCTGGCGCAGGTGTGGTGGGCCCTGACCCGCCGGCCAGAGGCTAAAGCTCTGCAGACCCGAGGGTGTCCCCATGACAGTGGTTGTCACGGTAACCCTGGCCAGCAGCTCGGCTGTGAACCTGGGGGGCCCCCTGCCCGGCCCCTGCCACAGCCTCCTGGGGCCGCGGGACCACCCACCCCCACCTAGACGGCGAGCCGGACCGGTGCACACTGCCTGGAGTCCCCGGGCTCATCCCCGTCAGGGGTGCCGGGTGGGCTGGGAGCCCCCGGCGAGGCTTCCCCGCAGCGTCGGTGCTGAGCCTTGTTTCTGTGGGGTGGCGGGTGGGATTGCTCCGTACGTGAGAGCCCACTCTATGGCAGACGCAGGGCGTGGGGTACGGGCTGTCCTTCTAAAACATGCACACGCGTGTGTTTATTTATAGATACTATAACGATACCTAGTGTTTACGGTGAAGGTAGGTTGTGGTTTAGAAGCAGATGACGTACGTATGCTTAGATTGTGTGTGCGTATCTGGATGGACTTGTCTGTGGGAGATCCACGTCTGCGTGTATACGTACGTGCACATGCGTGGTATGCATGTGTGTGGGCCACATGTGTGGAAACGCGTGCATTTGTGTCTGTACACACGTGTATGTGTCTATGTGGAGCATGTGTGCAAGTGTCCATGTCTGTGTGTGTCTACGCGTGTGGATTTGCATTCGTGTGGACTCTGTGCATGCCAGTGTCTGTACGTGAGTGTGTGCATGTGCGTACATGTATGTGGGGATACGTGAACATATGCATGCAAACGTCGGGTGTGTGCATATATGTGTGGATGTGTGCGTAACTGCACATGTGTGGATGTGTGTGTGGATGTGAGTGTAAGTGTGTGCGCGTGTGTGCAGACGTGTGTGTGGCTGAGTGTGTGTGTGCATGCAGGCACACACGTGCGTACGATCCGGAGTCCCCGGGGCTGGTCCCTGAGCGTCTCCTGCGACATCAGCCCCGCCAACTGAGGGTCTCTTGGCTGTTTTTGAGACGCTTGCACGCGCAGCACGGGGACCCCCCTTGGATGCCTCCCCGACATCCTTGAAGAAGCAACGTTTGGGGGCCGCCGCTGCGTCTTTCTCTTCTGAGTTTCCCTTTGCTCTTCCTCCTGTCTTCCATCTCCTCTGCGTTTCCTTTCGGATGTCTTTCTTTCCGTGCTCGGTGTGTGTCTGTCTTCATCTCTGCTCTTCCCGTGGCTGCCTTTCCCGACGACCACGTGAGGCTCTGGGCCTGTTGGGTCCCCGAGCTTGGGGTCGGCCGCGAGCGATGCTGCAGTGGTGGCCGCGGCGTGGACCGCACGTGCATGCAGACTCCCAGGCCTGCGCTCTAACCGCACCCCCGGCCCCGGCCCCAGGGGCGAGCGGTCACACGCACTCCTGCCGTCACGGGGCCACTCTGCGTGCTCGTGTCAGCTCCGCCAGCAAGGGCTCATCCCACAGAGGGGGGAGCCCAGACACCGGGAGGCTCAGGGCCGGCGTGTGGGCGCAGCAACTCTGCAAGATGGCAGATGTCACCCCGACCCGTCAGCCCGGTGACTGCTGTTACCGTGTTGTCACTCTGGGTCCGGATATTTAGATTTTCTGCATTTTCCCACGGACGGATCCACCGGTGCTTTGAATGTAGCTTGAGGCCGCTGTGCCTTCCTCCCCGGCGTGCGCGCGGGACTTTGTGTTCTCGGCACCGACGTTTAGACGCCGTGTTTTGAAAACGTGACTCCTCCCGAGGAGGAGTTCATCCCGGTTCATCGCCTGGGAGCAGGCCTCAGCTGTGTTGTCGGGAGAGCAGGTGCGACTTCGCGCCTCGCCCCGGCTCCGGGGGGGGTCTCCCGGTTACGCCGTGTTCCATGTTCTCCTTTGAAGTTATCCGCGATCGCGCGTGGCTCCGGTAGCGGTGGCCTCTGAGCGGGGCCCCGGGGCCCGCCAGTCCATGGGGGGCCGGCTGAGGCGGGCCTGGTGGTCGGGGGCCCGGCGTGCGTCCCGGAGAGGAGTCTGGTCTTCTTTGTCCATCCTCCACTCCCTGGCGGGCCTTGCTGCGCCTCCTGGCCCTCACTGACGCGGGACGGCCTCTCCACACGGTTGCCCTTCGTATTTCTTTGTGGCGTATGTGTTTGACCCCTCCTGGCCCACGCTCTGGCCCCGTGGGTGCCAACGGGCCGCTCACCGTGGAGAGGCCGGTGTCTCCTCCGGGGTGGTCCCTGTGTCCCCACGTGTGTTTCTCTCGCCTTGCTTCTCTCGGTGTAAACATTCAATAGTTCCATATTTCAGACATTTCCGTCATTTCTCTTGGTGGTTCACACGGTGCTTTTGGAACAGGAGGGTGAGGGTCACGTCCATGCATCTCTGGCTGGCCCAGAGCGGGCGAGTCCGGACTTTGACCTGCCATGTCTTCTCTGTTGGGGCCTGGGGGTCGGGTCTGTCACACAGGAGTAGGCTTGGCACACGGCGAGGGCTTGCGGCCCCGGGGGTCAGATACTCCAAAGGGACTTGGAGGGTCTTTCGCTTCCAGAACAAAGACGTCCAACCTTAGGTCTTCGAAACGGGAAAGCCTTAGAGCAGCTGATCAAGAAGAAAGAATGGGCATAGGGCGGGTGTTAGGGACGGAAGGCTCGGCGGCAGATAGAGCCGTGCTAAAAGCAGACACAAGGGAAACACTCAGGATTCGTCACTAGCAGGAGATTTGAAAACTCCGAGATGCACCAGTTCCCGCACAGTTTCCAGGATCGAAACTGGTTCGAGAAGCAAATAGAGGGCTCGGAAAGCCCGTGGCCACCCAAATGTTGACTTAGCAGTGACCGTCGTCTCCGGGCCCGTGGTCACCCCTGAGCCGTGTGGGCGTCCGGGGAAGGTGCCATTCCCGCTCCCGCTTGTCCCGGGGATGTGGGCGCAGGGTGACTCTCCAGAGTCGCCGACGTGCAGGTCGCACACACGTGGGGAGTGGCCCCTGCTCCCGGCGCTGTGCTCCTGGGCGGTCACCCCCAGGCCCTTCCTGGCGCTGAGCGGGGAGCGGGTTTTGTCTGGACGCCTTGGCGCATCCATGTGCCACGTGTGGGGCTCTGCAGGGGCTGCCGCTACCCCGTGTGTTGTCATCCCCATGATTGCCTGGACACCGTGGAAGCAGAGCTGACAAAGTCTTCTTTTTCTTTTCTTTTTCTTAAATCTTATTTATTTAGTCATGAGAGAGAGAAAGAGGCAGAGACCCAGGCAGAGGGAGAAGCAGGCTCCATGCAGGGAGCCCGACGGAGGACTCGATCCCGGGTGTCCAGGATCCCGCCCTGGGCCAAAGGCAGGCACTAAACCGCTGGGCCACCCAGGGATCTCCCTGACAAAGTTTACTTTTTGTCTTGATCCAGTTTTGGTATCAGATAATATTGACTTCATTTAAGGAGTTGGGGGGTGTTCCCTTGGGGTAAGGTGGTATCTCGTGGTTTTGATTTGCATTCCCCAGAGGATTAATGATGTTGAGCATCTTTTCAAGCACCTGTTGGCCATCTGGATGTCTTTTTTTGAGAAATGTATATTCAGATTTTCTGCCCGTTTTTTAGTTGCATAATTTGGGTTTCCGATGTGGAGTTGTCTAGGTTCTCTATATATCTTGGATACTAACCGCTTATTGAATCTACCATTTGCAGATACCTTCTCCCATTCAGTAGGTTTCATTTCTTTTTCATTTTGTTAATTATTTCCTTTGCCGTGTAAAAGCTTTTTATTTGGTACAGCCCCAATAATTTATTTTTGCTTTTGCTTTACTCACATGAGGAGATACATCTAGAAAAATCTTGCTAAAACTGATATTTTCTGGAAAATTTTAGGTAGAATTGGTGTTAAATTTTCTTCACTGCTTGGCAGGCATGTTTAGTAAAACCATCAGGATCTGGAGATTTCTTCTATATGAATTTTATTCTTTTCATTTCTTTATTTTTTATTGGTATATGAATTTTAAAATTAAGAATTCAGTTTACTTAATAGGTTGCAGAACTATTCAGATGTTTTATTCACAGTATTTATATCTTACTGCGTGAGTTGTAGTGGCTTGTGCTTCTCTGAGAAGCTTGTCCGTATCTTTGAAATGGTCAAATTCATGTGTGAAGTGTTATTACTGTTCCCTTTATCTTTTCGGTTTCTGCAGGGTCTGTAATGATAACGTTTCCTTCCTGATTTTGTTAATTATGTCATATCAGTCTCTCTCTCACTCATTTTGCTAGAGGTTTGCGTATTTTACTGCTATATTTAAAGGATCACATTTTTGTTTCGTTGATTTTGTTTTTTTTTTCCTGTTTTCAGTTTCTTTGATTTTTTTCTTGTATTTATTATGCTATTCCCTCCTCTAAATTTGCTTTACTTTGTTCTTCTTTTTCCAGATTCTTTAAATGGAAGCTTAGATTATTTATTTGACAACTTTCTCTTTTTTAGTATGAGCAAGTAGTCTCATAAATTTCCCTTTCAGAGCTGCGCTCCACCGATATTGGTGTGTGGTATTCTCACTCTCATTCGGTTCTGTGTATTTTTAAAACTTTCCTTTGACATCTCCTTTCGACTCCTGGATTGCTTAGAATCCTTTTGCTTAGTTTCTCAATATTTGGAGATTTTTCTGCTGTTTTCTGCTACCGATTTTTAGTTTGAGTCCATGATTTTCAAAGACCATGCTCTAGAATTTGAATTCTTGTAAGTACGCTGAAGTTCGTGTCATGGTCCAGGATATGGCCTGTCTTGGTGTGAGTTCTATGGGTGCTTGAAGACAACGTGTTTTCTGCACTTCTTGGGCGAGGTGTTTTATACCTGTTGTTGACATACTGTTGGCTGATGGTCTTCTCGAGTGCTCTGTATCATTGCTAATCTTTGTCCAGATTTTCTATTATTTATTTTTCTTCTTAAAATTTTTTTTAAAAAAGAGTTTATTCATGAGAGACACACACACACCGATGCAGAGACACAGGCAGAGGGAGAAGCAGGCTCCCCGTGGGGAGCCCGATGCGAGACTCGATCCCAGGACCCCGGGATCACGCCCTGAGCCAAAGGCAGATGCTCCACCGCTGAGCCACCCGGGCGTCCCTGGGTCATACTTGTTAAAAATCAGTCTGCCGATGTCTGTCTTTTGTATGTTTAGAACACTTCTCTTTCATGTAATTATTATGTCAGAGCATCCACTTGTCATTTTATGTTTTGTTTCTTTTTCCTGCTTTCCTCTGTGTTAGTCGAACGCGTTTTTAGAATTCAGCTTTGATATATCATTGTGCCCATGAGTGCGTGTCTTTCTCAGTGCTGCTTGAGGTTTTATACTAAAGACACGTAATGTCACATTCTACTGTTGTCGACATGTTACCGGGTAGGGCGAAGTGCAGAAACCCCACCTCCGTGGCCTTCAGCCTCACCTGCGACAACGCGGTCTTAAATATTTTTCTGCATACATTTGAAATATTTCATTGCATACAGGCAGTGCTGTACGGCTTGCGTCAACCAGCACGTAGCGGAGAAGGGAAGTCAGTTTTATTCATGGATATTTTTGCTTGTGTTATGTCATTTCTTCCTCCCCTATGCCCAGATGCTTCCTTTTCTCCTTTTCTTTCTGGTTACAGGTCTTTGTCTTGGGGCAGGTCTGTTGGTGACAAGGCCTCCTACTTTTCCCTCTTGATTTCTTTCATTCCCGAAGGGCTCTGGGTAGACAGTTCTTTTCTCTTGCACTTGAGAAGCCGGCCACCGTCTCATGGCCTCCACGATCCCCGATGAGAAATCTGCGGTAATTCGAACCGTGTGGGCAATCTCTGTCATTCCGCCTGCAAGGTCACTAGGCTCTCCTCTGTTCTCTGCCACCTGTCGAGCCTTTTATTTCATTATTTTTTTTTCAGCTCCAACATTTGTATTTGAGTCTCTTTTGTATCTTTTATCTCTTTGCTGGAGTTCCTTTCTCTTCTTTCATTTTTTTCAGGTGTGTTTGTGGCTGTTTATCGAATGATTCTTACAATAGCTGCTTTAAAATCTCGTTAGGTATGGTGATTATTCTGTTAATCGTGCTGTTGCTGTCTATTGATTGTCTTTATTCATTTGTTGAGATTGTTCTGCTTCTCATGTGCTGCATGATTTTCTTTTTTTTTTAAAGATTTTATTTATGTATTTATTCATGAGAGACACAGAGAGAGGCAGAGACAGAGGCAGAGGGAGAAGCAGACTCCCTGCAGGGAGCCCGCCTGATGCAGGACTCGATCCCAGGACCCCAGGGTCACAGCCCAGGTGGAAGACAGATGCTCAACCACTGAGCCACCCAGGCGTCCCTAATACATTTATCTTAAGTCACGTTTTGGTGTTTGTAGGACGCTGGGAGACTTTGTAGGATCCACGTTCATGAGTTTGTCTTTTGGATTTCTGGATTTGTGTTTCATTTTGCTGGTCAGAACACATCAGGCTTGTCGGCTCCTGATGCAGTGTTTACTGCTGCTTGGGGCTTTCGGGCTGGGTCTGAGATTGGACGTGGATTGCAGGTAATATCTTTATGATGTCAGAAAACTACTTTGTTCCAGGTTTTGCTGTTTTTAATCGGGGATGGGTGCTTGATCTTGCCAGATGGCGCTTTGCTCCCTATGGGGAAGTTGTGTGCTTTTACTCTTGGTTATGTGTGTCGGCTTTATGTGCCATCCCTAATCTCGTGGGTGCAGCTGATGCTGAGCCCCTGGTCAGAAGGGCAGCCACAGCCTGTCCTTAGGAATTTCATGTGACAGTGACTTATGCAAGTGTGAGCACTCTTTCCCCCTCATGTGTGGGTTCCAGGGAGCCTCTTTATGGCTGAGGTGGCAGGGCTGATCCATGCAGCCCTTCCAGCCCAGTCTCCATCTCTTCACTGGTCTGCCACTGCTGGAGTGTGGCCCTCGTCCTCGTGAATCAAGATGGTAGGTAGAGGGCTGGACATCAAGACCATGTCCCCAGCAACAGAGGGACAAAAGGAAGAACAGGCCGTCTTTAAGAGCCATTCCAGAAGCTCTCATGTAACCTTTCACCCCCTGTCTCCTGGGCCACATCTAGCTGCAAGAGCAGGCTGGATAACGGGGTGTTTATCTTAGGTCTCTGAGCCCCAGATGAAAGTAAGGGGCTAGACGGTTGTGCTAGTGGTAACGAAGGGATGTGGGAACAGCGGCCAGCTCTGCCCTGGCCTCACTTCCAGCACCAGATGCCACTGCCCAGCATTCCCAGCGTGGTGCTCTCCTGTGGTCTGTGGCTGACTCAGTTTCCCTGTCCTAACTCCACGGTGCAGGGCAACTGATGGGATGGAGAGACCAGGTCCTGGAGGTGTGCCCTCAGCTGGGGTCCTTGGAGAGGGAGGGGTTCCAGGGCATTAGGAGAATACTGAACGGGGAGGAGGGTGTGCTGGGCATGGCGGGTGTGGGGGGCAGCCTCCCTTGTTTGATCTGATATAGCGTATTTGTAGGTGCAGGTGAGGGATTTAAGACCTGAGCCCTGAGCAGTGGGAATTGGAGGTGTGGCAGGCAAAGGGGGAGCAGGGTCTGGGGGGCAATGATCCCCTCACAGAGCACCTGCTGAGGATGCTGTGCACCTGTCTCCCTGTCTGGTGTGATGGAATTCAGACAGGGCAGAGGTGCGATGCAAGGCCAGGCCACCGTGCACTTCTCCAGGGACCCTCCGTGCAGGGCACACTGGTGCAGGAGCCACCCCCAAGCCCCTAACCGTAGCTCGGCAGCCCAGGCGGCCCAGGGTCGTGGGGCCCTGTGACGCTGGGTCTTCCCAGGAGAGCGTGAAGCCCCATGTGTGTTCTGCGGCAGCATTCTGTAGTGTCCTGGCCTTGTGCCTTGAGGCATTTCCAGCAGCTTCCAGGTGTGTGCATGTTGCTGATGCTGCCCTTGGCCTGTCCGCGAGGTGGCTTGGGTGAGGCCCTGCCCAAGCTCCCTCCACTGCCCTCACAGTCTGGCACCCTCTGCCTGTGTCTCAGCCTCGCCCCAGAGGCCCCCCAGCCAAGGAAGGGGTCGGCGTCTGCTGGCCAGGCACCAGTCACACAGCAGCTCCCACACCCCGTGTGCTGGGGCTGCCCCTCACATGTCAGCCTGGACGTGTCCATGCATGGCGTCCGTGTGCTCGCCAGCGCTCAGAGCCTCTCTCCCAGGGGTCCCAGCGCTGAGAGTGGTCACAGGCCATGGCAGTAGCGTGAAGTCCTGCCGCGACATTGCAGTCTGTCCATTTGGCCGCCGTGGGCATGGGTCTCAGGGCAGAGCCAGGCCTTGCTCGGGCCACATGGTCCGGGACTCAGGTTGGCCCCGTCTGTCTGCTTGGCTCCATGCAGCATCTAGCGGTGCTTGGCTGGCCTTCCCCTCTGCGGTTTACGTGGAGACGCATGACCTGGGGAAGCTCCTGAGGGGTGTGGCCTCCATGTGTTAGGCCTGTGACATGCTCTGTGGAATCCAGAGCAGACGGGTGAAGCCCTCACACCCCTGCCCCAGGCCTCCCAGGCCATCGCCCAGAGGCCCCCTGGGCTCCGGGGGACTCTTGTCACTGTGCCGCTCTCATCGTCCTCCTGAGGTCATCACGTGGGACGTGGCCTCACGGAATGGGGCTGTGGTCCAGGAGGTCACCCGATGCCTGCTGTGGGCTGGGGGATGTCAGGGGTCGAGGGCTTCACTAGAGCTGCTGCGTTGATGAGACAGGCTGCAGCTGAGGGCAGGGGGCCCGGAGCAGAGCCTGGGGCTGGAGGTATGGAGTGAGGGAGCGGCTTCTCTTGCCCAGTCTCTGCCGTGTTTGCTCTTCTGAGCAGGCTTCCTTCCTCAGTCTACTGGGATTTCAATGTAATCTCTTTGCTTCCCGAAGCAGGCTGGGAAGGGGAGCGAGAGGCCCTGAGGGGAGGGCCTCAGATGCAGGTGTGGCCAGCTGTGGTCACGGGCCAGGGGGCTTGGGGGCGGGTGAGGATCCCTGGGAGGCAGAGAGGCAGAATGAAGCAGGTGGGGAAACTGAGTCCCCGGGAGAGGGATGGAGTCTCCTGTGCGGCAGGGCACCTCTGGAAAAGCCTAGATGTTTATTCCATTCTCTGAGAGGGAAGAAAACACCTGACTCCCAGAGAGAAGGAAGAAATCGGAAGATAGGACTGGGGTGGGGGGAGGAGGGAAATGCGACGTTGTGTACCGATCTCTGTGAGGTCATTGGACTCCCGTTTTTCCAGAGGGGCGGGTTTTACGGCCCATCTGGAGGTCCCTCTCGGGGCCGTGTTGGGCAGTGGGATGTGGAGTGAGGCCTGGCCATCCTGGTTGGGGCCGGTGGCGTTTCCTCCCTGTGACCTCTGCTCGGTGAAGCAGGGGCACGCGGGTAGGTGGACGGTGGGTGAAGGTTGCCGTGGTGGCCTGGGTGTCGTGGAGGTGATGCAGGCCCCTTGCCAGTGCTCCGGGAGCGAGTTTCCTGTGTAATGCCACTGCAGGCCTGGGCACAGTCTGCAGGGGCCCGGGGGCCAGGCAGGGTCTATAGCACCAGGCCGCCTGCTGCCCGTGAGGAGGGTCTGCAGCCCCTTGTGCAGGGCAGCTCCTCAGCACCACCTCGGTGGGGGTGATCGAGGACTCGCAGGGGAGTCCTGCTGCGTCACACAGACCTGTCTCTCTTGTCCAGGAGCGGCTGCTTATGAGCCTTCTGCCCCGGAATGTTGCCATGGAGATGAAGGAGGACTTCCTGAAGCCCCCCGAAAGGATTTTCCACAAGATTTATATCCAGCGGCATGACAATGTGAGGTAGGGCTGATGCGGCCTCGGTGCTGGGCCTTGGGGAGCTCAGATGAAGATGATGGAGGTGGAGATGGAGGCAGTGGAGGCGGCGGAGGAGGAGGAGGAGGGGGAAGTGGTGGAAGTGATGGAGGAGGAGGGGAAGAGGTGGAAGAGAAGGAGGAGGAGGTAGAGAAGGAGGTGGAAGAGGTGGAGGAGTAGAGCGGAGGCAGTACAGATGGAGGAGGAGGGGGAGGAGTGGAGGTGGAGAAGGAGGGGGAGGAAGGGGTGGAGAAAGAGGAGGTAGAGAAGGAGGTGGAGGAGGGGGAAGAGGTGGAGGAGGAGGAGGAGGAGGAGGAGGAGGAGGAGGGAGGGGGAGGAGGTGGATGTTGAAGTGGTGGAGGTGATTGCCGGGGTGGGCATAATGGAGACAGTGAGGGCGATTGTGGGAAGTGATGGAAGTGGAGGTGATGGATATGGGGGCTGTGGGGGTTGGCGAGGAGGTGATTGAGATGGGAGGTGATGTGGGAGGTTGCGGAGGAGGTGGTGAGCGTAAGGGTAAGAGATAATGGAAGTGACGGTGATGGAAATGGGAGGTGCTGGTGGAGGTGGAGGTGATGCAGGAGGTGAGGAGTAAGTGTGCGGCACAGGTAGTGGCAGAGGTGGGAGGCCTTGGGCAGGTGGGGGTGGAAGGCCTTGATGTGAGGGGAGGAGGGAGCGGGTGTGCATCAGGAGGCCCAGGTGAGCACCTGCTGGCCTGGAAGCAGGTCCCATGGAGGGGGGGTGTTGACCTCTTGGGTGATAGATGTCACAGCTGCTCTTTCCCTCTGTTCCTCACCTCCCATGTCCTGCGTGGGCTGGGGAGGGTTGGCACTCTGTCTCTGAACTGGTTTGGGTGGTGGCATTTCAGCTGGATCTTGGCCCATGTCAGGATAACAGCTGAGCAATATTCCACTTGGTGCCAGGGCCTGGGGTAGGCATCCTCTTCCTCCCCCGTTCCTCTCATGGCAGCCCCAGGAGGTAGGAATTGTTCCCGTTTTACAGGTGATAAAGCAGCTTGCCCCAGACACGCTCTGAGGTTTGCTTGTTTTTACAAATCCTATCACAAAGAATTTTATTCTACTACATCGTATATTCCCTTTTAAAGTACTTAGACTAGGGATGCCTGGGTGGCTCAGAGGCTGAGCGTCTGCCTATGGCTCAGGGCGTGATCCCAGAGTCCCGGGATCGAGTCCTACATTGGGGTCCCCACATGGAGCCTGCTTCTCCCTCTGCCTATGTCTCTGCTTCTCTCTTTCTCTGTGTCTCTCATGAATAAATAAATAAAATCTTAAAAAAATAAAGTTCTTAGACTAGCTGAGTATCTCCCTTTATGTAAGCATCAATCAGGCTGGTGATGGTGGTTGAGGCCCAGAAGCACCCTCCACCCCTGATATTCTTTGCTGGTCCTTCTAGTTGGTGTCAGGCCTACCTGCCACTGGGCCTTTGCGGACACAACAGGATAAAAATTCCCTCTGTTTGTATTGAGTGCTGTGGACTGAGTCTCTACAAGCTGGTGCTTGTCCGTCTAGGCTGAGCGAAGGACTGCTGCTGCCGCCGGCCCCTCCTCATCAGGGCCCCAGCCATCCCTGTGTGCGAGCTGGTGTGGCTAGCCGCTGTCTGGTGAGCATGCTCACTTCCACTGCTGTGCCTCTTGCTGAGGACTAGTGCTGTCCTCCTGTGGAGGATACTGAGCCCAATGGGGTTAAGGCCCCAGTGTGTGGGGCCAGCATTCCAGCCCAGGCAGCCCAGGCACTGTCACCTCCACTTGGAGGTGGAGCCAGTGAGTGGTGGGGCTGGGGCAGCCTGGGATTGGCTGATGCTGATACCCACCTAGACTTCCCATTCACCCACTGCCTCTCCTCAGTGGGTAAGGAGATGGCACAGTGACCCAGCCCCCTGATGAGACCAGATCACCAGAACAATCCAGGGAGTGCCCAGGGGGAGGGGTGTGGAGTGTCTGCACACAGCAGGGAAGGCATCAGCTGTCAAGGACTTCCTGGGGCAGCAGGTGGAGGTGAGCATGGTGTGTGGTGCCCATGTGCCTCCCGCCTCTTTTCTGACTTGGGACAACAGACACAGGTGTGAAAAGTCACCATTTCCCTCTGATGTGAAAAATCTCCGCCCACATCCCCCGGCAGATGCCTCATTCCCAGCAGGTGCAGGTGTGACGATGCTGAGATAGGAGAGGGAGCTGAGGCCAGCTCCCTGTCCCTGATGGCACCATCTCCACCATGGCTCCCCTGGCCACCCTTCAACAGGGTCAAAGGTGGCTTTGTAGAGCCCAGATGTGATCAGCTCACTGTCTTCCTCACCATCCTCGTTAGAGTCCCTCTCTGGTTCCCCATCATCCAGGATTAGAATCCCGAGTCAGTACACCATTCAGAACTAATAGGCTGATGTCATCAGGAACAGTGGAGTAAGGACATCTGAAAATCCTCAACTCCATAGAAGCAATGACAATACTGACAAAAACTGAGTCAACATTGTCAGAACACTGGAAATTAAGCAAAGCCTTGCAAGAATCCAGGAATGTTTATTTATGAAAAACAGCTGGATCCTGGTAAAAAACAGCAAGCTTTGTAGAGTTCTAACTTACCCTGTTTCACTGTCTTTAGCTCCATGATAGCGTTGAAAACCAGCAGCTGCTAATACAGTGAAAACCTGTCCACTGACAGCCACCTGAGGGGACAGAATGGGGTCAGGGCTTTGAAAAATTCTCAGAGAACTGTCATCATTTGACTGCCTGGGAATTCCCTGGGAAACCTTCCTCATAGGCTTGTCTTTATTTGACCTGACTCAACACTCAGTTGGAACAGCTTTTGCCCTGGGACATTTGTTAAGAACAATCAGTGGCAAGTGTTTAACATCATAGCTGTCAGAGGCAGTGATAACAGCTGAGGCAAGCAGCAGGGCACTGAAAACTTAAAACTAGGGAATGAGATGTCTGTCAGGTGCTTTGAAAGGCTCTGGGAATGTTTCTGGGAATCAGAAGATCCCGCACACAGGTCGGGCGACGTGCATGTTCAGAAAAGACCATGATGACCCTGGGCTGTCCTTAGGTCTTGAGGCTGACCTTGAGGATGTGTGCAAGCAGGAAGAGCAGACTGAGACCGTTGGAATTCTGCCTGGCTGAGTGCCCATCATCAAAGACGGAGAGACTTACTGGCTTCAGGAATGGGAGGAAATTTCTGTCTGGTCATTAGCTGACCACTAGCTTAACCAACCACAGACTTTAATGGCCCCACATGAGAGAGGAAACAGACTTTTCAGAGTTTGTCAGAAAAGTCACTGAACAAATAACAACACAAACAGCAACAAGAACAACTTCAATCCTGAGGTGGGGGGAGGTGTTCTGATTTTCAGAGTTGCCACAGTGTATTATCTGATTTTCTGTGAAAATATATGCAAGTGTGCAAGAAAGCGTGAATGTATAGCTCACATGGGAATGAAAATGCAGTCCCAGAGGGAGCCCACACATTGGACTTCTAGACAAAACTTTAAGTCACATATATATATTTTTAAATATTTTATTTATTTATTTGAGACAGTGAAAGAGAGAGAACATGAGCAGCGGGAGGGGCAGAAGGAGAGAGAGAAGCAGACTCCCCGCTGAGCAGGGAGCCCGACCCAGGGCACAGGGCTCCATCCCATGATCCCGGGATCATGACCTGAGTCGAAGGCAGATGCTTGACCCCCTGAGTCACCCAGGCGCCCCTAAATCACCTGTTTGAAATACTCTCAAAGAACAAACTGTGTCTAAATAAAGGAGAGCATGAGAAATACTTCTCATCAAGTAGACTATACCAATAAAAAGGTAGAAATTATAATAAACCAACCAAACAGAAATTCCAGCTTTGAAAAATACAGTGACCAAAATAAAAAGTTCACTAGAGGGTCGGGGTGGGGGTTCCACATTGAGCAGATCTGAGCAGGTTGTGGAAAGACTCGGGGAACTTGAAGACAGCCACCTGAGATCATGGAGTCTGATGGATGGAGAGAGAACAGAGGCTGGGGGTCTCGAGGGACGCCGGCTGGTGCGACAGCACCCCCAGGATGAGTCTCAGAGGAGAGGAAAGGAGGAGAGTGAGTCTTTGAAAAAATAGGACTCAAAAGGTCTGAAATTTCATGGAAAGCAGTAACGTACGCATTGCAGAAGCCCTGTCAGGACCCGCACGGAGCCCCCCACGTGGTCGTTGAACCCTAAGGGCCAGAGATTAGGAAAGGAGTGGGACAGAAGTGACGGCCAGCAAGACCAGCGTGGGATTTTTCACCAGGGATGGTGGAGGTGGGGGCTGAGGTGACGTGTTCAAGGTGGAACGAAACAGGCAGGAATTCAGTATCCAGCAAAAACGACGGTGACGGCAGCTCGGTGCCGCCGTGTGCCTCACGCTGTGGCGTCTGGGGAGGAGGCTGTGCGGGTGGCAGGCGCCGTTGTTTAGACCCGCCCCGTCCCGTAGTAAGTGGATGCTCACGTGGCAGGCTTCCGTCCCGCGAGGTGAGGCCCTGTCCCACTGCAGGACCCAGGTGGCCCGTCCATGAGGCGCAGGGGTTCGCAGCGGGGCTCCAGGGCTGTCCCTCTGTCACCTGTCAGCCTGCAGGGGCCGCAAGGCCTGAGGAGGGCCATCCGGGGCTGGGGGCAGGTCTGGTGGCTGTGGAGCTGTGCCCTGCCCGTGTCCTGGGGGGTCAGCAGGAGCTCTGACGCCCCCCATGGTGGCAAGGGCCTCCCCTGCTTCCCCAGCCGCTGCTGCTGCCACCTGTCAAACAGGACAGGCCCTTCCTTCCCAGGCCGGCCGGAGGAATAACCAGGGAGGTTTATTTTGGGGTGCTCGTAAGGCCGCTCTGGGGACCGCATACCTATGGAGTAGGCAGCCTGGTGCGTTTCTCTTGCAGCATCCTCTTCGCGGACATCGTGGGCTTCACGGGCTTGGCGTCACAGTGCACCGCGCAGGAGTTGGTCAAGCTCCTCAACGAGCTCTTCGGCAAGTTTGATGAACTGGCCACGGTAAGCGCAGCCCCCGATGTTCGCGTGTCATTGGAGCAGCCTCTGGGGCTCCGGGGTTGCAGGTGCGACCTAGCGGATGCCGAGTGCGTCGGCCCCGCCCGGCTGTCCTCACCCACAGCTTCTGCATCACCGCCAGCGACTCCTTTGTGCAAAAGAGGGCGCTTGCCCGAGCGCAGCCAGGTCGCCCAGAGCTGGCCCCAGACCGAGGGTGATGGCTGGGTGGGGAGGCCCTGCCCTGAAGGTCACCTCAGCCAGTTGGTGGCGTCTGCCGATGCCGAGCCCCCTTGCTGTGGCAGGAGAGTGCTGGCATTTTAAGAGCTTCCTGGGGCAGGTCACGTGAAGGCCCGCAGAAGTCAAGCCCAGGCCTGGCTCACTGCCTGGTGTCTTGGTGTGGAGGCAACGGACTGCCTGGTGTCCTTGGACCTGGATGCTGGCCTCCCCTGCCCCACAAGGACGTGGGGGGACGCGGGGACGTACAGCCCCGCCCACCGGCCCGGCCAGCCTGCCTCTGGACGCAGAGGGGTCCTGGGCAGGTGGTTGGGGGGAGGGAGTTCGCAGACTGAGAACTCTTCACCCAGGGAAAGAACTTGGTAGAAAGAGTGCACGGATGTCCCCTTGATGAGGGAGGGGGAGGAGCGGTCCCCGGGCCAGCGTGCCTCGTACAGTGGAGTCCTGAGGATGTCCCACGTGCGTGCAGGGCTGGGGGAGGGTACCCCGCGGGCTGCAGAGCGCTGGGCTCCAGCATTCGCCCTTGACCCGCAGGTGGAGTGGGTGGCTGTCACACGGGCTGTGCCTGGCTGTAGTTTTGGGACCGAGTCAGGAGGAGAGCACTGGGCCTTGGGGGCGGCGGCATGCCGCCCTTGGACGCTGCCCCCCGCCCTCCACCCGGAGTGTCCTGGAGGCTGGTCGGGATCTTGAGACGCCCAGTTGGGAGTTCGCCGCTTGCTCGGACTGGGCTGGCGCTGGAGGCCTTTCTCCTGGGGCACCTGCTGCTATCCCGGGCCGGGGCTCTGCGGGACCCCGTGTGGGGAAGGCTGCTGGGTCTTTCCTGAGGATGAAAGGAGGGGGTCGGCTCTCTGTCCGTTGCGGGCTCTGCCGGGCCATGAGGTGCCCTGGCAGCCTGGGTGCGGGGGTGCTGGCCTCGTGCCCTGGGGAGCAGCTGAGGCTCGGCCTCCGGGGCCTCCGGGGCTTCCAGGGCCTCCTCCCTACCTGACACCTGTGGTTTTGGGGAAGCATGATGGAGGAGTCAGGGTGACGGGTTCCGTGTGGCATGTGGGGCTCACGGACACAGCCTCCCATATTAGGGTCAGAACGTGTGTTTTGTCCGAGGCTGGGGTGGCCCGGGGCTTTCTGGGTGCTGCTCTGAGCTTTCCGGGGCCTGCGCCTTTCCCCTGCCCCTGCACGAGGAAGCTTCTGCATGAGGATTCACTGGCCACCGGGGCTCTCTGAGGACAGGCTGCTGATGTGAGGGGTGTGCCCTCCCCCCACTGTCCGGATCTGTCTTTCCTGGTCCCGGAGGGGACGTGTTCCCTCAGTGACTCAGTGGTCAGCAGTGCCACCAGCCTACCGCCAACTCCCGCCCCTGCTTGGGTTGCTTACAACAGCCCCCGCCCCTAGGATGACAGGAGTCTGTAGAGTCTTAGCTTGTCCTTCCGCGGGTACACGGTTGGCAGATGTCTTCTCCCTGGCTTCAGCCAGTTTACTTACGTGGCGCGTGACTCGGCGTGCAGCCCACTTCTCAGTGTGGACCGTGGCATCCCCAGAGTGAGGGAGGGGTGTGCTGGCTGGCCCACTTCTGCTCGGGGTGGGGCTACAGATGTGGGCCTCCCCTGACCGCAGGGTGGAGGGCGGAGAGGCTGTCCCCGGGATGCATGGTCTGGGTCTTGTTCTCGGCATGAAATGTGTGACGCGGGGGCTCGCTGTCCTGTCCCCTTCTTTCTTCATCAGCTCAGGATACATCGGGCTCACCCTGGCCCAGGCGGGGTCTCCCGGACTTGCACCCCAGCTGCGGTGTCACCATCCCTTTGCATCGGCACCCCACTCGGGGCTCACGCGGTGGACATCTGCTGGGCCTGCTCTGGGGACAGGACATGTTCCAAACACCTCTCAAGTCATCAGACTTGCCTTTCTGTTTTTGTTCGTTGAATTTATTCCTGGGTATTTTATTCCCTTTGATGCAGTTGTAAATACAATTATTTTCTCCGCTTTTCCAAGCATTCATTGTTTGTGTGCAGAAACACCACAGATTTCTGCGTGTTAATTTCACATCCTGAAAATTTGCTGAATTCAGTTATTCTGACAAGTTCTTGGTGGCATCTTTAGTGTTTTCTGTAGATATTAAGCCATTTTCAGAGAGAGATAGTGTGTGATTTTCTTTCCGTGCCCGGTTGCTGAGGCTGGGACTTATGCTGTTGGATGGGAGTGGCCTCCCTGTCCACTCCTGACCCTGCAGGGGAAGCTCTCCTGTTCTCACTGTCGGGGCCGGTGTGTGCCGTGGGCTTGGCATCCCTGGCCCTCACTGTGTCGGGAAACGTGCCCTGTGCACCTACTGTGTTGGGAGTTTTTATCCTGAAAGGACGTTGCATCCTGTCAAATGCTTGTTCTGCATCTGCTGAGACGATCATGTATTTCTACCCTTTCTTCAGTTAATGCGATGCATCACATCGATCGATTTGTGGGTATCGAACCATCCTAGCATCCTGGGAACAAATCCCACTTGGTTGTGGTGTCCAATCCCTTTAATGTACTGTTGGAAGTGGCTTGCTCATCTTTGTTTGGGGGGATTTCTGCATCTGTGATCATTGGGGGTATTGGTATTAGTAAAAGATCCTTGTCTTTTCTGGTCAGGTCCAGTGGTTTTGGGTTCAGGGAAATGCTGGCCCCACAGAGTGAATTTGGGAGCTTTCTTAGAGCTTAAGAAGTGTTGGTGATCTTCTTCAAACGTTTGTTAGAGGTCACTAGTGAAGCCATCCGGTCCTGGGCTTTTCTGTGTTGGGGGCTTTTGATCACTGCTTCAGTCTCTGTACTAGAAATGTCTGCAGATTTTCTGTTTCTTTATGATTCGGTCTTGGTAGGTTGAGTGTCTGTAGGGATTTATTCATCTCTTCTAGGTTGTCAGGTTTGCTGGTGTACAAGATGTATCCCTTTTTATTCACTACCTGGCTCTTTCACTAGGACACGTGCTTGTGTGGGCTGCAGTGGGACGTGGTGGGACACGTCCATGTAGCTGTGTGTGTGTGGGGGGCATGCACATGTGTATGGATATCCGCGAGTGCATTGCATACATACATGAGAGCATGTGCATATGCGGTTGTGCACACACACATGTGCATATGGACACGCTTGTTCACGTATATGTGTGCAGGTGTCCATGTGTGAGTATGTGCATGTGGGCTAAAATTTTTTTTAGATGTCTTCCTGTTATGTTTCTGAAGGATGCTGTTCTATGGCTTTCTTTCCTTACGTCGTCTTCATGTGGAATCTTGGTCAGGCTGGTCTCCTGGAAGAGTTTGGGCATGTTTCCTCCTGTTCCACTTTCTGGAGATTTTCTTTCTGAAACTTTTAAACAATTCTTAAGAAAATTTATGTATTTGAGAGAGACAGAGCACGAGAGAGCACAAGTAGGCTGGAAGGGGAGAAGCAGGCTCCCCACTGAGCGGGGAGCCCAACTGGGGGCTCCCTCCCAGCACCTTGAGATGACGACCTGAGTGGAAGGCAGACGCTTAACTGACTGAGCTGCCCAGGCGCCCCTGGAAGTTTTTATGTACAAGTTCAATTTTTAAAAATAGGGCTATTATATATATATATATATATATATATATATATATATATATATATAAAATCAGGGATATTTTTAAAGATTTTATTTATTCATTCATGAGACACACACACACACACACACACACACACAGACAGAGGCAAAGACACAGGCAGAGGGAGAAGCAGGCTCCATGCAGGGAGCCCGATGTGGGACTGGATCCTGGGTCTCCGGGATCACGCCCCGGGCCGATGGCAGGCGCTAAACTGCTGAGCCACCCCGGGTTCCCTAGAATCGGTTTTTTTATATGTCTGTGATATATCCATATACGATATGCATATGTCCATATATCGGAGTGAGCTTTGTGTTTCTTAGTCTTTCGAGGAATCTGTCCATGTGAGCTAAGTCACTGAGATTGTTAGAATAAACGTGTTTATGGTATTTCCCTGTTAGCTTTCTAATATTTGCAGAAGCAGCCGTGACATCACCTCCTCCTTTTCTGACTGTGATAATTTGTGCTTCCCTCTCTCCCCCATCATTCTGGCTGCACGTTTATCAATGTTATCAATTTTTGTAGAGTTTGCTTTTGGTTTCATTGATTTCTCTGTTTTATTGTTTTTCTCTGATTTTTTATTATTGTGATTCTTGTGCTTTCCTTGTTTTTCTTTTACTCTTGTTTTTGTTGTTTGGGAAGATGGAAGCTGAGACTGCTGATCAGGATCTTTCCCCTCCAAATGTGCAGAGTTGGTGCCACAGACCAGGCGGGTGTCTGGCTAAGGTGGCATCCCCATGTTGCTCCGACACTGTGTCTTCGTTTCCCCTCGGTTCAAGATGCTTTCTAATTTCCCTTTTAATTTTGGTTACACCCATGGCTTATTTAGAGATATGTTTTTTGAGGGATTTTTTCAAAGGTCTTTCTGTTTTTGAGTTCACATTGAATTCTGTTGTGGTCAGAGAACACATTTTATCAAAAATTTGAGTCCTCTTAAGTGCATGGTTCAGAACACGGTCTCCTCAGGAACTGAGCAACAAGATGCACTGTGCTTCTGTGCCATCCTTGTGTTCTGGGGTGTTGTGTACACACGCTGAGGCTGGCTGGGGACGGGCTGCTCACGTTCTTACTCTGCGTCATTACTTATGTCCTGGCTCCTGGATTTCTCAGTTCCTGATCGAGGGGTATTGAGTCTGCGACATACTTAGAGATCTGTCTGCTCCCTGTGTTCTCAAGCTCTGCTAGTTGATTTGTAACATTTAGGGTTCTTAGGTCCTCTTGATGAATTAACTTTTTTAAGATGTTATTGATTCATGAGAGACACAGAGAGAGAGGCAGAGACACAGGCAGAGGGAGAAGCAGGCTCCATGCAGGGAGCCGGATGTGGGACTCGATCCCGGGACCACGGGATCACACCCTGGGCCGAAGGCAGGCGCTCAACCACTGAGCCACCCAGCAGTCCCATTCTGTTTGTTTAGAGACAGAGCGTGTGTGTGCGTGTGAGCCAGGAGAGGAGCAGAGGGAGAGCTAAAACCAAGAGTCGGATGCTCAACCTACTGAGCCACCCACACTCCCCTAATTAACTCTATTTTCATGAAGAAATGACCCTCGTTCCCTGGAGCCCTAACGTGCTGTGTGAGCATAGCCGTTCCAGCTTTCCTTTGATTATTGTCGGGAAGCATGTCTTTTCCATCTCCCTTTTTTCCCCCAAGGGGTTCATGTCTTTTTCTCTAACGGGCTGGGTTTGTCTTTTCTCCCTTGAATCTGACTGTCCGCGTTTGCTGTGCTTTGCCGTCGGCCCGGGTTTGGTTTGTCCCATCTGTTCTGTGTCGTGGTTTTGCTTTTCCTGCCATTCTGTGGGTGTAGGGGGCGCGTTCTGTGACTCTGCCCTTGCACCTCTGTTGGCTCATGAGTGTGCACCGTTGGCTCTGGCACTGGGCTGGCTGCTCCGGGGTCTGCGGCAGGTTCCTGGATGTTGTCCGAGGATCTTGCGGACGCGCCTCCTCACGCGCCTCCCTTCCTGGCCTGTGTGAGGTTGCTGCTGTGCGTGTTTCACTTGGTGTTATAAACTCTGTTCTGCATTGTTGCCATTTACGTTTGGGCAAACGAGCCGTTCCCTTTAGAAGAGGGAAGGTGGGGTCCAGCCTGTGCGGGTCGCCCGCGGCTCTGCGTGTGGGTGCTCCGCAGGGAGGAGGGCAGCCAGCGGCGAGGAATCCGCGCCGTCTCTGTGTTTCTGAGAAGGGTCTTCATTTTGCCTTTATCTTTGGAAATTCTTTTCACCCGTTCCTTACAGGACTGTGGGTCATCGGGTCGTGCTGTCCAAGGACGCCGCTCTGGTCCTTCGTACACAACGGGGAAGATGTCTGTTTCCTCTGACTGCTTTTAAGGTTTTCTCTTCATCGCCGGCTTCAAGCAGTTTGACTCTGATGTGCCTCCATGAGGTTTTCCTCACGGATTTTGGGCTTCCTGCATCGGTGGGTTTATGGTTTGATCATCTGGGGGAGAAAGCCCTCGAATGCTCCTCACACATCCCCCCTTCTTTCAGGGACCCCGGTTTACCCGTGTGTGGATCTTGACATCCCACAGCTCACTGATGATCCTTTTTCATTTTGGCCTCTTCCTTTTCTTTCGTTCCGGATGGTTTGTGCTGCTGAGCTGTCCAGGTGACTGGCGAGGTGTGACCTGCTGTCCGTCTGTCCGCCCATCTGTCCAGCACCACATCGTCTCAGAGATTATGTTTCCATCTCTGGAATTTCAGCATGAACCCCCCCCACACTGCCATCCGCCCTGTCGAGGTCGCTGCCGGGCAGCTGAGGATGACGACCCTCTGTTCTTTAGTGCTCCGATGGTGTTGGGTGTGTTTAAAACCTACGTCCCATCTGCTTGAGCCCGGCTCCGAGGAGACGCGTCTGTGTGCAGGACGCGGGAGCCCCGTGAGTGCGCCTGCATGTGGTCACCCAGACACACCCCGCCTTACCAGGGTCCCTGCGGGCAGTGAGACCCGAGGGTGAGCGTGTTGGCTTGGTCTCCACGGTCTCCAGAGGTTTATTGACCCTTGTGCCCGGCGGACCGCAGATGGACACAGTATTTATTGCTTGAGCCACTTTAGGTTTACATCTGCTCTGACCACAGGGCTCTTCTCTGGATGTGGGGAGGGCAGCCCCGCTGGGAGAAGCAGACTTCGCTCCACGCGCGTCCAGGCTCCGTGGGGAGGCCCAGACTCTGGCTGTGCCGGCCGCGGAGGCGGCCTGGGTCCCACGCGCCCCTCGGGGCTGACAACTGGAGACCATCCTCCCGCGGGGCTGCGCCCCAGGAGTTCCCGGCCGGAGCTTGGTGCACTCTGGTCGGCTCTCAGCCCCCAGGCGGCCTGTGCCTGGCACACGGCGGGCGTACACACTCAGACTCGGCTGGCGTGGGGTCCAGCGCAGTCGGCGAGCTTGGACGAGCCTGGGAGGCATTGCCTGTCGGGGCGCACGGTGTCCACGCAGGGGCTCTCCTCGGGACCCCGCCCCGGGCTTGGCCAGTCTGCGCAGTTCCCGCCGCACACGCAGTGGGGAGCCTTCCTGGCCCCCCTGACCTGCTGCATAGGGACGCGGGGAGCATGTTGGTTGGGATTGTGAGGGAAGATGGGGCGGTGAGGACGCGGAGAGTCTGGCCGAAGCTGCGGGGCTGTGCTCCCCCGGGAGCCGCCGGAAGGTGACCGTGAGGACCAGTGAGGGTGAGGGTGTCTGTCTCCAGCGCCCGGGGTTCCTCTGCGTGTGGCTGTGGAAGCCAGTCCGGGAGCCAGAGCTCACTGCGGTGTGTGCCCACGTCCCTCCTCCTCGCCAGGCTTCCCCTGGGCTCAGAAGGCAGCGCGAGGACTCCGTGGCGCCCTCGGGTCTCCTGGCGCCTTTTCTTCCTGGCCGGTGAACATGAGGAGCCCCGGTGGCCTCATGCCCGGAGGTGGCCTCCTCCCCGAGCGTGCTGCGGGCCGGGAGTGTGCGCGACGGCCAGCTGCGTCCCCGGCTGAGCAGTGCCCTTTCCGCAGACGTGCTGTGCCCGCGCTGTCAGGCTTGCACGCGGGTGGGCTGTGAGGCACACGGGGGCTCGCCTGGAGTGTCCCGCGCAGGAGGGGCCCGCATGGGGCGTTGTGGTCAGGACTGGGCCCGGCTGTCCCGAGGGAGGAGGAGGCAGTGCAGGTGGCGTCCACCCTCGGCTTGGGGGACAGTCTCCCCGGGCGAGCCTTGATGTGGTGGAGGCGTGTGCACGACGGCCAGGGGCGCGAACCGGCTGCAGAGCGTGTGCACACGCAGCCACGAGCCGTCAGGGGTGGGCTGCGGGGACGAGGGCCCCAGGGCCGTGGGGTTCTTGCTGAGTTTTAATTTTCGGAGCTTCCTGCATTATGATGAGCCCGATTTAATTCTTCCTTAATGAGCAGGAAATAAACACTTCCCTGAAACAGCAGGTGGTGTGTGGAATGCGGGCACTGGCGTTTCCCGTGGGTGGAAGCCCGGGCACGCTCCCTCGCGGGCGGCCGTGGGGGCTCCGGTGTGTGGTCCCCCGGGGCTGCCCTGGTTCACGATCCCCCGTCCTTGCTGCTTGGTACCCGGGGGGCTGCTCTGGTGCACGGTCCCCAGTGCACCGCACCCTCACTGGGGTCCCAGTGAGGACCCCAGGCCCCTGGGGGGACTATGCACTGGGGACAGCCCAGCCCCTGTCCCAACCCCCAGGGTCACTCGCCTGGTCGTCCCCGCCCCGCCTGCTTCTGGGTGCAGAGATGTAGCTTCTTTTCAGGAGGGGATGATCACTCCTCGTCCAGGGCAGCTCAGAGCTGTGGGGTGTGGGCGCCCGGGAAGGTGGGGGGCACCCGGCTCACCTGGGGGTGCCTGCGTGCTCCTGGGGACACGCTCGGAGAAGCTGCAGGGAGAGGTCCAGCCGTGCCCTCGGGGGCTGGTGAATGTGCCTCGTGGACTCACCTATGCATGATGGCAGGGAGGACCCAGCGGCCCCACCTGACCCCTGTAGCCCCTCTGGCTGGCGGCTCTCCTCCCAGGTTCTAGATGTCACCGCACCTTGTGCTCACAGCCTGGGCCCCAGCCCTTCCCTCGAGAACGACAAGGCCGCCACGATGCCTTTGTCACCTGCCCAGTGGACCGCCAGCGTGGAAGCTCTGGGTCTCTCTGGGCTGTGGCACCTGCTCGTCATGTCAGGCGTTCTCTCCTTGGCAGCCTTGTTCCAGGCGGGATACGTGTCTGGGTTTAATATACGTTGGGCGCTGGCCGATGGCACGGAGCTCATGCCACTGGTCACGGCCCCGCAGACCCTGAAGAGGGCAGGGCAGGGCACGGCGTGCGGGGCGCAGAGGGGGCTGGGCAGCGTGGTGGGGCTTTCTCGTGGTTTCCACAGAGGAAGGGTGAGGCGGGCGAGGGGCCTGACAGTCGGTATCACGGACCCTGGCTCCGGTGTCCCCTCCTCTGTGATCTGGCGGCCGGCCTGGGCGGCAGGGCGAGTAGAGCACGTGGGGTGGGGTGGGGGCTCCAGACCCTTGGGCTGCCGTGGACACAGCGGGACTGGTCGTCGCGGCCCCCGGATGTCTGTCAGGACACAGGCCTCGGGGCAGCTCCTGCCCACCACCTGCCCTGAGCCCTCGGGCCCCTGGGGCTGGGGCCCCGCCTGGTTCCTTTGTGCTGGGGAGCCTTCCTGGGTGCTGCCGGTCTCCCCGTTCGTCCCCTGGCATGCCCTTGGCCAGCTCCCAGCTCGTTCAAGGCTCGCGGTTTCCGTGGTCCCTGTGTGCGTGCGACCCACCTGCTGGCTGCTTCCCATGACGCCCGTCCCGTAGGGGGCCACGGCAGCTGCCCCGAAAGCGGGGTGCTTGGCAATTCACTGCGGTGAACTTTTCCCATCATTGTTCCTGCACTTATTGGCTCGTGATTCTTTACATCGGAGAAGGTTCACACGTCAGCTGATTGGTGATCCTCAAAAACGGTGCCCGCTTGGCTTTTGTCACCGATGTGCTTTCCGATTGAGGAATGGGCGCCCGGAGCCGCCGTCTGGCCCCTCCGTCCCGGGCGTTCCTGGGATTGTGGGCGTCCGCTGTGCCTGGATGCATCCCCCCTGCTCTGGGGCCTCCCCCCGGGCGCCTCCCGCCTCCAGGGACGAGGCCACCCCCAGCCCGTGTCCCCGGACGGCGAGACACCACCCCCCCCCACACACACAGATGCGGCAATTGCTTCCGTCCTCGGGAACTGGTTTTCCAGCTCGTCCTCCGGCGTCTCAGGACGCAGGGGTGAGGCTGTGTTTTAGAAGAATAACGGCGGATTCCGTGTTTGTGTTGCTCTTTCCGACCACTGAGTCACTCTGCTCCTTTGATTCTCCCCCCGCACGTCCCTTCTCCCCGAGGCTGGAAGTCCCGGCACCGGCAAGGTCCTTTCCCTCTTTTATGTCTCTGCGCATCGAAGGCTCAGAGGGACGTTGCCCGCTCGACACGTGCGACAGGACACCGCGTGCGGTTTCAGGTTCCTCGAGGCCTTTCTTTGTTTTGTCTGCGGCTGACGTCCCACTGGACACGCAGTCGCAGGACCCGGGCGCGGTCGGCGTCCCGATGCTGTCACCCTCCCGACGCTGTCACCCTTAGGGCTTATTTCATTTTGGTTTTGCGTTTTGAGCATCGCTGCTTGCCGTTTATTTATTTATTTATTTATTTATTTATTTATTTATTTTATATTTATTCAGATTTTAAAAAATTGATTAGAGGGAGAGAGCGTGAACACGAGCAAGGTGAGGGGCAGAGGGAGAAGCAGACTCCGTGCTGACCAGGGAACCCCATATGGGGCTTGATCCCAGGACCCCGAGATCATGACCTAAGCTGAAGGCAGACGCTTCAGCTGAGCCTCCCAGGTGTCCCTCAATTGAGTTTTTTGAACTGTGTATAGTATTTTCATGGCTTGGTTCCTCGGAGGAGACCCCGAGGCCTGTGTGTGGAGGGAGGGCCTCCCCGCCCACGGGGTCGGGCATCGTGCCGCCGTGAGCGGTCCCCTCGGTACCGGTACCAGGAGCCGACATGCACGATGACCGCCTGCTGCCCAGAGCCACACCGGGCGCGGGGCCGTCTCGGGCCTGCCTGGGCCTGCGGAGTCGGCGCTGGGCGGACGGCCTCTCTGCGGCCGGACAGACGTGGCTCCTGTGCGGTCCCCCCCCGGTGGGCAGAGGCTCTGGGACCACAGGACCCTCATCCTAGCCCGGGGCCGGCTCTCAAGGGCCGGGTGAAGGGAATTCTGTGCGGACGGTTCAGGAGGAACGGAAGTCGCGGTGGATGGTGGTCCGCGCCTCCTCCCCGCGAACGCTGTGGCTGATGTCGTGGGTCCAGGCCCCGCGGCTGCCCGTTCGGCCGGGCGGCGGGTCAGAGCTTGTCCGTGAGGCCCCGCGTGCGGCCTTCCTGCCTGGATCCTCCTGCAGCCCTTCGGGCCTCGCTGGCCGCTGTGTCCCCCAGCGTGGACATGTGGGCGGAGGTCTCAGAAACCGCTGTCCCGTCGTCATCGCAGGGGCCTGGCTCCAGCTCCAGGGCTGCCCCTCAGGGGGCTTGAGGTTGGAGCACGGCCAAGTCCGCGCAGCACCTCCTCTGTCTCGCGAGCTGGCGAACGGCAGCCGGGACGTTGGAGGTTAGAAGACGAGGTGAGGCGTTCGCTGCTTTCAGCCCGGTCGGCCGTGGGCTGTGCCCTGCCCTGCCCCGCGGCCGGGCAGCCAGGAGGGGCGGAGGCTGCGTGGCCGGACCTTCACCAAGGACACATCTGCCACTGACAGCCTGTAATTAGGAGGCTGTGGCCTCCGGACACTACCTGCTCAGTGGCTTTGCCCTTCCTTAGAGGTCGGCGTGCGGGCGGCGTGCTCACTCCCGGGGCTTCCCGTGGGCACCTCCCTGCCTTCCTGCGGCCCACGCACACCTGGGGTCCAGAGACAGCCGGGGGCACAGGGACGCCCTGCGGAGGTGCCGATGGGCACACATCACCCTTGAGGTACCGTGACCCTGGCCGGCTGCAGGAATAGTGCCGTCACCCATGGGCTCCTTGGAGGTGGGGGTCTGCAGCCCCGGGCTGATCGCTGGGAGGACGTCCTGATGCCCAGGACACGGGTGAGGCTTGGCGGTGGCCCCTGGTGCCATCCGTGGGCCCCAGGCCTGGGGACAGGGGACGTTGGGAGAGGGCTCCCTGTCCTTGGCCTGCCTGGGCGTCCTGGCCTGTCTGCCCACTGGGGACGATGGGGACAGTGGGGCGAGCGCTCCGGAAGAGCCCGGAGAGAGCCCAGGGCTGCCTGCTGGCTGGAGGCCTGGCGAGCGTGGCTGAGGAACGCGGGCCGGCAGACTCCCAGGGCCCGGCCCTCGACTCCCCCGGGGGGGCGTCTGCCTCCGGCCATCTGGCTCCGGCTCCCCAACACCAGCAGAGGACAGGCCGCCAGCGGCCCGACCTTCCCGTGGGACACCCGGGAGCTCCTTTCTGCAGGCAGGGAGGCCGGCGGGGTCCTAACAGGTGGCTGCCACGGTCCCCCGGAGGCTGAGTGGTCAGAACCGGACGTCCCTGCGGCCAGCTTGCAGTCCACGGGGGAGCCCAAGGGGGCCGGGCGGGCGCCCTGTCCTCTGACATGGGACGTGGGTGGGGCTGCAGGAGGCGGGAGCTGAGGGCTCTCACGGTGAATTCTCAGGTCAACGTGTAGCACCGGAGAACGGCCGGAGGGGTCGGTCCTTCTGGGCAGACGGAGGGCAGCATGAGCAGAAGCCGGGGGATGTGCTCTCAGAGGGGCTGCAGACCCCCGTGGGCCCAGGGCGCCCGCGACACTCCCCGTGTGAACACAGCCACGCTTCTCACTGCTTGTGTTCATTCTGGAAAAGGTCATCGTTTTTCGTGAAGTTCGCGACTTCCGTTAACGGGTCGCGGGCTTGCTGTCCCCTCTGGGAGAACGCGTGAATGCGTTTTGGAGAGCGTCTCCCTTGTATCTCGTGGTCACACCCGTGGACCTGAGCCACCCGCGGGAAGGAGTCTTGTGAAGTCGTCTGCTATTTTAGGGACGCAGAGGGGAGCTTTATGGAAGCGTCCGAGGATGATCACAGCCGAGAGCGGCAGGTCAGCCCATGACAGGTGCTAGTGAGTCTGCCCCCGGGCGACGGCGAGGTGGGCGCTGACACTCTTCCTGTTGCAAAGTGCCAGAGTGGCAGTTCTGAGATGACCCTGGGTGGCGAGGTCAGGGTGCAGAGCCTGGTGCGCCCCTTGCGGCTCGGGCCCCGGCGGGTGACTCTTCACAGACAGCCGCCCACACATCCCGTGGAGGCCAGCCACGAGGACTCAGGTGTGCGCACGTGCCCTTCGGGGGCCGGTGTCGGGGGTGTGTGGCACGATGCACAGGGGCCAGCAGGTGACGGTCTGAGGGGGTGGTCAGGAGGGAAGCTGGAAGAGAGAGCTGGCTCCAGGCTGGGGCTGTGTGGGTGTGCCAGCTGGGCTGTGGGGCGGGCAGGGTGGGCCCCTGCGTGGGAACCGACCTGAGTGCAGGTGTAGGGCCGGGTGGGTGCCCCAGGGTGACCCTAACCACAGCCCTGGGGGCCGCTCACCTTCCTGAGGCTGCCCTGGCCTCCGAGGGGGTCCCCTGCCTGTCGTGCTGCACGCTCTGTGGTCTCTGGCACCTGGTGGTGAAAGTGCAGGTGTCCAGGCCCCGGGCAGGTCACTAACCTGGGATTTGTCCTGTCGCCCCCCCTCCCCCTCCAGGAGAACCACTGTCGCCGCATCAAGATCCTTGGCGACTGTTATTACTGCGTGTCCGGCCTCACCCAGCCCAAGACCGACCATGCCCACTGCTGCGTGGAGATGGGCCTGGACATGATCGATACCATCACGTGAGTGCCCCGCAGCGACCGTCCCCGCGGCGACTGCCCCCGCGCTGTCCCGTCCACTCTGCCGAGAGCCAGGCCGCATGGTGAGGCGCGTGTGCCTCTGGGACCCCCTCCTCTGCATTTGGCTGGGATGGCATTTCTTCATCCGTGGCCGTCCCGGGCATTGTCGGGATGGCGTTAGTGGGGCGGGAGGAAATACGCTTTGTCGCGTAGCCAGGCCACGCATCCAGGGAGTCAGCCGGGTTCCGCTGAAGTAACTGCACGTGCTCGGCCTTGCGCGCCTTGGCGTCCAGGTGCCCCGTGCCGAGGGGCCTTCGAGGGAACAGGTGCGCGTCGCCTGGACACCGCGGGCCGGCTGTGTCCACTTCTCAGCCAGCCTGTCTCGTCCCGTCAGGCAGCGGGATGAAGAGTTAGGGACCCTCGGTCGGGGTAGGGACGGCGTGGGGCCGGGAGGCTGCGCCGGTGGCTGGAGCACCCCCGTGCCCACGTCTCAGCAGCTCAGAGGGGTGGGTGCAGCCCCGCAGGACGGGCTTAATTCACAGGGACCGCTGTCGGCATCCACACTCAGAGCTGAGAAGTGGCAGCAGCAGCGTCGTCTGGGGAACAAGAAAAGGGAGAGAGAGAGATGCAAACGAGGCGGCTCCGAAGTGTGGACAGGTGTGGAGGTGGGGTGTCCAGGAGGCAGGCAGCGCCCTCGGGGACAGGGGTGGGGGCCCTGCGGGCAGTGGGTCCCTGTGCCAGTGGTGGCGGGTCTGCGCCCACGCCAGGGTTGGGCCGGGAGAGGCCCCGGTGAGGCCAGCGTGCATCCAGACACTGGAGCCTCTGCCCTCGAGGGGGAGCTGCACTGGGGCAGGCGGGCAGGGCCGGGTAGGAAGCACAGGTGCGTCTCCCGGATGGTTCGGAGGCTCCCCCTTGCGACGGTGTCCTCTCCTGTCCCCGGCCGCGTCCCAGCCATCAGAGCGCCGGGCACCACGTGCCACGAATACGCCTGCGGTTCGCATCGCGTCCTTTGTCAGCATGTGACGTCCGCTCCGTCGTGCGTCACCCCTCGTGTCACAGCCCGTGCTGTCTTGTGTGACGTCGCGTGGGGCTCACGCCCAGCAGCTCTCACGTCGCGGCCACATCAATGTGGAGCACGGCCTGGGTCACGTCCTGTGTCGTTCTGGGACCTTCTGGGCCAAAGTGAGGTTGTGCAGGGGGAGGTGCGGGGAGGCAGGTGTCCACTCCCCCGTCAGCTGGTCAGGGGTGCGTTCCCGGCAGGGCCTGGCCAGGCTGCCGCCGACGGCTCGTGCCGTTGATGTCCCTGAGGGGGGTGACGCCGGCCGCCCCTGCTGGGGGCCTCCTGGGGGGACCTGGTGCCCCCGCCGCCCCCAGGTCTCCTTGGGTGGAGAGGCGCCCAGAGGCGTGCTTGGGACGCCTGGCTGCTCAGCGGGCTCTGGGCCTGCCCTGGTGCGCCCCACCTTCGCCGCACTTGGGCAGCCTCAGAGGGATTTCTGTGACCGTCTCCTGGCTGCCCCAACCCGGAGTTCTGCACCTCCCCTCGGGCGTGGCTGCTGCTGTGCCGTGTGGAGAGGTGGATCCGCCTCCTGTCTGCCCCCTGCTCCGTTCCCTCGGGGCGGTGGGGGCCCCTTGGCTGTGTCTCCTGTCCGCTGAGGCTGAGCTCCAGGCTCCCCAACCCTGTCGGCCCTGAGACCCGGCCTTGGCCTCGGAGGCCGCCCACCCCGGGGCCAGTGGGCATCTTCCCTGGCCTCAGGGGCTGCCGTCTGCGTCGGCTCCAGATCCCCAGAAGCTTCCATGGCCTCCTGGGATTCTGGGGCCCGGTCTCTGTCTCCAAAAACTGGGAGTGCGTGCTGGGCGCCGTCCCGGCTTGGACAGGGGCGAGGGCCACCAGAGCCACAGCTCGGAGCCGGCCTCCTGCCCACGGTGAGCCCCTCTTCCGTTCTCCGGGGGCCCCAGCGCAGGGCGCCGCCTGTATGCGTCCGCCGCACGGTGGGCCTCACGCAGGGACGGGCTCCTGGGGGGCCACTCCTGGCCTGCCGGTGGCCTCCCTCACCTGCCGCACCGCCCCCTTCTGACACAGAATCGTGCGCAAACGTGTGTATTTGTGTTTAGCCTGGAACTCTGTAAACGCGAAACTTGCCCGAGAAGAAGCGAGGAGCAGTGGCCAGGGCGGGTGTCTGGCCTCTGGCCGGGCTGTGTGCTGCTGTGCGTTGGGCCCACGGCCCCCCGGGAGGATGGCGGCTTCCTTCTGGGCAGGGCCTGTCAGTCTTCTCCCTCGGAGCCCCGAATGCGCAGCATCCCCGAGGCCCTGCTGCGGCCTGGATGGCTAGAGTGAGCTGTGGGCGACCGGCAGGAAGGTGGTGCTTGCAGACGCCCCTCACCAGGCCGCGGAGCGGTCGGCTCCAGCTGGGGGTCCTCGGCGCACGGGGGAGACCCAGAGCCGGGGGCTGGTTTGGGCCGGTTGTGGGATTCTTAGAGCATCTGCTGCAGACCCTGTGTGCGGTTCCAGGGTGCTCAGGGTCGGGGGATGCTGCTCCTTCGGCCCCGAGGGTGTTGCCTCTCTGGCAGTACACGCAGTCGAGGTGCAAACACGAGAGTCTCTGGACTTGTGAGCTCAGGACAGGCGTGTGAGGGGCTGGGTGTTTGCTGCCCCTGCATGAACATGGTAACGGTGATGGACGGCCTCTCCTCGAGGGCAGGTGTGTGCAGGCCCTGGCCGCCAGGGTTCTGAGCTCTCCTGAGGCTGGGGGGGGAAGGCGGGAGGACATGTGTGTTCCTGGTGCAGCGGGTGGGGGTGATCTTGTGCTCTACTCCATGGCAGGCACGTTCCCGTGGGAGTAACAGGCGGGAATGTTGGCACGCTCTGTGTTCAAGACCGCGCAGGGCGCTGATGTGGAAGCGGAGGCCCAGGGCTCCCTCCTTGCGGGGTGGGCGCCGCTCCTGGGGTTGGGGGCTCTCCGGTCGGGCTGGCCCTGGTGCTCTGCTGGGTCCCCATCAGCTGGAGCCTCAGTGCCCCCCTCCGCGGCTCCTCTGTCCCGGCCCCTGAGGCTGCAGAGCGTCGGGTCGCACAGCCACCAGCAAGCGGGTGCTGCCGTTGTGCCAAAGAGACGTTAGCCGGACACGCTTTGCTCCGGCTCTGGTGTTTGGGGTTACGTCTCTGTGAGACCTTCCCTGATGCGCGTTTTACTGAGAAGTGAGTGTCCCGGTAACTGCATCTGTTGGCAGATGTTTGAGGCAGAGCTTTCCAGAGCAGGTGAGGGTGTGTGGGTTATGGGATTTGGTTGGCAGCTGGCTGGGGTGCTGCGTGCCACACGTGGGTCCCCGCCTCCCCGTCCCTGGGCCCCTTCCTGGCTGCAGAGGCGGAAATGTGAAAAACGCTCAAGTAGACCATGTCCTGCTTTTCTCATTCAGGTTTCTCTGTCTTCCTTTCCTTTTGCAAATTTCAAAACAAAAAACAAAACAATTAAAAAAAAAAAAACCCAACCCAAATTTTAACCTCATTTTGTTTTTCTTGGCGCCTCTCACTAGAGGTTGGGAAATGAGTGATAAAGTTAAAATTGAGAGAAAATACGTTCATCACGTGTAAAAGTCAATAGGTATCAAGGACACACCGTTCAGACTCCCAAGTAACCCGTGCTGGCACGCGGACTTCTGGACGTGCACCGGGGACCCCGGACCCGATGCGAAACACTGTTGTTCTGGGGGCTGGGCCCTCGGTGGGTACAAGGGGCGGTGATGGGCGCCCGGCCACGGAAGGCTGGGCCAAGGGAGACGCGGTCCTCACGGCCTGGGGGAGGGGGTTCCTGCAAGGGCGACCGGCACCCAAAGGCCTTGGTGATGGGCCCTGGGGGATGGGGGTGAGGGCCTGGGAGGGCTCCCTGGAGGCTGCATCTCAGCTGGGCCAAGTCGTACTAGGAAGAAGGTGGGCGCACATGAATCAACTGCAGTTTTGAAGCAGGAGGGAGGTTGGTCCCTGAGCTCACGGGCTACCTGCTATGCTGGGCGGGTGGGGGTCTGCCCCGGGCTGGGCGCTGGTGGGGTTGGCTCCAGGGTGGCGGCCTGGCCCCTGCATGTCTGTGGTTTCCCTTGTGGCAGACTTGCTAACCACAGGGCCACCGTGTCCTACGCCGTGGCTCGGCCTCCTGGTGTGGTTGGGCTTTGCCGCTCATGCGGAATGCCCGTTGGACACCTGCTGTGGGGGCCACCTGTGGACAGACCAGGGCGGCAGAGGGGCTGGTCACCTGGCTCAGCGCTCCCTCTGGCACCTGACTGTGGCCGTGCGTCCCAGAGCCGGGCGGGGACCCCATGCTCCCGCCTGTCCGGGCTCCCCTCACGGGTGTACACGAGGGCCCAGCTCATGCCCGTGACCTGTTTCTTGCAGGTCGGTGGCCGAGGCCACTGAGGTGGATCTGAACATGCGTGTGGGGCTGCACACCGGCAGGGTCCTCTGCGGGGTCCTCGGCCTGCGCAAGTGGCAGTACGACGTGTGGTCCAACGACGTGACCCTGGCCAACGTCATGGAGGCCGCCGGCCTGCCCGGGTGAGTCGAGGGGAGGCGATGCGCTCCGGGCCAAAGGACTGGTGCAGGTGCTTCTCGGAACCACCTGGGAGGGGCTTGCGGGGGGCCCCCAGGACCCCCGGCCTCTGCAGGAGACACAGTGGACGGAGAGGAGGTCCGAGGCTCGGACCACCTGGTACTGTCACTTCTCTCTGCTCGTCCCCTGCGCTCACCCGAGGAAGGGGGGCCCCGTGGCCTCACTGTCTGGAGGGCACACCAGCTTCCTCCTGGCACTGCGTGTCCAAGTGCCTGGGCTGCCCCTGACACTGGGAGCCTGAGTCCTGGACACGCCCGCGGGGAGGGCCGCCTGCCGCTGCCTGCAGGCCCTGGGCATGGCGGGGCTGCTGTGTTGCAGGAAAGTCCACATCACGAAGACGACGCTGGCGTGTTTGAACGGTGACTATGAGGTGGAGCCGGGTCACGGGCACGAGAGGAACAGCTTCCTGAAAGCTCACAACATCGAAACGTTCTTCATTGTGCCGTCTCACCGGCGGAAGGTAGGCTCCGGGAGGGGGACGGGGCCCCCACTCGCCTGGTCCTGGGCCTGGGCCAGGCCTTCGGGGTGGATGAGCTCCTGGACCCCCAGGCGGAGCCCAGGGTCCTCTCGGGGGCGGGGCCACCCTGCAACCGCCCCCCCCCCCCCCCCCACTGACCTTCCTGGGCCTCTACTCCTCTCCAGCATGCCAGGTCAGTGGTGGGGCTGCTGAGTGCTGAGGGTGCCATGCATGCCAGACAGCCCGTGACCCGCATAGGGGGCTCAAGGGCTGTGTGCCCAAGGAAACGGATTTGGGTGTGATTAAGGGGGCCTAGTTCTTCCAGGGCTCAGGTGAAGGGTTCAGGGCACAGAGGAGGGTCTCAGGGCACAGGTGAGGGGCGCGGGACACAGACAGGGTTTCAAGGCACAGGCGGGGGGCATGGGGCATAGGCAAGGGGCATGGGGCACGGGGGGCGGGCGCGGGGCACAGGCAGGGGGGCGCGGCATACAGGCGGGGGTGGCGGGGCACAGGTGAGGGTCGCGGGACACAGGCAGGGGGCATGGGGCACAGGTGAGGGGCGGGGGGCACAGGTGAGGGGCAGGGGGCACAGAAAGGGGGCCATGGGGCACATGCGGAGTCTGGGGGCACAGGCAAGGGGCACGGGGCACAGGCGGGGAGAGCGGGGCACAGGCAGGGGGGATGAGGGGCACAGGCAAGGGGCGGGGGCACAGGCAGGGGGCGGGGGACTCAGGCAGGGGATGTGGGGCATAGGCATGGGTGGGGGGCACAGGCGAGGGGCAGGGGGCATATGTGAGGGATGTGGGGCACAGGTGAGGGGCAGGGGGCTCAGGCGGGGGATGCGGGGCACAGGCGGGGTTTGCAGGGCCTAGGCAGGGGTTATGGGGCAGAGGTGGGGAGCAGGGGGCACAGGAGATGGGCTGGGGGCACAGGCGGGGGGCGCTGGACACAGGTGGGGGTTGGGGTACAGGCGGGTGATGCGGGGCACAGGCAGGGGGCGAGGGGCACAGAAGCAGGAAGCAGGGGCACAGAAAGGGAGGCCACGGGGCACAGGTGGTGTCTGGGGGCTCAAGACGGTGTCTCAGGGCACAGGCAGGGGTCGCGGGGCACAGGCGAGGGGCGGGGGCGCAGACGAGGAATGGGGGGCACAGGTGAGGGGCAGGGGGCACAGGTGGGGGTTGCGGGGCACAGGTGGGTCGAGGGGCACCGGCGGCCCTGGTGCTCCTTCAGGACATAAGCAGGTCGGCTGCGAGGCAGAGCTTGAAGCTTCTCCGTCCTGCGTGTCCGCGGTTTGGGGCTGTGCAGGCCCTGTGACCTGGGGCCCACGGCCGAGGGGCTCCCTGAGCTCACTCCTGAAGCAGGGGCAGCTCTCGCGGGCCAGAGGAGGGCCGGGCGAGGGGTCGCCTAGGACCCCAGCACAGCAGCAGTCACCCAGGCAGGTGGGGCCTGCGGGGCAGGACCCCGGGGGTCTCTGGGCGCTGGTCCTCGGTCATCTGCCGCCCGCCAGCCAGCGACGTCCAGGCCTCCGGGTCCCTCTCTGGCCGGGCCCCAAGCCCCCCACTGCTGCAGGCCCAGCTCCGGGCCTCGCTCTGGGTCCAGAGGCCCCGGAAGGAGCCGAGAGCCGTCCCCCGCCGGTCCCGCTCGCCTGTTTGGCGTCCGTGTCCCCGTGAGGTCGTGCCCGGCCCGGGGGCAGCTCGGGGCTGCTCACGGGCCGTCCCCGGGCCACCTCTCTGCACAGATATTCCCAGGGCTCATCCTGTCCGACATCAAGCCAGCCAAGAGGATGAAATTCAAGACCGTGTGCTACCTGCTGGTTCAGCTCATGCACTGCCGGAAGATGTTCAAGGCGGAGATCCCGTTCTCCAACGTCATGACGTGTGAGGATGACGACAAGGTAGGAGGGCCGCCCGCGCCGTCCTTTGTGCTTCCTGACCGTGTGGATGCTGTCCGGGGCTGGGTGGCTTTCGTTTCCCTGTGAAAATCTTCCTATGCTCTTGCATTTTTTTTTTTCCATTTGGCATTCCCCGTGCTTCTCGGTAAATTCGTGCTCAGATCCTCGCTGCCGTCTGCAGGTTCACGGTCCTCAGATGCTCTGTCGTGAGGTCTGGAGCCCCGGCCACGGCCTGTGAGACCCGGCCGCTGTCCCACAGACCCGCCCTCGGCCCCCTCCTGTCCGTGGCCTCCTGCCAAGCACCTGCTTGCCTCTCCTCCGTGGCTAGATCGTGGAGTCCGCGGAAAGCGGCCTCCCCTGGGCTCCCCGCCTCATGACCTGGCTCCCGGGAGTTTCTAGTTTTCCCCTTGGGTTGGTCAGAGGCATCCTTGGGTTTTCTCCTCTTCTGCTGGGTTGGGGGACGGTGCCGCTCCGTGCGGGTCCCAGCATCTGCTTCAACCACATGGGCCTCCTGTCTGGGGGTGTGGGCGGAGACCCCAGCCCCTCCAGGGGCGACCCCGGTCCTCCGTGGGGGCAGGAAAAGCCTGGCGCATCGCCCCTTCCCCTCCTGTGTCCTTGCGTCCTGGGCCCCCCCAGCCCAGTGTGGCTCCGTCCACGACTGATTCCCGTTTCCCGACACCATGCCGTCTGTCCCCCGCCATCCTGGGTTTTGTGCAGTTACGAGGAATTCCATCCCTGCAGTTTTAGGGGCTTTTCATTCAGGAAGAAGCCAGATTCTGCTGGCTGGCACTCCCAGGGGTTTATGGCCTCTAAGGGTTTTTGTGGATTTGGCCATGAGCTCACGTTTGTGAGAATTTTGCTGGGATGTGAATTCCATCGGCACTGACTCCGCGCACCCCCCCATACGCGGGGGCTTCACGTGTGTGGCCGGTGGGTTTGGACATCCCAGGCGGGCAGGCATGTGCAAGAGTGTTCCTGAGAGCGGGTCCCGTCGGTGCAAAGCCACGTCTGAGAGCGTGGTCCTCACCGTCCCCCCCCACGGGGGGCAGGGTCTCCCCATGTCGGTGTTTACTGGTGGGGTTTTGGGGGGAAGCTTCCTGCCCATCTCGCTCAGGCCCTGTGTGGCTGCAGTCAGGATGACGGGCTCCGCAAGCTCTCTGGGTGCATCTGCCACCTGCCCGGCCTGGGTTCCCACGTCGTGAGGGCCCCTGGCGGCTTCCCTTTCTTACCACGTTCTTGTGCATCTGTAAGTGTGCCTGCGTGAGTGTCCATGCGTGTGCATGGCCGTGTGTGCACGAGAACACATGCCTGTGCACGTGCGCGCCGGCCCTTCCCTCCCTTCCTGTCGTCTGATGTCGCTGCTGGATTCCTGCCCCTCCTGGGAGCACAGGGCCATGTCCCTGAATCCTGGCCTAGCCCCTGACCCCTGAACCTCTGCAGTGCGGGATGCCTCTCAGGTGGGGCCGTGCACACCTGCCGACTCTGGTCCTTTGTCTGTTTGCTGGGGACAGCGGGTCCTGGCCTTGGTCGGGGGTCGCCCCCGGGGTGGAGACGGGGAGTGACAAGGCCGGTGGTTCTGAAGGGCGGGGGTACAGGCACCGAGGCCGGGCCAGGATGCCAGCTGGGGAGCTGGGGAGGTGGCTGTGGGGTGACCCTGCCGGGCAGGCCCTTCTGCCCACAAGCACTGTCCCCACTGCCCCCCAGGGCCTGTGTCCCCGTTGAGATGGGGTCTCTCACTGGCCCTGTGTCCCGGTCGTCCATGTCCAGGCCTGAGTCCTGCGCAGGCGCCCTTGTGTGTGGCCGGGGCTGGCTCTCTCGGTTTTCTGGACGAATGGTTGTAGCTCTGACTTTGGCGCCTCTTTTCCACCCTGTATTATTGTTATTATTGTTATTACTACTACTACTATTATTATTATTATTAGGTTTATTTATTTATTCATGAGAGAGAGAGAGAGAGAGAGACAGAGACACAGGCAGAGGGAGAAGCAGGCTCCATTCCTTGCAGGGAGCCTCATGCAGGACTCGATCCCGGGACCCTGGGGTCACGCCCTGAGCTGAAGGCAGACGCTCAACCGCTGAGCCCCCCAAATGCATGTCACTCGTGTGTGTGCTCAGGGCCGCTGTGAGTCAGCGTGGGCATCGTGCTGTTGTACAAACCCGCGGTCGTGGGGGCTTGACCAGGAGAGAGGTTAGCTTTCTTACACTTAAAGTGAATCTGCTCTTAAAGAGAGCAGGCAGGTGGGGGCCCACGTGGCAGCTTCATGATCATCTTGAGCCAGACCCGTGACCCTGTTCCGGCCTGCCTGTCTGCCGTCATCGCCACGTGGCCCAGCAGGGATGCTGGGGCTCTGGTCATTGCGTCCTTGTTTCAGCTGGCGGGAAGGACGCAGAGGAGGCAAGTCCATGTCGGCCCCCAAGCTGGCTCTCCTGCCCGCACAGCCCCGTTCCCCCCACGTCCCCGCAAGGCCTGGTGGCGAGCAGAGCGGGTCCGGGTCACCTCTCCTGCCCGGGGTCAGCCGGCCCAGTCCGGCCTCCCGACTTCCCGCAAGGGCCTCTTGCTCCCGGCGGCTCTGCCTCACCTGGGTCTCTGCGTGGATTCCGATGCTTCCCGCTGGCAGCACGCCGTGCCCCCCCTCGTTGTGGGTCGCAGACCGGGAAGCTGGAGCAGAGAGGTTAGGGGCACCCTCGGGCTGCACGGCTGGCCCGCACCCAGGGCTCTGCACCCAGGCCTCGAGCCTGCCCTCCGGCAGGTCAGGAAACAGGCTCAGGCGGCCAGAGTCTGCACCAAAACGGGCACGTTTCCTTGTGACCTTGGCTCTGACTTGTTTTCCGAGGAAACACGATTGTTGTGGAAAGTCCAGGGAAGAACGACAAAGAGGGAAAGCGTGGCCTTGCCGCGGGGCGGGGGGGGGTGGGGTGGGCGCGGCGGAGGTCCTGCCCTCGGAGCAGCTGGGCCCTGGTGGAGCACGGACCCGCTGCTGGTCGCGTGGGAGCAACCTGCCCAGCAGGGGTCGTGGGTGACGGCTCTGTCCTAACCTGTCCCACGTTCTCGCCAAGTTCCGGAGGGGGGCGGTGATGCGCCACCCTGGCCGCACGCAGGTCCGCGGTGGCGCCACGCAGTGTGCACACTGGGGCCCCCGGCGAGCTCCCTGAGGTCGCGGCTCCCCAGGATGGGTGCACCCGAGCTAGTGACGGGCGCCGCTGGGTGGTGCGTGTGGCTGTGCCCCGGGTCGTTCCCTCACACCACGATCCCCCTTCTGCTGTGCCACATGCCCCCCTCCCCAGCCCCCGGCCCCCCCCACGGACGGCTCTCCGTGCTGACCTCTGCACTGAGGACATCGTGGACGTGGACCCCGGGATGCGCCCCGTGACCCTGGCTCCTCCTCACTCGGGATGGAGCCCCGGGTCCCCCGTCCCCCCGTGGCCGGCTGGCGTTCCGTGGGGCGGGCGGGCCACCGTTTGCGGGACCCGTTGAAGGACGTTTAGCTTGTTCCCGACCGTGACTGTTAAAAATAAAACCGCAACATTCGCTGCGTTCTCTTTCGTGGGGACGTAAACGCTTATTATCTGGGACAGATGCCCAGCTTTGCCGCGGATGGGTCTTGTTTTTGGTTTTTGGTTTTTTTTAAGAAACCGCCAAACTGTTTCCAGAAAGACCGTCCCATACCACGTTCCCGGCAGCCACGTGTGCGAGACGCAGCTTCTGTGCGTCCAGCCAGCTTTGTGCGGTCTCTGTTTTAGAAAATGTTGGCTGTTCTAACACATGTGTAGTGACTTGCGTTTATTGGCATCTCCCAGGTGGCTCGTCATGCCAGCCACCTTTTCAAGTGCTTGTTTTCTGTCCGTATATTTTCTCTTCTTTGTTGGCAAAATGTCTGTCTGCTTTGTAATTGGAGTGGGTTGTTTTTTTTTTTTTTTGGTACTGTTGACTTTTCGCAGTTCTCGATGAATCCTGGATCTGATTCTACTGTCACACGTGTAGCTTGTCTTTCCGTCCCGTTCACAGTGTCTTTCCCAGGACAGAGGTTTCAAATTTCAAAGATGTCCGATTTACTGATATTTTTTTCCTTTCTGGACTGTGTTTCTGGTGTTCTAAGAATTTTCTATGTAGCCCAAACCCTAAAGATTATCTTCTAAAAGTTTATACTGCTATGTTTCTTCTTCTAAAAGTTTATACTGCTATGTTTTCTGGTTAAACTTATGGTGCATTTTGAATTAATCTTTTATATATACATATATTTTATCATATTTTTATTTTTACTTTTATTTTTATTTTTTTATTTTATTTTTATTTTTATTTTTTTTACATTTTTAAATTTAAGTTAGATTTGCCAACATATAGCATAACACCCAGTGCTCATCCCGTCAAGTGCCCCCCTCAGTGCCCGTCACCCAGTCACCCCCACCCCCCGCCCACCTCCCTTTCTTCCACCCCTTGTTCGTTTCCCAGAGTTAGGGGTCGTTTGTGGTTTGTCTGATTTTTCCCACTCATTTTCTCTCCTTTCCCTTTTATTCCCTTTCACTATTATTTATATTCCCCAAATGAATGAGACCATATAATGTTTGTCCTTCTCCGATTGACTCATTTCACTCAGCATAATACCCTCCAGTTCCATCCACGTTGAAGCAAATGGTGGGTATTTGTCGTTTCTAGTGGCTGAGGAATATTCCATTGTATACATAGACCACATCTTCTTTATCCATCATCTTTCTATGGACACCGAGGCTCCTTCCACAGTGTGGCTATTGTGGACATTGCTGCTAGAAACATTGGGGTGCAGGTGTCCCAGTGTTTCACTGCATCTGAATCTTTGGGGTAAATCCCCAACAGTGCAATTGCTGGGTCGTAGGGCAGGTCTAGTTTTAACTCTTTGAGGAAGCTCCACACAGTTTTCCAGGGTGGCTGCACCAGGTCACATTCCCACCAAAAGTGCAGGAGGGTTCCCCTTTCTCCACATCCTCTCCAACATTTGTGGTTTCCTGTCTGGCCAGTGTTCCCCATTCTCACTCTCATTGTGGTTTTGATCTGTATTTCCCTGATGGAAATACAGTGATGCGGAGCATTTTCTCATGTGCTTGTCAGCCACGTCTATGTCTTCCTCTGTGAGATTTCTCTTCATGTCTTTTGCCCATTTCAGGATTGGATTGTTTGTTTCTTGGGTGTTGAGTTTGATAAGTTCTTTTTATAACATGTGAGGTTTAGGTTGAGAGTTCCTTTTTTTGCGCAGGGATGACCAGTTGGTCCAGCACCCTTTGTTGACTCTTCCATTGAATTACTTCTGCAGTTAGTCAAATATCATTGACCATATTGGTGTGAGGCTGTTTCTGGACTCTCTATTCTGTAGATCTCTGTGTCTCTCCTGTCACCAGTGCTGTACTGCTCCAACCAGAGTAGATACACAATCAGTCTTAACCTTGGGTTGAGTGATTTTGAGAAAAATGAGCTATTCTCATCCCCTTCCTTTTCCATTTGTAGTTAAGATAAGCCTGTCTATCTATGAAAAAATTCCTGTTAGGATTTTGATAAGAATTACCTTAAACCCATGCACTGCGGGGCACCTGGGTGGCTCATTGGTTGAGCATCTGTCTTTGGCTTAGGCCCTGACCCGGGGTTCTGGGATCGAGTCCCACACTGGGCTCCCTGCATGGAGCCTGCTTGTCCCTCTGCCTGGGTTTCTGCCTCTTTCACTGTCTCTCATGAATAAGCAAATAAAATCTTTTTTTTTTAAGAACCTGTGCACATCAATATGAGGAGAATCGACAGCTTTACTGTGTCATGTCTTCTCATGGATGAGCACGTGTGTCCCTTTGTTCATTGAAATCTTTGATTTCTTTCATCAGTATCATATAGTCTTCAGCATACAAGTTGTGTATGTGTTAGATTTGTAGCTAGTACTTCGTTTTTCTCCATGAGTACATATGGCACTGAATTTTGACTTTGGTCTTCACATGCTGATTATTAGTTTAAGAAATACACTTATTTTTAGAGAGAATGAGAGTGCACAAGCAGGGGGAGGAACAGAGGGAGAAGGAGAAGCTCAAGCAGATTACCTGCTGAGCAGGGGGCCCAAAGTGAAGCTTCATCCCAGGACCCCGAGATCATGCCCAGAGCTGAAACCAAGATTCAGACGCCCAACTGACTGAGCCACCCAGGTGCCCCAAGAAATACCTTTTTTATGTTCATCTTGTATCCAGTGACCTTATGGAATTCATTTGTTCTAGAGTTGTTTCCTCCCCTACATAAAATTTTCTATGTACACCACTGTGGCATCTGCAAAGGGCCAGTTTTCTGATGTTCTTTTTTTCTTTTTCTTGCCCTATTGCAATGGCTGGGGTTGCTGAAAGCACTCCATCTTTCACCAGCGAGTATGACAGTAGCTGTCAGTATTCTGTAGATCTTCATCAAGTTGGAGAACTTCCCCTCCCTCCCTAGTTTTCTGATCTTGTTTATCAAGAATGAGTGTTGAATTTTGTCAGATTCAACTGTCAAATTTTCTGTGTTAATTGACAAAACCATGGGATTTTTTCTGTATTGCATCGATGTGCAGATGTGTAAAAGGATCTGCATCTCTATTCATGGTCATGGTGCATGCTTCTGTTCTTAGGCTGCCGAATTCTATTTGCTGTTTTGTTAAGGATTGTAGCATCGGTATTGAAAGAGATGGCCTGTAGTGTTCCTTTTTTTGTCTCGTCTCGGTCTGGCTTTGGTATCAGGATGATTCCGACTTTATATAAAGTGAGTTGGAAGGTGTTACCTTTTCTGTTTTCTGGAAGAGATGATATAGAATTGGTATTAATTCTTATTTAAATGTTGAGTAAAATTCTCCAGTGAAGCCACCTGGAGCTGGAGATTCATTTTTCGGGAACTTTACAGTTATGAGTTGAATTTCTTTAGTAAATTACAGGGCTAATCTCATAATCTTTCATGTTAGGTGAGTTGTGGTAGCGTGTGTGTTCCAAGTCGTTCATTGATCTGAGTCGTCAAATTAAGGTGTGTAATTGTTCACAGTATTTCCTTATTACCTTTTTGATGTCAGCAGAGTCTATAGTATAATTGTTTCATCCCCAGGTTTGTTAGTCTCTCTTTCTTTTTTTCTTTGTCATGCCTGCTGGAGATCTGTCAACTTTATTGATATTTTTCAAGAACCAACTTCTGTTTTCTTGCTCTGTGCTGGGTTCCGCCCGCATCCACACAGAGTGCCACATAAACGTCGCATGCCCGTATTTGCAGACGCAGGCGTCTCAGGGCCAGTGATGCGCTAAGTCACCTGGGATCTCAGGTGGTGGAGGCACGACCGCATCTCGGCCCCGCACCTGCACCCCCAGACAGCAGGCTGAGGGAGTGGAAGAGCTTTTTCTTCAATAAGTGGAGGATTTGACATTTTTTTCCCTCCATGGCGGCAGCGGAGGGCATTGAGAACCGCATCGGAGAAACTCAGAAACCGCTCATCGTTCTCTGCAAACGTCGTCTACACCACGCCGGGCACGCGCGTCAACAGGTACATCGGCCGCCTCCTGGAAGCACGCCAGATGGAGCTGGAGATGGCAGACCTGGACTTCTTCACCCTGAAGTACAAGCAGGCTGAGCGCGAGCGCAAGGTAGGTGGCAGGGGCCCCGGGAGCCACTCCCCCCACCCCTCTCCAGGCGGCGTGGTCCCCGGGTCTCGGGTGCCCCTGCGGGGACCTTGCGTGTGTCCTGGCAGCTGCAGCCACTGATGGGCGGTCTCCGTGTCTCCCAGTACCACCAGCTCCAGGACGAGTATTTCACCAGTGCCGTTGTGCTGGCGCTCATCCTCACCGCCCTTTTCGGCCTCGTCTACCTTCTCATCATCCCGCAGTAAGTGTGACAGGCCTGGCTGTCGGGGCAGGAGGGCGCCGGAGGTCCTTCCTCATCTGCTCGTTGCCCCCGTGGTCCCTGGCACCGGGACCGCACGAGCCACAGCCCGTTGTCCCCTGGTTGCAGTCAGCCGTCAGGCAGGCCCTGGTGGCACACGTGTGGGACGCTCACGCTCAGGTTCTCGTGTGTCATTTACACAGTCCTAAGACACAAGATATTTTCAGCGCCTTTCCATCCACCCAACGTGTACCCTTGACTTCAGGACAGATTTCGAGGGACGTTGATTTCTAGGTGCACGTCATCTTCAGATATGTTAAAGTGAGAAATAGTGGCCTCTGGAAAGGAAGAGAAATGTCGTAATTTAATCAGTTACCCAAAGTCCAAGTGAGTTTGGCAGTGTTTGTTTTCAGGAGGAAAGTCCACTTTCCTTCCAGAGAGGCCAGTTTCTTAGACCCCCTAGTGGAGTGGCTCTCCTCTGGTTTCCAGAGTTTCCAGAAAGCACAGGGAGCTGCTCCGTCCCCAGATGCTGTAAACACGGCGACCACCTGATGGCCCCGTGTGGGGATCAACCTTTTCCTAGAAAATCTGCTCCCAGATGACTTGGCCCAGGAGGGCAGTGCCCAGCGGCAGGTCCTCCATGAGGGAGGACCTCTCCATGGGCCCCGCTGGTTAGGAGTTGGGGGGAAGACAGAAAGGGACTTGGTGGAGAGGTCGAGGGCACTTGTCAGGCACACCTTGCTTGGCCCCAGCCCGCAGTGACCCTGCATCTTCTGTTCTAGGAACGTGGTTGTCCTCTTGCTCCTGGTATTCTGCATCTGCTTCCTGGTGGCCTGCGTCCTGTACCTGCACATCACTCGGGTCCAGGTGCGTGTGTGAGCGTATGTCCAGACCTGCCATTGCCTGGGTCCAGGTGCATGTGTGCATGTGTGCTTGTGTCCTGTACCTACACATCACTCAGGTCCAGGTGTGTGTGTGTGTGTGTGTGTGTGTGTGCGCGAGGTGTGTGGGTGCGTGTATCCTGTACCTGCATATCACCTGGATACAGGTAGTTATGTGTGCATGTGTCCTGTATCTGCACATCACTGAGGTCCAGGAGTGTGTGTGCATGTGTCCTGTGCCTGCACATCACCTGGGTCCAGGTGCTTGTTGTGTGTCTCCCTGACCTGCAATCCCCTGGCCCAGGTGTCTGTGTGCCTGTGTCCTGTACCTGCACATTACCTGGGTCCAGGTGCCTGTTGTACTTCTCCCTGACCTATGATCCATGTGGTCCAGATGTGTGTGCATGTGTGTCCTGTACATCACCTGGGTCCAGCTACTTATGTGTGCGTGTGTCCTGTACCTGGACATCACTCAGGTCCAGGAGTGTGTGTGCATATGTCCCGTACCTGTGCATGACCTAGATCCAGGTGTATGTGCGTGTGTGTGCCTTACACTCTGCTTGGGACAGGTACACATGTGTCTTGCATCTGTATATCACCTGGGCAGGTATGTGTATTTGCCTGTGTCCTTTACCTGCACATCACCTGGGCAGGTCCATGTGTGGCCTCCGCTTGTCCTCTTGACAGGACGGGTGGGGTGGTGGAGAGTAGCAGGAGCTCCTTCTGGGGGGGTTTCTCCCGGGTTTGGGGCAGATGTGCTGTTTTTTTTTTTTTCTGTATTACAACAATTTTCCACGCATGTGTTTGCTCCATGAGTGTATAAGCAAACTGACTGTGAAGATGAGCAGCGACCGGCCTCAAAGCTAGGACAGGCCCCGTGGAGTCCACGCGTGACCAGCGGCATGCAGGTGGCGCCCACGTCGGTCTCTGCGACCAGCAGTGTTCACTTTTCAGAAGAGCGCGTTACCCCTTTGCATGTGAGCGAATGCGTGCGCAGGCTCAGGAGTTGGGGGCGAGACGGGGGGCGGGTCTCAGCACCCGCGCTGGCAGTCCCCGCTCCTGCAGGGCTGTGGGCGTGCTGGCCGACGGGACCGTGGCTTCGCAGGTAACAGAAGAGCCAGCTCCCGTGGCATCTCCCGCAGAGAGCCCACGAGCTGCCCTCCCTGCACCCTGGCGTCTCCAGGCAGCCCCAGGGAGCAGTGTGTCCAAGCGCCCCGCGTAGGAGGGTCCCTCCCCAGGACCTGGCCTTCCTCCTCGGCTGGGCTGGTGCCCGTCCCCGGGGGAGTCTGGAAGCTGCGGGCCAGGAGAGCAGACGACACGAGTAGAAAGCAGGTGGCGGGCGGGCGCGGCCCCGCTGCCCGTTCCTGGCCACCCCCGCTCCCAGCTTCGGCGTCAGTCCCGTCCTCCTGCTGCTGCCGGGCCAGTGACCGCGGCCTCGGAGGTCCCAGGGCGCACACACCCGCTGGCTCCCGGCTGCGGGCAGCACTTGCTGCAGGGCAGGGGCCCGCAGGCTCGCTATCGGCGGGGTCCCGTGGGGCGGTTGGGGGGCCATCACCTGCCCCGGCGCGTGGAGTCCTGGCGCCGCAGCCCGCCCGCTTCCCCTTCCTCCACCGTCTGGCTTTCAAGACCTGGTGCTGCTGAGCCGGGTCCTCTGGAGTCCTCGGTCAGGAACCCGTCCCTCCAGTCACGCTGCTACCCTGCGCCTGGGCGGCCGTGGGCCAGGGGTGGTGGCTCTTCGGGGCCGGCACTGGGGGAGGAACCCTGGGCCCTCCTGTGCCGTGTCACAGGCAGCAGATCCGGGCTGGTCTTACCGTGCGCCTCTTGCTGTGTTTATGACCGAGGCTGAGAGTTCTGACGTTTCAACAAACGTTTCAGGGGTCACGGGGCGCCGCCAGGCCCGGACAGCGCCCCAGCCCCCAGGAGGATGCGCCCCGGCTCTGCAAGGGCGGCTGCCCAGTTGACACCATCCCTGAATCTTCAAAAGGCCATTTCTGCGTCGGCAAAGCTGCTGCGTCAGGATGGGGCGGGGGTGGGGTCGTGGCAAGAGCAGCAGCTCCAGGCCGTGGGGTCCCCTCCCCCCCCCGCCGTGAGAACGCCGGGCCGCAGTGGGCTCAGCAGCATGGCTGGGGCGAGGGGTCTGCTGGCTTTGGGGCCTGTCACTGGGCGGGGAGGGACCCTCGTTCCCGGCATCCCTTCCCGGGTCCCCGGTTGGGAGGAGCTCGGCGGGTCGGGGGCTCCCTGCATCTCTGGGGGCCACTGGGCCTCGGCGCTGGCCGCGGTTAGGTCGGCTGGGGCGAGTGGCCCCGTGTCCTGAATGTCACCTCCTCTGTGTCTGCAGAGCGGGCCGTCCCCGCCCCCATAATCACACCGCGTCTGCCGAGGTCCCCGTGGGTGCCGATCACACGGGACACGGGCACTTTCCACCCACTCAGACCGGTCTCTCCACATACGTGTGTTGTGGCGGTGGCTTCCTTGGCACACTGTTCTGGTCGTGCTCCGTCTGAGTCCCTGCCCGTCCCTCTGGGGCTGGGAGTCACCTATCGGGGCAGCCAGCTGCTCTGGGGGCTCCTGCCCGCCTGTGAGCTCGTGCATGGAGAAGGCCCACGAGCTGGTCTGTGTCCGCTGTGGGCTTGTTGCTGGTGGGCCTTGAGGTCCCCAGGGCGGGCAGGGGGCAGGGGAGACGCCTGGCTAGCGGGGGGGGGGGTGGGTGTGAGTAGCAGGAACCCTGGGGCCCTGCGAGTGTGAGCAGATGACTGCCCACATCTCCGTTCTCGTGCGGTGGGGGTCCTGGCACGGAGCACCCGGCCAGGCAGGGGTCCGCGACCCTGAGCAGGGCCCGCGAGGAGGATCCAGGTCGCGCGAGGCCATAGCGCCCCGTGGTTCCTGCGGGCCCGCGTCCTAGCCCTGGCATGCTCTCTGCACCCGGCGAGGCGGTGTGCCCGGCCCTGTGCGCTCCACTGTGCTCAGTGGCCCCGAGGCCTGGGTCCCAAGACACCGGATCCCTGGATGTCACCGTGCGCTGTGGAGTGAGTGCGGGGGAGCCAGCGCCCGGGCAGCCGAGGGAGTGGAACCGGGCTGCCCGCAGTGTGGACGGAGTGACAGGCGCTCAGCGGGCGCCCCGGGTCGGAGGTGACCGAGGCCAGCCCCCGGCGGCTCGCTGGCTCTCTCGTTTCTGCAGAGCGTCGTGTGGCGCTGGCACGTGGGCGGTGGGAGCAGAGCTGTCCTGTGTGAGTGCATCCAGGACTCGTAAGTCCCTGCCCATCCGTAGGACATGCGGGAGCGGCTAGCGCCCGCCGCGTATGCCTTCAGTGAGTAGAGCTCGGAAGGAGGGCCAGACCGGGGGAGCCACGGGGGCAGATTGTGTCCTCTGTTCAGCATCGTCGTAGGAAGGCGCCACCGCTTGGCCAGTTGGCTGCCAAATGGGAACGGTGCATCCACCCCCCAGGCTGCCCCCGCCTCTGAGCCCCGCCTGCACACTCCAGGCCGCCTCCCGCTTCAGCCTCCCTGCACCCCGGGCACAGCTTGCTGAGCGTTGGCCGGTGGCCCTCCAGTCACCAGAGGCCACCAGAGGCCAGGCCTGGGCAGTGCTCCCAGGGGCTCCTGATGTCCACAGCGGGAGGAGCCCCCCTTACCCCATGTTTGCTGAGCGAATGCGTGAGCTGCGTATGCCTTGTCGGCCGGGCGAGAGTCCGTGGGCACATCTCCGTCCCGGCCGGGGGCGGACACGAGATTGGACAGGGAGGGAGGTGGCCAGCGCCAGGTGTGAGCAGTCGGGGCTGGCGCCGCTGCAGGGGGCTCCTCTCCCTGAGATCTGGGGGCCCAGCGTGTCTGTGCGGTGCGGCAGCGTCGGACTCAGGAATCCCGGACGGAATCTGGAACCAAGGCTGCGCCGTGGGAGCCGCGTAGGACGTGGAAGGCCAGCTGGTGGGGACAGGAGGGTTGGGACTTCCCCAGGGGAGGGCCGCGGAGGGGGCCGGCCCTGGCTGGCTGCGGGTCTCGTCAGCGTCTTGTGCAGGGTCCCTGCGGTCTTTATTTTAGTTTTTGTTTCGAATTTCACGAGCGTGAATCTAAAAAGAACTTTGCGCTTTTATCCACGAAGTCACGTGTTGACTATTGCAAACTGTATTTCAGCTGCCTTCTTTCTTTTAAAAAGATTTTATTTATTTGGGAGAGAGCAAGAAAGCACAATTTCGGGGACGGGCAGAGGGAGAGGGAGAAGCAGACTCCTTCCTGAGCCGGGAGCCCGATGTGGGACTCGGTCCCAGGACCCTGAGATCATGACCTGAGCTGCCCAGGTTCCCCCAAACAGATTTAAAATAAAATTTCTAGTAACGGGATCCCTGGGTGGCGCAGCGGTTTGGCGCCTGCCTTTGGCCCAGGGCGCGATCCTGGAGACCCGGGATCGAATCCCACGTCGGGCTCCCGGTGCATGGAGCCTGCTTCTCCCTCTGCCTGTGTCTCTGCCTCTCTCTCTCTCTGTGTATCATAAATAAAAAAAAAATTTTTTTTAAATTTCTAGTAACAAAAACAGCGTAAAACCTATGTGAATAACCTAAAACTTAAAGTACCTAAAAAAGACACAAGTATGTGTAAATCCTTGTTATTTAATATAATAAATAACAATATATAAACTTAAAAAATACATAACATAGTAAAGATTTAATGCAATAAAAATGTCAAATTAATCCGTTCATTCCAGTGCCAGAATCACAGCGTGGGGCACACGGTGGCAGGTGTGGTGGTTTTTCACTGAAAGACAGTAGATTTTGTTTCTTTTAATTTTGGCAGCGTCACCTGGGAGAGGAAGCCTGGGCACAGCTGAGATGTGTGGAGGGGGGGCCTGGGTGGGGAACCAGCGGCACCAGGGCGCAGCCCATTCTGTGCTGTGACCGTTCCTGCGACCCGAACCAACTCTAAGAAACGCCTGTGTTCACAGTAATGTGTTTTATTGTCCAGTGTTTTCCCGGATGCCTGACCATCCAGATCCGCACCGTCTTGTGTATTTTCATAGTGGTCTTGATCTACTCCGTGGCCCAAGGATGTGTGGTGAGCATGTCCGCAGGCGGCAGGGTGTTGCGGGGGGAGCCCCGCGAGGTGTGCAGGGCTGAGGGGGGCTGTCTCCGGGTGAAGGGACACCCAGCCCCTCCCCAGTGCGCAGTAGAAGCTGGGGCAGGAGTCAGGGCAGGGGTGGGGCGCTGAGTACCAGGAGGGAGGCAGGGCCGCAGTGACGGTAGGGGGGCCGAGAGGGCACGGGCGGTCTGGGGGGCGAGGGGGTCTCTTGCTTCTCCCAGCCTACACTGGGAGGAGCCTGGAGGGCACAGCAAGGGGGGGCGGGCGGCACCTGGGGGCATCCCCTCCTTCCCATAGGAAACTGTAGCAGCGGGTGGGGGGTGCAGGTGGGGCTGAGAGCAGCTGGTCCTGAGCCCCTGTCTCCCTGCCACCCCTGCCCCTGGCTCCTCCTCCCCTGCCCCTCCACCCCTGCTCTTCTGCCCCTGGCTCCTCCTCCCCTGCCCCCTCTGCCCCTGCCTCCTCTGGCCCTGCTTTCTCTGCTCCTCCTCCCCCTTCACCCCCGCCCCCTCCTCCCCCTCCCCCTCCGCCCCTGCCCCCTCCACCCCTCCGCCCCCTCCAGGTGGGCTGTCTGCCCTGGGCCTGGAGCTCCAGCCCCAACAGGACCCTGGTGGTCCTGACGCCCGGCGGCCAGAGCGCACTGCTGCCCGCTGCGCCCTGCGAGTCTGCGCCCCACGCTCTGCTCTGCGGCCTGGTGGGCACGCTCCCACTGGCCATCTTCCTGCGAGTGTCCTCCCTGCCCAAAATGATCCTGCTCCTCGTGCTCACCGCATCCTACATCCTGGTCCTGGAGCTCAGCGGCTACACCCGGGCCTCGGGGTAGGTGCGCTGCTGCCGGGCCCCCCTGACACACGCGTCGGGTGCTGCCTGCTTCCGCGGCTTCTCCGTGTGTCCATTTGGGCCCAGGGCCAGCGAAGCCTCAGTTCGGGCGGGAGGTGCTGCAGCCGGGCCGGTGGCAGGTGCTGCCGACTGGCCTGCCCCGGGGGCACGTGGACGGGTCTTGGTACTGAAGAGGTTTCCCTCCTCACCCCCCCGACCCCCCCAGGGGCAGCGCGGTGTCCGGGCGCAGCTTCGAGCCCATCATGGCCATCCTGCTGTTCTCGTGCACGCTGGCCCTGCACGCCCGGCAGGTGGACGTCAAGCTGCGGCTGGACTACCTCTGGACGGCACAGGCAAGAGGCGCTCCGTGTGCTCCACGGAGGGTGGGGTGCGGCAAAGGAGCCCCTGGGGAGGGGCCGTGCGGGTGGAGGGGCTAGTGCTGGGGCAGGACGGGGACCAGGGGAAGCTGGGCACAGCCCCATGAGCCGCGCCTGACAGGCACAGGAGTTTGGTGGCATCCTGAGCAGTGAGCTCCCCATCCCCAGAGGCGTCTGGCAGTAGGGCTGCCGCGCAGAGTGGCTCAGCCTTTGCTGCGCTGCACGGGACAGCGGGTCTCCCCAGGGTCATGGGAGTGTCCAGAAAACACTGACTCTTGCACCGCCCACCCAAGTTAGTAGGTGTGCTGGTGCAGGTATGCGAGCTGTCAGCCCCGAGCCCGGGGAGGGAGGGGATGACTACCGGAGGCGTGGGCTGTGCACCTGCCAGGTGACCAGCACACCGGTGCATGTCTGGGCCAGCCGGGCATGCGCGAGGGGCCCCCCTCGCCTCTGGATGGGAGGCCTTCCGGCCTGCTGGACAAGTCCACCCGTGCCACTTGCAGACGTCTGGACCCTGGGTGGAGGGCCTCCCTTGGCTTCCCCGGCTAGAAGTGGGCAGGGGGCACGCCCTAGAACAGAGACGGTGGATGCGAGCTCTCAGGAGCTTTCTAATCCTGATGTATTACGAAGTTGCTCTCTAGCGTCTGAGGCATTTAATTGTGTCTGGTCTTCATGGCAGCCCTGCCCAGAGCATGGGCCTGCAGGTGGGGAGCAGGGCAGTGATGTGACGTGCTTGGGCCCGGGTGGCTGGTACATGGCCCAGCGGGGAGGAGCCAGGGTCTGGGTGGTGTCCGGAGCAGGGGGGCAGTCGCCTCATCCTGGGAGCCCCGTGTCCAGCCTGGGGCCCCCCTGGGGACCAGGATGCAGGGAGAGCCAGTGTTCGATGCCAGACAGGTGGAGCCCAGAGGATTGGGGGGTGAGGTCGCCCTCGCCGAAGAAGACCATGGGCTGCAGAGACCAGCACGGACACCTGGAAGTGATGTTTGGTGGCCGTGTGGGCGCCCTGTGGCCTGGTCCGAGTGACACATAAAACCTTCCAGCCTGGGTGGGGATATAGTGATTAGTTCCCCACCAGGACTGGCTTGGTGGCGGGCCTGGCACGCAGTGAGCGCTCGGTGCGGCTGGGCGGCCTCCGGACGCCGCCTTGTTCATCTCTTGGGACGCTCCACCTGCAGGAGCCAGTCTGATACTTCTTCTCTGGTTTTGTTAACCTGGGAAAGACAGGTCCCGGCTACGGATGTCCGGGCAGGATGCGTGTTCGGGACTGTGAGGGGTGATCCCGTTCCTCTGGGTAGACAGAGGAGGGAAGACCCGTGTGCGTGCACGTGTGCGCACCCGAGTACATAGGGAGTCTGCACACACGTCCATATGCTGGGGAGCAACAGCCTAATTATTCTTTTCTGCGTAACACCTGCACTGAGGTTAAAACCACTCTCTTCACGCTTCATTCCTGTAAAGTATACGGTTCGGTGGTTTCCAGTGTATTTACAGACTTGGGCCGCCGTCGCAATGGTCAGTGTAGAGCATCTTCACGTTCCCAGAGAGCCCTGTCCCCAGCAGCGGTCACTCCCTACGTCTGCCGCCCCATCCCCGCGGATGTGTGTTTCTGCTCATTGCCCAACCCGCGTCTACTCTGGGCAGCCCACGCCCCCGAGTCCTGGGGAGACCCCTGATCTGAGGGGCTCACTGCCCGGTGCCGTCTTCACCGTACACCTGGATTCTGGGTTCTGGGTGGGCAGAGGCCCTGGAATGCTGAGCCCTCTGGACCCCTGTCCATGGGGCTGGGGCGCCCTGGGGGGGCGGGTGTACAGTGCTGGCTTGAGCCTCCCTGCAGACCGGGGTACGCCCCCGATGCTGGCTCTGTCCCACAAGGGACTTGAGCTGCCACCGTCATCCCACGTGAGGGCCCGACCACAGCCCGGATTGGGTGGGTCAGGGGTAGGACCGTCGGCTCACCTGAGATGGGCGGGTCTAGGGCCACTGCAGGCGCCCCGAGGCAGGCCACCAGACAAGACTCACGGCCTTCAGCCAAGGGACCCGGCCGGCCCTCCTTGACCGTGCCGGGAGGGGCCCAGCCGCGTTCTCCCCGGGCCTGCTGATGCTCCGCCCTGGCCAAGCCCGGAGGTCTCAGGTCGGAGCCGATGCCAGACAGACGGCCGCATACGTGGGCTCCCAGAAGGGAGACCCGACCGCTGCTGTTTGCCACAGCCTCACCAGGTGACGGAGCACAGCGTCTCTCGTGGGCTGTGCCAGGGGACTCAGGGGACCCTTGTCTGGCTGTGGCTGGCTGTCCAGGGGCACCGGGCTGGCTGGTCCCTAGAGGTGCCCACCCCGCGGTCAGCTGGCCCGTGTGGTTTCAGGTCTTTAGTTGTGATTAGCTACTCAGCTTGAGGAGAGCAGTCAGGGTGCGCTGGAGAGCCGGGTTGGCCTGGCGTGTGCGCATCTGGCTTCCGGCTTGTTCACCAGGCACCTGCCGTGCGGCCAGCGCCACAGACAGAGGCTGCGGTGCCCCGTCTGGGTTGGCAGGTGCTCTTCTCGGTGTCCCTTTAGATGGTGTAAGCCCAGTGTTTGGGCCTGCCCTGGGGTTCCCCACTGACAACACCCCGGGCCCCCACCTCTCGGTGAGTTTTCCGGGGAGCTCAGTGGCAGGGAGACCCTCCACGCGTCACTGGGAAGGGGTGCCTACATGCGACACACTGACATATTTTCCCAAGGACGTGTAACGGGAAAGGGCACCTCACCTTCCTGTAAACCCAGCAAAACAAGGACATTTCTCGACTTTGCCCGCTTGCCCTGTGGGTCCGTAAGCCTGTCACGCAGACATCACAGTGTCTCACGCCGTTGTGGAACGGTCAGGCCAGGCCTGGGGGTTAATTATTTTCAGACCCCGGGTGGTCACAGGAGCCTGCATGTGTGCCAGAGCCGTGTTTCCTTTGGATTCCCCAGACGATCGGGATGCGACCTTAGTTTGGATGATAGTAGGGCAACTTGTTCCTGCTCAGGGAATGCCTGTCTCGGGAGGGTGATTCCCGTCGGTGGTGGCGCCGTATTGGCGGCACTCGGAGGGAAGGTGGCCCGGCGTGGCCTTGCCTGTCATGCGGGAACGGTTCTGTGTGTTGTTGGATTCGCTTTGCCAAAACGTGGTAAGGGGATGTGCGTCGGCGCTCGTGAATAATGTAGTTCTCTCATTGTCTTTTATTTATTTATTTATTTATTTATGTATTTATTTATTCGTTCATTCATTCATTTATTTACTTATTTATTTTTGTAAATTTATTTTCTGTTGGTGTTCAATTTGCCAACATATAGGTTGTTCTCATTCTTTTTAAAAATTTATTTATTTATTTATTTATTTATTTATTTATTTATTTTCGTGGATTTATTTTCTATTGGTGTTCAGTTTGCCAACATATAGGTTGTTCTCTCATTTTCTTTTTTTAATTTTTATTTATTTATTTATGTATGTATTTATTTATTTATTTATTTTTGTGAATTTATTTTTTATTGGTGTTCAGTTTGCCAACATATAGGTTGTTCTCTCATTTTCTAGGCCAGACAAGGCTTTGAGGTCAGAGCGAAGCAGGCCTCACCAGTGGGGACCTGTTCCTTCCTTTGCGGGTTTCTGGAAGAGTTCGTAGAATTGGTGCCATTTCTTCCTCAGACGTTTTGGGAAGTGAAGCCCTTCGGCTTCGATTTGTACGTCTATCTTTAGAGTAGGAAGGTTTTAACTAAAATGAACTTCTCTAAAGATAAAGGGCCATGCTTTCCTTTTTTTTTTTTTTTTTTTTTCTTTTTTGAGGTAGCTTTGGGAACTTATGTTATTCCCTGGATGTTGTTCATTCGATTATCACAAACTTGTCTTTACTATTCCCTTCTTACCCACTTTACCATTTGTAGGATTTGTTGTGACATCCCCTCTCTCCTGATGTAGGATTGTGTAGACTCTTTTTTTTTTTTTTTTTTGATCAATGTGACTAGAAGTTGATACATTTTATTGATCTCAAGAAATAGCTTTTGGTCTTACTGATCTTTCTCTTTTGAGTTTCCAATGTCATTGAATTCTACTCTGATCTTTATTTTCTTCTGATAACTTTGGGGTTAATTTACTCATATTCTCTAGTTTCTCAAGATGATTTGTACTTTCTCTAACTCAGTGGTTTTATTATACATTTTCCTCCAAGTGCTGCTTAATTCACAAATTTTGACATTAAATGTCATTTCATTTTCCTTTGGCTCAAAGATCTTTGTTGTTGTTGTTGTTGTTGTTGTTCTTCTTCTTCTTCTTCTTCTTCAGACCAAGAGTTATGAAGACATACATTCTTTTGTTGAAAATTTCCCAGGGATCTTTCTGTTACTGACTTTTCCTTAGTTGTACTGTGGTCAGAGATTATGCCTTGACTTCTTTTAGATTTCTTGAGAAAGAGGGGCATGTGGGTGGCTCAGTTAAGCTGCTGAACTGATTCTTGAGAATTCTATCATCCATGTTCCATTTTGTGGCTGTTGGATGGTGTGGTTTTTAAAAATTTATTTTAATTTTTTAATTTTTTATTTTTTTCGATGGTGTGTTTCATGAATGCCAATGAGGCCACCCTGGCCGAGGATGCTCATAGGTCTTCTATGCCCTAATGGACTTTATGCCCAGATATTCTACCAATTTTTGAGAGAATGATGTTGAAATCTCCCGTTGTACCCATAGACAGAATTTTGTGCGGTTCTACCAATTTTTCCTTCGTGTATTTTGGCAATTCATTATTAGGTGCATAATAAATGTTTAGGATGAGGATGTCCTCTTGGTAAGTTGGAACCTTTGTCCCCTTTATCACTATGGAAAGAGCTGCTTTTCCCAGGTAATGTGCTTGGCTCTGCAATATACTTTACATGATATTATATAGGTAATCCTGCTCCCTTTATATATTTTTCCCATCATTTTACTTTTAACTTATTTATATCTTTTTACTTAAGGTGGGTTTCTCATAAGCAAAACAAAATTGGACCAACATACAATTGGACCTTGCCTTCTTATCCAACTTATAAATCTCTGCTTTTTAAATTGAGCTGTTCAGACCATTTATAATTAATATGATTATTGATGCATTGGATTTTAATCTTTTATCTTGCTGTCTCCTATTTGTCATGTCTGCCCATCTGTTCTTTGTGGTTTTTTCCCTCTTTTTCTGGCTGCTTTGGATTAAATATTTTTGTTATTCTATTAAAATATAAAAGAGTATTTATTATTCCATTTATAATTAGTATTGATTACTTTATTAATAGTTATAATTCATTTGTCTCTCTTGCTTTCCCTCTTCTTTTTCCCTTCCTCTTTTTATTAGCTGCATTCTTTGAAGTATTATTTCTTTTAGGTTTCAAGTTTTTATATAAATTCGATGGTTAAATATAGCTATTATTAGTTTCAAGGGTAGAATTTAGTGATCCATCACTTACACATAATGCTCAGTGCTCATCACAGGTGCCCTCCTTAATACCCACTCCCTCTCCCCCCTCGCCTCAGCAACCCTCAGCGTGTTCTCTGTAACTAAGAATCTGTTTCCTGGTTTGCGTCTCTCTCTTTTCTCTCCCTGTGTTCATCTGTTTCATTTCTTACATTCCATACATGAGTGAAATTATATGGTGTTTGTCTTTCTCTGTCTTTCTCTTAATATACTATTGATTGGATTTGCCAGTATCTTGTTTTTACATCCATGTTCATCAGGGATTTTGGCCCATAGATCTCTTTTTTACTTATTTCACTTAGCATAATACGCTCTAGCTCCATCCAGGATGTTGCAAATGGCAAGATTTCATTCTTTTTGGATGGCCCAGTAGTATTCCATTGTATATGTAGACCACATCTTTTTTGTTTTTGTTTTTACGTTTGTTTTTATTAAAATTCGATTTTCCACCATATAGTATAACATCCAGTGGTCGTCCAACCAAGTGCCCTCCTCAGTCACCCAGCTACCCCATTCCCCTACCCACCTCCCCTTCTGCAACCCTTTGTTTCTTTCCCAGAGTTAGGAGTCTCTCACGGTTTGTCTCCCTCTCTAATTTTTCTCGCTCAGTTCCCCTCCTTTTCCTTATAATCTCTTTCACTGTTTCTTATATTCCACATATGAGTGAAACCATATGATGATTGTCCTTCTCCAGTTGACTTTTTCACTCATCATAATACCTTCCAGTTCCATCCACATCGAAGCAAATGGTGGGTATTTGTCCTTTCTGATGGCGGAGTAATATTCCATCGTATACATAGACCGCATCTTTATCCATTCATCTGTTGAAGGACATCTCAGCTCCTTCCACAGTGTGGCTATTTTGGACATTGCTGCTGTAAACATCGGGGTGCAGGTGTCCCAGCATTTCACTGCATCTGTATCTTTGGGGTAAATCCCCAGCAGTGCAGTTGCTGGGCCGTAGGGTAGCTCTATTTTTAACTTCTTGAGGAGCCTCCACACAGTTTTCCAGAGTGGCTGCACCAGTTCACGTTCCCACCAACAGTGGGAGGAGGGTCCCCCTCTCTCTACATCCTCTCCAACGTGTGTTGTTTCCTGTCTTGTTAATTTTCACCATTCTCACTGGGGTGAGACCACATCTTTATCCATGCACGTTGATAAACATTTAGGCTCTCTTGATAGTTTGGCTATTGTTGATAATGCTGCTATAAACATCAGGGGGCATATACCCCTTCGAATCAGTATTTTTGTATCTTTTGGGTAAATACCTAGTAGTGCAATTGCTGGATCTTAGGGTAGTACTATTTTAAGTCTTTGAGGAAACTCCATACTGTTTTCCAGAGTGGCTGTACCAGTTTTCATTCCCACCAGCAATGAAAGAGGGTTCTCCTTTCTTTACCTACTCACCGACACTTGTTGCTTCTTGTGTTGTTAATTTTGGCCATTCTGACAGGTGTGAGATGATGTCTCATCATGGTTTGATTTGTATTCCCCTGATGATGAGTGATGTTGAATATCTTTTCATGTGTCTGTTGGCCATCTGTGTGGCTTATTTGGAAAAATGTCTATTTGTGTCTTCTGCCTATTTCCTAGCTGGATTATTTGTTTTTTGGTGTGTTGAGTTTGATAAGTTCTCTATAGATTTTGGATCATAACCCTTTATCAGGTATGTCATTTGTAAACATCTTGTCCCATTCTGTAGGCTGCCTTTTAGTTTCATTGATTGTTTCCTTCATTGTGCAGAAGATTTTTATCTTGATGAAGTCCCAATAGTTCACTTTTAGCTTTGTTTCCCTTTCCTCTGGAGACATGTCTAGGAAGAAATTACTATGGCCAATATCAGGGAGGTTACTCTGTTTCTCTTCTGGGATTTTTATGGTTTCAAATTTATTTTGAATAAATTAATTGGTCTGTAGTATGTAAGAAAGTGGTCCAGTTTCATTCTTCTGCATGTGGTTGTCCAGTTTTCCCTACGCCATTTGCTGAAGAGACGGTCTTTTTTTCCATAGGATATTCTCTCTTGCTTTGTTAAGGATTCGTTGACCATAGAGTTGAGGATCCATTTCTGGGCTCTCAATTCTGTTCCGCTGATCTATGTGTCTATTTTTGTGCCAGTACCATAGTGTCTTGATCGCAGCTTTGTAATAACAGCTTGAAGTCCAGAATTGTGATGCCTCCCACTTTGCTTTCTTTTTCAAGATTGCTTTAGCTATTTGGGTTTTTCTGTGGTTCCATACAAATTTGGGGATTGTTTGTTCTAGCTCTGTAAAAAGTGCTGGTGGTATTTTGATACGAATTACATTACATGTGTGGATTGCTTTGGGTAGTATAGATATTTTAACCATATGTGTTCTTCAAATCCATGAGCATGCAATTTTTTCCATTCCTTTGTGTTCGTTTCAGTTTCTTTCATGAGTGTTCTATAGCTTTAAGAGTATAGATCTTTTGCCTCTTTGGTTAGATTTATTGCTGGGTATCATATGTTTTTTGGCACAATCGTAAATGGAATCAATTCCTTGATTTCTCTTTCTGCTGCATTACTGGTGTACAAGAATACAACAGATTTCTGTACGTTGACATTGTATCCTGTGCTTTCCTGAATTTGTGTATCAGTTCTAGCAGTTTTTTGGTGGACTCTTTTGGGTTTTCTACATAAAGTATCATGCCTTCTGTAAATAGTGAAAGTTTGACTTCTTCCTTACCGATTTTGTTTCTTTTTGTTGTCTGATTGCTGAGGCGAGGACTTCCAGGACTATGTTGAATATCAGTGGTGGGAGTGGACATCCCTGTCTTGTTCCTGCCTGTAGAGGAGAAGCTCTCCTCCTCATTGAGGATGATATTAACTGTGGGGTTTTTTTTGTGTATAGCTTTTATGACGTTGAGGTATGTTCCCTCTGTCTCTATTTTGTTGAGGTTTTTTTTCAGGAAAGGATGCTGTATTTTGTCAAATGCTTTTTCTGTGTCTATTGAGAGGATCATATGGCTCTTATCCTTTCCTTATTAATGGGCTGTATCACACTGATTGATTTGCAAATATTGAGCCACTCTTGCAATTGCAAGCCAGGAATAAATCCCGCTGAATTGTGGTGAATGATTCTTTTAATATACTATTGATTGGATTTGCCAGTATCTTGTTTTTACATCCATGTTCATCAGGGATTTTGGCCCATAGATCTCTTTTTTACTAGAGTCCTTGGTTTTGGGATCAAGGTAATGTGAACCTTGTGGAAGGAGTTTGGAGATTTTCCTTCCATTTCTGTTTTTTGGAACAACTTGAGAATAGGTATTAACTCTTCTTTAAATGTCTGGTATAATTCCCCTGAGAAGCCATTTGTTTTTTTTTTTTTAATTTTTTTAAATTTACTTATGATAGCCACAGAGAGAGAGAGAGAGAGAGAGAGGCAGAGACACAGGCAGAGGGAGAAGCAGGCTCCATGCACCGGGAGCCCGACGTGGGATTCGATCCCGGGTCTCCAGGGTTGCTCCCTGGGCCAAAGGGAGGCGCCAAACCGCTGTGCCACCCAGGGATCCCCCTGAGAAGCCATTTGGCCCTAATGTTTTTTGGAAGATATTTGATGACTGATTCAATCCTTTGCTGGTTATGGGTCTGTTCAAGTTTTCTATTTCTTCCTGTTTCACTTTTGATAGTTTATATGTTTGTAGGAATTTATCCATTTCTTCCAGATTGCCCAATTTATTGGCATATAATTTTCATAATATTCTCTTTTAATTGCTTTTCTGTGATGTTGGTGGTTATTTCTCCTCCCTGATTTGTGATTTTATTTCTTTGAGCCCTTTTTTCTTTTTGATAAGTCTGCCATGGGGTTTATCACTTTTATTAGTTATTTCAAAGAATCAGCTTCTGGTTTAATTGATCTGTTCTACTGGTTTTGTTTATTTCTGAATCATTTATTTCTGTTCTAATCTTTATTATTTCCCCTCTTCTGGAGGCATTAGGTTTTGTTTTGTTTTGTTTTGTTTTGTGGCATTAGGTTTTTATTTGCTGTTCCTTTTCTAGTTCCTTTATGTGTAAAGTTAGATTGTGTATTTGAAAAATTTCTTGCTTCTTGAGGAAGGCCTGCATTGCCACATACTTCCGTCTTACGACTGCCTTTGCTGCATCCCAAAGGTTTGGACTGTTGTGTTTTCATTTCATTTGTTTCCATGTATTTTTTATTTTATCTTTTATTTCCTGGTTAACCTGTTCGTTCTTTAGTAGGATGTTCTTCAACCTCCATATATTTGTGTTCTTTCCAAATTTTTCTTATGGTTGACTTCAAGTTTCATAATGTTGTGGTCAGAAAATATTCATGGTATGATCTCAATCTTTTTGTACTCATTGAGGCCTGATTTGTGACGTGATCTATTCCGGAGAATGTTCCATGGGCACTTGAAAAGAATGTGTATTCTGCTGCTGTAGGATGGAATGTTCTGAATGAATTTGTGAAGTCCATCTGATCCAGTGTGTCAATCAAAGCCATTGTTTCCTTGTTGATTTTCTGCTGAGATAATCTGTCCATTGCTGTGAATGGGGTGTTGAAGGCCCCTACTATTTTTGTATTATTATCAATGAGTTCCTCCATGTTTGTTATTAATTGATTTATATATCTAAGTGCCTCCAAGTTGAGAGCATGACTACTTACAATTGTAGATCTTCTTGATGGATAGACCTCTTTATTATGATATAGTGTCCTTCTTCATCTCCATTTACAGTCTTTGGTTTAAAATCTAGTTTGTCTGGGCAGCCTGGGTGGCTCAACGGTTTAGCACCTGCCTTCGGTCCAGGGCGTGATCCTGGAGACCCGGGGTCAAGTCCCACATCAGGCTCCCTGCGTGGGGCCTGCTTCTCTCTCTGCCTGTGTCTCTGCTTCTCTCATTCTCTCTCTCTCTCTCTCTCTCTGTCTGTGTGTCTCTCATGAATAAATAAATAAAATCTTATAAAAAAAATAAAATCTAGTTTGTCTGATGTAAGGATGGCTACACCAGCTTTCTTTTGATGTCCGATGGTTCTCCATCCCCTTGCTTTCAATCTGCAGGTGTCTTTAGGTCCAAAATGAGGCTCTTATAGGCAACATATCAATGGGTCTTTTTAAAATCCATTCTGATACCCTATGTATTTTGGTTGGAACATTTAGTCCACTTGCATTCAGAATAATTATTGATAGATATAAGTTTAGTGCCAGTATATTACCTGTAAAGTCTTGTTTACAGAGACTTTACTCTGTACCTTTCTAGTCTTTGTCACTTTTGGTCTTTCCCACTGAGAGTCCCCTTTAATATTTCTTGCCCAGCAGGTTTAGTGGTCACAAACTACTTTAGTTTCTGTTTGTCTGGGAAACTCTGTCTCTCCTATTTTTTTTTCTATTCTTTTTTTCTTTCTTTCTTTTTTTTTTTTTTTGGCTCTCCTATTCTTAATGACAGCTTTGCTGGATAGAGTATCCTCTTGGCTGTAGATTTTTCCCTTTCAGCACATCGAGTATATCATGCCGCTCTCTTCTGGTCTGCTAAGTTTCTGTGGATAGATCTGCTGCTAATCCGATTTGTCTTCCCTTGTAGATTAGGGACTTCTTTTCTCTTGCTGCTCTTAAGATTTTTTCTTTGTCTCTGTGTTTTCCATATTTAACTACAGTGTGTCTTGGTGTTGGCCTGCTTTTGCTGATTTTGATGGAAGTTCTCTGTTTCTCCTGGATTTGCATGTCTGTTTCCTTCCCTAAATTAGGGAAGTTTTCAGCTATAATTTTTTTATTTTGGCATGGCTAGGTTTTAGGTCTTTGATCTCTGCAGTAAGAGACTCTCTGGTGTCCTCTATGCTTTTCTCAGGCCTAGCTAATATCCTTATGATTGTTGCTTTAAATTCTGGATCAGTACTTACATCTGCTTTGATCCCTGGCTATGACCTTTCCTTGTTTCATTTGGAATGAATTCCTCTGTTTTGGCATTTTGTCTCAGTCTCTGTCTTTTATGTGTTAGGAAAGCCTGGTATGTTTCCTGCTCCTGAGAGTAGTGGCTTTATGAAGAAGAGGTCATATAATGTCCAGGGCCTGGGATTCAGGAAGTGTCCTGGTGTGTGCTGTGTGCACTGTGCTGCGGTGTTCTGGCGGCTGCATCCTTCATGCCAGTTGTCTGCAGAGTGTCTCCTTGCCTGCAGTGGGCAGTGTTTGGACCTTGTCCAGCATGTGGCAAGTTTTAACTAGGTGTGCTCTGGTCTGCTTGTTAAAAGAGGCTAGATCCTGTTTGCACTAGAGCTGAAGCTTTGCGGCATTCTGTGGTCTTTAGATGTGGTGTGTGCAGGGGGTTTGTGCTGGTTTTCTTGGGGAGGGACCCACTGTTCTGCTTCTCAGGCTCACTCGCCCAGGAAAAGCAGCGCCTGCACCACAGGGGGCAGGGCTTGGTTTAGGCTGCCAGTGCTGGTGCTGTGCTGCTTACTGAAGTTAGTTTATGCTGACGGGTTGGGGAGAGAACTGATGCATGCAAGTCTTTTGTCCCGGGAGAAGCCGTGACACTTCTCCCAGATGTGCTCCAAGAAGGGGGAACTGTCTTTCCCAGTGTGTCCTAGGGGATTCTCCAATTGTGCCCTCCACTCCCGGGCTCTGCACCTTCCTTCTCCATAGGGGTGCTCACTGCAGTGCCCACCGGGCTCCATACTGGCCACACTGTGGACCTCTAGAACTCCAGTCTTTGAATCCCGCCAGTTGTAAAATCTTGTGAAAATCAGCCTCTCTTGTTTTCCCCATCATTGGCTTTGGGGAGTTGTTCCTGTGCATAGGCCTGTGTGCCCACCCTCCCACCCCCGTCTGTCTGTTGCCTGACTCTGTGACCAGGGTTCTTTCCCCACTGCAGTGCCCATAATCTGTTTCTCCCCAAACCACATCTCCCCACCTTCTACCATCCATGATGTGGCCTTTTCTCTCCCTCTTGTGCAGTTTGTTGTCAGTCCTAGATTGACTTCTTGGGTGTTCAGAATGAGTTGATACGTATCTAGCTGTGTTTGAGGGACGAGGCAAGAATGGGGTCCTCCTCCTATTCCACCATCTTAGCGCCCCCCACCCCCTGTGGTATTATTTCAGTGAATACTTATTATTGTCTCTCTTTAGTTGATGTTATTCTACCTACAACAGCATACATCTTTCTCCCATCCTAAGTTTTTGGTACAGACATCATAGATCTTATTTGGAAATATACAATAAACTCCAAAATATATTTTCCACCATAAATTTATTTAATTGTATTTTAAGGATATTTTATGCAAAGAAGTGGTATTTTTATGTATCTACAGAGTTGTGAATTCTGGTGCTTGTCATTCTTTGGTGAAGATCTAGGTTTCCATCTGGTACCCGCCTTCTTCCTGAAGGATCACTTTTAACATTTCTTGCAGGTCTGTTGGCAATTCATTCTTCCAACTCTCATGTGTCTGGAAACATCTTTATTTTGCCTTCATGATTGAAAGATAAGTGTGCTATAGGTCTGTAGGTTGACGATCCTTTTCCCTTTCACATTTTAAAGATAATCTCTTGTCTCTTGTCTGGCATTGCTTCCAGCGATTCATCAACCACCATCTTTCTGTGAGTAAATGTGTCCTTGTATCTGGTGGCTTTTGAAGATTTTCTCTTTATTCCTGGTTTTAAGTGGCTTGATTGTGATGTACCCTGATGTCATTTTTTGCTTGAGGTTTGGAGCATCTTGGATCTGTGCGTTTATAGATTTTAGTAAATTTGGAAAAATTTCATCCCTTATTTCTTCTGATGTTTTTCTGTCTCTGTCCTTCAAGGGCCTTGCCTGTGTGTGCATTAGGTATCTGGACGGTGTCCCACACCTCTCTCATGCTTTGGGCACACTCTGTTTCTCCCTCTTCTCAGTGCCTTCCACATTTGGTGTTTTTCACGTTTATCCTCATTTCTGCCGCAGCACCTAATATTACTTTTGCTAATCCCGTCTGTGCATTTCCCATCTCAGATTTTGTAGTTTTCATTTTTAGAATGTAGATTTGGGTCTCTTTCACATCTCCTCTGTATCTACTTACCATGTTTCCTCCAGCTTTTTTTTTTTTTAAGGTTTTATTTATTCACAAGAGAGACAGGCAGAGGGAGAGGTAGGCTCCCTGTAGGGAATCTGATGGGGGACTTGATCCCAGGACCCTGGGATCACAACCTGAGCCAAAGGGAGAAAGCCAACCACTGAGCCACCCAGGCACCTTTCCTCCAGTTTTTTTAACAAATTGTTTAACTCAGACCACCGACTGTACGCCTGTAGGTCGATGTCAACTGATAGTTGTCAACTCTTAGTTATGAGCTATAGTTTTCTGCTTCCCTGTCTGCTAATTTTTATTTTTATTTTTATTTTTTTTTTATTTATGATAGTCACAAAGAGAGAAAGAGAGAGAGGCAGAGACACAGGCAGAGGGAGAAGCAGGCTCCATGCACCGGGAGCCCGATGTGGGATTCGATCCCGGGTCCCCAGGATCGCGCCCTGGGCCAAAGGCAGGCGCCAAACCGCTGCGCCACCCAGGGATCCCTGTCTGCTAATTTTTAGTTAGATGTTATGGATTGTGAATTTTAGTTTCTGGGTACTAAGTATTTTTTTATGCCATAAATATCATTTTGATCCCTTTTTTGGGACCTAGATAAGTTCAAGTTGAGGCCTTAATAGAACAAAAAGGCAGAGCTGGATTCCAGCACCTCCTCCTGCACGGTTGAGCTGGGACATTGGTCTTCTGCCCTTGTTTCTCCTGGTCCTCAGGCCTTTGGGCTTGGACAGGAACCACCACTTGTTTTCCTAGCCATCCGGCTTGCAGACAGCAGAAGGTGGAACTGCTCAGCTCCATGATCTTGTGAGCCAAGTCCTGGTAATCTCTTCCTGTGTCTGCATATATTCTGTTGGTTCTTTTCTCCGGAGGATGCTAGTGCAGCATCAGCAGCTCTGTTCATAGTGAGTGTTCTGGAAATTAAGAAATGCACTCTCCTACTATTTGAGGAATAAGCTGGCAGTGACCATCTGCCTCCAGCCAGATGTCACTTCCAGGAGGATGCAGGGATGTCACTTCCCAGAAAGAGCATGATGGGCTGTTCATTTTGAGTGAGCATGTCCTTCATTCCAGGCACTAGGAGGGGTGTGCTGGTCTGGTTGGTTAAATTAGAAATCTTTGCAGCATTTTATGGGAGTCATGGTGATAGTCACAGCACATCTAGCCCACTGGTCACTATGCCAGCAGACCTGGGATCCATCAGGTTATGCTGTTTTGTTCTGTTCTATTGATGGAGAGACAGTGGCCCCAGCCTGCGAGCCCCTCTTCGGGTGCCACGTAACTGTAAGTGCACCCTGGGAAGTACTTTCTGAGATGTCAGCTCCCACATTCTTTCCCTTAATGTCCAGGGTCGGATTTTTTTTTTTTTTCAGGGTTGGATTTTGATGTATGAGAAGGGAAATGTCTTTTGAAAGAAGCTCTGCTGCAGAGGGAACAGCTTGAGAATGGGTGTTGGTTTTATCTCTCATGTGCTGGCAGGAATAGTGTGTGTCAGCTACACCAGCTCTTTCTCACCAACACTTAGAGTTTCCTGGCTGGTTAGGAAAATCTTACAAAAACGAGAATTTCACTGGGTGTTCCTCTTATTTGTTAAATATATCACAATACAACTTTTTCTACTTAACTTGTTTTTTTTTTTTAAGATTTTATTTATTTATTTATTCATGAGAGACAGGCAGAGAGAGAAGCAGGCCCCCTGCAGGGAGCCCGATGTGAGACTCCATCCCAGGACTCCAGGATCATGCCCTGAGCCAAAGACAGATGCTCAACCACTGAGCCACCCAGGCGTCCGTCTTCTGCTTAACTTGTAAGAAGATGGACATTTATCCATCATGTAACATAGACCTTTGCATCTGTGGATGGATTGAAAAACAGACAACGGTTTTTCCTCCCTGATTTGCTATGGATGTCAGTGAATTCTAAGTCAGTGGAAAGAAAATGAATTTTGAACTAAAGTTTTTGATCACAAAATGATAAACCAAGATTCTTTTATTTTACACAGTTGAAGTGCATTCACTTACGTTGCTTTCTTCAACACTGACAATATTTTGGGGAGAGCAAAATGGTTAGTGCCATTAGCAAATAAAACTGCCATCTTAAAAATATTTACTTTGTCTTTATCTTATCCTGTAAAAAACTTTCTTTTGTGTCAGTCATTGCACACCCGTTGACAGGTAATGAATTGCATGCTCCTAGGAGGGGTTCCTGGCTTCTTTCTGATGCCTCCATTTCTCCCATGGCCGCAGCCTCCCTTCCACAGAGGACAGCTTAGCCCATCTCCACCGGGTCTTGTAGCTTCTGGGCTCCTTCTCCTGTGCCCCCTGCTGCCTGACTGCATGCTGTGAGGAGGAGGATGAAGCCCATCCCATCGCCAGGCTCCTTGATAACTAATGGACCAGTGGACCACCCATGGTGGTTTCCCAGCACAGCCCCCCAGAGGAGGCCTAGGGCTGCTGACCGGGCCCCTCATCCTGGCTGCGCCCTCCCCTATGGTCCATGCATCTTCCTCCTCAGGCCAAGCTTCTGCAGCTCTGCCTCTGGGAGTCACTGCTTCTCACTATAACTGGTAGATGTTGTACTGAATTAATAGGAGCGGATGGTTCCAGGCTTAGCAGGTAGTAAACATGCTCCAAAGCCTTGATAAGTAAGAGCAGGGCCCTAAAACTGAGGACCTTCCATCCACTTTATGATGAGGAAGATGGGGCATGTCACCTGGCCATGATGCAAGACAGGAAGTGCGGAGTGGGGCCTCCAAGCCCCAGCTTTGATCACCAGGCTGCAGGCTCCCGATGAGGCATCGCTCTGCCACTGTTAGCACCCCTAAAGGCCAGTGTCCACAGGGCTGATGCAGCCCTTGAAATGTTCCTCAAATGGCCTCTCTCAGGTCAGGCTGGGGGCCAGGTTTGGGAGCTAGAGTGAATGACCAATGGCCCTCTGGTTGCTTCAGCTCATGGGCGGAGCTGTGGATGCTGGTTTCATTACTCTGTGCAAGGCCCTGAGGCTCAGAGGACCTTCACCTCCCCAGCAGCATAGCCACGGGACCCCCTTGGCCTTCGCCCCCTGCTCCCATGAGCCTATACCCAGCCGAGCTCCATTGGTGCTGCATCTGTTCCCAACCCCAGGTCCCCACAGGTCTCCCTGTCTCAGTGCCCAGGATGTGAATCCTGCTGGAAGTGGGGAGATTCTAGAGGAAATGGGGCTGCCTGCCTGGCTGTGGGCATCCTGAGTGACTGACACAAGTGGCAGTGCCCATGAATGTTCTAGGGCACATCAGGGGCTGCCTGGGGGGCAGCATGACCTGGGAGCAGGCTCGTGCCTCAGAGCTGCTACAGGTGTCTGGGTCCCAGAAGGTGGTGGGGAGTGTACTTTAGAAATGGAGTGGAGCCCCCCATTACCTGTCCTGTGGAGGTTACAGCTGATCAGGGTGGGGACTTACCCAGAAATCTGTGGCTCCTCTGGATCCCTGTGACAATGATGTAGCCGCTCTGCCTGGAGAAGAGGAGCTCTGGGGGGTGAAGAGGCGGCTTGTAGACCAGGGATCAGCACCCTTGGAGTTTAGTTTGGATGATTGGAAAGACCTGGGTGCTGTAGGAAAGGTAATTCATGGCCCTCGCTAACAGTGGTGAGGCAGATGTCATTTAGAGCCAGGGGACAGGTGCAGCGTAGGCAGGTGGGGTTCATTGCCGAGGAGCAGATCAGGGCCAGCAGAGAGAAATACGAAGGGCAGACGTCAGGGGCCAGAGGTCTGGTTGAGCTGACTCAGCAGGCCCGGGAAAGGCAGTCCAGGGCGTCAGATGCCACCCGGGAGGGAGGGGCTGAGGAGCCCCATCAAAGCTCAAGGTGGGAGCCTGGCTGGACTGCTGGTTCTGCTACCAGGTGATGCCCACGCAAGGCCAGGCTGGAAGGGGCTGGGGACGTGCTCAGCCTGGTCTGGGAGAGGCGGCCATTGGGAGTAACGAGCAAGGGGAAGAAGCCGGTGGGTGACGGAGGGTCTGTCCCCCAGGCAGAGGAAGAGAGGGATGACATGGAGAGGGTGAAGCTGGACAACAAGAGGATTCTCTTCAACCTCCTGCCGGCCCACGTAGCTCAGCACTTCCTCATGTCCAACCCCCGGAACATGGTGAGCACCTGCTCCTGGCTCCCGCCCCACCGAGCAGCTGCCCCCAGGGCGGAGGGGGGTCACAGGCCTGTGGCTGGAGCTCCCACCCAGAGGGACGTGCCCCCCACTTCTCTGCTTAAGATTGCAAAGCATGGCTGTTGCTGAGCCCGGGCCACACCGAGGCTGAGTGGGCTCCACGGGCAGCAGGCAGGGGCCAGACCTCAGGAGGCTCCAGGGCAAGGAAGTCCTTGTCCCGGGAGAGAGCAGAGCGCCTGTCACCCCACATGGGGGAGAATGGGCTTCCGGGGACCCGTGCTCGGGCCAGCCGGGCGGCCTGCTGAGTGAAGCTCTGCAACCACCCACAGAGCGGGACCCACTAATGCTGACTCCAAAATAAAGAGGCTCAGTCAGCAGTTTAGATCCTAAAGGTGCAGAGCCCAAGGCTCAGGCTGGCCGTCTCTGACCGTACATAGCTTCCAGGGCATCCTGTTCCTCCCGCTGGCCGGGGTAGCTCGGCAGGCCCCGGTCCTTCCCTGCCGCCCCCTCACGCACCCGCCGCGCTGCCTGGCACGCCGCTGACCTGACCTTTGCCTCCAGGACCTGTACTACCAGTCCTACTCGCAGGTGGGCGTCATGTTCGCCTCCATCCCCAACTTTGACGACTTCTACATCGAGCTGGATGGCAACAACATGGGCGTGGAGTGTCTGCGCCTCCTGAATGAGATCATTGCTGACTTTGACGAGGTGAGGGTGCCGGCCGTCCCCTGAGGACCACTCCTGAATGGTGCCCTGGAATGTGGCACATTCCCCGCACACATTGCTGGGAGGAAGCACATGCATTCGGTCCCCTTGGGGGTCCAAACTGATCCTCGCCATGGAGAAGGGCCTGCAGGCACTGAGTTCTGGTGGTGGGTGCTGGCCTCCGTCCCCTACCTCTTTTCCACGCCCTTGCTGGTGCCCCTCACATCAGCCTCGACCTTGTCTGGTGCCCACAACAGAAGAGACCCTCTGCTTCCCAGAACAGACTCTTCTGTGCTGGGGTTGCTCCTGCAGTGGCTTCTCTCAGATGTTACATCACATTTAACACTTTTGTGTTTTAAACAAAGCTCATGGACAAAGACTTTTACAAGGACCTGGAGAAGATCAAGACCATCGGGAGCACCTACATGGCTGCGGTGGGGCTGGCACCCACAACCGGGACCAAGGTGAGTGCTATCCAGGGCTTTGCTGCTCAGGAACTGGGTCTCAGCTCTGTCCCAAGCTTCTTTGAGATTCTGGGCAGATTCCCTGCTCTGAGCCCCAGTCAGCACAGCACTGGGTCAGGGCAGTGGCCTGTGGGCTGTCCATTCAGGGGCCAGCTTTCTCCAGACAGTCTCCCAGGGAAAGTCAGCACGAGGCCTGTCCCGGGGGCCTCCTCTGGCCCTGCCCTGCCCGCCCCACTGATCCCCTCCTCACCAGCCCTGCCTCCTCCCCACCAGCTGCACCCCAGTCCTGCCAGCTCAGCACCACGGAGTGTTCCCCTCCCCCAGTGCAGAACTGTGAATAAAGTCCTCAGGTTGCCCCTTAAAAAAGAGGCGGGGAAAGAAAGGAAGATGTAAAAAGAAATGCAATGAATGGAAAACGGTCACAAATACAAGAGGTACTAATCCGACTATATCAATGATTACTTTAGATGCGAATGTAAATATGCCAATTAAAAGAGACAGAGTGGGCAAAACCACAAGACCCAACTGTATCTGCCGCAAGAAATACCTTTTAAATGTAAAGACACAGATACCTTAAAAATGGAGGATGTAGAAGGAGGTCCCGTTCTAGCGCTAATAAAACAAAATTCAAGTAGCAATTTTAATTTCAGATGCAGCAAACTTCAGGTCAAGGAAAATTATCAGACACATAAAGGGAGGGAGACTACAGAATGATAAAGGAGTCAGTTCTCCAGGTGGATGTAACAGTCTTCAACATGCATGCACCTAACAACAGTGTGTCAAAATACACAAAGTAAAACACAGATGGAACCATGAGTGGGACTAGATGAACCCACTCTTATAGTTGGAGACTGCAGCACCCTTCTTAGTAATTGGCAGATCCCGTGGGCTGTGCATCTGCAAAGGTGGTTGGAGTGTGAACAGCATCATTAAGCACCTAGATAGAATTGGCATCTGCAGACAGCTTCATCCAACAACAGCAGAACCCACATTCTTCTCAAGCTCATGTGGAGCTTTTACCAAGATAGAGCATATTCTGGGCTCCGAGACATACCTCAACAACTTTAAAACAGTTGAAATCTTGTAAAGTATGTTCTCAGAACAGAATGGAATTTAACTAGACATCTGTTGATAGGGAAAGAATTGGTAAATCCCAGAATATTTGGAAATCAGGCAACACTTGTCTAAATGACATGAATCAAAGAAGAAATATTAGAAGTTTTGAAAATGTTTTGAACTAAATGAACATGCAGTTTATCAAGGTCTGTGGGATGCAGCAAAAGCAGCTCTTAGGGGGAAATTTATGTTGTTGAAGTCATATATTAGAAAAGAGGAACGATCCAAAATCAACCATGTAAGCTTCCACTTTAGGAAACTACAGAAAGAACAGTATAAGCCTCTGATAAGCATGGGAGAGGGGAAGCACAAATTAATGAAATTGAAAGCAAGTATTAAAGAAAAGCAATGATGGGGCGCCTGCGTGGCTCAGTCAGTGAAGAGTCTGAGTCCTGATTTCAGCTCGGAGCATGATCTCAGGGTAGTGAGATCGAGCCCTGCATCAGGCTCTGTGCTCAGTGAGGAGTCTGCTTGAAATCCTCCCTCTGCCTCTGCCCCTGCCCCTCCTCCCACTCATGCTCTAAATAAATAAATACATACATACATACAATCTTTTTAAAAAAAGGAAATCAATGAAACTAAAAGCTGGCTGTTTGAAAAACCCATAAGTTGATAATTTCTAGCTATGCTAAATGAGAAAAAAAACAAGTTACTAATATTAGAAATGAAAGTCGGGCCAGTTGTACTGAACCAATGCGCAATAAAAGGATGAAAAGGTATGTTAGGAATAATTCTGTTAAAAAAAAAAGGAATAATTCTGTGCCCACAAGTGTGATGATTTAGATCAAATGGACCAATGCCCCGAAAATCACAACCTACCAAAACTCTGACAAGGGGGAAGTAAAAAATCTTAACAGGCCCATATCTATTCAAGAAATTGCATCAATAACTAGTAACCTTCCAAAACAGCATGTTTGGAGGAAGAACAGGAATGTTTCACTGAACATTTAGGGAAGAAACTATAGCGGTTCTCCAAAATCTCTTCCGGAAAGCAGAAGTTTCTAACTCATTCTGTGAGTCCAGTATTACGGTAACATGAAAACCAGATAAAGGAATGACAAGGAAGGAGGATCACAGGCCAGTATTTCTCACGAGTAGAGACGTGTAAGTCCTCAGCAATCATTAGCCGGTTGAATCCAACATTGTATGAAAAGAACAATAGACTACACACAAGGTGGATTCATTCAAGACGCCAAGGCTGGTATAACATTTAAAAAAGTTACTGAAATCTACTAGATCAACAGGTTAGAGAAGAGAGATCGTGTGATCATGTCAGTTGATGCAGAACAACCATTGACCAATCCAACGCTCATACTTGATTAAAAAAAAAAATGATAATTTTTTGAATACAAGTGAGCAAACTGTGCAAACGGAAACCTTGTCAACTGGATAAAGAACATCTACAAAAACCCTGTAGTCTGACATCACACGGAGATGGAAGACCCGGAGTAGGGTAACGTAGTACAGCAGAAAGAGAAGGGAGTCGGAGGATCGATCCCGCCGACCTCAGGGTCGAATGGAAAGGTGCCGTGATCAACGGTGTGGTGTCGGGGAAGAAGAGACGACTGGATCGGTGGAACCGAGTAGAGAGCCCAGACGGGGACCCTCCACCAGTAGAGGCAACGGATCTCTGGCGGAAGAGCGAGTGGAGCAACAGCAGCCTTCAGGGAACAGTGCTGGGACAGCTGCACGTCTCTCCATGTTTAGATAGATGTTAATGCAAGATGTGTGAAATCAACTCAAAATGGGTCACAGACCTCCACGTCAAAGCAGATGTATCATACATCTAGAAGATAACCTACGAGGAAATGTAGGTGACCTTGATGAGTTTTTAGATACAACCCCAAAGGCATGATCCATGGAAGAAAACATGGTTATGTTGGATGTAATTAAGAATTTAAAATTCTGTAAAGGACTTGGACCTAAAATACAGAAAGAACTCCTGGGGTGTCTGGGTGGCTCAGCTGGCGAAGTGTCTGACTCTTAATCTCAGCTCAGGGTTTGATCTGAGGGTGGTGAGTTCAAGCCCTGCATTGGGCTCCACGTTGGGTGTGGAGCCGACTTAAAAAAAGTAAGAATGAAATGTACAGAGAATCTTAAAATGCAACAAGTAAGAAAACAAACCACCCGATTAAAAAGTGTGCAAAAGAGCTGAAGAAGGTGCATGGGACGAGTGAAGCATACAGAGATGCTTTGTATCACGTGTCATCGGGGAAATGCAGATGAAGGACCGGAAGGGCCCAGACCCAGAGCCCCGAGGACGCCCCAGGCTGGCGAGGACGCTCCGGGCTGGCGAGGACGTGGAGGGGCCGGAGCACTCACTGCTGTGGGGATGCCGAGGGGGCACCCAGAGGACAGGCTGGCCGTTTCTCCCGGAGCTAAACATCCTCTTACCGTGCGATCCTGCGGCCACGCGCCTTGGCATTTACCCCAGGAGGCGACCCCCCGTGCCCGCGTGAGCACCTGATGTGGATGTTCACAGCAGCTCTATGCGTGATCGCCGGAGCTCGCCAGCAACCAGGATGCCCTTCGCTGGGTGAGCAGATGATCGACCCACTGTGGCCCATCCAGAAAGGGAACGTTACTTGGCGCTAACCAGGAGGGAGCTCGGAAAAGCTGTGGAGTGGCCTGGGGTGCGAGTCACTGAGGCGAGAAGCCCACCTGAAAAGGCTGATACTCTAGGATTCCATTTATGGGACATTCTGGAAGAGGTACAGTTATAGACACAGCAGAAGGCTCAGGGGCCGGGGGTGCCAGGGGCGGGGGACAAACACGCGGGCTTGGGCACCAGGGGCGGGCAGTGGAGCTGCTTTGTGTTAAACTACGGTTGTGGGTGCAGGGAATCCTGCCTCTGTGGGAACGCACGGGATGTACACACGCGCAGCGAGGCCTCGTGTACCCTGCGGACTTACCCCGTGGGTCACTGGGGGCGCTTTGACGGTTACCGAAGCTCCTGATGCAGGAGGGGGTCAGGAGGGGGCCTGAGTGAGGGAGGGCAGCCTGCGGGGCTCCTGCCAAAAGGGAAAAGTGGACGGTCGTCGTCGTTTTACACTCGAGAGGCCGTGCTAATAGCACAAAGTCGTGAGAGCCTCGGGCTCCATGTGTGGGGAGACTGGACCCCGACAGGCCGGCCGTGGCGCCTGGTGTCGCTCACCGTGGCTGCCCCCACCCCTCACCCCTGCCCACAGTGGGGTCCAGTGCGTCCAGGGGCTGATGCCAGGCGGGCACCCAGCCCGTGGGCGGTGGGCGCTGTCGTGCATGTGGGGTCAGGTCCCTGATTGCCCCGGGGGCACGGCGGGGCACCTGCCGAGTGTCCCCAGCCCCCAGACTTGCCCTCGCACACGCCCCGTGGTAACCTCCGTCCGCTCGTGTGCAGGCAAAGAAGTGCATCTCCTCCCACCTCAGCACGCTGGCGGACTTCGCCATTGAGATGTTCGACGTCCTGGATGAAATCAACTACCAGTCTTACAACGACTTCGTGCTCCGCGTCGGTAGGTGTCTGCGGGCTCCCACCCACCCGGGCCGGTGGCCTCCACGTGCCCCCACCAAACCCCCTGCCCACCCCCCCCCCGCCCCGCCACCAACGTCTGGGTCCCAGGAAGGAGGCTCAGGCCTTGGGGGGCGGGGGAGGCCTGGAAACGCAGGGACCGCTGCCTCTGGAAGCTGGCACCTAGGTCTTAGGACCCAAAGGGGTGCCCTAGAAACACCGGAGTCCACGTGTGGCTGGAGGAGGGTGCTCCCAAGTGGGTGCTTGTGGTGGTTCTAAATTCAGAAAAAAACCTAAGAACTGAGTGTGAGGTTGGCCAGAGTGGGGGTCGGCCGGAGTGAGGGGTGCTCTGGGGCTGAGCACAGCTGAGTCCTGGTGCCCATCCCCCGAGTGCCGCCCTCCGGCCTGTCCTCGGGCTGGAGCTCCACGTGTCGGGAGACACAGATGCTGCTCCCCCTGCGGCGGGATCCGTCCGGCTGTGAGCGCAGGCCCTTCCAGCCAGCAGGCAGGCTCTGCGGGGTCCGTGCCCCAGCAGACGCGGGGGGAGTGGCCCCTCGGGCTCCTGTCCCGTCCCGGGTCAGCCCCAGCGCCCCCCCTCACTGTGGGGTCTGGGCCGCTGACCATGCCAGTGACTGAGAGCACTAGCATCCCCGGGCTAGCCCAGAAAAGTCTGCGCAGGTACAGAACGGGGACACTGCGTGGCGTCAGCAGGGCCGGGGAGCCCCGTTGCAAGGCAGGTCTCGTAAACAGAAGGGGGCTTCTGCACCCCACGTGGGAGCATCCCGAAAGACTGAACAGTTCTGGGCTGCACACGATGAACGCCTGCGGGTTCGCAGCCTGGGAAACCGTTGGGAGCGACCGTCCCTTCTAGAAGGGGCCTGCGGGCTGCACGCTGCCGTCCTACAGGCCTCCCAGAGCAGGCTCCGCGCGGGGCCACTGTTCCAGGAAACGGGACCATGAGTGCGGGTCAGGACGGTGCCGGGAGCCCGGGGCTCTGTGTGGGCGCAGAGGCCTCTTCCCAGCGTGGTGGGTCCCCGCTCCGGGAGGGGCTCTGTGCTTGGGGACCCTGGGAATCCACGACCCCGGGAGGGGCGGCTGCTGACGGCACTCCGCGGCTGTCTTCCAGGCATCAACGTGGGCCCTGTGGTGGCCGGGGTGATCGGGGCCCGAAGGCCACAGTACGACATCTGGGGAAACACGGTCAACGTGGCCAGTCGGATGGACAGCACCGGCGTTCAGGGCAGAATCCAGGTGAGCTCCTGGCAGTGCCCGCGGTGCCGGCCTGCAGGCGGGGGCAGGGCCAGCCCGGGCTCCCTTCCCCGCCACCTGCTGCGCGGCAGGGACACCTCGCAGGCTAGGCCGGCGTCCGCCTGAGTACTCCTTGCTGTGCCCGTGGCCGCGGGGTGGGCCCTGTGCAGAGGCCAGGTGCGGCGGGCGCTGGGGTCCTGTCACGGCAGGGAGCCGCCCGGCATCCTGGACCCTGCCCACCTTACATGGACCGGCTTCCTTGGGTTTCCAGCGCTGCTGGGCTGGGAGCCTCTGGGCAGCCCTCTCGCCCTGTATGGGGCCCCCCCGCCCCCCAGGCTCCAGGACCAGGGCTGCCCCTCCCCACCGTGCACAGGTGTGGGCAGCCCTCATGCCCTGCAGCACCCCCCCCAGCCCCCCAGGCTCCAGGACTGGGGCTGCCCCTTCCTCTGTGCACAGGTGTGGGCAGCCCTCGTACCCTGTAGCACCCCCCCAGCCCCCCAGGCTCCAGGACTGGGGCTGCCCCCCAGCCTGCACAGGTGTGGGCAGCCCTCAGGACCTCCCAGCTCCGTGAACCTGGCTCTGTAGGGGCGCACACAGCAGGCCTGGGGGCCTTGGGAGAAGAAGGGGCCTATCCACCCCCCCAGTGTGGCCGCGGCTGGGCTCTTGGGACCCACAGGGCTGGGATGGTCGATGCAGGGCGCTCTGTGAGCACTGGACTCCTCTGCCCTGAGGCCTGGCAAGGTCATCCGAGACCTGCGTGAACCCCGGGTGCGGGCCCCCAGCTCTCCTGGGTCCATGTGTCCAGTCCCGGCCCTGCCTCCGTGTCCGGGGACCTTGGCGAAGCCCCGTTCACCCTCCAGCCGGCCACCAACCACGCCCACATGGAAGTTACAAGTTTCCAACTTCGGATTCCAGCGAGCCCCTCCCCTGCTCAGGACCGGGCTGTCCACTGTGGCTCCCGAGGCCGTTCCCTGAGGTGTGGCCCCCTCACGGCCTTGGCCTCCCCCCAGGTGCTGGGCTTCCAGCCACGTGCCCACCCCATGTCCCCTTCGGGTCTTCCCGTCCTCCTGCCACACCGCAGGGACCGGCCTTCCACGCCCCTGTGTGCAGGTCCCTGCGTGGAGGGAAGAGCGTAGGGAGATCCACAGGGTGCTTTGGGCGACCATGGCCCCGTGTGCCCACACTGACCCAGGGGCCTGCCTCACGGGGTCCCACAAGCCCCGTGACCCCCTGGAGGCCACCCTGCGTGCTGGGCGGAGTCCCTCCCACGCCCCACGCCGCCGTGTCCCCGCGTGTCTGTGTCTGGACCCCGAGGGACAAAGCACTCCGCTGTCCCGCGAAAGCCCCGTTGTCCGCAGAGGACCGCGTCAGGGGAGCTCTGTGCAGAAGGGGCGCCTTGCCCCTGCCTCGGCCCTGGTGTTAGCATCCGGTGGGAGCGCGCCAGACACCTGTCAGTTGGGGAAGCTGCGGTCCCTCCGCCGGGGCCCCCGGTCTGCCTGCCGCCTGGCCCTGAGACCACCCCTTCTGCGCCCCCACGCATTCCCCTCCCCGTGTTAAGGAGCACCCCCATCGTTGCTGCGCTTACGCGTCCCTGCTCTGCTGGGCCCAAGCTAGACATTTGGCTCTTTCCTGCAAGAAGTGAGAGCGAATGGGAGGCTCCGATGTTAGCGCTAAAGCTTCGCCTGTCCTGCTCCTCCCTGTCCGGGGCTCTGGCTGGGCTCTGGGGCACCACGGGGCCCACACTTGGCCTGATGCCACATTCTCCGTGCCCCGTCCAGCCTGGCCGTGCACGCGGCGCCCCAGCCCCCGCCCCCGGAGAGCGCTGCTTTCCCTGGCTCAGCCCTGGGGTCCCCTGGCGCTCTTTGATGTTGGGGACAGGCCGCGGGGGGTGCAGGAGGGACCTGCTATGTGGCCCTGCCCCTGGGGTCGCCCCCTGCTGACCCCGGGGGACGCTCGCTTGCTTTCCTCTGCTGCAGGTGACGGAGGAGGTTCACCGGCTGCTGCGAAGGGGCACGTACCGCTTCGTGTGCCGCGGGAAGGTCAGCGTGAAAGGCAAGGGCGAGATGCTTACGTACTTCCTGGAAGGCCGGACTGATGGGAACGGCTCCCAGGCCAGGTCCTTGGGCGCAGAGCGGAAGATGTGCGCTTACGGGCGAGCCGGCCTCCAGGCCAGACTGGCCACGGGCCCGCCCCCGGTGGCCCCCATGGCCGGCCTCCCGGTCCGAGCTGGGCTGGGGGCTCTGCAGGGCTCGGGGCTTCCCCCATGCCCCCACGGCCAGCACCTGCCCCCCAGAGCAGCGGGGAAGGAGGCTTAGCGGAACCCACGCCGGCTGCTGGGGCTGAGGCGCTCCAGCAGGGACCAGCCCGGCCCACGGAGCAGGGCCAGGGGCCACGCTGGGCCGCAGAAGGGGTGCCGCCCGGGCGTGACCCGAAGCAGCCGGGCAGTGACGGGCGAGGGGGAGCCCTGCCCGCCTGGATGCTGAGGCTTTCAGGGGACCGTGCCGGCTTGGTCCTGTCTTCCGTGGGGTTGGCTCGGCGTCTGACGTTGAGACCCTGAGAACATCCTTTGCAGCTGCTGGCTTCGGTTCCGCCGAGCCGTGGAGCCGTGGCCGGGAGAGCGGGAGCAAGGCCTGCGTGTGGGCTGCGGCAGCCGGGGGCGGGGGGCTGGCTCTGTGACGAGCGACTCGGTGGGAACAGAGAAGCCCCGCTGCACAGACGGGGGCGCCGGCCTCCTTCGGGACCCGTGTTTGCTGAGAGCCAGAGGCAGGTCTTCTGGAATTCTTGGGGTCCCAAGCCGCGCCTCCGTGTCACGACCAGCATCCTGCTCTGCCCGCCGTTCTGCGTTGCCCTCGACCCCGGATGGCATCGGCCCCGCAGACCCTGGCCCCCCTCGCTGGGGGAGGAACGGCGGGCAGTGCCACCATCCTTGTCCCGCCCGGCCTCTCGGGCCCCTGCTCTTCTCACAACAGCGCACGCCCGCGTGGATTGACGCAAGCGAACCTCATGCCCGAGAGAGGGCTTCCCCAGGGCAGAAGATTCCAGAGTGAGTTTGGGGCTGCGTCTGCAGGGGGTGCGCCGCAGGTGACTCTGGGAGCTCCGGGGGCCTCCTGTGCGACAGGTGCAGACCCAGGGATGTGCTGCTAGGGCCTCAGGGCGGTGGCCGGCATGGGGAAGGACGGGGAGGACAGGCCGTAGACCCCGACCCAGGGAGGACGGCAGCGTGGCCCCCAGGGAGGGCTGGGCTCGCTCTGGTTGAGCCCCCAGGATGGCCCTGGGCTGCTCCCGCGTGGGCCCGGGAGGCGTGCCATCCTCCCCGGGGGCCCGTGTTGCCAGGCGGGGGCTTCTGCAGGGCAGCCAGCTCGGCCAGCCGCCGGGGGTGCGTGGACAGGCCAGCGGTATGGGACTCAGGACGGAAGCGGGTGGGTTAGACGGCTCTGCGCTGGGCCAGCGACGGCCGTGACCACACTGGGAAGGACTCCGCGGCCCAGCCAACGCCCCCCACAGCCTTTAGTGACCTGGCGTGAGTCCTCCAGAGGAAACCGAGTCATCTCAGGAGTCCTGTGAGCATGTGGCCCATGGGCTGCAGGGCTGAGGACCTGGCCCAGAGACCCGGCGCCCGCCAGCTAGTGGTGGCCTAGCCTCCAGCCGGGGCAGCGCAGGGGGGCGGTGGACGGCACCGTGGCCCCCATCCCGTGGACGTGCTGTCACGTGGCAAGGGTGACTTTATAGGTGGAATGGAGGCAACGGGTCTCCAGCTGGGCGCAGGGTCCTGCGCCGTCTGGGGCCACCTGTCCCCTCGAAGTGGACACAGAGGCAGGGTGGTCAGGACGGCCCGAGCATGAGGTTGCTGTTGAGAGGTGCAGGGACCTGGCCACGAGCCACGGGAGGTCTGGTGGCTCCGCAGACACATGCCGCAGACACCGGGAGCATGTGGACGCCCGTGAGACTCTCAGCGGCCCCCCAGCCCTGCCCGCCGGGCCCGGACCCGGGGTCCATGGAAGCAGGAGCTCCGGAGCCTCCCATGGTGGCGAGGCCCCAGCCTCCACCTGTGTCATCAGCAGTCCAGGCCCTGCCGACCCCGAGGGCGCGGGAGCTGCTATAGTGTTCCTCGGGGTCGGGTGCACGACGTCTTCCTCTTTCTTTGTGATGAGACTGTATGATATTGCCTTATTTATTTTTGATCTTGTACAGCGTTTGCGGACAGACGTTAGCCTGTCGAGTAGGGTTCTGTCTAAATGATTTAAGACACTCTGTAAATAGTGCACTGTTTCAAGTGGCACCTGTTCACTCCCACCAAAACTGAGAACAGCCTGACCCCCGTGCAAATGGCACGCTTCACCCAGATGTATGACGTTCCTAGGGGGCCACATCCCAGCGTGCGGAGGCCCCGGCACTTTGGGGGGGGCCTGCATGTCCCTCGGCCACCCTAGTGTGCTGCTTATGTCCAACCTCAGTAGAGTAGGAGGCGGCTCCGACCTTCCAGACGCTTCCAGGGGCCTTCCGGGCTGCTTGGGGTCTGCGTCCTGCAGGGTGAGCCCCCACGGGCCAGGCGCCTGGAGCCTGCGGGTTTGCAGACTCCAGAGCCACCAGGGCTTCCAGACACCTTCTGTCACTAGAAGCAATAACTAACTGAACTGTGGAGACAAGCCTGGTCCAAAGCAGATGCGTTAATTCCAACACAAGCCATGTGCACGGGGTTTGCCTGAGGTCAGCCATGCTGCGGGGGGCCCCGGCCCCTCCTGTAGACCCCGCGCAGGCACCTCCCTCCATGGGGTGTGCTTCGGGTCACCCTTGGGGCGAGGAAGGGGAGAGGCAAGGAAGGCCTAGCTCTGTGCACATCTGTGACCCTCTGAACCCCATGTCCACGTGTCCGCGGGGTGCGGTGTGCCTTGGGACCAGGACGCCCGTCCTCCGTGGTAACCTGCCTGGCGTGCAGGCTCTGCGCCTGGACAGGACCCAGACGGAGACACCACATGCTGCTTCCCCCGATAGGCTTGCGGTGCTCCCGTCCCATCAGCACCCCGGAAGTGGTAGGAAACCCCCACTCTGTCCTGCGGCTCGAGGAGGAAGGGTCCCAGCGGCCTTGTGCATTTGTCCCGGACCCGTGTGCATTCCAGCGTGTGTCCTTGTAGTTCCCTGAGTCAGGGTCCCGCCGGCCCCTCCCGGTGTGGCAGGGCCTGAGAGGGAGCTGCCTCCTGAACGTGCACCTGCTGGCGCCCAGTGGTCAGGAAGGGGGCGTGCGCCCGCCGTGCACCAAACAGCCCTCTGAGCACTGCTAGCTCCGGTCAGCGCTGTAGAAGGTCACCCCGGAAACTGACCTGACCCAATTTTATAGTGGCTTCAATTAAAAACATGACGAAACTAACAAAGCAAAAAAAAAAAAAAAAAAAAAAAATCAAAAAATCAATCTTCTCAGAGGCAGTGGATTTCAAAATGTTTGGTTTGGTGAAATCAATGTGGGGCAAACGGTGGCCGGCCGGAAGCTGGAGCGGATGGCCGCGTCCCCAGGCTCGGACATCCTGCCTCCCCGCCTCCCCAGCTGTAGGTTCACGCGGGGAGTCTGCGCCCAGCACCCTCTGGGGGACTGGCCGGCACGTGGAAATGTGACCTTTCTTTTCACAGTATCTTGGGGTTTGCATTTGCCTTCCTGAGTCTTAGGCTGGGGGGTTGAAATCAGGCAGCCTGAGGCCCCCCGTCCCGGAGGGCGAGGGGCGGATGGTCAGGAAGGCTCAGCGTGGCTCAGCCTCGTGCATAAGCCCCCGCCGGGGATTCTGCTAGGATGGACCTAGGAGGTGGGGGGCTGCTGCTGACTGGCAGGCCCCTGGGGGGCAGGGGGGGGTCCCTGATTCTGTGAGAATGATGATGGTGGGTGGGGAGGAGCCACAGGCAGGCCCTGTGACCGAAGACGGTGGGGGCCTCGCAGCCACGACTGTGAGAACGTAGGGGTGCCAGGGTGCCCGAGTGGGCGGGGCGGCCTGGTGTGGCCGGCAGCGCGGGGCAGGGCGCCGTCAAACCGGCCACGGCCCCTAGCTCCTCCCTGCGTGCCCAGCCCCAGGCCCCCCGCCCTCAGGGTGCTCCCAGGGACGCCTCAGCTCCGTAAGCCAGCCCGTGTGTGCACACGCTGGACGCCGATCTTGTGGTGCCGGGGCACGTGGGTCACCGCCACGGCCGGTTCATTGACGTCAACCTGATAGCAGAGGCCACATTCTGGGACTGGACTTCACTAACAGCCTCGTGGTAACGACTCGTACACCTGCGTTTCGTGATTTCCTTCAAAGTTATAATCCACCTGTTCCCCGCCAGCTCTGTTCACAGAGATAAACTAACTGCTCTGCTGGAGACATGCTTTACTCACAGCTGTGTGTGCGCACACGCGTGTATATGTGCATGTGTGTACGTGCGTTTGTGTGTGTGCAGGTGTGCACGCATGCAGGGGGTGTGCACGTGTGTGGATGTGTGCGGGGGGGTGTGCGCGCTTGTGTTGTGTGTGCACCTCTGCGTGTATGTGGATGCGTGTGGGTGTGCATGTGTGTGCGCATGTGTGGACGTGTGCAGGTGTGCGTGCACGCTTGTGTCGCGTGTGCACCTGTGTGCATGTATGGATGCATGTGTGTGTATGCATGGTCTGTGTGGACGTGTGCGGGTGTGCGTGCGCACCTGTGTGCATGTAGATGCGTGTGGGTGTGCATGTGTGTGCACATGGTCTATGTGGACATGTGTGTGTGAGCTTGTGTTGTGTGTGCACCTGTGTGCGTGTATGTGGATGCGTGTGGGTGTGCACGTGTCTGTGTGGACGTGGGCGGGTGTGCACGTGTATGCATCTGGCGTGTGGATGCATGTTGTGTGTGCACATGCAAGGGTGCAAGGGTGCATGTGCGGACACGTGCACACGGTCTAGCGTAACCAAAGTGAAAAGCAGTTGTGTGTCCCGAGATGGAGGGAGCGTGCAGGGAGCAGAGTGCCCTGGGTGGGCATTCGGCGGGACGGCCCGAGAGCCCAGGGCAGGACGTGGCCACGGGCCCAGCAGCGGCCCCGGCGAGGAGCGAAGGCTCTTGTCCGGATGTTTCCCCCAGAGCCCGTGTGCAGTTCGTCGCAGAGGCGCCGGGTGTCGGGCGCTGCGCGTCACCTCCCCTTCGTGCAGCGGCTTTTAGTTTGGTTTTGCCTGGGCCTCTGGTGCCTGTGGAGGCTGGGCAGGGAGGCCGGGGGCACGGGCGCGGGGATTCCCGAGGCAGGGAGGCAGGGCTGGAGGGAGCCTGGGCCTGCCCGCGGCTGCTCCTGGCCCACGCTGGAGCCCCCGCCCCCAGGCCATGTCCACTGTCCCTCTGCCGTGCAGACGTCCACGGACGGGGGCCCCCTCGGGTGACGTTCTCAGTTGTCCGGAAGCACGCGTTGGCCGTCAGTGCTGACCGCGGGGGCAGCCACCTGTCACCACCACTGGCGGGGGGCGGGTTAGAAACAGCCCTTTAGTCCTTTATGAGATCTATGCGTGGCCCCTGCCTCACGCTGGGTTCTGCAGGTTCGCACAAAAGCTGCAGGAAAGGCCAGTGGTCATCCGCATGTGCAGTGAAAACGCGGCTCCTCTGGAATTCCCGCGTGGTCCCCGTGACTGAGACCCATGTACAGAGCGCCCACACCCTGCGCACCCGTCACCACCCACGGCCCCTGCGGTGTCCTGAGGCCTCAGGCCCAGAGAGGCCATGACTTGAGCGAGCCCCACAGCGCAGCGCCGGGGCCGGGACCCATGCCCAGGGCAGGGACAGTGGCAGGCCTGTCTGTCCCAAGCCTTGGTTTCCACCGTGCTCAGCGGCTCTTTGCCGACCCTGCGTTGGTTGTGATGGTCTGCACCCGGGGGCCCGCCGCAGTGGGGGGCCCCTGGCAGGCTGGTTCTGAGAGGTTTGCCGCCCAGCCCACCCCTGGGTGTGCCCCGGGCTCGGCCTCCCCAACCGTGGGTCCCCCCAGGACCCTGGAGGCCAGCCCCAGGAGCCCCACCATGTCCCACTTTCCAGCCTCAGTCTGTCCTGGGAAAGCACAGAGCCTCCTTCAGCAGGGAGGACAGTTGCCTGGGCCTTCTGGCATCACCTAGGGCGACGAGGGCCCCCAGGAGCCCCCAGACCATACACGCTTCCCTGCACACCTGGAGCCCAGTGGCCCCCAAGTCCCAGGCCCGAGGCACGTGGGCCCCGGGAGGCTGTGGGTGCAGCTGGTTGTCTCTGCTCTGTCTCGCTTGGCGGTGCAGCCATCCGGTGCCTCACGCCCCGGGCCCCGGGCCCCGGGTGGGTGGCCAGTGTCCCCTCCTGCGGGTTGGGGGACAGCCAAGGGCAGGTTTTCCGGAGAACGTGGGGAAGGCAAGATGGGGATTGAGGAGGCTGGTAGGAAACTGGCTCCTTCCGCTTCTTCCGCTCGGACCTCTGAAGCTCTCCTCGTTTGCTGAGAGCTGAGGTCTAAACAGAGGGGTCGTCCAGGACCAGCCGCCCGAGAGACCTGGGGGGCCTCCAGGGCTCGCCGCTGCATGTGCTGTGCGGACGGTCTGCGGAGCAGCCACTCGCAGCGCCGTGTCCGTGGGCTCTCGCTCCTCATGGCGCGGGCCACGGGCCCACCAGCAGCCAGAACTTGTTTCCTGCCTCCACCAGCAGCCCCCGGGCCCTGGGCACGAAGCCCACGTCTCAGGGGAGCGTCCCTAGTGGCGGGAATCCCGAGGGAGCCCACCCCCCCTTCTCGCACACACCGAGGAGCCCACACTCCCGAGTGTCAGTCCCGGGGCGGGGGGCGGTCTTGCCTTCACCCTGTGCAAACCACGGGCTTGCACACCACACGCACTCAGAATTGCATGCCATGAAACCCCGTGTGTGTGAAGCCCACCGTGAACGTAAACACGCAGCATGCACATGCAGGGAGGGACAGGCCCGCCTCGGGCCATCTGCCGGCTGGCCGCAGAGCGTCCCCGAGACACAGCGCAGCCTGGGGCCCCCGCCCGCTGGCCACACGACGGCACAACCGCTGGCCGTGTTGCACAAGGAAGATGACGTAACGGTCGCCACCACCTCGAGTAGCTTCCATTCTCGCTGAAGGTAAACCCCAGCACCCCCCCTACCCCCCCGGAGTTTGGTGATCGCCGTGAAAGGCCGGGTGGGCCCCTGCGCCGTCCGTGTTGGGCTGGGCGTGGCCGAGCCCTCGGGGATGCGAGGCAGGTGGGCCGGGGGACACGCTCCCCGCCAGTGCTCGAGAACAGCTCTCCAGACATGGACCCGGGTGACGGGGTCAGATGATGGCAGCTCACTGTCACCGGGTGGCTTCTCTCAATAGATTTGTATAATCAATACGGGTCTATTTTTATGTCAACCCCACACTGTTCCTTCCAGTCTTTTCCAAGATTGTCCGACCTAGACAAGTCACCCAATAATTGGTCCTATTTTTATTAACGAACCAGTGAACGGACTGAAATGTTAACGTGAATGTACATTTCTTAATTGCGACTTTTCTACCGAGTGTTTGCACTATACTTTCTGGAATCTTATTTAACAAAAATAAAGGGAAAAAAAATTGCTTGACTAAACCCTGCGGTCGTCCTAACCGAGCACCACGGGGTGGTGGAGGGGGGGAGGGTGCGGAAGACACGCCTGCCTGCGGGAGACTGTGGGCCCCTCCCGTGTGGGTGCGGGGGACTCCTGGCCGGGCTCTGCTGCTGCACCCACCGCCGGCCGCGGGGGCGGGGGGAAGGCCTCTGCTCCCAGCCGGGGCCCCGGGAGGGTGACTCGTACCGCCTGCCGTCCTCAGACCAAGCCGTGTCCTCCCGGGCAGGGAACCTGGTTGAATGAAACCAAGGGTGGATGGCAGGGGCCGGTGGGGGGACAGCAGGTGGAGCCAGGCTGTTCCCTAAAGCCAAGTTCCACGGGCCAAGGTCGGGCCACAGTCAGGCCAAGGTCGGGGCCAGGCTCGGGAGGGGCTGCGAGGCCCTGGACCGCAGTGTCAGGAAGGACTTGCCGGGCCACCCCACTGGGACACCCCCAATGTCCGGGGAAGCCACCTCCTACCCCCACATGGCAGGCAAGAGAAGCAGGACTGGTACAGGGACAACCCCCCCCCCCCACCACCAGCTGCTGGGGATGGGAGGGGACAGGAGGGAAAGAGAGGGGACGGGAGGAGATGGGAGGGGACAGGTGTCTCCCTGCCTGGGGAGGGACTGGGCCAGACCCTGCAGAACACGAGAGCGAGAGTATGGCCCAGGCTGGGCACACCCTATAGGGCCCTAGCCCCAGCCCCGTCAGCAGGGAGGGAGGGAAGGCGGGCGGGGCGGCACCTCCTCTGACAACCCCGAGACCCGGGGCGAATTTCCAGCCCCCACTTGCTCCGCATCTTCCCTCAGAGGTCGGCAGACACATCATGGGGTGCACGCCATCCTGAGGGGTAGGAGCACGTGACAGCTATGAGGGCCCGTCACGGGGCTGGCAGGTCCCGTCTGCAGGGCAGGCGGTACGTGGAGACCCAGGGAGAGGCTGACATCTGGAGCCCGAAGGCAGCCCGAAGGCAGAAATCCCTCCTCCTCTTGGGGGGGGGGGGGCGGAACCTCAGGCTTTTCTCTTAAGGCCTTCAATTGATTGGACGCGGCCCACCACGTGATGGAGCTTGATCTGCTTCAATCAGGGTCCATGTACACGTCAATCGCATCAAAACCGTACCTTCAGCATGACATCGGGACTATCTAGACTGGCGTTTGAGCAAACAGGGGGGTGCAGTGGCCCAGCCAAGCTGACACATAAAATCAGTCATCACAAGCATAACGCGTGGCTCCTCTGGTTGTATCTCTAAGTTCAAAGTCAATCCAAAGTAGAGGAATTTATTTATTTTTTTAAGCATTTTATTTATTTATTCATAGACACAGAGAGAGGCAGAGACACAGGCAGAGGGAGAAGCAGGCTCCATGCAGGGAGCCCGACGTGGGACTCGATCCTGGGTCTCCAGGATCACACCCCAGGCTGCAGGCGGCGCCAAACCGCTGCGCCACCGGGGCTGCCCCAAAGTAGAGAAATTTAAAAAGTCCTTATGAAGAGCATAACCCCCCCCCCCCCCCAGAGAAACAGAAAGGCCATTTATCGAATCCTCCGAGAAAGGGCTACAACCCGCCAGGGAACAGGCAGACTCACATCCACAGAGCCTCCGTGAGGGACGCACGCGGTGAGAACGCGGAGGTACTATGTCCCCCTTCTGGGCAGTTTGCGTTTTGTTTTATTATTTTTAATTTATTTTTTAGTATATGTTTTAAAGGATATTACACAGCTAGCAGAGCTGCAGCGAGTGCCCACTCAGATGCCGCACCCAGGAGCCCCGCCGGCTGCTAGCTAGCAGGGAGCTCGTAACTCTAAGACCCTTTAGCCCACGCAGTGGCCTGTAGGATTCTAACAGAATTGGTAGACATTAGTATAAGATGCTTCGTGCTAAGCAGGCTCGCACAAAAGACACGATTCTGGAGCTGCCCGCAGCCCCCAAACCTGTGAGTGGGGGACGCTGTGACCCTGCTTGTGCCCTCAGCTGCCACCTGGCACGCTGGACCCCATGCCGGCCCTCGAGCAGGGGATCTGGAGCACGGACGGTCTGTGTCCCACCCTACACGGCTGCAAGCCGAGGCGGCCACGTACACCCGGGCAGGCCTGGGAAGGCACGGGGCCCCGGGTCCTGCACCCCCACACGCAGTTGGGGGTCCCCCTTTGTGCCCAGGTGCACCGCATGAGCACCTGCCGCACGTCCCCTGCAGGAGCCCAGGCAGAGGCGTAGCTGAGCCACCAGAACCGAGGCAAACACAGGCTGTTTTGAGCCTTTGTTTTGCAGCAAAAAGAAACTTAAAACAACAGGTGCTGAGACTGCCGTGGCGAGTGGTCTACAAACCAGATGTCCTTAGCCAGGTCACCTGAACCCAACGCGGGCAGCCCCTCAAACCGGGTTCTGACACAGTGACAAGCTGTGTGAGCGTCGGACGCCCTGGGTCAATAGCGTATTTCAGGGGGAAAAATGTGTCCTTTAGATAAAGATTAAGTTAGAAGGGGGTCAGTTCTCTTTTCCCGTTAAATGAAACTGCCCGAGGGAAAAGCAGGCTGCTTCAGGGGAGACCCCGTGGCCCAAGCAGCAGCGCCCACCTCCGGAGCGCCCTCCCGTCTGCAGGTGGCCCGGGGCCCGGGGACGCAGGGGTCGCAGAGGTGGTGGGCACGGACGGGACGCCCTCTCTGGGGACCACGTCCCAACCTCGGGCACAGTCCTTGCTCCTTCCTCCGGCGGCTTCCCGGCCACGCCTCCCGTGACCGGAGCACACCCCGATCCACGCTGTGGGGGGAGACGACCTGTGAGGTCGCATTTCCAGCACTAACTGGGCCCCTTTGTAGAAATGCAAGAGTCTGCTTCGCCAGCCATCGTACAGGGGAGGAAATGCCCCAGGAGCACCTGGGAAAGCATCTGAGGAGCAGAACCCCTCCCCCGGGGTGCCTGGGGCTCCAAGCTCAGGAACCCTCCCCACCCCCCGGCCCCGCCCCGTCCCAAGGTCCCTCCATCCTGCTTTCCTCCTCCCTGGCCTCCTTCTGCATCTGAACCTCTCAAAGGACCGAAGCAAGACCAGAAAGCCACTCGGTTCCGCATCGGAATCCCTTCGCATCAGACACAGACGCTCGGGGGGTTATTACCCCAACACTAAAGCGGGCAAGGGTTGGCCCCGAAGGGTTTATTGCGTGGTGTGCAGTTACAGCCAGACTTTCCGCTGCTGTGGCTTGGAAAATAAACCTGTTTCCCCAATCCGTTAATTGTCATAACAAAGGAAGAAGCAGAGACAAGGGGGAGATGGGAAGGACCCACCCAGGGCACTCAGGAGCGTCCAAGCGCTTAGCACATGCAGGTGGCCTCAGGGTGACTCGCCCAGTGACCGCAGCCCTCGCCCCGCCCCGCGAGGACCCGGCCTTCCAGGTTGGAGACCTCAGAACCACCGCAGGGAGAGCCGGGTTCCCGACCCCGCCTGCTGGGCCCGGTCCAGGCTCCGGGGTGCCCCCGACTGTCCCAGCTGAGCGCTGTGTCTGCTGTGTCCCTGTCCCTGCGAGTCGGGCCACGCCTGTCAGGCCTGGAGGCAACCCAGGGGAGGCGGCCCCAGCGCTCTCCTTCCCGTTGCCAGGACACAAAGACAAAACCAACCACCAAGTGTGTCCAAATACCGTGGGGGGTGAACACATTCGTAAGGTGAAAGCCTAGGTGTGCACGGCGACCCGCGACACGTCTGTGCCAGGCGGGCCTGGGGTGGCGAGCCCCGGGCATCCCGCTTCCTCCTCTTCGCAGCCCAGGGGTCCAGACCCCTCCGGCCCTTGGGCGGGACCCCAACGCTGCCCAGGGGTGGGGCCGAGGCGCCCCGAGCTGCAGGGGGTTGGGTTCGTCACCCCACCCCCGCCCCCGTGCCACAGAGCCGCCTCCTGTGGAGCCTTGGGCCTGCCCTCCCTGCGAGGTGGTGGGGGGGTGGCGGCACCGGCCCATGTGCCAAGGAGGTCGCCACGCTCCCTGCTTTCGACATATGTCACCCTGTCCCTGGGTCACACCAGGGAAGGCGGCAGGGGCCGGTGCCGCCGGGGTGGGTGGTGGGCATCCACATCCCCTGTGGGCTCCGTTCCCTCCGTCCCGCTGTCCGGTGGTGCCCCCCAGAGCCACATGTGGGGTCTGAGTAGTGGGAGCCCCTACTCAGGAGACACCAGGTAAAGAGGACGGTGGTCCAAGGGGGACCTGGGCCAGCCCCGAGGACGGGCTGGGGCTTGCAGATGGACAGACGGATGGACAGAGGCCGGACAAGCCTATAGGCCGCGGCGGGGGCTCCAGAACACGGCGCCTCTGGGCCGGCACCGAGGTCACTCGTCCTGGAGGGTGAGCTCATGCTGAGTGGCCTCCTCGATGTCCCAAAGCTGGCGGGCCTCCCACTGGCGCACGCGCTCCCTCTGGGGGAGGAAGGGCAGCTCTGAGAAGACCCGCGGAAGGGACACAGGCCCCGCAGGCTGCGCCCCCGCCCACCCCTGCCCTCGGGCTCTCGGCACCCCCACTGCCACCTGCCGGCATTGCAGCACCCGGAGGGCTGCTTCTGGGTGTGACTGGGCCCGGTAAGGACCCGGGACCCAGTCTGATGAGGGTGCAGACAGGAGGCGGGGGGGGGGAGGGGAGCAGGGCCAAGGGGGGCCAGCCCAGGGCCTGGGGTCCCCCCACGGTGCCCGGCTGCAGCAGAGAGGGGTCCAGGCCAGGAACAGCCCTGCTCCAAACCCAGACGATGGCCTCCCGGGAACCAGAGTGGGGGCGGCCGGCGGGGGGTGCAGGTGGCTGAGTCAGACCGGACCAGGGTGCCCTGGGGCAGGGACCGGGGGGAAGGGAGATCTGGGGTCTCCAGTGCTCCAGGGTCCTCCAAATAGCCTGAAAGCATGAAAACTAGGAGCTATCCCTGAGGACCCGGAGAGGCTGGTGTTGGGGCTGCCCACGGAGGTGCAGGCGGAGCAGGACAGCAGAGGGGGCCTCTGGGGAGCTTGTGGCCACCCCAGCAGTCAGGGTGCTGGGAGCTTGGCACCCGCACAAGGGACCCCAGCCATCCAGAGGCTGCCCCCCCGCGACCACGTCCACCACAGGGACACTCTCGGGCCCTGTGCCTTCGTCAGCTCTGGAACATTCCAGCCACCTCACAGCTCTCCTGGAAGCGGGGGGGGGGGGGAGGCGGGGGGAGCACCAGCCCACGGGGACCCGATGGCAGGCAGGCATTCGGGATGGCGGGCGGGGCTCCCCTGCCCTGCGAGGCCGGCTCCCCACACAGCCAGGGCGGCCGTGGCGCAGGGCGGGGGCCTCAAGGACGCTCCCTGCAGGGGTGCCCAGAAATGCCAGCGAGGCCCAGCAGCAGGGCGGGGGAGCCGGGCTCCTGCAGCGGCCCGGGTACGTGGAGCCACGCGCCCCCCGAGGAGACCTGGAGGGCGGCTGTCCAGGCGGCAAGGAGTCCAGCAGGTGCAGCAGAGTGCAGGGCAACTTCCCAGGGGGACCCGTCCGGCCCCCGGGCACCCAGGCCATCCACTGCCCACGGGTCACCCCAGGGCAGCAGAGCCGGACCCAGGGTCAGCTGTGGCCCTGTGTGAGGGGCCAGGCCTAAGTCCCCTAGCGGGGCCCTTCTCAGAACCTTCTAGAACACCAGGGCGTCAGAGGAGGTGGGGAAGCAGAGCTCCCAGCAGGAAAGGGGCCCTGGGGGGGGGGGGGGCAGGGGCCATGGGGGGAGGCCCCAGATCTTCACTCAGGGGAATGGAAAGAGCCGCGGCTGTCTGGGACCACTTGGCTCACCCTGAGAAGGCCCAGAGGATTCACAGCAGCAAGTTCAGGAGCTTGGGGAGCAGAGGGGACCTGGGGTCACAGGTGCTCTACATGGGGTCGCCTGGCCCCTCGGAGCAGGTGGGGCAGGCCCAGGACATCAGAAAGGCTGAGCCGTGGGGGAAGGGCAGCTGCCTCCACAGAACCCTGAGCCTCCAGGTGGGGTCAGGGTCAGGGACTGGTCAGGGACGGGGTCAGGGTCAGGAACTGGTCCGGGTTAGGGTCAAGGTCAGGGACTTGTCAGGGACACGGTTGGGGTTAGATCTGGGACAAGGTTGGGAACAAGGTCAGGATCGGGTTCAGGTCGGGGACTGGTCAGGGACGGGGTCAAAGTTGGGGGCTGGTCAGGGACAGGGTTGAAGTTGGATCTGGGACAGGGTCAGGGATGGGATTGGGGTCAGGAACTGGCCCAGGACAGGGTCGTGGTCGGGGACTGGTAGGGGACAGGGTTGGGGTTGGATCTGGGACAGGATTGGGGACAGGGTCGGGGTTGGGAACTGGTCAGGGACAGGGTCAAGGTCGGGGACTGGTTGAGGACTGGTTGGGGATAGGGTTGGGGTTGGATCTGGGACAGGGTTTGGGACAGGGCCGAGGTCAGGGACTGGTCAGAGACAGAGTCGAGGTTGGAGACTGGTCAGGGACAGGGTTGAGGTCGGGGACTGGGTTGGGGTCTGGAACTGGTCAGGGACAGGGTTGGGGTTGGATCTGGGACAGGGATGCAGACAAGGTCAGGTTAGGGTCAGGGACTGGTCAGGGACAGGATTGGGGTTGGATCAGGGAGAAGGTTGGGGACAGGGTCAAGGTCAGGAACTGGTCAGGGTCGGGTTTAGGTTGGGGACTGGTTGGGGACAGGGTTGGGGTTAGATCGGGGACAGGGTCGAGGTTGGGAACTGGTCAGGGACAGGGTCAGGGTTGGACCTGGGACAGGGTTGGGGTCAGGGTCGGGTTCAGGTCGGGGACAGGGTTGGGATTGGATCAGGGCTGGGGTCCAGGACAGGGACAGTCCTACCTCGGCTGCCATCTTCTCCGGGTCCCTCCGCCTCCTCCCGGCCGCGCTTGGGATCCCGGGCAGCCCCGTGGGGCCAGGCCAGCTCCTTGGTGCGCAGGACTCCGCGTGCTGCTGCCGCGTGACCGAGGCCTGTGCGGGCGGGTCCTCCTTGGGAGCGGGGTGCCCTGAGCGGGGCCCTGGCTGCCCGCGAGCCGCCCTGGAGGCCCGGCCGTTGGAGAGCCGCGGGGTCTGCAGGGGGGCCGAGCGCCCAGGCCCTGCCCGGAGGGATGGGGTGCTCCGGGGGGCGCGCGCAGGCCGCCGGGACCAGGGCTCGGGGCCCTCGCCCTGGCGGGAGGGGACCTCGCCCGGCGGCCGCCTGCGCAGGCGGGGGGAGCCTTCCTGCGGGGTGCTGTGCTTTACCGCCTCTCCCCAGCGCTGCTGACCCATCGTCAAGGAAGGAGCCTCATCTTCCTCGGCGTCGCTCAACGCAGGAAACTGTCAGGACAAAGCGCGGAGGTTGCTCCCTGGAAGGTCCCGGGGGGTGGGTGCGCAGGACAGCACGCCCTCCTCCTGGGCCTCTGCTCTGGGTGCAGAGCTTCGGGCCTGCCCGGAGCACCCTCCCGCCGCGCCAGCGCTCCGCCAACCTCGCCTGTTCTATTTTTTTGGTCAAAAGCAAGCATTGGTCAAAAATGCAATTTTTTTATCTATAGACTTGAAAAAACAAGTTGCTTTCAGGTAAAGTCACTTTCCCCCCGCCCCCCAAAAGAAAACTGTAAAATGTCGTCAATGAAATCACGTTAACATCCACACTCAGCAGAGAGGAGCATCTGCTCTCTATACAGTGGGGACAGGAGCCGGGTGGGGGTACAGCGGGCGGGACACCGAGCATCCTGATCCCGAGCCCCCGAGCTCCCGAGCCCCCGAGCCAGTGTTTCCTTCCAGAACAAGCTTCGGTGAAAACCCTCTAAGTGCTGTGCTCATGGCCTTTGCAGATGCTGACAAACCATCCTCAGCAAATAGCTTTATCAGCATCGTAGGGCCCCGGCCTCCACGGCGCTCCTTGAAAAGTCACGTGACAACAACGGGACAGACTGAGCATTTGTTCTTTGAAAGGAGCCCTAGGGTTGCTTTAAAGAGGTGCAGCTTCCCGCGGTGACCAACACCAACGGGGGGAGATACTATCCAAGGTCCACCAGGAATTCCTGCGACCCGGCAAAAAACCCCAAATAATCCAGCTGAAAAACAGGCAGAGGAGCTGAATGGGGACTTCACCAAAGAAGACACGCGGACGGCCAACAAACCGTGGACAGAGGCTCCGCGTCCCTGGCATCAGGGAAATGCAGAGCCCACCTCACACCTGTCAGGCAGCGGAAGTCAGCAACACAGGAAACCACAGGTGGACGCAGAGGAGGCGGAGCGAGGGGGCCTCCGGCCCTGTGGTGGGCGTGCGGACCCGTGCAGCCACCCTGGAGAACGGTGTGCAGGCGCCTCAAGAAATGAGAAGTTGAAATACCGTGTGACCCAGGAATTGCACTTCTGGGCATTTAGCCCCAGGAGAGGAGACCTGCATCCTGAGGAGGGACCCGCGGCGCCCCGGCCCCTGCAGCCGTGGGGTGCACAGTGGACAGCACGCACTCCCGGGGGACCATTCCGTGCCCCCGTTGGCAGCGGCAGTGACAGTCTCCAGTCACAACGTCCACGGTAGGCGGTGCTTCCCAGGAGTATTAAGAGAAGCCGCCGGCACACACGGTGTGGGAGGAAGTGGAACTTTTCTGCAAGAACAGGCGGATGAAGCCTCCAGGATGGGTGATTGTGACATTCCCGGATGCCCGCGCTCTGCAGGCTTGGCAGAAAACCAAGGTGGAACCAGCTTCCACCCGTCACGCGGGGCACGGCCGCGTTGTTTTCCTTGAATTCCTGCTGTGCATTTGCACCCGAAGGGATGTCCCTGGCGCTGAGTTTTGGGGTGGCAGAGCCGAGAGCACGGGAATGAGACTGACGTAATAAAGGCCTAAATGTTTCTTAGAGAACCGAGGACAGAGGCTTATGTTCCCTTTAGCGCCAGCCTGATTGGGAACGTTGCCAGCAGCGGGGAGCGCGTGAGCATCGCGGCAAGATCAATGAGACCCACACCGAGGTGCCTACGACAGACGCTGGGACCTCAGTTTCTGTGGGTGGGAGCTCGGGTCTCCCGTAGGGCCCTTGGGGTCAGCTGTCCCGGCTGTAGCCACGCAGGAGGGGGGCAGGTAAAACGAGAAAGTCCAATCTCCACCTCCCCACAGTCCTGCTCGCCCAGTGGCTGCCCTTAGCAGTCTGTGCTAAACAAAAGACACAGACCACGCGTCCCGTGCACAGAAGCGTTAATGCGTCATAGACGGCCCCTGGCACGCGTGGATGGTCGTGTGGCTGTCCACCGCGCACCCCCCACCCCGATTTGCCATGTCCCGGACTCTCTGAACGGACACGTAGGATAGACTGTGGCTTGGGATACCAGAGCGGGGTCAGGGGCTGGAGTTTCCACAGCGGCTTGGAGACGGGGCAGGGCTGAAGGGGGTCTGCAGACGCCACCTAGGAGGAAGGGTTGTTTCTCCAGGACACATGCATAACCAGGTCCCCGGGGCTCTCAGGGCGTCCTTACCAGGTGAGTGCATCACCACCAGGTAGCCGGCGGGGGTGCAAGCCCAGCCGGAAGCCCAGACCGGGCCTGGCTGCACACACACCCACCAAGGAGGGGGCCCGGGGCCGCAGCACCCAGGGGAGAGCCCTCCCGGGGCGGGGGTGGGGGCGGGCTGCAGCCTCCGCCGTGGGGCTCCCGCGTGCTCTTCCCACATTGTTCTCCTTTTGCAAATCCTTTACAAGTCAATGAACGCGAACTCGAACCACCCTGAAAAACTGGATTCACGCCGGAGAATGGGTCCACGGCAGGAAGTGCCCAAGCGTTGACCGGGGTGGCTGTGCGGCCCTCGGGTCCCGTGGGGGGACCCACTCCCTCCTGAGGCGCCCTCTCCAACAGGGAGCAGCGGCCGATGGCGTCGGCGGCCACTCCTTCAGCCACCAAGGGCCCAGACGCGTCTCTGTGGGTCCCTACTTACCGTGTATGGATCTCCGTTGCTGCTTACAGGTCTAGCCCCTGTGCCCTGTCGACAAAGGCAAACAGAATCAGCTCCACGCTGTCTGCAGGGGGCCGCACGGGAGACGGAGGGCTCCAGAAAGATCCAGAGGGTGCTGGCCACAGAGACAGCCTCGGGGAGACGCGGGAGCACCTCGGTCTCCAGGGCTAACCCTGGGAAAGGCCAAGTTCACGGGCAGATACAGTAGGTGAGCCCGGGAACAAAAGCCGTGTGCTAGGGGGTCCCTGGGGGGTCAGTGGTTGAGCGCTGTCTTCAGCCCAGGGCGTGACCCCGGAGTCCTGGGATCGAGTCCCACGTCAGGCTCCCTGCATGGAGCCTGCTTCTCCCTCTGCCTGTGTCTCTGCCCCCTCTCTCTCTGTGTCTCTATCATGAATAAATAAATAAAATCTTAATAAAAACAAAAAAGCTGTGTGCTAAACCATAAAGGCCGGGATGTTCTCTTGCTGGAAGTACCTTTGATGCAGACGCTGCAGCATCACCATAGAGCTAAAGACACAAGGAAATTCAGAGAAACAGAAACCAACTACTAATCGGGGCTAATTCACGGTTCTGGGCTTTTTTTTTTTTTTTTTTTTTCAGTCTCTGGTGGATGAAAAAGAAGCAAAAGATTCTGTTCCCACGGACGATCACCAGCTGCTGTGGACGGAGACCTAACCTTTCCACGGAAGTGCCCCAAGGACCATACGCAATGAATTGTTCCCTGCTTTTCCGAAAGAACAGTCGGATACATTTTTTGTAGGACAGTCCTGTAGGGCCGACAGCTTACAGGGAGGCCTGTGGTTTTTACAGACACACACTCAGCACAAGCAACCTGGACCCACCTCTGGGAATGTTATTCGGGAAGAGATGGGTTTGAAATGCGCGGGGAAGGTTTTTTTTGTTTTTGTTTTTGTTTTGTTTCATTTCATGTTGTTCTGACGGGCCAGTCATTGAGGGAAAAAAAAAAAAAAGTAGCAAAGCCAGGTCCCTACCTCCTATCCTACATGAAAATAAGTTATGAGGGACCGAATATTATGGTCTTTAAAAATTAACATTACTGAGGCACCTGGGTGGCTCAGCGGTTGAGTGTTGGCCCGCGGCCCAGGGCATGACCCCGGGGTCCTGGGATTGAGTCCTGCATCAAGCTCCCTGCACGAAGTCTGCTTCTCCCTCTGCCTATGTCGCTGCTTCTCTCTCTGTCTCATGAATAAATAAATTCTTAAAAAAAAAACATTCAGATTATTAAAACAAAACAATGATTTTTAAAACTCTGAAAGAAGTGGAGTTCTTGCAGCATCCACCGAGATAAATTCCAGCTGCACAGAAGGCATAAATGTCGTGAGAGACGGCATGGCCTGGGGTCACTGACATGGAGGGGCTTGGGCAGAGCTGGGGGGCCGCACCCTCATCCTCCATCCTCAGGGTGGAGCCGGGATCCTGGAACCGGGCCGAACCCCACACCCCCGAGCCCCTGCAACTTGCTACTGGAGCAGATTTTGCTCAGTGAGCGACTCACCATCAATCCTGTTGGGCCCGCCCGGCTTCTCGGCGCCAGCACCTACCAGATTCTTCCTAAGCAGCATTTGCAAACATGCCCCGTTGTCTTCAAAACCCCCTAAGCTCTTAGGAGACTCAGCTTGTTCCTGAGCTGCAATTCTGAGACCCCATATAGACGCTCGGCTTTGTGTCCCCTCTCTGTCTGTCCTCTGCCGACGCATGTGAGCGCAGAACCACAAAGGCGCTGGAGGGAGGGGCGCCCGGGGGGCCCAGCGGATGAGCAGCCACCTGCGGCCCAGGCCGTGACCCCGGGGTCCCAGGATCAAGTCCCGCATCCCGCTCCCCGCCGGGAGCCTGCTGCTCCCTCTGCCTGTGTCTCTGCCTCTCTCTCTCTCTGTGCCTCTCATGGATAAATAAATAAAAACCTTAAAAAAAATAAACAAATAAAACGGTGGAAGGAAATGCGGGCGGATTCCTCTGTAAATCGGCCGGAAGGAGGGCTTTCATGTGACAACCCATGACACAGAAGCCGTGGAGGAGAAAAGTTAAACTAAACATAAAATTTTAAACTTCTGCAAAGAAAAACACACGATATCCTCAGTGAAAACAGATGGCGCACAGTCCCTAAAAAAGAGGCCATCGTCTCTCCAACCCGGGGAGAGCGCACTTGCAAGGACCCTTAATGGTTTAAAAAAAAAAAACACACAAATGTTTTTCTAATACACTGATAAGAAAAGATCTCCATGTTTTGGGTACAGTCTTTCTCTATTTTTTTCCAAAGTGAGGAAAATTAAGGATCTAATGATCTAATTAAGCCTTTTGACACCTGGCCTAGAAATGGAGAAGGGAGGAGGGCCCCTCCTCCTCTGACCAGGTGCAGGAGACCAGGAGCCGTGGGCCGCCCCTTCCCCAGGCTGGGGAGTGGTTGGGGGGTGGTCCCACCCCAGTGGGGGCCCCCTAAGCGCAGGGCTATGTGACACCCCCCGGGGACCCTGCTGGTCCTGCACCTGCTTTCCCCTGGGCACACGGAGCGGGCATCCCGTGGGCTCCCCTCCCGCCTCCCCCCGCAAAGCCACACCGGCCGGGCTGGGGAGGGAATGGGGGGTGGGGTGTGCAGGACGCAGAGCTGCACAGGTGAGTCAGGGGAGGCCGTGCTGGGTCCCAGCGCAGGGCGCCCAGGGCCAGGGGAGGTGGGCAGCGGTACCTGAGCCCTGAGCGCCATCCCACCTCTGCACAAGGAAGCAGCTGCCGCAGGAAGCCTGCGCCCAGAAGCACCCGCGGCGCCGCCCACAGGCCAGGCAGGGGCGTGGATCCACTGGTGCTCGGCCTGCATCTGCTGCCTGTGTGGCGCAGGTGCAGGGCGGAGCGCACATGTGTGGGCGGAGGCCCGGGGGTTTCCACCTGGTGGGCTCCCAGGTACACCTGTGTGTGTGCTCGGGTTTCCTGTGGCGCCGGACCTGGCATCCTCGTGCATATTCACTGCAAGCCACAGGAGTGGAGACCATCATCCCACCAGGCACCCAGGGTGAGGCCTGCGTCCCCATGCCCCCGTGTCCCGAGTAGGGAGCCACGTGTGACCCACAGTGTCCTTGGTGCTGGGGACAGTCCTTCCCAGCCCTCAGAGGGTGGGCGTCAGAACCGCCAGGCGGCCCCGAGGGTCTGCTGGGACCTGGCCTGCCTTGCTGGTGGTGCCCAGCCCCGGCACTAGCGGTGCTGCCACCGCCACGGTGAGCTCCCCCCATGGCCAGCATTTCTGGGAGGGGGACGGAGGGGGGCAGGCGAGAAGCTGGGGCCCACCCAACCCGCCTCTTTTTTTTTTTTTAAGTATTTTATTTATTTATTCATGAGAGAGGCGGACACACAGGCAGAGGGAGAAGCAGGCTCCCCGTGGGGATCCCGATGCGGGACTCGATCCTGGGCCCCCCGGGTCATGCCCTGGGCCCAAGGCAGCTGCTCAACCCCTGAGTCCCCCGGGCGCCCCTTGACCAGCCTCTTAACGTTTCATAGTAAAGAGCACTTTAAAAAACCTCTCCTGGTGCCGTCTCTCCTTTTCCAGATGCCAGGTGAGGGCCACAGTGGGGACAGTTGGTTCCGAGTCCCGCCGTGTGAGCCAGGTGCGGCCTCCTGGAGAACACCTCGGTGTCCTGTTGTCTTGAGGGTCCCCTGACCTCCTGGTGCCCCGGTTGCCCTGCCCTCCTGACCCGAGTCCCCCTGACCTGGCACCAGGGACCGCTGCTCTGAGCGCAGCCGCAGCCTCTTCTGTTTGCGTTTGCCACTGAAAACAATTTCGAAATGGGCAGTGTGTGTCTTGGGTCACGTTTGTCGGGCACGCCGAGTCGCCTGTCCCCAGCACCCTCCGTGGCGCCCTGGGCGGGAAGCACGGGGTCTGGGCAGGGGCTGGGGCAGGGGAGGCCCTGGGCTCCAGGCCGGGGAGGAGCGGGCCGCACACCCTGCTCTGGCACCTGGGGGAGCCCAGCGAGTTCCCAGAGTGGGGCCGGGGGAGGCCGTGTGCCCGGGGCTGGGGGCCTTTCCCTGGGCAGGGGCCCGGCCTCAGGCACCACTCAGCCAAGCGGTAGAGGCGTGTGTCTCTGGCCTGTCACACTGAAACCATGTCACGGGCACAAGGGACCCTCTTGGCGCAGGAAAGAGCAAGTCGGAGCCTGGCTTTGGACGGACCCGCAGGTGGCCCAGGGCAGCGACGGCTGAGTCCCGAGCTTTAGGATCGTGGCCGGGGAACGCCCAGGGGCGCCCGGCAGCGGGTGGCATCGGCGCCCACTCACCTACTTCCTTCAGTGAGGCCGCTCCACCTCGCGCTGGGGCTTTCAGACTCCAGCACACAGAATTACTTATTGTTTCTGCATCGGATATTTATTTTTATTTTCTGTCTATGGTGATGCTTTGGCCTCTTCTAGCGCCATTCTGGCTGGGGAGAGGCTGCCCGCATGGGGTCAGTGGTCCCTGGAGGGGGGAGGACCTGGCACGGAGCACCATGCCTTCTGCTGGGCAGCCCAGAGCCACAGCCCCGGAGACGGTGCTCCTCTGGCTTGGTTGCCCGGGGTGGGGAGCTAGGCACGAGGGGCCACCCCGCAGCTCAGAGGCCGCCGGGATTCCTCAAGGCGGCTGCCCTGCTCTCCTTCCCCGTGGAAACCCAGTGAGGGCTGCGGCCTGGGCCCTGCCCCCTTCCCACTGCCGCCTCCTGGCCGCCCCGGGGCCTCCTGGTGGCCCCGGGTGACATGCCATGCCGGCTGTCTCTGGATCACAGAATATGATGAATTTTCCTTCTAAGCCCCATTTCTAAAGATTTAAAACAAATTTATTAATGAGAGATACACAGAGAGAGAGAGGGAGGCAAAGACACAGGCAGAGGGAGAAGCAGGCTCCATGCAGGGAGCTCGACATGGGACTCGATCCCAGGACCCCAGGATCACACCCTGGGCTGAAGGTGGAGCTAAACCGCTGAGCCACCTAGTCTAAGCCCCATTTCCATCTCGTCCTGTGTCCCATTGACTTTACTATTCTGTACCCAACATGTATATTCCTAGAACAGATTCTACGCAACCAGTTTACTCAAGGTTGCAGTTGACCTCGGGTTATAAATACGAGGCTAATGACTGATACTATTTGGAAACCACTACAGAAGAGAAAAAACCCCGTAAACTTCACTAATAATCAATTAAGTGCAAAAGATCATAGCGCAGGGACTGCTTTAAATGCACTAACATTTGTAAACATAAACTGTCAAAATATCTCCCAAGACAGAAAGAGCCAGGTTCACTTGTGAATCCTATTGGACATTTAAAGAAAGAAATTATACCAATTCTTTATCATCTTTACCTGAAAATATAAGCAGAGTAAATAATTCTTAACCCATTCTTTGAGGCCAGCATTACCAGAATACCAAAAACAGATGAAGACATTACAAGAAAGGAAAACTATAGATGAATATCTTTCATGAACAGAGACGAAAACATCCTCAACAAAATATTAGCAAATCAAATCCAACAATGTACAAAATAATTATATACTGTGACCAAATGGGATTTATTCTGGTGTGCAAGGCTGTTTTGAGAGTTGAAAATCATCCAATGTAAGCCATCACATCAAGCTAAAGAAATAGCACATGATCATATCAATAGAGGCAGAAAAAGCATTTGACAAAATCCAATATGCATTCATGATAAAAATGCAGTAAACTGGTACTCCTGGGGGGCTCATGCCCTTCAGCTCAGGGCATGATCCCAGGGTCCTGGGATCGAGTCCCTCATCGGGCTCCCCGCAGGGAGCCTGCATCTCCCTCTGCCTGTGTGTCTGCCTCTCTCTGTGCCTCTGATGAATAAATAAGTAAATAAAATCTTTAAAAAAAAAAACCCAGTAAACTGTGAATACAGGAGAACTTCCTCAACTCGATAAAGAATATCTCTAAAAACTTCAGTTTAAAAAAAAACCCCAAAAAATAAAAATAAAAAATCAGTTTAATCACAGTTAATGGTAAGAATCTTTTTCTTTAAGATTTTAAAAAAAAGTTTATTCATGAGAGATGCAGAGAAAGAGGCAGAGACACAGACAGAGGGAGAAGCAGGCTCCACACAGGGAGCCTGATGTGGGACTTGATCCCAGGACCCCTGAGCCAAAGGCAGATGCTCAGGCATTGAGCTACCCAGGTGCCCCTAATGATGAGAATCTTGAAGCTTTCCCACGAAGAGTAAAACAAGACAAGGATGTCCCATCTCTCACTTGTTAACATCATGGTGGGAGTCCTAGCTGATGCAATAAGACAAGAAAAGGAAATAAAGGTCTACTGATTGGGAAGGAGTAAATGAAATTGTCTTTGCAGATGACAAGAAGAATCATTGAAAAAACTCCTGGAACCAATAAGTGATTAAAGAAAAGTGGGAGGATACCAAGATCCAGAGTCAATCCTTTCTAAATATGCCAGCAATGAAAAAGTAGAATCTGAAATTAAAAAGACACCACTTACATTAGTACCCCCCAAATGGAATACTTGTATGTAACAAAATATGAGTGAGATCTATATGAAAAAGTACTAGACTGATGGATCTTACATAAGAACTGGGTAAATGGAGAGGCATCCCATGTTCATGGATAGGAAGACTCAATTTTGTCAAGATGTGGGTTCTTCTCAACTGGATCTATAGATTCGAAGCAATCCCAATCAAGGTTTCAGTATGTTATTTTGGAGGTGTTGATAAATTGATTCTAAAGTTTAAAAAGAGAGGCAAGGGGATCCCTGGGGGGCTCAGCGGTTTGGCATCTGCCTTTGGCCCAGGGTGTGATCCTGGAGTCCTGGGATCAAGTCCTGCATCGGGCTCCCTGCATGGAGCCTGCTTCTCCCTCTGCCTATGTCTCTGCCCCACTGTCTCTCTATGTCTATCATGAATAAATAAATAAAATCTTAAAAAAGAGAGAGAGGCAAAAGACCCAGAATAGGCAACACAGTACTGGAGAAGAAAGTGAGAGGAGTGACGCTACTTGACTTCATGCCCTACTCTAAATCTATGGTAATCATAATCTATGACCCTATAGCAGAGAGAGGGATATTGGTAATTAATAGACAAAGAGAGCAATGGAACAGCTTAGAGAGCCCAGAAATAGACCCACGTAAATATAGTCAGCTGGTCTTGGACAAGCAAAGATAATACAATGAAGAAATGGCTTTTTAACAAATGGCACCAGAACAACTGCGTGTCCATATGCAAAAAAATGAACCTAGACACAGACTTTACACCTTTCACAAAATTAAGTCAAACAGACTTAAGTGTAAAATGAAAAACTATCAACTCATAGGTGATATGGGGAAAACCTAGATCGCCTTGGGTATGGTGATGAGTTATTCGATGCTAAATGTGTGATCCACAAAAGCAAAAATGTAGAAGCTGGACACTAGTAACATTAAAAACTTCTGTGAAAGAAAACATAAGGAGAAAAGAAGAAAACCCAAAGACTGGGAGAAAATATTTACAAAAGATGAATCTGATAAAGGACTGTTATCTAAAAAAGTTAAAAGAACGCTTAAAACTCAAAAACAAGAAAACAAACAACCTGATTAATAAATGGCCAAAGGCCTTAATGGACACATTCCCCAAAGAAGATAAACACCAAATAAGCACATGAAAAATTGCTCCACATCATACGTCATCTGGAGAATGTAAAAAACAAGCAGATATAGGTAAACATCTCTTAGAACAGCCAACGGGATACTGTCATCACTGGGCAGGAGAATGTGATGCCACTCATGGTGTCCAGTCATGGTGTGACCAGGGTGACAGCACCCCCAGGTGCATATATCACAGTTACACTGTGATGTGAGGGAGATACCACAGCATGGTGTCCACACTGTGATGTTGGGGAGACACCCCCATGATATCCACACTGTGATGTAGGGGAGACACCACCATGATATCTATGCTGTGATGTAGGGGAGACACCCCCATGATGTCCACACTGCAATGCTGGGGAGACACCCCCGTTGTGTACATGCTGTGACATTGGGGAGATACACTCATGATGTCCATGCTGTGATGTGTGGAGACACCCCCATGGTGTCCATGCTGTGATGTTGGGGAGACACCCCATGACATCCATGCTGTAATGTAGGGGAGACACCCCCATGGCGTCCACACTGTGATGCTGGGGAGACACCCCCATGGTGTCCACACTGTGATGTTGGGGAGACACCCCCATGGTGTCCACACTGTGATGTTGGGGAGACACCCCATGATGTCCATGCTGTGATGTTGGGGAGACACCCTATGACGTCCACACCATGATGTTGGGGAGACACCCCATGACGTCCACACCATGACGTTGGGGAGACACCCCATGATGTCCACACCGTGATGTTGGGGAGACACCCCATGACGTCCATGCTGTGATGTTGGGGAGACACCTCAGCCTGATGTGCTACAGACTATAGTATAGGAAATGATCCCCACTTTTCTGCTCGGCGTCCTTGCCCTTTGAGCAGGTCAGAGAATAGGCAAAGCTGTGTCCCCCCCACGCCTGGTGGGCACGAGTACAGCACACTCTTGCCCCCTCTGGGCATGGGGAGGTCCCAGTGCCCCAAGGACAGCTCTGCGGGTTGGAGGTTGACAGATGAGGCTGTCGACAGGTTAGTGAGCAGGTGCAGAGAGCAGCCCCAGGTCAGGCGTCAGAACAGGGACCCCGTCCCCCCAACTCTGCCCAGGGGCTCCTGGGGCCACTGTGGTGGAGCATTTTCTTGTCATCGGACTCATGGGCACGCTTCACCACTAGGGAGACACAGACCTGCTCTCCAGGGCATTTTCATCACCGCCCAGCCAAACAAGGCCTGCCTGGGAGCTGAGCAGGGCCCCGGGCAGACTCCTGGGTTGCACTTCTTCCTTCATACACAGGGCAGTGGAGGGCGGGAGCGGCTCCCTCTGTGGCTCCTGCAGAGTCCTGCCCGTCACCCCACAGCCCACCCCACCCACCTGCCGCGGTGACCCTCCTGACCCCTCCCAGTGTCCACCCTGGTTTGCCCACCCTGGCCTTCAGCAAGAGCGGAGGAGGCAGGCATGGGGGCCCCCGGGAGCTTGGGCGCCCGCGTCAGAGCTTGCCAGTCAGGGTGCGCATGGGGCAGGGAACATGCCCCTCTACCCAGACCCCAGGTGACGTGAGGCCAGCCTAGGCCACGACACTTGGGCCATGGGTTCTGGAGAAGATCAAGGGAATGAACACAGGTGGGCACTGCCCGTGCGCCTGACACTCGGTACCCCGACCCCAGCCGCGCCCGGACGTGTGCCTGCAGGTTGGGTGGCCCGCATCGCGGAGGAAAGCCCTGTGCCTTCGGGGAGCCCTCGGGTGGACATGGGCCCCGGGCTCGTCGCGAGCTCTTGCCTCTGGGATCTGGGCTGTGCCGACGTGACAGGAGCCAGGTTACTTCCCCGTGTGATTGGGGGGAGCGGGTGTGAGGACGGTGCCCTTCGTCACTTGGGGCCGGGGCCGCGGCCAGGTGCTTGCATGGATTTACATCATCCCCGATGTCGCAGAACACGACACAACATCTTTGTGTCCTTCCCCTGGAGGGGCCTCCGGATTGCAGTGTTCCCTCCCTTTGAAGGTTTGACTTCGCCCTTGACCCTTGCATTGTTTTTTAGAGCGGAGATTGCCCAACTTCCCGCTGCTGGTGAGTAAGCGGCTCGCTGCCGGGGCAGGACCGGACCCACCGGGTGACGGGAGGCCTGTGCGGTTTCATCATCTGGGGATGCCCCCTCCGCCCGTAGCAGCTGGGGGGTCGCGCGCAGCCTCTCAGGGCTCCTGATCCCCCCTCACAGGTCAGGGAAGTGGCATGATGGGCCGGGACGTGGGAATTGAGGGGCCAGCCCCCGTGGTGCAGCTGGGCAGGCGACCTGCCCCTGGGGACGGAGGCAGCCATTGCCCGAGTCCTAGACGCAGCAGGTGGCACCTGTGCCCGCAGCTCCTGCAGTCAGGGCCCGATGCATGCTGGCAGGGACACTCGTACAGTCCAGGTCCCCACCCGTGACCCCCGCCCCGGGGTCGCACGGAGGAGCCGCCTGCCCTGGTTTTCTGAGCCAGGAGCAGCGGCTGGAGGATGCACCCTGGGAGGCAGGGCGGGCGTCTCTCTGTGGCTGGGGTTCCACAGGGCTGAGGCTCTTTCTTGCTGAGCGGATCTAACACACATTCCGTGTTTGGCTCAGAAAACTTCCCCATGCGTCCCCAACCACCTTTCCGTGCTGCCCCCAGTCCACCCGACTGCCCTGAACTTGTGGCGTGTGGCCTCCCCCGACAGCAGGTGTCTGCAGGCTTTGATTCGGGCCACGTGGCTCCACGCCGGGATGGCGGTGGGAAGCCCACTAGATCCGGGGGGTCGTCTGGCAACGCTGCTGGGCACGGCGTGGCGCCAGGTGCACTCGGCAGGGGAGCAGGGAAGCCTGGCTCCCCATGCCCCACTCTGCCCTCCCCGCCCTGTGGCTCCTCCATCGCTGGTCAGATGGGCAGGGGTGCCCACGGGTGACCTGGGCAGGGCGCTGGGGAGAGACCCACGGGCCAGCGCGCAGCCACACGCTCTCGGCTCGGCTCATCCGGTTGGCGTGTCACGTGCTACCAGGATGCAGGGGAGGAGCCCCGGCAAGGCTCCCGGGAGATGGGGACACTCAGGTGGGTCCCGGGACGGAGGAGGGCAGCAGGGCAGACGCATACCAAGGTATAGCAGGGCGTGGGGGGCCCGTGGAGACTCGGATGGAACCGGCACCACTTCCCGAGGGACGGTCCTGCGCAGACGACCGTCTCCCCTGAGACGCCCGGCTTGGCTGTGGCCCCTCCGGCTGCGGCCCCTCCCGCGGCCCCTCCCTGTCCCTGAGCCAGCTGACCTTTCCGGCCTCACGACGGCTGTGAGCCTGTCGCCGATGTGCCTCTGGCGCGGCCGGTCCGCTCTGTCCAGGGTCCGGCCTGCAGTCCGTGTCCAGCCTGCAGGGACGCCAGCGGGAGGGTCTCGGCCTGGCTCTCTGCCCTGCAGGCCTCACCCCTCCCCGGGTGGCCTGAGCCCGTCGCACAGCACCTACGGCCCCTCTCTCCCGTCCCCCGGCTGCCCTCCCAGCTTCCGGGCGGGACAGCGCTGGGTCCTTCCCCGAATGCGCCATCCCCTTGGCAGCGGCTGCGGCCTCACCCACGCACGGCATGGCGCCCAGTCCTCTGCAAGGTGGGTGAGGAGGGGCTTCCCTCAGGGCCCACCCTGCGCCCCCGGTGGCACGGACTTGGGTGGCGGGACCTGGGCTTGGGGGTGCGCTCAGGAGCAGCCGCCACCAGGGGTGGACTGACAAACAGGCACGGCCCACAGAGGCCCCCGGGAGGGCCCGCGCCGTTTGGGGTATGTGGCCACGGGCGGGAGCGCTCTCTCTGGCCGGCTCTGGTTTGTGGCAGCTCTGAGGCAAGCAGCGGAAACATTGGGGACATCGATCTGCGACGGAGAGGAACTGAACAGGCCAAGCTAGGGCAGGGTGGGCTGGAGGCGGGGGCCTCCGCGGGCAAGTGCACAACAGGGTGAACTGTCCAGGGCTGGCACCTGGCCCCCGCACAGCGGGTGGGCCGTGAGTGCTCACCCGATGATGCCTGTCGTGCAGCGTCCCTCAGGGGCCATCTCGGGTGGACACACAGATCCTGAGTGGAGGAAGTGCGAGGAAATCCGGAGCCCAGACTCTTCTTTTGGAAACGAAATCGTTGAGGCACCTGCTGGAAAAATAGCATTCAGCCAGTCCGAAGCCTCGGTCAGCTCCTCGCCGGACACTGACCTTTACTCTGTAAAAACAGTGACAGACGCGACCTTGACCTCCTGACTGCAGTGATTTCCGCTGACCTTGTTTTGGTGGCCACTGGAGCTGCGGCCAGGGGACGGGGCAGAGCGAAGCCAAGGTGCTCGCCCGCCGCGGCCCCGGGCAGGGGGCCGTGCATGGGGCTGTGCATGGGGCCGCGCATGGGGCCGGGACGGGTGTTGTGATGCGCTCGCTCCTGGGGTCCTACGGGAGGATGCAAGCACCACTATAGGGACTGATGCTGATTTATGAGGTCGGGGAACTGGGGACGACGGAAGTCGGCGCTCCGCCCGGGTCCCTGACTTCACGCGCCCCCACCCAGCAGGTGCCCACCTCGGGTTCTTACCTATTCCTCTCACCATTGTCCATAAATGTAGAGTCACCCTGACGTGATTTCATATTACTGTTTGGCACACAAGCTGTATGCTCTGCACCTCCCCATTTTTAAAAGATTTTATCTATTTATTTAGAGAGAGAGAGAGAGAGCAGGAGCGGAGGGAGAAGCAGACGCCCCGCTGGGCAGGGGGCCCGACGGGGGCCTCACTCCCGGGCCCCCGAGATAGATCATGACCTGACCCGAAGGCAGGTGCTTCACCAACTAAGCCCCCCGGGCACCCCTGGACCTGCTCGTTTTTATTGGACATTATGGTAAACTTGCAAAACTTCAGTACTGGACATTTTCCCCACCGGTAAATGCAGAGCTGCCTCCTTCTTGCTAAGAGCGGCCTAGTTCCCAGGGGCTGGCTGTCCACGTGAGCCCCTCAGGCCCCAGAGGCAAGCGGTCCCCGGTCCCACTGCCTTTAAACGCACAGTGACATTCTCACCACCCCCAGAGAATATCCGGGAAATGGGAATTTTCACAAAAAAGAATCCTGGTAAAAATTCAGTCCGACGGGGCACGTGTCGGGGGGACTCTGGGTTGAGTGTCAGACTCTGGTCTTGACTCAGAGCTCAGGCCGGGCTCTGCACTTGGCAGGGAGGCTGCTAGAGATCCTCTCCCTCTGCTCCTCACTCTCGCTCTCTCTAAAATAAAGTATTAACTCTTATTTTTTTAATTTTGGTCTGAGCCAGAAAGTCAGGGGAAGCCTGGGGTCCTGGAGCCCATTCCACAGCCACGGCCCTGGCCCTTCGTAGACTCGGGGTCCAGCTCCTCTCTGGATGCTGTGCTCCTGCCACACCGGGGAGCTTGGCACCAGCTCCGGGGGATGCTGGGCCTTTCCTTCCATCCTCATCGTGGGAAGGGCTGCGATGCGTGCGGGTCCCTGGGCTGCGGGCCTTCTGCCTCAATTCTGGGCTTTGCCGCGGAGACCTGGCCAGGGTCCCTCCCTTCCCCTCCCTGGGCCTTGGCTTCCCCATTTGAAGCTGGCAGGAGGCCCAGCCCTGCCCGGCTGATGTCTCTGGCGCTCCCTGGGTGTGCGGGGGACGAGGAGGGGTGCCGACCGGTGGACCGGGGATGCCCCTTGAACACAACAGGCGAGGCCTGGCTCTGCGTTCCTGGTTAGAACAGCACTTTGGGGCAGCCCGGGGGGCTTAGCGGTGGAGCATCTGCCTTCAGCCCAGGGCGTGACCCTGGGGTCCCGGGATCAAGTCCCCCATCGGGCTCCCTGCATGGAGCCTGCTTCTCCCTCTGCCTGTATCTCTGCCTCTCTCTGTGTCTCTCATGAATAAATAAATAAAATCTTTAAAGAAAAAAAAAAATTGCACTTTGGCTCCAGGTGGAAACCATAACAGGACAAACACAGTCGGACACCTGGGCCGGGAGCCCTCCCTCCACCCACCATTTGCGCAGGGCCTTGGGTGCGCAAGCAAAACAAACTTTTTTTTCCAGACTTATTTTGAACGCGGCCACAAACACGCAGCGCGGGCAATCATTAACCGCCCATTCAGGGGGAAGGGGAGGGCCGGCCGCACCCTTTATAAGGCGCGCGTGGCTCCCAGCGAGCGAGCATCTGGCTTTCGAGCCACCTGCGAGCCACCGCCCGCCAGCCGGTCTCCGAGCGCCACACCTGCGCGACAATGCCTGTGGCCCCCGCTGCCCGTGCCTGGCCGCCTCTGCTCCTGCTGGCTGTCCAGCTCGGCGCCACCGCTGGCACCCCGCAGCCGTGGCACTGTGCGCCCTGCACCCCCGAGAAGCTGGCGCTCTGCCCTCCGGTGCCCGCCTCCTGCGCCGAGACCGCCCTGCCTGCCGGCTGCGGCTGCTGCCCCATGTGCGCCCTGCCACAGGACGCGCCCTGCGGAGTGGCCACTGCGCGCTGCGCCACTGGGCTCAGCTGCCGAGCGGCGCCAGGGGAAGAGCGGCCCCTGCACGCCCTCATCCGCGGCCGGGGCGTCTGTGTGCCCACCGATCCCGCCGCAGGTAGGACCGCAGCCCCACTGGTTCCCCTCCCCAGGACAGACGACTGGGGTGGGGCGGGGGGTGTCGCCAAGGCCCACAGCCGGTGCGGAGCAAACCCACCCACGGCCAGAGCACGGCAGGCAGAGGGTCTTCCGGCACCTAGTGAGGCCTATCGCTGCGTGGTCCAGCGGCAGGTGCCCAGGAGAGGGCAGGAGAGGCGGGAGGGCTCCCAGGACTCGGTGCCAGGGTCGGGGAGGGAGGCCACGGGGTGCGCCCGCCACTGGGTGGCCCAGGACGGGGATCCCTCCTGCCAGCCGGCCCGGGGACGTCCTTTATCACGGGCTGTGGGGACAGCCTGAGATGCCCGCTGCTCCAGAGCTGGCGGGTGTGGAGGCTGGGAGTCTGCATTCACTGCCATAGAAAGAAGGTGTCTGATGTGTGTGTTGCCCCCGCTCAAGGACTGGACTGTCAGACATTCCTGACTTGCAGAGGGGAGCAGAGGAAACACCCCTCCGTCTGTCCCTCCCCGTGGGGCCGGTGGCTGGGCTGTCCCGGGTCCTTCCTGGAGGAGCCCCATGGTTCCGTAACCCTGCTAGGGCATCGGCCCGAGTGCATGGCCCTTCCCAGGAGGCTCTCTGCCTTCAGAGTTAGTGAAATGGTCTCATCCTGATGGTCCCCAGCAGAGATGCATCCCCAGGGCCCCCCAGGAAAGCCAGTTCTCTATCTCCGTCCATGCACCGAATCCCAACGTCCATGTGGCTTCACTCTTCCACCCCTTTAGAGGCAAAGACTCGGGGCGCCCTTGCCAGACCCCCCCCCACATACCTGAATTACACAATTGCTGTTGGGTCGTCACGTTCCCAGGAAACTGTCAGAAGCCCTGTTCAGCGGGAAGGGGGTAGAGCTCAGGATCAGCTCGAGCAGCCTCCCAGCCCAGCCTGGCTGCCGGGAGAGGAAGGAGCTCCCAGGGGCGCAGGCGCCCAAGCTCGGGGGAGGCGGTGGGGGGCTCACGGGTGTGCGGCGCTGCACGTTTCAGATGCCAAGGAGTCCTCGGAGAGCTCGGAGATCACCCAGGAGCAGCTCCTGGAGAACTTCCACCTGATGGTCCCGTCGGAGGAGGACACGCCCATCCTCTGGAACGCTGTCCGTAATTACAAGACCGTGAGATCCGACGACTCCGACAAGTTGAAGGTGAGGCCTTGGGGCAGGTGCCACGCAGAAGCCGTCGGCCCCCTGCCTCCCGGGGGCCTGGGAAGGATAGACCTTCCCCACCGCAGCTGTGGCTGTTCTCCCACCAGGGGCCTGCTGGGCTGTGTAGCTTTGCCCGTGTGTCGCCCTAAAGCTCAGGCGGGGCCTTTACGCTCCCTCCCCGAGGGCGTCCGCACCCCCCCTTAAACATTGTGATCAGAGGCATCAGCTCTGCAAGCATCGCCCCTTCTGTCGTCCCCCGAAACTGTCCCCACCCAGCACTAGCTCCCTGGTCCGGGCTGAGCCGACGGCTGTTTTTCATTCTACCGCTTGAGGGCGACCAAGAATCAAAGTTGGGGACACGGGCCGGTCTGTGAGAGAAAGAGCCAGATGGGGCCCATAGGCCTGGGCGCCGGGTCTGACCCGCTTCCCAGGTGCTTCGGGGTTTTGTCTGCAAGGGTGATGGGTGCAGACGGTCCCGTTGTCTGCGGTAGCCCGGAGGGGCCGTGTCCTCACTCCACGTGGCTGCTGTGACATAACAGCACAGAGGAAAGGCTCACGGCCTAGGAGCCTCTGCTGCGGGAGAGGCCGTGTCCTCTCTCCAGGCGGGGGGGGGGGGGGGGGGGGGGGGGGGCGGCGAGTCCCCACAGGGCAGGGGCCCGGGAAGGCCTGGTGGGGACGCACAGCCCGTTGGGTCAGTCCCCGTGTCACTCACGGCGATGTGGACCTAACTGCCCTTCCAGGAGCCCTGCCGGCGGGAGCTGCACGAGGTGCTGGCACGGCTGGCCGAGGAGCAGGCGTCCAGACAGCTGTACAGTTTCTACCTGCCCAACTGCAACAAAAATGGGTTCTATCACAGCAGACAGGTATGCACCTTGCTCGGGGCGCCCTCGCGGGTTGGCCAGCCTGGCACATCCCCGCAGAGCCGCCCTTTCCCCAGACAGGGCATCCAGTCCCAAATACGCCCTGCAAGGCCCCCCAACCAGCCGTACTGAGTCAGACTCTGCCCCTCCGGGGCCCAGGGCAGGGGGGTGGAGGGACCCCGCAGTCGGCCAGGGGCTCTTGGTCACTCGCGCAGTGAGCCCGGGCAGGTGGGCGACAGGCCCCGTGCTCTGCACCTGTGTCCCGGCTGTGACACCAGAGGGAGGGGAGAGCTCCGCTCAGGAGATGGAGCCAGCCCCCTGCTTTCCTCCCCTCAAGGGGAAGCAACCACCTTCAGGAAAGAGTGTTTCCGGCCTCCCGGGTGATCACTGGGATGGGAAACAAAGCGAGGCTTCATCTGGGGGAGCTCTTTAGGACTCCGGGAAGCTTGGGCTCTGGGGGGATCACGGGAGGGTCACCTCCCCCTTCCGGGAGGAGGCTGTGCTTTCCTGATGAGGAACCTGCCCGGGGGCGGGGGAGGGCACAGCGTCCAAGGTGACAGCAGCCACACTCGGGACGTGTCCCTCCGGGCCCAGCTGCCCCGCCGTCGGGGTCACGAGGCAGACAGCTGTGTGCACCGAGCCATCTACCGCATGCACAGCCTCCCTAACAACCAGGTGCTCAGCCTCAGTCCCTATCTTAGGAGGAGAACTGGGTGGGGGGCGTCCGTGCCCTTGGCCGCGGTCACGGGGCGCCACCTCCTCCCCGCCCGTGGGCCGCCCCTGACCTCGCGCTGTCCGCTTGATCTGCAGTGCAAGACGGCCATGGACGGCCAGCGCGGGCTCTGCTGGTGCGTGTACCCCTGGAACGGGGAGAGGATTCCGGGGTCCGTGGAGGTCAGAGGCGACCCCAACTGCGGGCAGTATTTCACCGGGCACAGCTGAGAGCACGCGTGCTGTCCTCTGTCCCTTCACGGGGAATATTTAAGTACATAGTGTATTTATAGTCTAGAAATCATGCACACTTATCTACCTATATATGTATATGTGTGGGAGCCACTTTTATACGTGTTGGTGAACGCATAAATCTGTAGTTTATTTATTCACTGTACATGTATTTTTTCGACACAGTCGCTGTGCTGTTATTTTGTAAATCATGAAACACGTTAGAGGCACTGGGTGTAAATACTTGATTTGTAGCTCCTCAAAGTTCCCTGCTTCTGGTTCTAAAAAGCAGGGGAAAAATAAAGCCTGGAAAATGCAAAACTTAAATGCGTCACAGTGCTGGGTTTTTGTTTTTGTTGTTGTTGTTGTTGTTCCCTTCAAGTGACCTGAGGGGACGGTGAAGCCGTGCTTAAGAACTCACCCTGTGCCCACAGATCCCAGTCTGTGTAGACGTGCAGGGAGAGTTCGGGGCTGATTATGGGGCCCGAGCTGGATGTGGCTGTGTGGTCACACGCACCTGCATGGTGTGGACGTGGTGGGTGGGAATAAATGCTCTACGAAGGAACACGGTGGCTGCGTGGATAAGGACCAAATGCTCACCCTTTGTTTCCGAAATCCCCTCACACACCCCCTTCTCATGCAGCTTTGGTGTTTCAGGCTCCCTGTCCTGCTGCTGGCAGGTCTGCCCTTCCCCTACCACCCCCCTGCCTGCCCCACCCCCTGTCCTGGGGCCTAACCTCTGATGACTCACCCCTTTCCTGTCTCTGTGAGCAGCAGGCCTGCCCCCCACCATCTTAAGCACGGGATACAAACACTTTCTTCCTTTGCCCCTCGCCCTCTCCTCTGTCCTCTGTAGGGCTTGACCCCTTGTGTTTTGATGTTTGAACCCTGAGCACATGGGGCTTCTCTGCTCCCTGGATTCCTTATTTCTTCCTAGCAGGAACTATTCCTGGCTTGCTCTCCCCGATGCAGCCCTGCCAACTCTTCCTTCCACATCTCTCCACGATGGGTATCTCAACCATCACATGGGTCCCTCCTGGCCTCTTGGCTGCCTCCACTCCATCTCCTGGATGCCCCTATCTTGCTGTGGGAAAAGCCAGAGTCTCCCCAATTTACACCCCACCCTCTATGGTCTGGGCTCCAGCTCTCCCTCTTGGGGCTCTCCCTTCACCTCTGACCTGTGGCTGCCACCCTCCCTCTGCCAAGCCCCCAGGATTGACTTGTGAACTCAACATCCAATATTATAATATATTATGACTATTGACACAAAATCTTCAACAAAATACTAGTAAACTGAATCCAGCAACATATTAAAATAATCATTCATGAGGTGCCTGGGTGACTCAGACGGGTATGTATCCAACTCCTGATTTTGGTTCAGGTCACGATCTCAGGGTGCGAGATCGAGCCCTGCAATGGCTCCATGCTGAGCATACAGCCTACTTGAGATTCTCTCTCTTTCTCTCTCTCTGCTTCACCCCCAACTTGTGTGTATGTGTGTGCATGTGTGAGCTCTCTCTCTCTCTCTCTCTCTGGAAAAAAAAAAAAATTCACTATAACCAAGTGGGATTTATCTCAGGAATGCAAGGTTGTTCCAAAACCCTAACACAAAATAATGCAACAAATCATATCAATAGAAAAAAAACAAAAAACAAAAATCACATGGTCATCTCAACAGACTCAGAAAAAGCATTTGATAGTATCCAATATCTTTTATAACTTTTCAGGGTAAAAAAAAAAAAAGAATCCAAACAACAAATATCAACAGACTAGGAGTAGAAAGAACTTCCTCAAGCTGACTAAAGGGATCTAGGAAAATCCCACAGCTGACAATGTGGTTAATGGGGAAAGTCTGGGTGCCTTTCCCCTCCCTGCAGATGGTAAACAAGGCGAGGATGTCTACTCCCATCACTTCTCTTCAACAGTGTCCTGGAGGTTCTATCAGTTAGGCAAGAAAAATAAATAAAAGGCATTCAGGTAAAGGAAAGGTAGAAGTATCCCTATTTGGAGATGATATGATCTTACATACAGAAAATCCTAGGCGATCCACTAAAAGACTATTCAATGAGTTGAGCGAGGTTGCAGGATACAAGATCAATATACAACAATCCATTGTATTCCTATACATTTGCAATGAACAACCAAAAAATAAAATTAATAATTTCACTCAGTGTTTAGCATTAATAAATAAAATACTTGGTAATACATTTAACAGAAGAAGTACAAAATAAAGACTACAAAATGTTGTTGAAAGAAATAAAAGGAAATCTAAATAGATGGAAAACATACCATGTTCATGGAACAGAAGGCTTGACATTGTCAACATTAAACACCTTAAACCCACAGATTAACCACAATCCTTTTCAGAATCTAAGCTGACTTCTTTGTAGTCAGCTAAAAAACGGATTTCAAATTTAGGATGGAACTTCCAGAGGTCTGGAATAGCCCAAACAATCCTGCTAAAGAACAAAGTAGAAGGACTCACATTAACTGATTCCAAAACTTTCTACAGAATAATAGTAATCAAACAGGGTGTTAGGGGAGTAAGGATAGACATGTAGATCAGTGGAATAGAATCGAAAGGCCACTAATAGACATTGATGTTCAGCTGAATTTCAGTGAGGGTTGGAAGACCGTTTAGTGAGGATAAATGGTTTTTTCAACAAATGGGGCAGGGAAAACTGAATAGTCACATGTAGAAGAAATTGGATCCCTACCTCACACTATATACAAGATTAACTCAAGACCAATAAAGATGTAAATATAAGAGCTACAAACATAAAATTCTTAGATGAAAACTTTGGGGTAAATCTTCACCACCTTGGATTTGGCAAAAGATTCTTAGATATAACACCAAAAATGCAAGTGACAAAACTGAAAGCTAAATTTTACCCAAATTAAAAACTCGTGTGCTTCAGGAAAGTAAAAGGACAACCTGCAGAATGGGAGAAAATATTTGCAAATTAATAATCTGCTAATGCTGGCATCCATTATACATGAGGAACTCTTACAACCCAGTAGTATAAAGACAAACAACCCAGTTGGGCAAAATATATGGACAGACATTCCTCCAAAGAAGATACTGTCACTAAGCACATGACATGATAGATGCTCACCGTCATGAGTCCTCAGGGAAATGCAAATCAACACCCCAATGAGATGCCCCTTTGCACCCATGAGGATGGCCGTGCTCAAAACAGCAGGTAAGAAGTGCAAGTGGTGACGTGCAGAAATGAGGCCCTTGTACACTGCTGGTGGGAATGTACGATGTGCAACTACTTTGGAAAACGGTCTGGCAGTTCCTCAAATGATTCCACACCGAGTTACCATAGGACCCAGCAATTCTGCTTCTAGGGCTATATCCAAGATAAGTGAAAACTCACATCCATGCAAAAACTTGTACACAGATGTGCGCTCTTAGATGTGTCATTTATAATGGCCAAGAGGTGGAACTAGTCCAAATGCTCATCAGTAGACAAACAAATGGATAAACACAATATCATGTGTCCATATCATGAAATACTACTTGGCAGTAAAAGGGAATGATACGTCCTACAACACGGATGGACCTTGAAGACAGTATACCCATCACCACAACCTCACATTGTGTGATTCTGTTCGTGTGGACGTATGTCCAAGGTAGGGAAGGCTGCAGAGAATGAAAGTAATGAGTGGTTGTTTGGGGCTGGGACAAGGGGCTGGAGGATGATGGCTAGCAGGTACGGGGTTCTTATTTAGTGATGGAGATGCTCTAAAACTGAGTGAGGATGATGCCACATGTGGGTGAATACACTCAAAGCCACTGAACCTAATGGAGGTATTTCGAGCGTGTATTTCTTTCGGCCTTCTTGCTTGCCGTCATTGTCCTCATTAACATCACCCACCGAGTTCTGATTTCAAGATAATCAACTCCTCCTTCAACCTGGAAGCATTCATCTCCTGTGCTTTCTCGTTTTCAAAAATGTGGGGATTCAGGGAGGTGATTCCTGTCATTGATTCTCAATTTAATCACATTATGGTCATAAACTATCACGTACATGGTATCTAGGTTTTCACTTCTGAGGCTTTCTTACCACCTGATATGTGATTGATTTTTCGACATCCTGCAGGTTCTTGAGAAGGACGTGCAGTCTATTATTTCAGCATGTAGCTTGGTTGGGCTAAGCTGGCTGGTTTTGAGGTTGCAGATCTCCTAAATCCCCTCCGATTTTTTCCAAAGAGGGTAACAATTCCTGTAATATATTAATTTTCAAATAAAAAAGTTGAAGGATATTTTATTGGGTGCACGTGTTTGGAACAGCTCGTACTCCTGGCTCATCCACCCTCGTGCTGTCTCGAGGTGACTTTCCTGCCTCTAAGAAAACACTCTCTGGCTTAAAATCAAGTTGTTCTCATCGTACTGGCTACTCTACATTGTTCTGGATACTTTTTTCTGATTTCACTTGTCTACCCTTTAACTTTTAGCCTCCTCTGGTGATTACAACCTGTATCTTGATTTTTAGCAAATGAACCTGCTTCTCTTTTTTTTTTTTTTTTGAACCTGCTTCTCTATGTTCACCTGACAAATTTCATTTTATTTTACTTTTTTTTAAAGATTTTATTTATCCATGAGACACACACACACAGAGGCAGAGACACAGGCAGGGGGAGAAGCAGGCTCTATGCAGGGAGCCCGACGCAGAACTCGATCCCAGGTCTCCAGGGTCACGCCCAGGGCTGAAGGCGGCGCTAAACCACTGAGCCACCCGGGCTGCCCCAGTGGTTTTATTTTTAATGATTTTATTTCATTTAGAGAGCATGAGGAGAGGACAGAGGGAGAGGATTCCAAGCATACCCCCCACTGAGCAGGGAGTCCGAAGCGGAACTCTATCCCAGGACCCTGGGATCATGACCTGCGCCTCCCAGATGCCCCCACAGTGTCTTTAAGCTGTACTGTCTTGTACATTCGGTGGAGCCTGTCAACCTAAAGTCATTCTCTTTTTTTTTCACTCAATGAGAAATGCATGTCATATTCCTTTGAATATTCGCCAGGACGTCGGGGATCTCAAGTGCTCCCTTTATTTTCCAGCCTCTAGGCCCCTGGCTTCCTCCAAGGCAGGTCGTGTACTTGATGGTCACTGACGCAGCCTCTGCGGAGCCCATTCTGTTCTTTCTTCCCCCTCTGCGTTCCTTGTTTCCCCGGTTGGGTGCCTCAGACCGACGGTGCCGGTTGGTCCCTCCTGAGCTCCTGGGACATGACAGCTTCTAACCCCGCACTTGGAGGGGCAGTTAGTTCTCATTTCGTTTCCGGAGGAAATGATCTGCTGCGCGGCTCACTTTGGATGTAGCTGTGCTGCTCGGAGGTCGCGGCTCTCAGACTGGCCGGGGCGCCCGGGAGCCCTGCTGTGTGCGGCCGTGTCCCCACCCGGAGCTCGCGGGGCAGCGGCGCAGCGAGCGTGGGGTCCTGGGAAAGCCTCCAGCTCCGGGAGTCTGCGGTGGGTCACTCACCGCTGCCCGGCTCGGGAGAGGAGCTCTGCGGCCCGTCGCCCTCCTGCCTCCTTCACTCCTTCAGGACGCGCGTGCGTGTGTCCGTGCAGCCGGGGGCAGGTGCTGACAGCTCCCAAGCTGTCGGGGGCCCTGGTGGGGTGGACGGACAGCGGCCTTGTTCCTGGGTGCACGCTGCAGCATCGCTGCTCTGGCCTTCCCGGTGCGCAAGGGGCTGCGGGGCACCCCTGCCCCCTTTAGAATGGCCAGGGCCTCCGCTCTGTTTCTAGTGACCTTGACGTTCTCCATGGCAGCCTAGAGGGACATGCCTGCAGGCACCTCCCCTCACCCCCTAGAGATCCTGGTGTCCCCCCAAAACCACCTCCTCTTGTTTCCTTCTTCAGTTGGAAGGCTGCCTTGGGTGGCACCTTCTATGTCCTCCTGGGCCCCCAAATCCAACCCATGAATAGGGGACCCCATGTCTAAAATACGCCCTGACTGCACCCCCGAGCCCCCCGGGGGCAGCGGGACTTGGAGCAGCAGGCCTAGTTCCCCATCCACTCAGCGCAAATGCCAGGGTTCCTGGGTCCCTGACCTGGCGCCTGCCCTCTCCCAGGTCCCACCTTGTGCACCCGGGGTCGGGGGCGTCCGGCTCACGGTGGCCCTGGCGTGGGGTGACTGCTCCCTGGCCTCCCTGGCGCCACTGGAAAGCCACTCCCATGAGGCCTTCCTTGACCAGTTGCCACGCGGGAATGAGAGGACGGCCACCGGCAGGTGTCCGGCACCCTGCCGCCCTGCCGCCCTTCCTGTGCGGAGCCCCCTCCTCCCCAGCCCCGCGTCCCGGCCCCGCCCACGGGCTGCCCCTCGCACGGGAGCCCTGACTCCGCACCCCTTGCGCACCGCCTGCGGGCGCTGTTCCAGAGCAGACGGTGTGGAGAGGCGGGACCGCTTGGAGTGGGGGCCGGGGGGCGTCCAGTCCCCTTCCCAGGTTGGGGTCAGGGCTACACCATGCGCGTGGGGGTGGTCAGCAGTGGGAGCCGCGGCCCTGACTCGGGAAGAATCCGGCCCTGGAAGCGCAGGCTCCTTCAGGCTCCTTCTTCAGGCTCCAGGGCGACAGGCGGTGGCCGACGAGGTGAGCAGCGCCCTCTCCAGGTAGAGGGGCACATGCGTGTCACTGCTGAAACTGCTGGGAGTGTAATGAGGTGGAAATAAAGACATTGCCTACATTTTCACAACCAGGTTGACATTATGCTGTGTTTCTTTGTGTGCATGTGTGTGCACGTCTGTGTACATGTGTGCGTGTGTGCACGTGTCTGTGTATATGTGTGCACACGTCTGTGTGCATGTATGCGTGTGTGCACGTCTGTGTAAATGTGTGCATGTGTCTGTGTAGGTGAGTGCAAATGTCTGGGTGCATGTGTGCATGTGTACACGTCTGTGTAAATGTACATGTGTGCAAACGTCTGTGCATGTGTCTGTGTATATGTGTGCAAACATCTGTGTACATGTGTGCACATGTCCATGTCCATGTGTGCACATCTGTGTATGTGCACACACATCTGTGTACATGTATGCACATCTGTGCATGTGTGCACGTGTCTGTGTAAATGTGTGCATGTCTGTGTATGTGTGTGCACATGTCTATATATGTGTGCAAACGTCTGTGTAAATGTGTGCACTTCTGTGTACATGTGTGCGTGTGTGCACGTGTCTGTGTACATGTATGCACGTCTGTGTAAATGGGTGTGTGTGCATGTGTCTGTGTACATATGTGCAAACATCTGTGTATGTGTGCATGTGTGCACGTGTCTGTATGCACATGTCTGTGTGCATGTGAACACATCTGTGCATGTGTGTGCACGTGTCTGTGCATGTGTGCAAACATCTGTGTGCGTGTGCACGTGTCAGTGTACATGTGTGCACATTGTGTGTGCACGCGTCTGTATATGTGTGCAAATGTCCGTGTGCTTGTGTGTGTCACTGCATGCCTGGGCCTGTGGGCATGTACCTCTGGGTGTGTGCAAGTGTGTGCACGTGGGTGTGTGCACAGTCCAACAGCATCTGCTCTCATTTTCACCCACCACGAGCATTTGTCTTTATCACCGACATCGAAATCCTTGTGGGTGACATCGCCGTCGTGCCACCTTCAGGAGCGTGTCGGGGAGGAGCGCTGGGTCCCAGGAGTCCGGCCGTAAGAGACATGCCTCTCCGGGCAGCGCAGCACAGGGGGGAAGCCCCTCCCATGCCACCCTCCTCAGCGTCGGTGACAGTCATGCTGATTCAGCTGTGCAGATGTAGCCACTGCATCCCCGGGGCTTGGGGACACACGCCCTGGCATGCTCATTCCTGTGTTTGGGGGATGGCGGCTGGGGACACGTGGTGCGGGGGGTGGAGCTCCCAGGAGCTGGGAGGTGGGGGGAGGGGGGGCGGGAGAGGGCCGAGTGTGTGCAACTTCACGTGCTCATCAGATGTGACAGGAGACCCGGGAGAAGGAAAGTGGTCCAGGGCCGGTGGGCACTGTCACCCGCAGGGGCTCGATGGGGCCCGCCCAGCTCCGTCCTGGGCGCCCGCGCGCCTGCCAGACGTGTGCAGCCCCAGCACCCATGGGCCTCGGGCCTTGCTCTGCTTGCCGGCTCCCTCCCTCAGGGTTGGCACCTTGCAGGCACAGCCCCCACGGAACCCTGGCCTGTCCCCGGATCCCCGTGGACGATCCCCGAGGACGCAGAGCTCAATGCCAGCTGGCACAGCCCGCAGAGGCTTCTCTAAAGGGTCGGTCATGGGCGCCTGGGGGCTCAGGTGGTGACCTCGGGGTCCTGGGATGGCGCCCCAGGCAGGCTCCCTGCTCAGTGGGGGTCTGCTTCTCCCTCGCCCTCTGCTGCTCCCCCTGCCGCGCTACCTCTCCCGCAGCCTCTCACATGAATAAAATCTTTTAAAAAAGGGTCAGTCACGGATCTCAACAGGCCACTCAGGGGCCTGCGGCCTCTCCCTCCCCGGCCTCGTCTGCTGCCAGAGCAGAGGGGCTGAAGGCCACAGGGGACGCCGCTCTGCAGGTTTCAGGTCTGCTCTGCGTGGCCTGAGTGGTGACAAGACAGGCCCCTGGGGGACACCAGCCAAAGGACTGGAGGCACGACTAGGCCCCGAGTTCCTGGGAGGTGTGGCCTGGCGCCTCCATAGCCTCCGGGGCACCAAGAGGGCTGGGGAGGGGTCCTGCTGGGGTGCTTCTTGGGACAGGATGAGACAAGCAAAGGCATTTGTCTATGCAGACTCCAGCTGTGCTCGGAACACCCAACTCTCCAGCGACGCAAACCCCAGAGCTGGTCACCAACACGGGGAATGGAAGCTGGTCTCCTTATGGTAAAAACTTTATTTACTATTTATAAATACATCGCAAGACAAACTTTTCAAAAATACCTTTTTTCCCCAAAAAAACTTAATTAAAAAAATAAAGGAAAGCTAAGAGGCGAACGTCTCGAGGCCCCTCTGTGTCCCCAAGGGGCCGCGGGCGGCACTCCAGCCCGGGGTCTCCCGCTCCCGCTAGTTGGAGTCCTGGCCTGCCGCCGCAGCCCACCAGGGTTCTGTCGTCCCGCGCGGCCACCCTCGTGTGCTAACCTCGTGCCTACGGTTACCTAGATCAGCTCCTAGCGCATCTGGACTATGACGTATACAAGGGGACACCTCAGGCGGAATGCACATTCTCTGCGTCTACGTGTGACTAGAAGGAGAAGCAGGGGGAGTCCCGTGTGAGCGCATGGATTGCCTAGGTGGCCCCCGCGTCCCCGGCGGGCCATCCCTCTCTGCCGGGTGACCGAACTGATTTTTAACTCTTTTTACATCGTGCAGAGGAAGACAAGGACAGAAAGGAGCTCATCCTCAAAGATAAACCTGGTTCTGGAACTGCTGAACGGGGGAAACGTGGTTTGTGGTCTGCGGTCCCCAAATAATTCTGCTCTCGTTCCGCGGCCGCTGAAAAGGGCCAATTCTTGTGGTGTCCCCGGCCCCATGGTGCTGCCTCTGCTGGCGGGTCCCCAGCCCTCCACCTTGCACCCCTGGGAAGCTGCCTAACCCAGAGGGTCAGGAACACCTGCTCTCACGGGCTCCTGGGGATCCCGACGACATTCTTGGCTTCTCGAATTTTCCTGTAAGACTCATCTACTCTCTGCTCTTCCCCAGGGTGGCCCCCTGAAGGCTCGCAGGACCCTCTCCACGAGCCGAGCTGGGCCCTTGCCCGATGGACGTGAGCCCCTGGCAGGTGCACCAGGGGGTCTTAGACACCACCAGGTGCGGGGCTCCCCATCCTTGCGAGGCCTGTGCCTGCTTCCCGAGCGGGGACGAGGCCTGTGCTCCACAGAGGCAACAGTCGCTCGGTCTTGAGGCGGAGGGTGGGCTGCGCGGGCAGACACGCGGGAGCGCTCGGGGACGCGCAGCACTGGGGTTTACGTGTACGTTTGGAGGAAGCAGGAAGAAAAACCAAGCGGCGTCCCACGGACTCCTGGGAGGTGGAAGGCGCCCTGGTTCGCCACCTAGAAGAGCCCTAGGCGTCGCAGACATCTCTTTCTAAACTTTGGTTAAAAGAAAAAATCAATTCACCACAAAAAAGAAATATAAATTGAGGCTGTAGCCAGATGCTGATCATGTCCTTGGCAGTCTTTTGTGCAAAATAAGGCGTTTCTGAGCTCCACGTTAACTAAAACAAACAGAAAGATAAATATGTTGAGATAACTCCCCCACCTCGGAAGGCTCAACTCCTACCCCACGGTGCTTCGTGCTAGATCCCCCCGCGGCGGGCGGACGGGGGCTGCAGGCCGAGGCCCAGCCCCAGGTCTCACCCTCAACCTTGAGTTCTTGCTTCCGACTCATGGGGAAACAAAACTTGTAACTAAAAATGAAAATTTGGGGGCGCCTGGGTCCTGGGCTCAGGTCATGATCCCGGGGCCCCGGGACTGAGCTGCGTGGGTAGGAGTCTTCTTCCCACCCCGTCCTGCTGGTGCTCTCTCTCAAATAAATAAATAAAATCTTAAAAAAAAAAAACGAAATGAGAACTTCTTCTCTTTCCCTAAGTTTGTCTTGAGGAGATGAAACACATTTATTCTCTTTTCCCCAATGGCTCTCTCCATTTTAAAATTTTAAAGATTTTACTTATTTATTCATGAGAGACACACACAGACAGAGGCAGAGACACAGGCAGAGGGAGGAGCAGGCTCCCTGCGGGGAGCCCGACAGGGGACTCGATCCCGGGACCCCGGGTCACGCCCTGGGCCAAGGGCAGACCGGGCTGCCCCAGGCTCTCTCGTGTATTCAAAGACCAAGCAGGATCGCAGGTGACTGCATTCTTAGAAGTCCAAGTCTCCCGTAAACCCCCCCTTCGCGTCTGGTGAAGACAGGTCTGTCCAGCACCGACTCTTAACGCGTCCATGACGTACAGTACGGAGGAGCACGAGCCACGCTTGTAAGCGCGAAGCACGTTCCTTCCCCATGTCCTCGTGGATTCAGTCCTTTGCTGCGAGGACGAGCCCCCGACAGGACAGCTGCGTGGGGCAGCCTGGGCGGCTCTGCGCTGCGTGCGTCCTAGTCCAGCATCTCCCAAGGGACCAGAGGTGCCCGAGACAACGGGACCAGGGCCCCACTTCCCGGGTGGGCACGTCCCACTTCCCCGACTTACGTGGCCAGCGGCGTCTACTTGCTGTCCATGCTGTAGCAGTGAATGTCGCCTTTGCCCCTGGCGTCGAAGCCGGGCAGCGGCTGCCCATACTTGTCCACACACCAGCAGAAGCCCCGCTTCCTGCCCTTGGAGGGGCGGCACTGCGAGGGAGCGCAGGGGGGCAGTGAGCCCGGAGGGAGCCCCCGCAGGGCACGTGTGCAGCAAGGTTACAGGCTTGTGCATGTGGGAGGGGGACTCCCTGGAGAAGCGGGCCCGGGGTGATTCTGGGTCCCTCAGGTGTCACAGCAACGCCGGACCTGCCACCCTGCAGGCACCTGCGCTGACGGGCGGGATGGCAACGTCCCCACCTCCCCGGGCACCTGTCCCCGGGCACGCGCCAGTCTGCACAGATGCATTCTCGGCGTGGGTTTGCCGAAGAACTGACTGAGGGGAATAGACGGACGTGCTGCTGCCTCCCGGCAGGTGGCACACAGGTGTCACAGGGACACCACGGAGCCCCACGGCCAGGGAAGCGCGGCCCCCAGGCGCTCGGGCCCTGTGGCTTCTGCAGCCGCCTGGCGGTCGTGACGCTGAGGCTCATCTCCAGACACGACTCACCCTGGCCTAAAATAAGGACACCCTGGCTGGGCCGTGCCTCCCAGGAAGGGGGACATGAGGGGGTGCCCAGGGGCTCCCGGGGCAGCAGGGGGTATGGCACTCACCTGCTTCTTCTTATAGAAGCCCTTCCTGTCACAGTTGGGGATGTGGATGCCCCTGGGGCTGAGCATATCCAAGAACTTGAGCCGGTTCAGCGTGTCCTCCACCTCCCGGCGGCAGGGCCCCTGTGGGGGAGCGGCGGGTTACAGGGAGCGTGGGTGGCCCCGAGGGGGATCCACCAGGTCATGCCCAGTCACCAACCATGGCTCCCCGGGGTGGGGGACACACACAACACTCAGCGACCAGGCAGACAAAACAGGCACCACCTCTGCGCAGAGCACTCGAGGTGCTGGAACCCGTGTCCCTGTACCTGGACCCCCGAGACACCCCCGAGACCTCCCCGCGGCAGGCAGGGCCGGCCCCTCCCATGCAAGGCGGGCTCGTGCACCCCGACCGGGCGCCCCGAGTGCCTGCCGCCTGCCACCCGCCAGGAGAGGCGCTCACATATTCCGTCTCCCGCTTGTACTCGGAGGAGAAGTTCTGGGTGTCGGTGCTCTGGGACTCGTAGTCCACCTTGTAGCGCTGGCTGTCCTTGGCGTGCCCCTTCTTAATGACATCCATCTTCGTGTGCAGGGGCTGCAGCTTGGCGTCGGGCACCCGGTGCGTGCCAGGCAGGGCCTGCGCGCCCCCCGCGCCGTGGTCCTCCTCCGACTCGCTGCTGTTTCCTTGAAAGGTGCAAGGGGCACACGGGTGGCACAGCCATCCACCATGAGCGGCGGCCTTTTCAGAATCTCACCCCTGGGCCCGAGTGCCGGCTGCATGGCAGTGCCATCCGGCAATGCCACGTGACCTCGAAACACGGGGATCAGGTTTGGTTCCGGGCACCAGCAGCGGGTGGCCGACACGGCACCCCAGGGAGCCCACTTTCTGAATGGAATCTGCTGGGGCCCCTGGCTGGCTCGGCTCTTAGGCGGCCAACTCTTGGTCTCAGCGCAGGTGGCAGTTTCAGGGTCGCGGGATCGAGCCCCGTGCTGGGCTCTCTGCCCAGATCTCCCTTCCCTGCTCCTGTTCACACTCGCTCGCGTGCTCTCTCTCTCTCTCTCAAATAAATAAATGTTTAAGAAAAGTAAATACAGTGAAACCTGCTGTGTGCTCTTCCAGGGCAGCGGGGGCGTGGAAGGCTCGTCACCACCCATGCCCTCCACCAGCAGGGGGCACGCCCGAGCCAGAGCAGGGACAGTGCTCAGGATTGACTCTGCTCTGAGGGAACAGTGGTCTGGGGGACAAACACCCCCAGCTCCACCTGCCTGCCCTGCGGAATCTGGGCCCCATGCGGGGTGGAGGCAGCAGCCAGAGTGCCCAAGCCCTGCAGGGCCCTGGAGTCCAGCGCCGTCCCGGGGAAACCGCACGCCCCTCCGGGACTGGCTGCGCGTCCCCCTGCTCTGGGCGTGTTTGGTGGTGTGAGATGGGTCCCACCTACAGGTCTCTAACTCCCTGTCCGCGCGTGGGCTGGAGCGCCCGGAGGGGGCTGCACAGACCCTGTGCGCGCCGGGCGCGTTGCTGTGTGCTGGAGCTCTCAGTCCCCGAGAAGGACCCCACCACCCCGAAACACCTCCCGGTGCGCAACGTGCAAACGAGAAGGGCACCCGAGGCCCTGACGCCGGTGCTGCAATGCCCACAGCACCACCAGAGTTTCAAGCCCACAGATGAAACGTGGGGCTCCTGTGGCATCAGCACGCTCTGGTTTCCTTTTCCAGGAGAACAGTGGGGTGGCTATGGGGGAAGCGCCCCTGAGGAGCCCCTGTGGGTCACGCGATTGCTCTGTTTGACCAGCAGCGTGCCCCCCAGGCCCCCCCCCCCCCCCCCGCACATAGGGTGGCGGCCCGCAGGGAAGCCGGCTGACACCTCTGGCTCTAGGTGACAGGTGCATTACACGGTCTCCCGGAGAGCGCTCCCTCGGCTGCAAAACGTGCTCAGGGCAGGTGTGCTCACCAGGGCCCGGAGATCACCCCTCCCTAGGAAGAGAGACTCCCCGGAGGCGGAGGGGTGGCTGGGCTCCCGAGGGGTCTGGCGTCAGGGGAAGCGCAGATTAGCCCAGCGCCCGGTTCTTAATTGCTAGAATTTGGTTTCAATTTCCTTTAACCCATAGGGGTTTTTTTTCCTTCCTTGTCAGGGAAGTAGCAGGGACAAAGGAGATGCTAAGAGTATGCAAATAAACAGATTTGCATTTCTTTTCCAAGAACGGAGTAACTTCTTAAACCTCCCTGGTTTTCTTTCTAATGCCTGCGGACTTCAGCAGCAACACAAAACCTCCCCAGTGAAGCAGCGGATAAAGTGAACTTGGGACGGCCGCTTAAATGCACCTCCCCACCCCCAGAGGCCCGAGAAGCCTTATAAAATCTTAGGTCTTTTAATCGCGTTATAGGAAAGCCCATCAACCCACAGCGGGGAGCCTCAGTGGTAGTGGTGGCAACACACCCATCGCTGGCTACCTGGAATCGGCGGCGCCTCTAAGAACTTCCAACCGCACTTTTTGAAAATCCTGAAGACACGCGGGCCGAACGCAGTGCCCACAGAGCACAGGACCTAAGTGCCCCACACAGAGGCCCCTTAGTCACTTCACATCCACCACCGTAGCACAGTGCACGTCTTGGGCAACTGGATTTTTGCCTTCTCACCAATCCTGGGTTGGCCCAACAAAGCCAGCCTGCCTCCCTCGGGAGTGGAAACGTGCAGAACCCGAAGCCACAAAGGGACTTCTGTCCTGCCAGCCCGGGGTGGGGCCCTGCCTGGGGCGGGCAGGTGGGGGCATCATGCTCCCCGCCTCTAGGGAGGCTGGCTGGGCCTGCGGGGGTCTAAAGCAGCAGCTGCCGACCCCATTTACGCGGCCTGAGGTCCCGCTGCGCCAAGCCGGAGCCTCCGTCCTCTTGGGGCTCCCAGCAGCCGCGCCCCAGCCCTCCGAGGCTCCTTCCCCCTCAGCATCCCTGAGGTCTTCGAGTCCACGTTCCCCGCAGCTCCGGCCCTGGCGTGGGTCTGGGGCGCACGCGGGGCCGATGCGGGACGTGCTAACCGGGCGCACCCCCACGCCCTTCCTTGCCTTTGGGGGACCTTGGGGGGGCCACCTCCTTGCGGACATCAGGGTGCGCCAACGCAACGAGACGCGCATACCTGCTTCCCACCTCACCGTCCCTGCCGCGCGCCGAGCGTCCCCGAGGCCCGGCAGCGTGTCCCGCACGTACCCGCGCAGCCTCCCCGGCCCCTCCACCGCCCCCGCTCCCCGGCACCGACGCGCTCGCTCCCCCCGCGCCCCCGAGGCGCCCGCGCCCGGCCGGGGAGATGCTCCCCCGCCCGGGGTCCGCCCCCTGCCCGCCCGGGACACCGCGCCCAAGCGCTCAGGGGCGGCAGCCGGGGCGGGGGCCCACCTGGCGCGGCGGCTCACCTGGCGCTGGCGGCGCAGGCAGCAGGTAGGCGCGCAGGCGGCCGGCGGCGCTGGCGTTGGCGCAGAGCCCGCGGCCGTCCAGCAGCGCCTGCAGCGGGCGCGGCTCCCCGGGCGGCGGCTGGCAGCGGAGGCCGGCGCCGCAGCGCTCGGTGTAGACGCCGCACGGCTGGCCCTCGCGCAGCGCGCACGTCAGGCAGCAGCCGCAGCCGGGCTCCCGCACCAGCTCGGGGCACGCGGGCGCGGTGGGCGGCGGCGCGCACTGCGCCAGGGCGCGCGCGTCGCACGGCTCGCAGCGCACCACGGGGCCCGCGCCCGCCGCGCCCGCGCCCGCCCGAGCCGCCGGGGGTCCGCGGAGCAGCGCCAGCGCCGTCAGCGCCGCGGCCCAGAGCGCGGGGCGCGCCCCCTGCATGGCGCCCTCCGGGGGGCCCGCTGCTCGGCCGACCGTGGCGCGGGGATCGGGGAAGCGCGCGGCGGGAGGCTGCGGGAGCGCGGGGCGGTCGCCGGAGCTGCGCACTGCGCCGCCGATGTCGCGTCTGGGCCGCCGGAGCGCGCCGGCCGCTATATAGAAGCCGGTGGCCGAGGACACGCCCCGGAACGGCGCGCGGGCGGGGGCGGGGGCGGGGGCGGCGCGGGCGCGGGGGCGGGGGCGGGGGCCGGCACCTGCTGCACGCGCGCACGCGGGCCCCCCGGGCGGGGCGCGGGGGCTGGGGCGCCTGGCCTGCGCGGACCCTCGCCGGGCGCGCTGCGCAAAGTTTCGCACCACGGGGAGCCTCGGTCGGGGGCGTCGTGGGGTGTTCCCGAGCGGGAGGCCGTCGGCTGGCGCGCGCCCCCCGCCCCTGCGCCTCGGCAGGTGCGCCCGGCGCCTGCAGCGGGTCCCTACGCTGGACCTCACCGCCCTCCTCCCCGTGGGTGCTCTCGCCGAGGCCATGGAGCGGGCGGGACAGCGGGCGCTGCCGAAGCGCCGGTGATGCCCGGCGGCCCCCGCCGTTGCGCGCTCCCGGCCCCCGCGCGCCCGAGGGGAGATGCTCTGGGAGTCTCGCTCCTTGCGCGCCGGGCTGCGACGGGGCCAGCGCGCCCCTTCCCTAGGTGACCAACAGAGGGCACCGGTGGCCCAGGATTGGCGCGGGAGCTACCCTCTCCAGGCTCCGCTGCCCAGCGCTGTTGGGGCCGCGGTGCCAACGGAGGAGACCCCGGGAGGGCACGTTCTCGGGCGCTGTTGGCGATGCGTTCTTGCTCCAGGAGGCGGACAGGTGCCTTGTGCGGTAGAGACCGCCCCTCAGGCCCCCTTGCCTTCCCCGCTGCCCGGGCCCAGCCCCCTGTGCGGCTGTGGGTGAGGCTGGCATGAACCCCCAGCGTCCGCCCTGCTGTGTACAGGCGCAGGTGTGTGTGCACGCGTGTGCCCTCCTTTAGAGGGAGAGCACCAGCTGCTCACAGCAAATGCACGGGCAACAAGAGTTGTACGTGAGTCCCTCCTTGGAAACATCAGAGACCCGCAGAGGGACCTGCGTCCCCAGCTCCGCAGGGGTGTCCACTCCTGTCCCCCCGGCGACCGGCATGGGGCTCAACCTCCTGGCCGTCCCCCCCACCCCCCCATCCCTCCTTGTAGCTCTGTGTGGGCTGCTTTGGCTCTGAGAGCAGAGTCCCAGAATGCCTTGTTAAATCAGAGGGAGCCAGACATCCCCTGAGAGTTGCAAGTGCTCCTTCACAACCCGCGGAGGCCACAGTGCTGACCGAGTGCTGCTTGTCCCGCTGTAGATCCCCGAGGTCGGCCTCTGTGTTTAGGACAGTGTCAGCCGCCAGGCAGCATGGCACTGCTGGAGTGTTGCTGGGGGCAGTGGTGGCCCCAAAGCCCCAGGAGAACCCCGCACCCTTCCCTGGCTGGAGAGCGGGTGCCAGTGTCATGCAAGGCCCCAGGGGGCACCAGAGAGCTGGGTGCCAGGCCACACTGTACACTCAGGACCACGGGTGGTAGGGCCTTGGTCCCCTTCTCTGTGAAGTCCTGCAGCGGCCAAGTGGGTCTGCAGTCATGGCGGCCACGTGGGGAAGACCACGTTCCAACAGGTGCTCGTTTTTATGAGACCCAACTGCAGGCCCCCCCCCCCTGCTACCCCCAGATTGTAGTCGTTGGAACGGGGGGACTTTGATGGGCTGAAACTGCCTTTGTGTCATGCTAGTTGATTGTGTCAGATGGTGGTTCACCCGGCGTGGGTGGTTAACTGACAGAAGCTAGGGACTGGGGTGGTCAGTGGGAAGACGGGCACCGCCACGCCCTCGGATGGACCCGCGTGCAGTTGCTTAGTGGTTGTCAAGTGTGTGCGGCTGTGGGAAGAAGCCACGGCCCGCTGAGGGCTGGTGGTTGCTGGGGTCAGCCCGTCGTCATAAGCACATGACACGAGCCTCTCATTTCTCCCTTGAGTCCACTGCTGCTGCTCACAGGCACCTGCCCCCGGGTGACATCAGTCTTCCCGGCCTCTCTTCCACCCAGGCCCTGCTGACCCGCCACCCCAGGGTGCTCTCCACGGGCAGTGCAGATGGATGTCGGGAGCAGCGAACCCTCTCTTCTGTGTCTGGGAGGTGTGGCGGTCAGGCTCCCCTGCCCGGGTGGACCCTGGACGGGACGGCCCTAACTCCCAGAGACAAGTAGCCTGTAGGGTCTCATTTCAGGCCTCGGTGGCACGCTGCCTAGAGCTTCAGTGTCTCCCGCTAGGGGAGGTGTGGGTGGGGACGGGGAACCTTGCTGTCCCTCTACCAGCTCTCCTGCCGGGTGAGCCCCCCCACTTCTGCTCCCCAGGTACATGGTGGGAGAGGTTGGGCATGCCCATTCCAAAAGGGAGAGACTGGAAGGAATAAACGGATGATGGGTCCCAAGCAAGTCCCACACCTAGCAGCTGGGGTCCCAGGAAGGCTTGCATTCTGTCTTTCTCTGGGGACCCTTCATCCGTTTCCAAATTGCGGGACCAAACAGGATACACCAACTCTGAGGTCCCTGGCTCCAGACTATGGGTTTCCAGTGCCGCTAGCACCCCTCCCCGGTCCACTTTGTCAAGTTTTGTCTTCCTTTCTGAACCCCAGAATTCTACATCCCCCAAGAGGCGGCATCCTTTGTGAGCCCCCCAGCCCCTCCAGACACACCGAGCAAAGGTCCTTGTGTGCATACGCCCCTCCTCGCTCCCAGCTGCTCCCCTCAGCCAGGCTTTCCCAAACCTGGTAAGACTCCACTGGAAGGCCACTGCCTCTCTGAGGCTTCTTCTGACCCCACAGGAACCCCCCTCCCAAGACACAGATGCCCACTGCCCCACAGATGTCTGGCCTGGCCAGCCTGTGAGACCCCGCAGCCAGCGTGAGAAGGTGCTCAGTACCTGAACGGAACAGACAGCCGGACCCTTGCTGCTCTTACACGCAGGTTAAATCCATTTCTAGTGCGCTCATCAGCAGTGATGCCCTAATGCACCCTAAAACCAGAACACAGGACCCAGCAGAAGTGGGGGGACTCACCTAGCAGAAGTAGGGGGGCCCACCCAGCTTGAGGCTTGCGGGGTCAGAATAAAGAAGGCTGAGCCATCAGGGAGGAAGGAGAAGGGCCAAAATGAGCGTGAGGTGGGAGGAGAAGGGAATGGAGATGTGGGAGCAGGGGACGCAGCCCCGGGGAAGTGGAGCAGGGTCCTGGCGGCACGCAGGGCGTACTGGGATGTTATGAATTTGAAGTAAGACTCATCAGCCTGACCGTCCTAGTCCCTAGACTCAACGGGTGCCCCGCTTCACTGGGCATGGTTTTCCCAAAAGAGGAGGCTGAACTGTGAGCTGGACCAGGGATGGGGACAGACCAACCAGGGACAAGCCAACCAGGGATGGGGACAAACCAACTGTGAGCATGACCAGGGATGGGGATGAGCCAACTGTGAGTGGGACCTGGGATGGGGACAAGCCAACTGTGAGCTGGACCAGGGATGGGGACAAGCCAACTGTGAGCGGGACCAGGGATGGAGACGAGCCAACTGTGAGCGGGACCAGGGATGGGGACGAGCCAACTGAGCGGGACCAGGGATGGGGACGAGCCAACTGTGATTGGGACCAGGAATGGGGACGAGCCAACTGTGAGCGGGACCAAGGATGGGGACCAACCAACTGTGATCGGGACCAGGGATGGGGACGAGCCAACTGTGACCATGACCAGGGATGGGGACGGGCCAACTGTGAGCGGGACCAGGGATGGGGACAGACCAACAGGGACAACCCAACCAGGGATGGGGACGAGCCAACTGTGATCAGGACCAGGGATGGGGACGAGCCAACTGTGAGCGGGACCAGGGATGGGGACGAGCTGACTGTGAGCGAGACCAGGGATGGGGACAAGCCAAAATCAATTCTCCTTTCTGTTTCGCAGCTTTCACCGCGTGCATTTTGAGGCTCCGGGTTCTGCACACGCCTGTAGAATTTCTGTGCCCTTAGTGAACTGATGGGTGACCCTGTTGTCATTAAAGTTCTTCCTTGCCCTATGGATTGCTTTGCTGTGTAATCTACTCATTTGATACGAGTTTAGATACTTCCATTTCTTTCGATTGCTCTTTGCATTGTTCCGTTTCTACCCCCCCCCCCTTTTTTAATTGGCTTACTCAGGGATTAGATCATCATTCTTTTAGAAGTATTTGAAATTAGACGGCCTAGTCACTCTTCTTCAACAAGCATGGAGACATCTGTTTTCAAGGGGTAATCCCAGATACTTCATTTATTCAAGCAATTTTCTACCACTGATAAACGTTTGAAATCATCACCAAGTGTTCCCCGAGAGACGAGCAGCGCCGGAGGGAGAGGAGGCTGTCACGAGTGTTTGTGTCTACTTTATGGTAAGACGCTGAAGTGTTTTCATAAAAGATAACACTTACTTATGGAGAGAGAGCTTGCCTCGGAGAGCTTCTGGGAAACCCATGTAAACATTTACATTGCAGAGCGAGCCCACTGTCTCCACAGAGTCAACAGACCAGCTCGAAAGCCGGGACAGACGCCGGCATGGGATTTGGTTGCAGGCCTTGGCCTCGAGGAGAAACCGTTGTGCGGGGCTCCCTGTGGCTTTCAACGCGGAGCTACAGTTGGGCAGCGGGTTCCACGCTCCGAGCGAGTCCGCCGCACGGCCGTGTGCGCGCTCTCCAAGCACCGTGCAGGCCCCTGGGTGGCCCCTGGGCGGCCCCTGGGTGGCCTGGCCCTCGGGGGCGCTCCCGATCGAGCTGTGTGAACCTTGGCCTTCGCTGTCCCCCGTTAGCGAGTGGCCCTGGGCCCCAAGGCGTGCGTGCCCACATCTGGGCCAGCATCTGGCCGCTTTGCCAGCCCGCCTGCCCTCGCCTGGTGCGTTTTTACTTTGTGGGCCGCATTTCTCTCTTCTCTCCTTCTCGGGGAGGGGGGGGTCCTTTCTTAAATTTCCTATTCTGTGGGGAACGTCAGCTTTTCTTTCACTTAGTTTCCCCTTTGGGTGCACAGTGCGCGGTGTGAGGAGCTGCCTACGGCCGGTGTTTGTGTGTCTGGGCGTCGGTGTCGGGAGGCTGGCCTCCGCGGTCCGCGGTCGTTGCTCGCGACGCGCTTGTGTTCTGTGGGTGTGTGTGGCCCCTGCGGGAGCCTGTTACCAGCTTCGGGAGAACGTTGATGCTTTTGTTTCTCCAGGCGGGTAGCCGCCCGGTTAGTGGCCACGAGTTCTGTGTTGCCCGTGGCCTGCGGTTCGCGTGTCAGTGCCACGTGCAGGGCTTGGCTCTGCTGTGTCAGGTCGTCCCCAAGCCCGGGGCCCGAGCGTCTGCGACTCTGTCTTGGGCCTCAGCTGCCTGGCACGTGTGCACGGCCGTTCTTAGAAGCGGCCCACGGGGGTCCCTAGATGAGCTCTAGCCGGAAGCCGGGGGCCTCTCCTGCACTTGGGGTGCTCAGATGGGGCCACACCTTTGGGCAAAGCTCAGAGGGAAAGGATGGAAGAGACAGGCTTTTCCTGCCGACCTCCTGGCTTCAGGAGCCCTTTCTGTGAGTCCCTCTGGCCAGGAAGCCGGCCCGGCACCTTCTGTGTGTGGGGCTGCATTTGGGGCATCACCCGAGAGGAAAGAGGACCCTCCACACCAGGAGGCAGCCCACCGGGGCGACCTGGCCATGCGTTGGCTCCCCTCTGCGTGGCCGGCTCTGGGGACTAGATGTGTCCGTGGTGGTCAGCGGCTGGTCAAGGAGCTGGGGAAACCTCACTCCCTCGTTGCGGGAAGTAGTGTCCTGGTTGTTAGTTTTCATGATTGTGCTTTTATTTCTTCCGACTACTTTCAAAGTTATTCTTGAGTTATTTTGCAGTACTCCCTAGAAACCACAAAGGCCTTCTTAATTTATAAAATCCTAGTGTTGGTTGGTGCCTTTATCCTATTTCTGTGCAACGGGAGCACATTCAGATGCGTTAGTTCTAGTTGTGCGCTCCCGGATTTCTGGGCTCTTGTTGCTGTGTCTCTGTGTCTCACGTCCCAGAACGTATTAGTGTTCTTGTTTTACTACAGTTAGCATTCCTTTGAATATAGTCTCGTAATTTGGATTTCTTCCTTCCTTCAATTTTGTATCTCCAGCCTTCCTATAATCAGTGTCTACTAGGTACAGATCTTCCACCCTTTTAATCTAAACCTAGGGGTGCATTTATATTTACGGTTCATTTATATATAGGTAGTGGTGTCCTGCTCTTTATTTTTGAACTTAGTTCAATAATCTCCATCATTTTTTTTTATTTCTTAATTATTCTCTAAAGGTTTTATTTATTTATTCATGAGAGACACAGAGAGAGAGGCAGAGACACAGGCAGAGGGAGAAGCAGGCTCCATGCAGGGACCTGATGCAGGACTCGATCCCAGCACCCTGAGCCAAAAGCAGATGCTCAACCACTGAGCCTCCCGGGTATCCCAATCTCCATCTTTTAATTGGACCTTTTTTGTTAATTAACATTTAATGTAATCATGCACGCAATTGGGCCAAATCTACCATTTTTCCCGTTTACTTTCTCTTTGTCTCATTGAATCTTTGTCCTGTTTTTTTTTTCTGTACATTTTTTGGATTCATTAAATATCTTTTTATATTCTACTTCATGTCCTCTGTTGGCTTTTTTTTGTATTTCTTTGATCGTTGACTTTACAGAATACAATTATCATGCTTAACTTTTCTCAGTGAACCATGGGTTACTATTGGACCACTTTTCCGTGTAAGAGCTTTAGAACAACACAATTCTGTTACTATAACCACCACCCATTCTGTGCTATGAAGGTAATATATTTTGCTTACACACATGTTCTAAAACACACAGCATGATGTTATAATTTTTTCTTTAAGGAATGAATAGTCTTGGGGCGCCTGGGTGACTCAGTGCTAAGCATCTGGTTCTTGATTTTGGCTCAGGTCATGATCTCAGGGTCATGGGATCGAGCCCTGAGTCAGGCTCCTCGCTCACCGTGGAGTCTGCTTGAGATTCTCTTTCCGTCTCTCCCTACCCCACCCCCATGTGCTCTTTCCCTCACCCCCCAAAATAATCAAAACCTTAAAAAAAAACAGAATTCATAGTCTTACATATATCTTTTCACATTTTATTTTTGGCCACACGTCGACTCCCTCTGGTCCCCTGTGTTCCTTCTGGCAGACCTGGGCTTTTGTCTTGGATGATCCTGATGGCCTGAGGGTCTCTCTGTGGTATTTCTTTCAGTGTAGACCTGCTGCTGTGGATCCTTTCATCCTTCTTTTTTTTTTTCTGAAAATGATTTATTTCAGCTTCATTTCTAAAGGATATGTTTGCTAATTATAGAACTTAGAGTTGGAAAGGTTGTTCTTCGGCATTTGAAAAAAATATTTCATTTTCCTCACTCTGGTTTCCTTTGTTTTTAGGAAAAGCCGTCTGCCTTTCTTTCTGTTGTTGCACGGAATTGAATTATTTTCCCTCTGGGTGTTTTTACCCAGTTTTTCTCTGGTTTTCAGAAGTTTGACTAGGGCATGGCTTAGTGTAGTTTGTGTGTGTGTGTGTGTGTGTGTGTGTGTGTGTGTGTGTGTGTGATTATCCATCATGGGACTTATTGAGCTTTTGAATTGTTGGCCTGATGACTGACATCATTGGGGAGTTCTCGCTTGTTATCCGTTCAAATACTTCTGCTCTGGTCCCCTGTCTCCTGTCAACACACCTTGTTATGCTAGACTGATGGACATTGTCTCCATCTGCGACAGGATGTATTTGTTTTTTCCATGCTTCAGTGTGAATCCTTTCTGCTAATTTACTTTGGAGTTTACTGATTGTTTTGTTTTGCTTAGCCTCCCATTAAACCCACTGAATGTTTCCTTAATTTTGGTTATTATATATTTTTTTCATTGTAGAATTTCCATTTGGATCTTTTTTCTGGTTTTCATTTCCTTTTTTTTTTCTTTTTTTTTTCTTTCTTTCTTTCTTTCTTTCTTTCTTTTTTTTTTTTTTTGGTTTTCATTTCTTTGCTGGAATTACCCATCTTTTTTTTATTTTTATTTTTTTGAATTACCCATCTTTTAATCTATTTTCACATTTTTCTTTAATTACTTTAGTATATTTATAAGTTATCATAAAATCCTTGTCTGCTGCATTCCTTGTACGCCTCTCGAACTGTTTTATCTCTTTAGCGTGGGTCTTGTTTTCTTGGTTCTCTAAATATCTGATAATTGTTTATTATATACTTGACTTTGAATATAAAGGACAGTGAGGATGGCGTGCGCTGTGCTTCGTTAGGCAGCCGGAGTGAGCGGCCCGTCACCGGGGTCCATCAGAGTCAGGGGGGCTGTGGTGGGTCCCCACGTTCTGTAGCTGCAGTTCATCTCTGGACCACACCAGGTTCCTCTCTGTAGTCAAACCTTTGGTTCTAAATACCTCAGAACTGGGACATTTCTCTCCTTCCAGATTCTCCAATAGGAGAGTTGGCAGGACGTGTGAGCTGGCTCCAAATTTGGGGTCTTTCAAATTCCAGCCCCCAACAGGCCAATCCTTTAAATCTCCTCATCCTGGCAGATGTGCTCATTTTCTGCTCTGCAGTGATCTCAAGGAGCAAGTAGCCATTGGTCTGTTCTTTTTGGGGAAGGTTTAGAACCTTCTAGAATTTAGTGCATATAGACCTTATTTTTTCATCTGCGTATTTCTGATGGGTTTAAGTAAAATATTGTTTTATTTAGAAGTTCACTGTTTGGCTGGTAGGGATGGTCTTTTGCTGTTCTCTCCATTCCACCTTGAAGCAGACACCCCACCCCTCAGTACAGGTGCCTGGCACTCTGTCCTGCGCAGCACGAGAACTTGCCCTGCTCCTCCCTAGGGGTGCACATTTGGGCTGCTTCTGCTCTCTCCTTTTCTTTTTGTATTGTTGTAAAATAAGGGCTATCGTGTGTAACACTGTGCCTATGTCTTTTAACATATTTGCTGGAATATTCCTAGAAGTGACACCGCTGGGTCACAGGGTAATAGCATGTGTGATTTATCTCCATTCCTCTCTGTAGGGACTGTGCTATCTCGCATCTCCTCTAGTATACGTGAGAAGGCATGTCCCTTTGTCTTACCTCGTCCTCGGTGATCATCAGCCTTTTGGGTTTTTGCCCTGCTGATAGGCAAGAAAATCATAACTCATCATCCACTTGACCTTTGGACAACAAAGGGGCTTGGGGTGCTTACCCTCCATGTATAACTTTGGTCTCCCCCCAAAAACTTAACTACTAATAGCCTATTGTTGATGGAACGTCTCATAGATAACATAAAACCGTTGATTAACCCATATTTTATATGTCGTATGTAATAGATGCTGTATTCTTACAATAAGTAAGCCAGAGAAAAGAAGATGTTATCAAGAAAATCATAAGGAAGAGAAAATACATTTATAGTGCTGTATGGTATTTATATAAAAAAAAAATCCGTAAGTGGACCTGTGCAATTAAAACCCAGTTGTTCAAGGGTTAACTGTACTTAGAATTTGCTTTCCTCTTATTTTTTTTAAGGTATGGGCCTCACATTTATTTATTTATTTAGATTTATTTATTTGAGAGAGAGTGAATGAGCACAAGCTGGGGGAGGAGCAAGGGCAGAGGGAGGAGTAGACTCCCCGGCAAGCAGAGAGTCCGATGGGGGACTTGAACCCAGGACGCTGAGATCATGACCTGAGCCAAAGGCAGACGCTTCACCCACTGAGCCCCCCAGGCGCCCTGCTTTTCTCTTACTGTGAGTTGAGCATCTTTTTCTGTATTTAAAGGTCATTTCCAATTCCTGTTTGTCAGTTCGTATCTTAGCCCATTTTCTTGTGGATTTTTTGTTCATTTTTCTTCTTCCTTCTCTGTAGTAAGAAACTCCATGTTTTAAGGCTATTCATCATTTGTGATACAGGTTACCCATAGTTTTCCCTATCAAAGTTTTACTCTATCCTTTTAATGTTTTGCATGGATTTTCAAAGATCCACCAGGAAATCTAGGTGTCAGAGACATTGGTCTTTATTTCAGGCACAACTGTGCTCGTTCAAATGTGTTACTTACACGATGAATTTCAGCTTTGCTGTGGCCTCCCAGCTGGCTTTCTCTTTTTTCTCTTTCTCTGAGCATCTCTGCCTTTCCTTTTTTTTTCTTTTTTTTTTTTTGAGAGGGAGAGCCAGCCAGCATGAGCGACTGTGGAGGGAGGGGCAGAGGGAGAGGGAGAGAGAGTCTCAAGCCGACTCCACATTTAGTTTAATTCCACGACCCTGAGATCACAACCTGAGCTGACACCAAGAGTTCGACACTCAGTCAGCTGCTCCCCCCGGCCACCCTCGTCTCGGTCTCCCAGCAGTCCCGTGTCGTCGTAGGCCGCACTGAGTTACGTCCTGAAGACCCACGTCTCCTTCCTCACAAGCCCTCCGCGTCTTTCCCATCCGCCTGAGAGCTTCAGACAAGCCTGAGAAGTCGCATCTTCCCCCGAGCCTTCCTGACGCCTCCAGATCTTTCACTGCTGCCCCTTTCCTTGTGCTCCTATCACAGAGTTTATTTTGCTTTGAAGAAAATAGATCTCGTGTCTCTTTCTTCCATTCAGGGCGGGGAGCAGCTCTTACTCATGCCTCTCATACCTGCCGGTGCACGCAGGTGCTGACGATGCTTGGGAGCTGGGGAAAGCCTTGTGCATTGGTCTGGGTACCTGGGATGCCCAGGGTTTGACCCACGATACCGGGGCTGCATGTCTCCGCCACCAGACAATGCAGGTATATAAAAACCAGGGGGACGGGGGAGGGCGGAGGCTTGATTTGGGGTTGGGACCAGGGTGGGTTGCTGCTGCAGTCATCCGGAAGCCGGATCACGGAGGGGGGCAGATGTAGGGAAGTAAAAGCAAGATTGGTCACTCCCTGGACACTCAGGACGTGCCCGTTTCTGTGCCGGGCACCTCAGCTGGTCTATATTTAATCCCTCTGGCAATCATTTTGTGAGTTCCACAGATACAGAGTCAGATCCGGGCAGCCCTTCCGAAAAGGCTGTTAAAATGGGTGCTTGCGACACTAGGGACGCCTTCTGTGTTTTCCTGGCCCGAGTGTATGCCGGTCGCTGGGTGATCCTGCCTTCATTTCTAGGATTGTCCAGAATAGAGGCCACCGGTCTGCTCCAAACGGAGGAGTTGCTGTTCCTTTCTCAGTGTAAGGATACAGGATGGAAAAGGAAGCCAGATATTTGCAGGGTGGAGCTCGGGGAGGTGTTGGGCAACACGGTGGGGTCTCCCTGCGGTGGTGGCCACGAAGGCTCATGGGTTGCTCTCAGAGGCTGTCCCCCCCCTTCCCCTCAAAGCAGATGTTTCTTTATCGCACGGACAACCTGCCCTGACGGGGGAGGCAGATTGGCCCCGGGGTGGGCAGCAGTGACCCCGGGTAGGGGAATCAGCTCTCGTGGGGGCCCGTGTGCAGCGAACGGCCCCTGCCTGCAGCCTCTGCCTGGACTCCATGGGTGCCTGGGGCTCGATAGCCTACGGTGAGCACCAACTTACAAGGTCCCGACCCCGTGGCAGGTCATCCATTTGTCTCCCTTGATTGCTGTTCTGAGAATTTGTGTTGCTCTGTAGGACATCTTTAGCCAAGCCCACATGCAGAATGTCAAGGGGGCTCCTCCCCGAGTGACGCGCCTGCGGCAGATACACCCACGTGTGGGTGGGAGGGTCCAGCATCCTGGGTCCTGGGGAGAGTGTGTCGTGTGTGTGGGTCTGGGCTAGATGGGGAACGTGTCGAGTAAGGAAGGGTGTCTGCGCAGGTGCCACAAAATTAAGCCTTTACCTGTTGTTGGGAACATTGGCTGCTTTTTTTTTTTTTTTTAAGATTTTATTTATCTTTGAAAGACACAGAGAGAGAGAGAGAGGCAGACACACAGGCAGAGGGGGAAGCAGGCTCCAAGCAGGGAGCCCGACGCGGGACTCGATCCCGGAACCCCGGGGTCACACCCTGAGCCCAAGGCAGACGCTCCACCGCTGAGCCCCCCGGGCGTCCCCATTGGCTGCTTTTAAAGCGTAGGAAGAGCATTTGTTGTTGGACAAGAGCAGTGGGAAAGATTTCTGATCTGAGATACTTCCCTGACTGCCCTGAAAACAGACTTCCCGGAGGACTCTGTGTGTGTGAGCGTGTGCACACGCGTGTGCAGGCGCATATATCTGCATGAGCCTGTGAGCGTGTGTGGTTGGGAGTGAGCGCGTGCACGTACAATGAACGCACAGATCCACATTTTCTGATTATATCGCTGTTTTTACTTTGACAGAGTCTCAGCCGAAGCCATAACGAAGCAGCAATTATCAAGATTGGCAAAGGTGCAAGCATCAGTTCCCGTTGAAAACAATTTTAGTGGCCAAAAATCGCTTATGTTTTCTCGAGATGCAGGAAATAATTGTCATTAATTTTAGTTGGAGGGAATTAGAAAAAAATAAAACCTGGGTAAACACTTGTGATGATGCCCGCCCCGCCCCCGCTCCCCACTTCTTGCTGAAGTCTCAAGATTACATGAGATCTATTTAAGAGGAGGTATCGTTGGCTTCGAAAATTCAACAGCAAAAAAAAAAAAAAAAAAAAAAAAAAGAAAAGAAAAAGAAAATTCAGCAGCTTGCAGCATGCAAAGAAACACCAAAGTGTGTAAAACAGACGGAGTAAGAGCAGGTAAGTTCTCTAACAAACCAGAAGGGATGAGGTCCCCAGCTGGGGTGGGGGGGGCAGGGCAGGCCTTTCCCCGTGTGGTTTACGGTGCTGCTGGACCCCAGCAGGGTGACCGGTGGTGGAAGGAGCTCCAAACCTGTGAGCGTCTGGGCTTCCGGTTAGCCTGGTGAGGGACAGGTAACCAGCGACCCCGCATCCCACTGCTTTGAAGGCCGAAGCTCTACTTTCAACAGAGCCCATGATGCAGGGGGAGCCGCTCCCCGCAGCCTCTGCCTGGGGCCTGTCCTGGGGGCTGGGCTGCAGACCCGGCGTCCCCGCATGGAACCTCCCCACTGTGTCCAGGGCTCCGGCCATTGTGCTGTGGTCCCCCGACCTGTCCCCCAAACCACAACACCCCACCTCCCACTGTGGGTTCCAAGTAGAAATATCCCTCGGATGCTTGTGGCGAAGCTTGGGGATGATGTGACTGTTGACGTGCAGATTCCCTTTGCTGGGGGAGCTTGCAGCACAGTATTCGGGGCCCTTTAGGGGCAGCAGGTGGCATCGGTCACCCTGAGTGCGGCTGGAGGGCCAGGTCACGGGGTGGGTCTGGGCTGGGCCAGGGAGGGGAGGTGGAGGCGGTCTCTGGAGCAGAGCGCCGCGGGGACCAGGGAGTGGCTGGCGTCCAGGCGCTTGGGGGGCCTCAGAGCACCCCACCCCTCTTTGCTCAGGTGCAGAGGCTCTGGAGGCAGGTGTCCTAGAACTTTGCACCTGGCCCATGGCGTTGGCCTTGGGACCCCCATCCCCGGGGCGGCCTGTTGTGGTCCTCAGGGACAATGCGCCTCTGCACTCAGACCAATTCCTGGACGCGCCACTTCCCTCAGATGGGGTCATGCCATGTCCGCGTTTGCTTTCACGCCGCGAGGCCTGGCGTGCTCCCTCCCAGAGGGCCTCTCCCCGGCGACACCAACCCGCCCAGCCTTGGGACGCCAGGCCTGGAGGGTCATCCCTGAGCCCCGGGCACCCTCTGCCGTCGGGGCCCAGCTTGGGCACAGCTGCCCGCTATTCCGAGGGCCCCTCACGGTGCGGGGGCTCACAGCACCAGGTCACAGGAGCCGTCCGGGTGATGCTGGCCCCGCTAACCGTTCTGGGGAAAGGATGACTCGAGGAAGCCATTCCATCCCCAGCAACTTGTACTGTCGGAAGTTTTCAGGGTCATCAATATGTTGATTAATATGTTCACGCCAATTAACGTCAATCAGGACGCAGCATTTTGACACCAGCTCCACTTCCCATCATCCGTCCCTACACGGGGTGGAGGGGGGGGGCGGTGGGAGGCTCCCCACCCCATGCACAGCCCTCCTACAACTCACAACTCCCCCGACCCTGACCCCGTCTACCCGGGGACACAGCCCCGCAGGCCCAGGTGGGTCCCCACACCCCCCCCCCCACCGTCCAAGCTGTCACCCGGGCTCTGAGCGACCAGCCCAGGCCCCCGCGGCCCCTCCTGGGTCTGAAGAGGTCTCCGGAGTGGCTCGCAGAGCTCAGGGGACAGCTCCGTCCCTAGGTCACCGCTCTGTGAGAAACCAGAAGGGAGAGCTGCCCGTGGCGGGTGGGGGGCAGGGAGCGCGGGGCTCCCAGGCCCCCCAGGGCCCACAGTCCCCGCGTCACCTGCTCACCAGCCCGGGAGTCCCCCAGACCCCGTCCTTGTGGGCGTTTCTGGGGCTTCATCCCGAGGACGGGATTTTTTTTTTGAATTTTTTAAATTTATTTATGATAGAGAGAGAGAGAGAGAGAGAGAGAGAGAGAGAGACAGGCAGAGGGAGAAGCAGGCTCCATGCAGGGAGCCTGACATGGGACTTGATCCGGGTTTCCAGGGTCACGCCCAAGGCTGAAGGCAGGTGCCAAACCACTGCGCCACCCAGGGATCCCCGGAGGACAGAGGACGGGGATCATGGTCATGATCACTGGGTCATGGGTGTGGGTTCACCCTGCGGTCCCGCCCCTCGAGGTCGGGCTGCCGCTGGGGGGGGTCCCCACCTGTAACCACATGGTCGGTTCCCCTGGCAACCAGCCCCCATCAGGTGCTTTCTTGACCTCACCTCGTTAGCATAACAGGAGACACCTGAGTGTAGGTTCAACTCAAATTAAAATGCTGAGTTACCCTGCAAAGCCATTTAAAAACGCGTTAAGTGCAATTGTATATCTAATGATTTTTATTCCCTGTAGATAGTTCCAGAAGGTCATCGATTCCCAGGGTTTTGTCCGTCCGCACTTGCTGGAGGGTCTTGCTGGAGGGTCTTGCTGGAGGTCCTGCTAGTGGGAGGGAGCCGTTCCCTCACCTGCCGCTGGTTTACTGTGTCTTCTGAGCCCTGGGGAGCGAGCTCCGTTGCTCCTGGACTCGCTCTGTGGTTACAGGAACCTTCCGAGGGACAAACGGGGTAGGTTAGATTGGGGTGTAAGGGGCAGTCGGCACGCAGGTGGCGAGCTGCTGAAGCATGGGGGGGGGGACGGGCTCACCTGGGCCATCCGCGGAATCCGTGAATCTGCTGAAACCCGAGGCCCTATTGACGTGGGAAGCGAGGACAGAAGGGAACTATTAGATGTCCTCGCTCGCTGCGGCCCACGGACACGTCCTCGAGCCGGGCAGAGGGACCGTCCTCCCGGGACTCAGCTGCCTCCATGTGCACACCCTGCTGAGGGCACAGACAACCTTGGCCCGACCCCAGGGCCCCGTGAGGCCCCTCTAACACGTAACTTCTTTAAAGTTGAGAAACTTTAAGCTTCTGAGTTTCCTGTAGAAACTCCCTGTGTCTCTGCAGCCCTTGAGATACGTGTTGGCGTCACCCCCCAGGCACGTGGCCCACCCATGTCCATCCGAAGGGGCTCAGGACGCAGGTTTTATTAGACGGTAATCAATGGCCTGCTCCCAGCAGTAGGTGGCCCCCCAGGGTCCTGGAAACCTGGCTTCCAAATTCCTCAGGGACTCCTTCCTTTACCTGTTCCTGCTCTCCTCCCAGAGGTGGATGTAGCCATTGATCAGTGAGTGTCCCAAAGGCCCTCCTCATGCTGTGAACAGGACTAGGGTGCACAGGGGTGCTGTGTAGCCCCTTGTTTCCTGCTCAGTGTGTCCCTGGCCCTATGAGCACACACATACCTACTTCTCTTTTTTTTCTTTTCTTCTTCTTTTTTTTTTTTTGGTTAACATACAGTGTATTACTAGTTTCATAGGCAGTGGTCAGGGATGCATCAGCTGCATAAGCACCCATTGCTCATCCCATCCCCTGCCCTCCTCATGCCCCCCCGCAGTGACCCCATCCCTCCACCTGCCTCCCCTCCAGCGACCCTCAGTTTGTTTCCTGGAGTTCAGAGCCTCTCGTGGTTTGCCTTCCTCTCTGTTTTTATCTTGTTTTCCTTTTCCTTCCCTCTCCCTAGGTTCATGTGTTTTATTTCTTAAATTCCGCACGAGCCAGGTCATAGAGGATGTGTCTTTCTCTGGCTTCAGTCAGCATCATGCCCTCTGGTGCCCTCCGCGTCGCTGCAGATGACAGGGTCTCGCCCTTCCAGTGGCTGTGAGGCACTTCCTGTGGGGGCCGAGCCTCCGAGAAGCCTCCGCAGCCACCGAGCAGCCAGGGAGTTCCGGGTCTACACAGCGTGCATGGGGCAAGGATGTTTTCCTTCCCTCTGACTCACCTTTGTCTGTTAAAAGTCCAAATATGAGGAAAACTCCGTCCTCTGCAGATGACTCAGTATCGGAGAAGCCTCCAGGTGAACGTCTTAAGAATCCACGTGCCGGGAGATGAGGACCCTTATGTTCCCTATCTTGCTCTTCTCTCCTTTTCAGGTCCTCTCCCAGGGTTGGCGGTTGGCGGAACTGCCCCGGCTCCCTGAGCCCCGCGGGGAAGCGCCCCCGCCCTAGGGGGGAGCCCCGGTGGCATGTCCCTGGCCGCCTCCCTGAGCTCCCGCTTTGCTCCGCATCAGCTCTGCTGTGCAGCGGGCCAGGTGATGCCTCGGGCAAGGGCGCGTCCACAGGTAGCATTGGGACGCCGCCTGCACGGCCCGTCCCACGAGCGACACAACGTACCTCATTCCAGGGGGACAGGGATGCTTCTCTGCTGCGCGTGGGAAGGTTTCCAAAGCGTCACCCACCCTGGTGGCGGGGACGCGACAATCTGTTGTGTGCCCCTCACGGCAGCGGGCGGCGACGTGGCCTGCAGAGGTGTCTGCGGCGGGTGGCTGGCGCCTGGGGCCGCTGCAGGAGGGCACCCGGGCCACCGGCCACCGTGGGGCGAGGAGGCGCCGCACCGGGCCTGCTGAGGGGCCCCGGTGCCGTCACCTGACAGCTGCAGCCCCCGTCGGTGGACAGGTATTCGGGCCCCGTCCCTGTCGGCCAGCTCAGACCGCCCCAGGGCTTGGGGACATGTGGGAGAGGAAGGCTTGAGGAAGGGGGCTGGCGGGGGGCCTGGCGCCTCTGTCAGCCTGAAGCATGTGGATGTGGGAGCCACGTGGGAAGGAAGGGGGGCAGGTGCCTGGCCACCGGCTGGCAGGGTGGCGCCCCAGGCTCGCCTCTTGCCTGCCTCCCCGACCTGCGCTGCGACCCTGCTCCTGGGGGCTCTGCAGCTCCGGGGCTCCCCCTGCAGCTTCCCTGGGGCCTCCTGGGGGACCTGGCGCAGCCTTCCCGCTCCAGAAGCCAGGTCGCCCCTGTCCTCAGTCTGGGGCCACGGGAACCTCTCGGAGGCGCTGGCTGGGAGGACCTGCCTCCTCCCCAGGCTCCTGGAGAGTGAGCGCCGTCCTCCCCGACGTGGAGCCGGAGCCGTCCGCATCCACCTGGGCCCGGGCTCCCGCGGGCTGTCCTGTGAGGCCTGGCCTCTTGCTCCTGAGCGCCCTCCTCCCTGAGCTCCGCTCGCTGGACCCTCCCGGGGCCCTCCTCGGGGGCGGGCAGCCTCACCCCCTAGCCCTGCTCCCTCCCCAGGGCAGCCCCTCCTCACCCCGACCCTGAGCTCTGGCAGCTTCCGTACTTGCCTTTTTAAATAACCACAAAGTAAATGTATGTCTTTACTCTTTCCACGTTTGGATTTGGGTACAGGTGACGCGCCCCGGTGCACTCGCTCAGGGCTATGACCGGCGCTTTGGCATCTCTGTGTCGTGCTGTGGCCCACCTGCCGTGTCTCCACGTCACCACGATGCTGTGTGTCACAACACCGTTGCTGGCCCCCCCGGGCTGCACCTTCCACCCTGTGACTACTTGGCCCCGTGGCTGGAGCCTGTGTCTGGACTTGCCTTTTTATTTTCCCGCCCCCCCCACAAGGAGCTGGTGCTGTGGGAACCCACCTGTCGGGGGGGGGGGGCACACGCGGCCGCTGGTTCCACAGGTGGCCACAGATGCCGGCTGAGGGTAGAGCGGGCCTGGGACCGCTGGGTTTGCCCTGGATCCCGCTGTCCCTGAGGCCAGCCTGCCCTGACCCCCCGCACCTTCCCACGTGTACTCACAGGGCCCCAGATGCCGCTTTTCCTCGCGATCCTCAATTGCATGGCCCCCAAAGCAGATGACATGCGGCAGGACTGGAGGGTCATTGCTGGGCTGGGCCCAGGGGGCGGCCGGATGCCTGGCCACCGAGTTTCCCTCAGGCCCCAGGCCGAGTGCCCGACCCACGTGAGCACCAGTGCTGCGGGTGTCAGACCACGGGGGCGGGGGCACGAGCCCAGCCAAGGCAGCAGCCCCTGGACCGTGGGCCCGAGGAAGGGGTTAGGCAGGTGAGGGTGTGGGCAAATGCGTTTGGGGGGGTCCTGGGTGCCGAGCAACACGTGAGGGTGTCAAGGCTGGGGCTGCCACCTGCGGTCCACGTCTGCGTGGGAGCCAGTGGACACCCCAGGCCAAGGCCCTTCAGAGGAGGGGACCCAGGGCGTTTCAGAGGAAGGAACTTTCGGCCTCCTGACGCGGCTGCACCATTTGCTTCTCCTGTGATGCCCTCCCTCAGGCAGAAGGTCCCAGGGGCTTCCAGACACAGGCCTCCCCTGCCCAGCAGCTCCTGCAGGCCTGTGCTGCCTGGAATGTACTGGAAAGCCACCCCCCCCCCACCGCCAGAGGGTCCTGCGTGTCCATGGGGCCGCGCTCAGATTCTTGTGCGGCCCAATGGACGAGGTCGGAGAGCTCCCGGCCCCGGGACCCCAGGCTGCCCGCTGCCCGCTGCGGCTCTGATGCGCTGGGATGCCTGCACCCCTTTCCTGCTGCAGCCTGCAGGCCAGGGGGGTGCAGGGGGTGTCTCTGAGCTGCCAGCTGGGGTTTGTGCCTATGGGGTCTTGGCGGCAGGAACGGGGCCCCAGGAGGGGCTGGCGCCTCTGGGCCTCGGGTGTCAGAGCAGGGTCTGCGGGGTCCCTCTGAGGCCCAGTTCCTGGACTGATGGGGAGAAGGGCCCTGCCCCTGCAGGGGTCAAGGCCAGTCGGGGAGGCCATGTGGACACCCCCCGTCCCCTCGGCTGTCACTCTGGGTGCCCTGAGGTGGAGCGACAGGAGCGGGGAGGGGGTCCAGGCGGGGAACGGAGCTGAGAGCCAGCGGCTGCTGATGGGCCGTCCCCCCGCCCCACTGTGTGGGCGCTGTGGCCTGGCACCCAGATGGAGTGGCGGCGTGCCCACCCGCCCGCCTCAGGCACTGGTGGCCTCTGGGGGCCTGACCACGTCTGGTGGCCTGGGTCCCCAGCCCCCGCCAGGCTGCAGCCAGCAGGGAGCCGATGTGAAGGTGGGTGCTGGGGAGCACAGGTGCGGCTGACCTGCCTCCCGCCCCGGCCGCGGGCAGCTGGCCTCCTGGGGAGGGGCCGGAGAGGCTTTCGCTGACGGCCGCCTACAGCCGCCCCCCTGGTTCCTCGTGGCCCAAGGCTTCCCGAGCGGGCCACCGTCCTGCTACTCCCTTCTGGAACGCCGCCGAGCCCAGAGCGAGCACCCAACAGCTGATTGTTGAGTGGCTGCTGGAAGGGCCCGTCCTTCCCAGGAATTCACTTTCCAGTGGGGGTGCGGTGGGGAGACACTGAGACGAGCTGAAATGGCCAGAGGGGGACAGCTTCGTGGTGTGATGGGTGAAGGCAAAGTGAGGGAGGATGACAGGACGGGCTGTGTGAAGGGCGGCCCTTGATTCAAGACTGAGCGCCACATGGGTGAGTCGTGCAAAGGGCCTGTGGCAGGAATGGGCTCAGCAGGCCCCAATAGGAGACGTGGAGTTCACTCGGGTTCCTCGTTGGGACACACACACGAACCGGCTTTTCCTTGCTCCCTCCTGACCTCCTGAACCTCGATGTGATGAGGCCAAGAAGAGTCGTCAAGGAAACAGAGTCGTGCTGGCGAACTGTCCTCACTTCTGTCACCGGCACGAGCACACAGAGAAGGAAGTCCCAGGGCCTCTTTGCCGCTTAACACTTAAATGATTCTATAAAGTACGGATTTCTGGAAATAATGGGTGAGCCATGGGAGCAGCAGGCCGCCGGCCCCCTCCCCCAGCCCGGGGGCGCCTGTCTCTGAGCTGCTACCCCACGAGCCTGTGTTGTTGTGGATTGATGAATAAAGGGTAGCCCACTGGCCCGCCTGGGTGGGAGGCGGGCAGGCTCTGGACTCGACCGTGGGAGCTGGGCTGCGGCTGGACCGTCCTCCCCAGGAATCGGGGGGGACTCGGGGAAGGAATAGGCACCGACTGTAGGACCTGGGTGTCGTTGGCCGGGGGATTTCACTTACAAAAGAATGAGTGGCTGCTGGGAAGGGTCCAGGGTGGCCTGGGGTCCGACATGGGGGGTGGGCAGCTGCACTTGGTGGGGCCACCCCGAGGGCCCATCCCGCGTGGGCTGCAGGAGGGGCGCTCCCACGCAGCTGGCTGCGCTCCGGGGTCAGACCCAGGCCTCGCCGGGGGGCCACGCAGCACAGCCTCCGCCTCTGGGCCTCCCGGCCTCCGCGGAAACGGCACCCGAGTACCGAGCCCGCGTCCTAATTTATTTCAGGGGCACCTGTGTCCACACTGGGCAGGTGCTCAGGGCAGTGAGGTTGGAAGGTGCCCGCAGGGCTCAGCCTCTGCTGCCCTGTTCCGGGGGCTCCAGCGGCCCTGCCCCTGCCCAGGGCTGGCCCTCTCTCTGCTGCCAGAGACTCCAGCGTCTCCTGAAATCTGCTTTCTCTGCTCCCAGGTTCCCGCTGCAAGAAGCCCACCCCCCCTTTTTTTAAAGAAGAAGCCCCCTTTTTATCAGAATACTTGCTGGGAAGCTGGTCTCATAAAATAAAAACACATCCCACTCTGAAGGACGTGAGCAAGTCCAGTGCAGCCTGGGGAAAGCTATAACCTGGTAAGACAAAAATCTTAAAAAAATATTTTCTTAGCTTCTTGATTAATAGAGTTTAGCTGGGACGGTAAACAGAGCCGAGGGTAATATCTGTTGTCATTTAACATTATTTAATAAAAAAAAATCTGCCCTCCCTACCGAGTGGTGATTTGAACATTGGCTCGCGTTTCTGCTTTCAGGAAACATCAATAATCCGATGCCAGCCCGATTAGGTGATTTTGCTTCAAATTTTCGGAGGGCCCCTGGTGCCCCCAGGAGGGAACCCCAGGCCCCAAGCTAGGTGCTCACCCTGCGGCCACGCCGTGGGGCCCTCTGTCTGTGTCCCTCACCCTAGAAGGGGGCCGGCTCCTCTCTGGGGCCCTGGGGCCCTCTCGTGTGTACAGCTTGTGGCTGACTGTGGGGTTTGCAGGAGGCCTTGTGGTCCTCCCAGACCCCAGGGTCTATCTCGGAGGCCTGAGGGGCACTGTCATCTCTAAGTGGCCTCCCCTATGGAGGAGGTTGTGACAATGATGTCTCATGGCCCTGGTTCTGAGGCCCGGGATGAGCCTTCCGCTCGCCCCCTCGGGCACAGAGCCTCTTCGTGTCCCCTCCCTGCTGTGGCTGTCCTGTAGCCCCTGACTCACGGCGCCCCCCACAAGGACCTTTGGCTGAGCGCGGCCGCCGGGGCTTGTAGGTAGCAAACTGCCTGAGCTGAGGGGCCTCCTGTTTCGGCATCTGCTGGATCCAGCCCAGTGGGGTCCCGCCTTGTGTCCCACCAGACCCTCTGCGTCCTGCCCCCTGAGATTCAAGACCCCGGGTGGGCTTTCTGGTTGGCAGAGGGTGGCTCGAGGGGTGCTGGTGCCAGCCTGGCCTGTGCTGCGTCTGCGACCCCATCGCACATGAGAAGGGACCTCTTGGTCCCATGGGACAAAGGAGAGGCAGGCCTGGCATGTGACCCTGGCCTGAGGGTGACCACTGCCGGAGGCCTGGGGGCCCCTGAGCGCCGGACAGGAGCTCTTGTGGTGGGCGCTTCTCAGCGTGTCCCGCTGCCCTGGGTGTCAGCTCAAAGTGGTGGCCGCTGGGTCACCCTCCTGTCCCCAGGATGACCAGCGAGCCGGGGGGAAGGTGCCAGCCCCGCGCTGCCCGTGTGGCCCTCCGCAGCAGAGAGGAGGGCAGGCGCCCAGGGCGCGGGGTTGGGGGGCGCAGCAAGGAGCCCGAGAGGCCGCGGGGAGGCCGGCGGCCGGGGAGTCGGGGGTGGGGGGTGGGGGGGACGCACGGGGTCGGGGCCCAGTGGGCCACAGGCACCTCGCCGGCCGTCCAGGTCCTGCTCAAGCCGACCCGCGACACCCATGACACCCGGGCCTCGGGTTCCCAGGGTCCGGGGGCCGCGGGGGGGCTGCGGGGGCAGAGGCCGTGGGCCGTGGGCGGGACCTTAGCCGTGGCTGCGCCCTGGTCCCGGAGGCGCGGGGGTGAGCGGGGCCTGCTCTGGGCTGGCGGCTCCCCGCGGAGGTGGGGGTGCGGGGCTGCGGGGCGCGGGGCTGGGGGCCCCCTGGGAGCCTCCCGCGTCAGAGCGCTCAGCTGCGGACGCTCCCAGGGGTCACCCCCCACCCACGGCCTCGAAGGATCCAAGTGTAAGGCACAGCCTGCTGCGCTGAAGACATCGGCCCAGGGAACCCCCGCACCCCGAGCTGCTCTCAGGAGGGAACCCCAGGCCCCGAGCTAGGCACTCACCCCGCAGCCGCGCCGTGGGGCCCTCGCCCTCTGTGTCCCGCACCCTAGCAGGGGCCGGCTCCTCTCTGGGGCCCTGGGGCCCTCTGATGTGTCCATGCGGCCCACAGGGTCGGGCTGGGCTTGTGGCTGACTGTGGGGGTCAGCTGCTCTGCCCCGGGTACCCCCCTGCACCCCGAGCTGCTCTGCCCCCCGTACCCCCCCCGGCACACCCCGAGCTGCGCCCCATCCCTGCAGCCCCGCCCCGCAGGCTCCCCCGGGCAGGTGGCGCCCACACAGTCGCCCCCGCCCACCCCCCCCTTAGTCCCGGAATCTCCTCCCTGGGCCTCAGCCTGTGCCCCATGCCTGCCCCGCAAGCTCCCGCAGTCCGCGCAGGAGGCGCCCCCGCGCCCCCGTTCCGAGCGCGGGAGGACACGCGAGGCGGGACACGCCGCTGGGTGCTGCGCCCGGGAGCCCCGACGTCCGGCCGCGCCCACGCGGGGTGGAGACTCCCTGGGGGCCCGGGCCGGGGCCGGGGCGGGCAGCGGTCTGTCGGGGGTGCTGAGGGGGGCGGGGGGGGCGGGGGCGGCGAGGCTGGACCGAGCAGACCCAGGAGGCGGCCGACGCGGTCACGACAGGTGGGGCCGGGAGGCGGGACACGGGGAGCCGGTGGGTGACAGCACCGCAGGTGGCGCAGGGCAGGTGGGGCGGTCGGCGGTTAGGGTAGGGCTAGGGTTAGGGGTAGGGGTTAGGGTTGTTAGGGTTAGGTAGGGTTGGGTTAGGGTTAGGGTTTGGGGTTTGGGGTTTGGGGTTCGGGGTTAGGGGTAGGGTAGGGTTAGGGTTAGGGTTAGGGTAGGGTAGGTTTAGGGTTGGGTTAGGGTTAGGGTTCGGGGTTCAGGGTTAGGGTTAGAGGTAGGGTAGGGTTAGGGTTAGGGTTGTTAGGGTTAGGGTAGGGTTAGGGTTAGGGGTAGGGGTAGGGGTAGGGGTAGGGTTAGGGGTAGGGTAGGGTTAGGGTTAGGGTAAGGTAGGGTTAATGTTAGGGTTAGGGTTAGGGGTTAGGGTTCGGGTTGGGGTTAGAGTTAGGGTAGGGTACTGTTAGGGTTAGGGGTTAGGGTTAGGGTTAGGGTTACGGTTTAATAGCGTTAGGGTTAGGGTCTGGGGGAGGGGCTGGGGTCAGCGAGGAGTAGCTGTGAACGTGTGTGTCTGAGTCCCTTGTGGGCCGGCCTGTCTGCCCCCAGACTGTGTGACAGCGTCGGCCTCTCCTCTCCGGGAGACCCAGGCTCACACTGCAACACTGTCTAGAGTGCTTGTTTCATTCTGACAATTCCATGGCTTTTCTTGGACTCACAGCCTGTGCAGCCACCACCATAACTTAATTCTAGAGCATTTCCCTGGCCCCAAAGAGAAACCTGGCATCTGCTAGCAAACCTCTACTTCCTTTCTTGGGGTGCTCTGAAATACCGATTATTCCTATTTTTTTGAAGACTGTAAGTCTCTTGATAAAGAACAATATGGTATTTGTTTTTGCATTATCGGCTTATAACAGTCAAAAACAGCTTTTGCAGGAGTGAACCACACTTTTAAATCTAAAAGCTTTTAGGGGATCCCTGGGTGGCTTAGCTGTTTGGTGCCTGCCTTTGGCCCAGGGCGCCATCCTGGGGTCCCGGGATCAAGTCCCGCGTCGGAGTCCCTGCATGTGTTCTCCCTCTGCCTGTGTCTCTGCCTCTCTCTCTCTCTCTCTCTCTCGTCTATCATGAATAAACAAATAAAATTAAAAAAAAATCTAAAAGGTTTTAAAATCATGACTCGAGGGCTGTGCATCCCTAAGGGGGGAGGGTCCGGCGCATTCTGTGGGGTTGCTGGGCTGCCCTGCTGTTTTTCACATCTCCCGGAGAAGCCAGCAAGAGTTTACGCAGATAAGCGCGGACTGCTTTTTTCCTTCTTGGCCGTAGTTCTCTAGCATCTGTTGTAAACAAAACAGAGGAAAATCTCTTTCTAAACCTGGTGCAAATATCTCAAATGCAAAGAAGCAAATGAAATTTGGAATATCAAAGTTCACATTAGTGTGACTGCATGGCAGGAACCACATCTGCTCATTAAGCTTAATTCCAAGGAACGATCACCAAAGCAAAGAGATGTCAGAGGGTCTCGGGGAAAAATAAAGTCGTTGATGAATTCTTGGTTTTAACTGTTTTATGTCATGAAGATGCTCTGCATCTTTGTGGCCAAGTGTTTATGGACTCCGATGCCGCGCTGTTGAAGCTGGGGGCACGCCCCAAAGCCTCCAACCCAACCCCTGAATGTAGGGTTTTAGGGCCAGGGAGCTGCGCCCTGGGAGTCCCAAGGGAAGCGTGGCCAGGCTCTCCCAAGCAGCTGCTACCCTGTAGGAATTGGGTGCTAACTCAGCCATAGGATGGACCAAACGTTTTCTCCCCCCCGCTCTTTTATTATTCAATTTACTTCAACAGCAAACAACAGTTCATTTATTCCCCCCACCCCTGACTCTGACCACCACCAATCTGGCCTCTGTGTCTATGGGCTTGGTGGTTTTTTGTTTTGCTTGGTTTTGTTTTTGGTTCCATACATGAGAGGCATCATCATGTGGGCCTTGTCCTTTTTATAGCTGAGTGATATTCCCTGGGTGTGTAGCTCATATTTTCTTTATCCAGCCATCCAGCCAGCCAGCCATCGTTGGACACTTAGCTGCCTCCATGTCTTGGTGATTGCAATGAATATGGGGGAGCAGAGATCTTTTCGAGTTAGTGTTTTTTGTTTTCTCTAGGTAAATACTCAGAATTATTGGATGATAGGACAGCTCTATTTTTAATTTTTTGAGGAACCTCCACACTGTCCTCCAAGTGGCTGCACCAGTTTGCATTCCCGCCAACAGTGCCCGAGAGCTCCGCTTTCTCCACATCCTCGCCGACACCTGTTGTCCCTCATGTTTTTGAGAAAAGCCATCCCAACAGGTGTGAGGCGATATCTATCTCACTGTGGTTTGGATTTGTATTTCCCTGGTGACAGGTGATGTTGAGCACACTTCCATGTGCCTGTTGACCCTCTGGATGTCTTCTTTGGAGAAATACATATTCAGATTCTCTATTTTTTAATTGGATTTTTTTTTACTGAGTTGTATGAGTTTATTATATATTTTGGATATTAACTTCTTTTCAGATATATGATTCAAAAACATTTTTTCCCGTTCAGTAGATAGATGTCATTTTGTTGATGACCTTTTTTTCTGCAGAAGCGTTTTTAGTTTGATATTGTCCCACTTGTTTATTTTGCTTTCATTGCTTCTGCTTTTGGTTCACATTAAAAAAAAAAATCATGTCCTGGACCAGGGTCCAGGAGGTTACCACGTGTGTGTTTTCATAGGAGTCTTATGTTTAAGTCTTTAGTCCATTTTGAGTTAATTTTTGTGTTAGACTAGTTATTTTTCAAACCTTATTTTAAGGCTCAGGATTTTTTTTTTTTTTTCCAAATGAAGCCTTATGTGGACCAGGAAGAGTTGAGGACAGAGTCATTCTGAGGGGGTGGGAGCTGCCTGGCGAGTGTCCACTAGGTCTAGTGACCCCTGAGTACGTCCTGTTCACATCCCTCTGCTGCACTTGCCTGCAGCACGGGATCCGTCGCTTGAATGCCATCACTGGTTCGCTGCTTTCTCTTCCCGTCTCACTTGTGGAATCTCTCAGCAGAAAGACCGTGTGCCTCGATTTGTGATATCAGGAAAGGGAACTTGGCTGTCCTGCCTGCAGGGACTGCTCAAGGTGCTAGAGACACAGACAGGAGAGAAGCAGTTGTCTGGTGCTCACGGAGCCAACATTCTGTGGGGCAGCGAATGCAGATGGATGACAATCAAATAAAGAAACAACCATATGACGGGTGCTGTGGAGACAGGAGCTATGACGAACAGGCAGAACAAGGGGACAAGGCATTTGTGTAGATACATAAAGAAGTGGGGAAGGAGCCAAGCATGTCAGGGAACACAGGTGCAAAGGTCCTGAGGCGGAAGCTTGATGGTGAGTGAGGGGAACAGCCATGAGGCCAGCATGAAACAGAGTGAGTGGGTTAGGAGGGGTGGACAGAGAGGTCACAGGGAGCCAGATTTTGCAGGGCTCTGCAGGCTGTGGTAAGGGCTTGGGAGAGGGCACGGGAGCAGAGGAGTAACATAATCTCATTTGGCATTTGAAAAGCTCATGCTGGCTACTCTGTTGAGAATAGGTGACTCAAGTGTGAACTGGGGGCAGGGAGACCAGTCAGGAGGCTCCTGGAGGAATCAGGTGAATAATAGCCAATCCGTCCCTCCAGCTCCAGAGCTTTCATGACCTGCTTTCCACCCCATTGCAGATCCCTTTGCCTGTCCTTTCTCAGTATGCGGAGTCTAACTGTGTCTTCTCACTGTTACTCTCGGCATAGGGCACCCTCGTGTCTTTTATCATCACCGCCGCTCAGTTCCTCTGATGTGGGCACCAGCAGGTCTTATACAATGTAAGTCTAGGGTGTAACAACATAAAAAATGACAGACTGGAGACTCCCAAACTCTGCTCCTCCGCTGGAGCAGCAATTAAGCTGGAAAACACGTTCAGAAGCAATGCTTCCAAATTCTGGAATCTAATAAAAAATTCACAAGAACCAGGGGTATGTTTTATGAAGAGAGAAGCTCTTGAATTTCAGGATGAGGGTACTGTGGCATTTTTTTTTAAAGATTCTATTTATTTATTCATGAGAGATACACAAAGAGAGGCAGAGACCCAGGCAGAGGGAGAAGCAGGCTCCATGCAGGGAGTCCGATGCGGGACTCGATCCCAGGACTCCAGGATCACACCCTGGGCTGAGCCACCGGGGCTGCCCTACTGTGGCATTTTAACTCACCCGCGCGCAACCCTCTACTTCCCAGCTCCATGGTGGCTTTGGCGATGCTAGACTGTGTTCCTTGTGGGACTTGCTGGTGCCAGAAGGGACAATGCGGACCTTGGTCTCCAGGATTTATGGCTGTGTGTCTGTCAGATGGCACCCTGATGGATTGCTCAGGGGCTTTGATTCACTTTTCTCGGAACTTTCTCAGGGCTGGAGCAGACTCAGGGGCATTTGTCAGAAGCCTATGAAGGCAAACATACTAGCTGCAGCTGTGTGAGATGAGGCACAGCAGCAGGACGGGCGGCAGACAGACAGAAGTCTTAGGAAGAGGCTGGGGAAGGCTAAGAATGGGCGAATAGGCTCTGAACACCCCCAATCCTGAAGAATCTAGAAGGCCTCTTCCATGCCCAGGGCTAGGTGCTCAGAAAAGTTTGGGGAAGACCATACACTTTTATCTCTGGCTGATCTTTAGGCTCTGCTCAAGATGGACGTGAAGGCTAGGGCAGAGTTGCAAATGGCATAGCAACATTGGGGGTGCCCAAACACACAACCTATCTGCAAAGACTAGGAGAATATTTTATTATGTTGCCTTCAGGCATTTAATGACCTCTCTGTTAAATCACCAGCTGACCACTGAGCTAGCAGAACTAGGACTTCATTGAGTACACACTGCAAGGAATAATCTTACAGAAAGAGTTTAGAAGATACTAAACAACAACAGTCCACAAAAAGCAGCAACAACAAACCTTGGGGTGGGAGAGATTTTGCTTCCAGAGTTACCACATTATGGTATTCAAAATGGCCAGTTATAGGGCATCCATTCCTGATCCAAACGCTTCAGAGTGTAGGGATAGAGGGAACGTTCCTCAGCATCTTCAAAGCCATCTACGAAAAGCCCACAGCAAATTATCATCCCCAAGGGGCAAACGCTGGGAGCCTTTCCCCGAAGAAGATCAGGAACGAGACAGGGATGTCCACTCTCACCACTGCTATTCAACATAACACTAGACATCGTAGCTTCAGGAATCAGGCAACAAAAAGAAACAGAAGGCATTCAAATCAGCCTAGAAGAAGTCAAACTCTCCCTCTTCGCAGATGACATGATACCGTACACCTAGAAAACCCAAAAGACTCCACCCCAAGACTGCTAGAACTCATACAGCAAATTCGGCAGTGTGGCAGGGTACAAAATCAATGCCCAGAAATCAGTGGCCTTTCTAGACGCTAACGATGAGACTGAAGAAAGAGAAATTAAGGAGTCAACCCCATTTACAGTTGCACCCAAAAGCATGCGCTACCTAGGGATAAACCTAACCAAAGAGGTAAAGGATCTCTACCCAAAAACCTACAGAACACGTCTGAAAGAGACTGAGGAAGACACAAAGAGATGGAAAACTATTCCATGCTCATGGATCCGAAGAATGAATATTGGGAAAATGTCAACGTGACCCAGGGCAATTTACACAATTAACATAATCCCTATCAAAAATACCACGGACTCAAAAAAAAAAAATACCACGGACTCTCTTCAGAGAGCTGGAACAGATCATCTGAAGATTTGTGTGGAATCAGAAAAGACCCCATCGGAAAAGTGGGGGCTGGTTGGCGGTGAGTGCACCTGTTTGCAGAGCAGGAGAAGGCCCACTGGCTCTGCACCCAGGTCTGCGCACCCTGCCTGGGTGGGCGTGGGCGGCGGGAGGCCCTTGCCCAGTTAGCGTGGCTGCCTGTGGTCTGGGCCAGTACAGTGGCCAAACCTACCGTTCCTTCCAAGGGGGGATGTGGCAGGAGGACATCAGAGTGGAGTGAATTAAAGCCCAGAGTAACAGACGAGAAGCATGTCTTTGATGAGCCCTTCAGCAGGTCAGTACAAACAATGATTTCTGAACCCGAGTGTCATCCGTAGGAATTTCCCAAAGTGGAATGCAGCAAGAGAAATAGGAATGACAATCATGAACAGAGTAGAACATCCAAGAACTGTGGGATAATTTTTTTAATTTAAAAAATTAAAACACGGGCAGCCAGGGTGGCTCAGCAGTTTAGCATGGCCTTCGGCCCAGGGCGTGATCCTAGAGACCTGGAATCGAGTCCCACGTCGGGCTCCCTTCATGGAGCCTGCTTCTCCCTCTGCCTGTGTCTCTGCCTCTCTCTCTCTCTCTCTCTGTGTCTCTCATGAATGAATAAATAAAATCTTAAAAAAAATAATAGAAATTATACAGAGTATGTTCTCAGGATGCAATTGAATAAGAAATTAGTAACCAAAAAAAATGTTGGGAAATACTCAAGTTTGTTGAGGTTTGACAACATGTTTCTAACTAGTCCAGGGGTCAAAGACGTCTCAAATGAAATTGTAAGATCATTGACCTGAGTAAGAACGAAGGCACAACTTGTTATGACTTGGAGGGCATCGCCAGAGCAATGCAGAGAGGGGAGCTGATGATGCCGAATGCACGTTAGAAAAGAAGAAAAGAAAGTCAACGACTCAACTTCACTCTCAGGACACTAGAGGAAGAAGAGCCCTCGTAAAGCAAACAGAAGAAAAGGAGCAATAAAAATCAGAGCAGGAATCAATAAACAGAAAATTGATAGAGAAAACCGATGACATAGGAATATGGTCATTTGGAAGAGGTGATGGAAATGATGAACCTCTAGCCAGACTAACTCAGGATAGGAAAATTTATAAATCACCAGTATCAGGAATGGGAAAGGAGTCATCACTACAGATTCACGGTCATTAAAGGGGTAATAAGGAAGCCCCACAAACAACCCACTTATTTTACAACTGAAATGAGACGGATCCACTTCTTGAAGCGTACGCGCTACTAGAATCTGCTTAAGGGAGAATAGATCCCCTGGCTGTCCCTAATCTATCAAGACGTTGAGTTGGTAGTCTTGGTAGTCAACGAACAAATGGATCCTGCATGGCACAGACAGGACAAATCCACTGATCTGTGTGTACCCTAGGTCTGCCGGCCACACTTTTGAAACAGAACATAACACCGGCTACCAAACGAATCCCTAACCACAGACCCGTGTGGATGTCACCTTGCTCCCACTGGACCCCACCCAGGGAAGCACCTTGTCCATGCCCGTCACCTTCCTGGCAGGGTCACCCACTCGTCCCAGGTGTGACACCCACGTCCCACATCCGGGGACACCTGCCGGGGGTGGTGGAAGCCAGCACTGCTGGAAGGGGCAGGAGCCTGGGGCGCCTGTGCGGGTCTGGAAGTGCCAGGGCGTGCAGATGATGGGAGCTGCCTGAGGCGGTCGAGATAGGCCGCTCCGGGAGGCGGAGGCTCCTGGGTGCACTTCAGTGGGAGGCCACGCGACGAGGGGCCCGGGGGCTGCCGCACAGACAGACAGGAGGCCGCGACAGCTCCCAACACCGGCGCCCTTTGTCTGGTCTCCTCTTTCCTTGGTCGGGCCATGTAGTGACATGGGGACATCCTGGGCCTGGCCTACCGCGGGCATGATCTTTCTGCATCGCTCCGTATGGCTTCACGGAGGCTCCGAGGCAGCTCAGGGAAATGAGGCCACCAAGCTGGTGGTCGAGATTCTGAAAGCCTGGCTTTCCTTTGTTAGACACAATGAACCACAATTAGATAAAAATGTCATTTCACATCTTGGTCCCTGCTGGAGCCGCTAATTAGATTTTTCCTGCGGATTTGTCCTCAGTCGTACAAAAGAAAGGCAGATGGTGGCTCGGCTCCAGGACGGAAGGTAACGCACGCGGGAGGCAGCAGGCACTGGGGGGCAGCTGTTGGGAATCTGGAGCCTTGGAGTGTGGGAAGCAGCCTCTGCCACGATGGCACCTGGGGTTTCCACCCGTGTGGCCGCTCCAGGACATCCTGCCCAGATGCGCCTTTAAGGGAGACCTTTTTTTTTTTTCCTGAAAAGAGTCCATCAATGCTTTTTAAGGGAAGAGAGAAAAATAAAAACACGCAGGATGAACAGGACTGTTAGAAACGGGAAAACAGATCGAAGTTAAATATCACGATGGGATCAAAGTGTAAAAATGTTGAAGCCCCCGGGTCATCCGATGCCAGGCCAAGTGCAAGTGCCCCTGATGCCACCTTGTGGGATGCTCCTCCCGGCCCTGCTCCCATCTGCGGACCCCGTAGGGTGGCCTCGAACGCAGACAGAGGTCCCGTGTTCCCCAAGTGGGTCTGGGCAGAGGTGAAACAGCCCTAAGTGGGTTCCCGCCTCTGTGCCGGGCGTGCTTCTGGAATCAGGGCGCCTAACAGGCCTATTTCACGGGGTCCAGACCCCCAGCGTTGGGGGGGAAAGCAGAAAATACACATGACAACAAGTGAGTTCTGCAGATGCTCTCACGGTGACTCAGGAGAGGAAGCCACACAGCGATGGGGCCCTGGGGCAGGACCCACAGCACCGCTGAGCGGGGTCAGACCTGTTCCCACCCTCAGCTGTCCCCGGGTCCCCTGGGGTCTTGTGGAAACACTGAGTGCCGGGCCTCACACGTCCTGATTCAGCAGGTCTGGGCCTCTGGTCTGCATTTCTAATTGATTCCCTGTTGGTGCTGATGCGTTGACGTGGCTGGCCTGGGCTCCACATTTTTGAGAAACATGGTGTCACAGGGACAGAGAGAAGGACAGTGGCTCTGTCGGAGCAGGTGGATAGAGCAGGGGATTGGGAGGGACAGGCTGATGCGGCAAGGGCAGGGGCTTACAGGCAGAGGTGCGGGCCAGAAGGGCACCCCGGCGCTCCGGGGAGGATGGTCCCCAATGTGGAGGGGCCGGCGGGTCAGGTGGCCCGGACACTCGAACTCAGTGGAGACACACCTGTGCAGTCACACTTTGGAGGCAGGGATGTCGGAGGGGATCTGGGAGATGAGGGAGAGGGAGGCCAGGGTCCAAGCACGCATGGGTCTTGAGAGGTAAGGGGGGAGCACGGGGGCACCACGGGGTGGGAATCCCCTCCTGTCCCCTCCAGGCTGTGGCTCAGATGCGCTGGCCAAGCACGGCCGGCCGAGGTCGGGGCCTGGAGTGACGCTCCCCTCCTGCAGGCTGAGGACTTAGTCCCAAACCTGTCAAACTCCACCCAACACACTGGAACATTCTATCTGGAAAACTGTTCCGTGGGGGCCCCTAATGGCCGCCCTTGGAGGTCTCCGTGGGCAAATTTTAGAAGGTCAGCGTGAGCTGGAGCAAAGCGCCCGGGTCCGTGATCCCAGCCCCCCGCTTGCATCCAAACCTCCCCCCAGGAGCCCGTGGGTGTCCTCGCCATGCCTCCGCGTCTAGGGCTCTTGCTGGAAAAGGGAGATGCTCCCGTTCACGGATTTGCCGCCTTTTGAAGACGCGGTGACTCAGCATGTGGAGGCTCTGTCCCTGTAAGGGTCCATGTGGAAAGAGGCCGTCTGTCATACTGGGGTTCCCGTTCCGAGGTGGCAATAGTGCTTGAGGCAGGAAACCCATCCCGACCGACGCGGGAGACGCTGCTGTGCTCTCGGGGACGCTGCAGCCAGAGGTCACACCTGGGCTCTGGGCCCTGCCTGCAACTCCGAGCTCACACGTGCATACACGTGCTCACACGCCGGACGCTCGCCTGGAGAGTTCACGCTCCTGCCACTGGCGGCGAGTGGCTTCCCTCGGGGAGGGTACGACGGCAGGAGGGAAATCCTGCCACCTTGGATTTCCCATTCCTAGGATCTCGCCAGGATAGTTCCCCGGACCTGTAGAGAAGAGGTGGTTGTCGGTGCAAGGAACCTGGTGGGAGGACGTGCTCCGTTGTCACTGGCCCAGCGGCTGTGATTCGGGATGCAGACCCATCAAGCCTGCAAGTAACTCGAGGATTGCGTCTCGTAAGAAAAATGCAGCTGCGTGTGGGGCCTCAGCCAACTAGCAATGGGCAGGCCTCGCCAGCGCCGTGGTGCCGTTCCTGGCAAAGGAGCCAGCCTAGGTGGACGTTCAGGTGGACGCACAGGCAGCTCCGAGGCCAGGACGCTGTCCTGGCCGCCTCGGGCCCGTCTCCTGGGCGGACCCCCGGAGAGTTGCCACCTGCCCGTGAGGCCGCTGAGCAGGCCCCGTCTTGCTGGTGGTGGCCCCGGGGCCGCGAGCCAGGCTGGGAGCTGGAGCCTCCTCCTGCCACAGCACCGGGGGGCTCAGTGGGGTGGAGAACCTACTCTCCCCGGCTCAGACCCCTGGGCTCCCTGGTGGGAGACAGGCAAGTGGTATATGTCCTTCATGCGGCGAGTGCGAAATATCAGCTCTCCCCTTCCTCCCTGCAGCTGGACGCCCGTGACGCCTCATGACCCCCCACATGCCAGGCCAAGACTCCACCTGGAGACAAGTCTACAGCCGAGCAGGTGTGTGCATGGGTCACCCGATGGGGGTCGGCGTCCCAGAGGTGGGGTGCCCACGGCCGCCGGGGTCATCCGGCCTCTCCCTGCTTGCAGCCTGCCGGTGCCCGAGCCTCGCCCAGGCCTGGACCCCCGGCTTCTCCCGGGAGAGCCCCGCAGGCCGTGGATGGTGCGAGGCGCCCCCCGCGAAGCCCTCGCTGCCTTCCGCCTGCGCCAGCTCTGCCCTCTGCTTTCTTTCCCTTGCCCGGCGGCTCCGCAGCTCTGGGCCCCAAGGGTGCCTCCTCCGCTCTGCGTTGGCCTCATCTGACCTCGCGTCAGGTTACGACGTGTGTGCACAGGTGAACCAAGCACATGATTTGGGGTTTTCGTTGGGGTGTGCTGCGTGATAACCTGTCTGTCGCAAACAGCAGGGACGGCGCGTGTGGTTGCGAAATACTGTCATCCATTTGCACCCAAATCTGGGGACTCATTGGCCCCTTTCCACTTCTTTCAGTTAAAATTGCATTAAAGCATTGAAAAAATCTAATTACCTTAATGAACAATAGGAAACATGAAAGAAGAGGGAAAACCCAGAAACACAAGGGCCGCTGGCGGGTTTCTTCCTAGGAGGAGGGGGCGGGGCGGGCTGGCCCCCGGCGCCCAACGAACGGCCCAGCCGCTTGCCCGAGCCGAGCCCCCAGAAGTGCTCCCTGTGTCCGTTAGGGGTTAGGCACCTTCTGCTTAGTGTTATTTTATTTCCTTAACTAAAAGCAGCACATGCGCATGGAGCACAGGAGCCCCGAGAGCCGGTAGCCAGCCCCCCCGGGGTCGACTGCTGTTAAGGGCTCCTCGGCACCTGTTGGCCCGTCCTGCGCCCCCGGCCCTGCTGTCTACTGCTAAGGATTGACCCGGTTCATCCACGTGTCCACACGAGGGCCACTCACATTTCACCTTAAAAGCAACTACTTCAGGGTGCTTCCCGGACGAATCCAAGCTACTGTGAAGAATTTTGTCGCGCAATCAAAAGAAAGTGGACTGTGATCCTGCTGTGAACTGGGACCCTGATAAAACATCACGTCCCAACCGCTCCTCACAGTGCTGACGCTGGGTCTCCCCTAGACCTCAAGTTGTCCCGGGGGTAGGGAGGGAGTCAGGCTGGGCAAAGGCTCTGTGTGGGCAGGGGGCCCTGGGCACCTGGCTCTGGTCACCTTGGGCAGGCCCCGGGCACCTGGGTCTGGTCACCTTGGGCAGGCCCCGGGCACCTGGGTCTGGTCACCTTGGGCAGGCCCCGGGCACCTGGGTCTGGTCACCTTGGGCAGGCCCGGGCACCTGGGTCTGGCCATCTTGGGCAGGCCCCGGTCTCCTGGGTCTGGCCACCTTGGGCAGGCCCCGGGCTCCTGGCTCTGGTCACCTTGGGCAGGCCCCGGGCTCCTGGGTCTGGCCACCTTGGGCAGGTCCCGGGCACCTGGGTCTGGTCACCTTGGGCAGGCCCCGGTCTCCTGGGTCTGGCCACCTTGGGCAGGCCCCGGGCACCTGGGTCTGGTCACCTTGGGCAGGCCCTGGGCTCCTGGGTCTGGCCACCTTGGGCAGGCCCTCAGGGGCCCCCAGGGGCTCTATCCTTCCCTAACAGGAGATGGACCGCACGCTTGGGCAGCAGGATGCAGACACCCCTGTCTGGTCGGTGAGGAGGAGGTGTGCACGGTGAGTGTGGCTGACCATCCCAAATCCTGGGGACAGGCTGGCCGTCCCACGGGCGGTCCCTGTAAAACTACAATCGCCTTTGACATGTCAGGTCCCTCAGCAGCAAAACGGAGGCGCCAGACCCACCACATTAACCACAAATATTCTCAGGTTAAGAGGTGCCCTGGGGGCACTGGGGGCTGCGGAGTGTAACGAGGGACTCAACGGTGGTTCAGACCCTCACGCTTTCCCAGGGAGGAAAGTGGCTTGGGGTGAGGTGTCACTGCCTTCCCCACGCCGGGCAGCCTGTCAACCGGGCCTAGCAGCAGGCCCCCCTGCGGTTCCCAGACCCTGTGCAGGAAAGCCCGGGGCCCATTCTGAGCTGCTGCCCACCGTCCTCACCGCACACCCTTGACCCGTTTCCAAAAGTCTTTTAAAGCCTGTTCCTTTAACCACTCTATTATCATTTATTTTTTTAAAAAAGATTTTATTTATTCATTCATGAACGACACAGAGACACAGAGAGAGGCAGAGACACAAGCGGAAGGAGAAGCAGGCTCCAGGCAGGGAGCCCGACGCGGGACTCGAACCCGGGTTCCCGGGGTCACGCCCTGAGCCAAAGGCAGCCGCTCAACTGCTGCGCCCCCCAGGCGGGCCCTCTATTATTATTTTAAACTCCATATATTCTCCTTAAAATACAATTTAACAATACATTTAGCCCTGTTCGAGGTTGCATTCTGAGCCGTCACAGGTTCCCTTCTCCTACCGTAACTGATGGAAATGACCCAGTTGAACCCACGTATGCGAGACGCCATTCGTGGGTCCCTCCCACCGAGATACCGTGTCCGCCGTCTGGAGGGCGAAGTGTGCCCTGCAGTCTGAGCTCCCACGTGGAGCACGGAAGCTCCCCCCTTGGCGTCACGGGCTGCTTCCTTGGAACTGACTTTGGAGGAGCGCTCGGCCGCAGTCCTGCGTGGGCACGGTCTCCTCGTGGAGTCTTCTTCGAGCTTGGTCTCTGCAGCGAGTCTACACGGATAGACCCTCGGCTTCACAGACTCCGGAGGACGCGTGCTGGTGGCTGACGGCGACGCGGGAGGAGCTTGCCGATGCGACGGGCCCCAGGGCCCTTGGAGCGGCGGTGGGCGCTGCCGAGGCACCCTGGGCACACGCACACGCACACCTGGAAACCGCGTGTTCGTGGTTTTCACTCACGTGTATCTAACTAGTTCATGGACAAAGAACCGAAAGCGCCCCAGAATCACCCAGAAGTGCCTTCCCTGCTGTCACACACGTGGACCCCAGGCCTATGTCCACAGGTTGTCCCCACAAAGGCCCAGCACAGGTGGCAGGGGGTGCGCCCCGTGGCTCACGGACCTGCCCCACTCTCTCCTCTGATGCCCCACGGTGAGCTTCAGGAAATAACCGGCCGGCGACTCCCATCCTTTGAGCCTCGCTTCTTCAGCAGCCGGGGGGTGAGAAGAAATGCAGGAGGGGGGCCCCAAGGCGACAAAAATCACAGGAGGGTCAGGCTGAGATGCGGGCGCGGAGCAGACACAACCCACAGAAAATACAGAGATTGAGGATCAGAAAGCAGCCGAGTAGCAAAGTCCGAAAAGACGGTAAAAATACTTGGCGGGCGCAGGAAGTGTGCAACACGGAAGTACTGATCGTGACCCCCAGCTCTGGGTCGTACCAATGACTCTTGGAGTTCAGGACGTGGAGATAGTCCCAGTGTCTGCCATGAGGCGGGAAGGATGGCTTCTTAATAGAAGAGGAAGGGCATATTCCTTTGCTGTGAGCTGACCCCTGGCCCTCAGAGCTGACCCCTCACCCTGCGAGCTGACCCCATCCTGGAGCTGACCCCCTCCTGCAAGCTCACCCCCTCCTGTGAGCTCACCCCCCCTTGTGATCTCACCCCCTCCTGGAGCTGACCCCTCTCCTGACAGGTGAACCCCCTCCTGGAGCTGACCCCACCCTGTGAGCTGACACCCTCCTGCGAGCTGACCCCTCTCCTGAGAGGTGACCCCCTCCTGGAGCTGACCCCTCCTGCGAGCTGACCCCCCTCCTGGACCTGACCCCCCCTGCAAGCTCACTCCCTCCTGTGAGCTGACACCCCTCCTGGAGCTGACCCCTTCCTGGAGCTGACCCCACCCTGTGAGCTGACCCCTCCTGAGAGCTGACCCCCTCCTGCGAGCTGACCCCTCCTGCGAGCTGACCCCTCTCCTGGAGCTGACCCCCTTCCTGTAGCTGACCCCACCCTGTGAGCTGACCCCTCCTGATTGCTGACCCCCTCCTGGAGCTGACCCCCCCCACGAGCACACCCTCCGTCACATCACGTAGTCGTCACCCTCCAAGAATGCCCCCTTTCCCGGGGCTGCCGGTCAGAGGTGGCATCAGCTGCAAGCCGGATGGTCCCTTCACAAGGCCTGCGGTGTGGGGGCTCCCTCACCCCTGCCCCCGCCCCGCCCCAGGTCAGTTCTGCTGAGGTCGGGAGTCTCCGCTGCGAGGTCCCCAACTTGCTCTGAGTATGGTTGGTGCCGGGTCCTCCAGGACAGCAGACGTCGTGTCCGGCTGTACGTGTGGCTTCTGGGGGTCGGCAGGTGTCCAGCATCTCCCCCCCCCCCCGCCCGCCCTGCAAGTCTGTCCTGAGCTGGGTTATGATTAGGGCCGGCTGGGAGATCTTAAAGGGCCTACTCACAAATCAAAGGCGCTTCTTCCTCCCTCGACTGCCGAGCCGATACTGGTCGGTCATCACAAAACCCGCCACAGCCTGTACTTTACTGAGGTCATTTGTGTCACCAGCGGACGTAGCGCTTAGGGCGCAGAGCCTGGCTCCCCTGGGTTATTTCTGTCTTTAAACTTCTTATGTTAATATTCATTATTTTTACTAACATTCATTAAGCAGCATGGAGCCAACAAATGTGATAAAAAAAAAAAAATCCAGTCCTGGTCCTTAAAAGACAAAGTTCTAAGGTTAAAAAAAAAAAGGATCACTAATAGTTGGCAAAGGAACTAGAATATTTTTGATTAATGCAGCTTTTAAGCTTTCTGTATAACAAATAGGAACCCTGGAGTTATTTTGCAAGACTGGAAACATGTAACTTCATTATAAATAAAAATACATTCTTTTAAAAATTATGAACACATGAGTCCCAGTGTTCATAATTTCAGTGCCCAGATAACGACGTCTGACATGGCTCTTGTAGGGTTAGAAAATGTGAACTGAAAAAAATAAATAAATAAATAAAACGTGAACTGTACACACATTTTCTTTCTTTTCTTTCTTTCTTTCTTTCTTTCTTTCTTTCTTTCTTTCTTTCTTTCTTCCTTTCTTTCTTTCTTTCTTTCTTTTCTTTCTTTCTTCTTTCCAAGAGACACACAGAGAGAGGCAGAGACACAGGCAGAGGGAGAAGCAGGCTCCATGCAGGGAGCCCAACACAGGGCTCAATCCCGGGACCCCAGGGTCATGCCCTGAGATGAAGGAAGATGCTCAACAGCTGAGCCCCACACATACCCCCATACAAAATATATTCTTAATGAAAATACATTTTTTTTTGAAAATACATTTTCTAAGGAAGAAGTGGCCGATATGCCTCTGTTTCCTATCTCTGCCAGCCAGTCTTGTCACTGCCACCGTAGGGGACAGACTCACTCCTGAGCCTGCATTGGGTCTTTGTGAGGTTGTGCATCCTGGAGCCTGTGGGAACCCCCACCCCCTGACCCCCTTGACGACAGGATTGAAAAGAGCGAAGCATGGCTCATTGTTGCGTGCGACCGCCGGGCCCTGAGCTCCTGGCCGCTCCTGGGGCGTCCCCGGCCCCGCAGCCCAGCCTGGCCGCGCCCTTGGGGTCTGATACTCCGCCCGGTGCGCACAGCCTCGGGGAGGGGGCACGTCCGTCCCTGCAGCCGACATCCCGTCATCACGAGGACGGGGGCTTCTCCACCAAGTCATAGCTGCAGCGCTGCTGTTTGCTCTCAGTCCCCTGTGGCGACCCAGCCCTTTGGGGACGGCACTAAGCTGCGTCCCGGCGGCGCCAGATGAGCTCATGTGGATTCATCCGGTGAAAGTTAAAGGACGGCTCTTGGGGCCGAGGGTCTCATGCTTGGACAGCAAGAAACACATGTCGCTCGTGTGACCAGGAGGTTCTCTGCAGTGGGACCACATTGGGAGTGTGCCCCCGCAGGCTCAGTGCCAGCTCCCAGGGCAAAGCCGACCCTAGCTAATGACAAGGTTGTAGGGGTTTTATGTCAGGCATTTTCCAGACTTTTCTTGGAGAATCAATCTTAATGACCGTCTATCTCATGTGGGTTAGATTGTCTTAGATCCTGCAGCTTGGGGGTCACTGTAGATATGGGTAGCAGTTGTCCCCCGCTCAGAAGTCTGTGAAGGCTGCTTTGGGGAGGCGCTTGGGTTTGCTCGTGCAGGAAGACGCTCAGGGACCATGGGCGTCCCCGTCCCCTTGACCCCTCCCCCAGCAGACAGCCCACGGGCGTCCTAGTCACCCTGACCCCAGCGGTCAGCCCACGGGCGTCCCTGACCCCTGACCCTGCCCCAGCGGGCAGCCCCGGGGCGTCGCTGTCGCCCTGACCCCCTCCCCCAGCGGGCAGCCCACGGGCATCCCCGTCACCCTGACCCCAGCAGGCAGCCCACAGGTGTCCCCATCACACTGACTCCTTCCCCCAGTGGGCAGCCCACAGGTGTCCCCGTCGCCCTGACCCCAGCAGACAGCTCATGGGCATCCCAGTCACCCTGATCCCCTCCCCCAGAGGGCAGTCCAGGAGCATCCCCATCAACCTGACCCCCTCCCCCATCGGGCAGCCCATGGGTGTCCCCATCACCCTGACCCCAGTGGGCAGCTCACAAGCATCCCCGTCACCCTGACCCCTTCTTGCTTCACCCCCAGACTGTGGTTTGGGGCCCTCTGGGGGGCATTTGTTTCTTTGGAGGTTACCTGTCCTCCTCTGCAGGTAACACAAAGCTTATCCTGAGTCCACCTGTGTCACGGGCAGCCAGGCAGCGACCACGGCCCCACCCCCACCGCAAGCCCTGGTGCATGGGGCGTGTCGCATTGTCGCCGACCCTCCTGCTGCGGGACTGCCCTCCGCCCTAACCCAGGACCCCTCGGCCCTGCGGACGCTTGCATTACGTGTGGACACACTTGGGGCGGGGGGGCTCAGGGGAGACAAGCAGTTGAAAAGTTAGTCCCAAATCTCACAGGATCAAACCAATTCAATGATCCGCCACGAGGATAGTTTATTTATTTGAAATTTTAGGAAAGAATATTCAACTTCCAAAGAATTCATGTTTGAGCGTGAGCGCGGGTAGGTCTGGTTCACGTCCTGCCCTGAGCCCGTGTTGGAGCCCTAACCCACGTCGCCCTGGGATGTGGCTATTCGGAGACAGGGCTTCGGGGAGGGAGGCAGGGGAATGAGGGCCTAGGTGGTGCTGAGCCAATCTGCCCGGCGTCTCTACCGGAAGAAGCTGTCAGGACGCAGACCCGCACAGAGGCACGAGCGCGCGAGGACTGCGGAGGCCTCGGGAGCACCCCCCACCCCCGCCTGGACTGGGGTCTGGCCTCTGCGCCCTTCTGGGCTGTGGTGGTGGCCAAGCCAGGCCTCGGGGCCAGATGCTGGTCCTGGGGTCACAAGATCCTCCCTCACCAAGAGGCGCCTGGGGCCTGGCGGGGCCTTGGAGACAGAATGAGAGTGACACTCCGCCACTTCCGTCACAGGCAACGACCACGGGTGGCCTGGCTCCGGGATGCCAAGAAGGGCACAGTAATGGATTCGCCCACAAATCTGTACTCCCCGGCGTCTAGGGCAGGTGCTGTGCGGATGAGGGGACGGAGCTGCCCTGTAGGCCTTAGAGAGAGCACAGGCCGGTTGGGGGGCCCACGGCCAACGTGTCCACAGAAGAGCAAGAGCCAGGCTGCATGGGAAAGCCTCCGTGAGCGGGACACGGATGACAGGCAGAGAGGAGGGACACATCGGAGGGGCTGCTTGGGGGGGGCCCTCCAGGGGGAGGCTTGCAGTACAGCTGAGTGTGGGAAGGAGGGTGTGGGCAGAGGGGCCGTGTGTGCAAAGGCCCTGAGGTACCAGGGCTGTGGCATATGGGAGCTGCTGCGGGGACGCACAGAGCGTTGTGAGTGGTGGGGACCCGCAGTGCCAGCTGTGGCAGCCGGATGCCAGGGGCCTTGTCCAGGCCGGAGGGCGGCGGGCGGTGCTTGAGCGGCAGCGTGCGGTGGGGCAGGGGTGCAAGCAGGGGTCTCTGTGCCCGGTCTGTTGTTCCTTAATTCCCAACATTCCTGCAAAGAGGAATGAAAAAAAAAGTATCATTTTTACACTCAGACATAGTTGTTTCGACACAAGTTTTTAGGATACAGCATTCTCTATAACTGACTTTATTTGAATTAGAGCCACATAGTTATTTTAACAGCTAACATCCGCCTGGCGTGGGCCGCTGAGACAAGGCGAAACACGTGTCACCTGAACGTTCTCACGTTACCTTCACCGTAACCAAGTGACTCACGGCTCTTCCTGCTTCTCAGGCGGCAGGGATTCTGCGGGCGGTCGTTGCTTTGTTTGCCAGGTGAGACCACACAGTGCGATGGAAAGTCACGTAGCGATGGTGTGAGGAGGCGCAGACACGGTCACACCTGCAGGCCCCCGGGCGCGCCGGCTGTGGCCCCAGACAGCGCACACGCGGGAGCCGAGTGCGGGCGGACGTGCGCGGGGCAGCCTCACGCTCACGCTCACGCGGCTTTGGCTGGCTAGTTGCTCACCCCGCTTCCGCAGCTGGTGTGGCGACCGTCCCTGGGGGAGCACGTGCACCGGCCGCAGCCCCGCAGGGTGGGTTCCACTGTCCGTCACCCCGGGACACACCCTCAGAGGCGGGGGGCTTGGATTGTCCGTGGGCCGGATGCTGGTAGGTGTCCCAGCCCAAGCCCCACTCTCAGGCTGACCGGTGCCTCGGATGGAGCCTCCCGCCCTGCGTGGGAAGGTCACGGCCTCGCTGTGGGGCGGCGGGGTGGGGGGTGCTGCATGCGCGGTCCTCACGCTTCCGGCGGCTGGGACAGTCCACCCACTTTCCAACGTGTCTGAGAGAAGAAAAGCAGGGGGCGTGGACACATGCCCTCTGCGAAGGCCAATGTCCTTAACTCCCTGTGCCCCCCTCCTCTTCCACTCCCCATCCCCATTCCCCTCCCCACTGTCCTTCTTCCTCCTTCTTTTGTCTTTTTTTTTTTTTTTTTTTTTTTTTGCGAATTATGTGATAAACTAGACCCTTTGTTTGTCCTGTAGACGTTCCCAGGCTGGGTCTGCTGACTGCGTCTACCTGGCGTAACGGGACGCACTCCCTTTGTCCCCTGCCTCTCCCGCACAGAAGCCTTGTCAGAGTCCTATTGGCTTTTCTGGGCGTGTCCTGTGACGTGGCCTCAGGGGAACCTGTGGGGTCTGTGTCCCTTCTTGCCAAGGGCGTGGTGGGGATGGTCGGCACACAACACCTTTCATTTCAGAAGAGGGCAACACGGTGACATTCCCCTTATTCTTCTTTAGCTGAGAAATCCTAAACATGACCTTACCACCATCAAGTTTATTACCCTGAGATAAGTTTATCTGGGAAAAGTGATGTAAATAGCTCACTTTCCCTGAATGCTTTAGTTTTTCAATAATGGCTACTCTGTGTCATCAGAAGGGGGCCAGTAAAAAAAGACCAGTTTTTGCCTTTAAAACATCATTAAGACCCCACGGGTTTAAACATAGTTGATACATTTCCAACCGTTTCAATTCTTTTTCTTATTGGTGGTCAGATTGTCTCAACTTTGCCAATGGGAGTTTCTGAGCGAGCTCCGGAGTCCTTCCAGCAGGATGTCACTGTAACTCTACAAATGTAACTCGGTGACCAGGAAACTCACCTTGAACCAGGAAAGGCACCTGGTGACCCCAAAACCTGACCTCTGTGCCCTCTGCGGAAACCCTGCCAGGAACAAGCGGGAGGTGAGTGAAGATGTGTGCATCCCCCTGGAAGTACCAGCAGGGCCCCGTGCAAATCCTACCTGAAATTCACGCGGAGAGGCCACACGCTCTTGTCGTGCACACGTAGACTTGCCAGGGTGGGCCGCGTGCCCCTCGGGGACGCACAAGTCTGCGAATTTAAGAGTAGAAATCGTATGTGTGCTCTCAGAACACGACAGAGGTTAAACAGAGGCTAATGACAAGAAAAGCTAGCTGGGAAGTTCCTACGTGGAAATTAGGATAACTCATGAATTAAGGAAGTCTAAGAAAAAAATCTAAAAAATTTATACCAAACTCAGAATAAAAATACAACTTATCAAAATGTGTGGGATGCAGCCAATGCTATGCTAAGAGGAAAATTATATCCATGTATATGTCACATATGTATATACTGTGTATATAATGTCGATATTATATAGTATTCAGTATACACATTGGAAAAGCAGAAATATAGATTGCTCCACCTTCAGAAAGTAGAGAATGAAGTGTTAAAAAAAAAAACAAAAAACCTTAGGCAAGCGGAAGGAAGGAAATTACGGAAATCAGAGTAGGAAATTGAAAATAGGAGTACAGAAAACTCAATAAAGCTGAAAAATAAGTTCTCTGAAAAGATGATTAAAAGCCATAAACCTCTTGCCAGTCCAACCAAATGGAGGGAGAGAATAGACGCGCTCCCGACACCAGGGGTTAACTCGGGGAGCTCACTCCTGACCGACGTGCCTTACGCATTGCACGCGGACCCCCTGGAAGAGCGACACGGCCAAAGTGAAGTTAAGAGGGACGAGATTCTCTGACGTCCTTACGTCTGTGAAAGGGCCTGGGTCGCAGTTTCTAATACTTACTCCACGGAAGGAGACATTGGTCCAGGTGGTTTCACTGGCGGCCTTCAGCGAGCGTGAGGAAGAGGGGCGGCCCTCCTCTAATGGGAGAGGAGCGGATGCCCGCCAACTGGACAGAGGAGAGACCCCGCATACTCACATATGAGGGTGGTCGCTCTTCGACAAAGGTGCCAGAGGGACCCTGTTGGCCAAGGACGTTCTTTTTCAGCGAGTGGACAACGCACCTAAACGTCAAAACTAAAACCATAAAAACAAAACAAAACAAAACAAAAAAACAAAACTAAACTAAAACCATACACCTTTCCAAAGAAATCGGAGAAAATGTCTGTGATCCTGCGACAGGGAGGGCCTTCTTCCAGAGGGCAGCACCTCATGAGCTCTTCCCCGGAGAGCGGGGGGGAAGTCCCATATGTTAGACTTCATTGAATTAAAGCTCTCTCCTCTGGAAGGTTCATCTCCACGATTAATACGAGTGTGCACGTCACAAACCGGGAGAACTTCCAGGGCACGCAGATCCGACTGGAGGCTCGTGTCCAGAGCGTGCTGCTTTCCGTGCCTCCACGACAGGCAAGCAACAGTCTACTGGGCAATGGGCGAACTACGGGAGCAGCTCCTGCATGACAGGAGACGCATGGGTGACGGGCCGGGGCAAGGCCCCGTGAAATCCCAGCGGGGAGCTCCTTTGCGTCCCTTAGAGCGGCTCAGATTCCACAGACGATCTTTTTGCGTCTCCCACATGATGCTGATAAGAACGTGCAATGGCTCATCTCTTTTGGGGCCAGGTCTGGTGGTTTCTGGTAAAGTTACATACACTACTTTGTGGTCCCACTTTGTGGACTGCTTTGTGGTCCAACCCTTCGAATCATAGATATTTTTCCGAAGAGAAATAAAAACACATTCTCAAAATGTGTTGTACAAGAGCACGCAACGAAGCTTTGTTCATCGTGGCCCCAAGCGGGGGAGGACCCAAATGTTCATCGGTACGAAAACTGATAAATGGTGGCCCATGTCTACCCTGGGCTGCCGGTTGTCCGTAAACGGAGCGCGGTACCGATCACAATCACCCCCAGCAGAAGAGCCCGACACTGCATGATTCCACGTACCCACGTGTCAACAAGAAAAATAAGTCTATGGTGATCGATGCCAGAACATTTGCTGCCCATGGGAGGTGGGGATTGATTAGAAGGGTCCATGGGGGAGCTTTCTGGGAGGGTGGAGACATCTTACGTCTTGACTGGAGTGTGGGTTTCAAAAATGTATACGTTTACCAAAATTCATTTTTTTGAATGGCTAAAATCCATGCATTTAAGTATACATAAAATTCTTTAAATTTATTTTTAAGTTTTATTTATTCATTTTTAAAGATTTTATTGATTTATTCATGAGAGGCACAGAGAGAGGCAGAGACCCAGGCAGAGGGAGAAGCAGGCTCCATGCAGGGAGCCTGATGTGGGACTCGATCCCGGGTCTCCAGGATCAGGCCCTGGGCTGAAGGCAGCGCTAAACCGCTGAGTCACCCGGGCTGCCCTATTTTTAATTTTTTTTTAATAAAGATTTTATTTATTTATTTGAGAGAGAGAGAGAGAGAGAGAGCATGCATGGAGTGGACAGGGACAGGGAGAAGCAGACTCCCCGCTGAGCAGGGAACCCGATGCAGGGCCCCATCCCAGGACCCTGAGATCATGACCTAAATCGAAGGCAGATGCTAACCGACTGAGCCCCACAGACTCCCCGATATACATAAATTTTATGTCAGCAACGAATGAGAGACGCTCTTAGGGTCAAGCGCCTCATGTCCCGTCAGGTCCCTGACCTCGGCCGTGTATCTGCCAAGTGTGTGCATTCAGGGATCTTTGTAGCGTTGATGTTACCACATAAAATCCTGGGTCAGAATTTTGGTGCAAGATGCCCTATAGCTGCGTGTCCTGCATCCCCGGGTCCTGCCTCCGAGGCTGTTTAGACTTTGACAACAAGCCTTGAGTGCATAGTAGGTTGACTGAGCCCATTGTGTCTTCCCCCAAGATTTGTAAGCTGGTGGGAAAGATCCAGCACTTTCCTTCGTCTTCATAATCCTGCTGCGTCTCGTCGGGGATGCACCAGGCCCACCGTGTAAGAGGCAAGCGCGTGAGGAGGGAAGAGAGGGTTGCAGAGAGATTTTACATCACTTCCAGATTTCTAGCAATACATTCCGTTCCCTTATGGAGAGTGTGCAAGCCCAGATGGGTTACACTGGTCAGGGGCGTCGTGGGGGGACAGAGTGAGCGACCACCCAGGGACCTGACATGTGTCCTGCCTGCAGTTGTTTGCCCTTTCGCTCATTCATTCATTCATCCCCGGCCCCCACCGCATGCCAGGCCCTGGGTGTGTGGGTGATGCTCCGCGGCCCTCGGGGCACAGCCGTCTAAGTGCAGGTCCTGGAGGCCTGCTTGTACCACGGGCACGCCCTTCCACGTCCATGCGCAGGCTCCGTGGCCCCCACTGAGGGCGGCTTCCCTCCCGGGGTGTCTGGTCGGGGATGCCCGCCTGGGGAGTCCGTGTGATGGGCTGTAGGGCTGCATCTGTGTCCTCGGCCAGGAGGTGGACCTTGCGGACGTGCTCCATCCCAGGGGACTCCCGCGCTCCCCGCGTTCACCCACACACAGCGCAGAAGCAGCCGTCAGGTGCCTTATCTTCATTCCTCTGACGGCAGCACAGGGACAGCACAGGGTGCAGTGTGGGTCTCCCTCCACCAGACACGACGACGCGGAAGTCATTTCCGGGCCTACTGGTTCCCTGTGCGCGGGCGACAGGGGGGCGGCCTCGCTCCGGGCCCACCCGCCGTTGGCTCCTCGACGCACCCTCCTCGGCATTTCCCGAGTGATGCTTAGTCCTAATCCTGCCTTCGGTCAGCCGCTGTCCTTTGAAGCAGGCTCAGCTTCAAATACCACGAGGAGGCTGGTTGCCAGGAAAGCCCTCCCCCCTTTATTAAGGATTTGTTTGTTTGGGGGGGCGGGCGGGGCAGCAGAGACGACCTCTGGCTGAGAACCCACCAAACGCCGAGCCTGCCACAGGGCTCAGCACCCCGGCCCAGGGAGTGTGACCGAGCAGATGTCCAGAGCCGTGCACCTCACCGACTGTGCCAGCCAGGTGCCAGCCCAGCCCCTTTGGTACGGGATGACGGTGGGGCTCGCTCTCAGCTGCACCCCGTCCTGGTGGCGGAATCGAGCATGACGGCCTCGCTGCAGGGCCCCAGTTGGGCCACGTGTGCGGCTCCATCGGGTGAGGATGGGGCGCGCCAGCCTCAGACCGGCCCCTGAGCTCCCACGGCTGAGGCCGGAGTCGAGCTGAAGCCCGTTTCTTGAAAAGATTCAGTTGGTGTCCCTTGGTTTCCATCTCCCTCTCCTTGCCATCCTGCCTCTGCCCCTGTCCCCTCCCTGCCCCCGACACCTTCACGGAGGGGGGCTCACATGCCCGCTGCGGGGACACTGGTCCTGGCGCTCCAGGAAGGCTGCCCAGGGGGCTCTGACCCCGACGGGCCAGGGCCGGCTTCAGGGGCACCCGCGGACACAATCCTGGGTGCTCTCCGAGTCCCTGGGTGGGTCCACACCGCCGGCAATTGGAGCCTTATCACATCTGTGTTCATCTGCTTGACCCGCGTGTTGTTGACCTCTAGCTAAGTGGCTTCCCGTTCCCTGTGTCGCTGACACCTGCGTCCCCAAGATTCATCTGCACTGGTTCTGTGGCGGAGGCGCCTTCGTGCTCCCTGTGGCGCGGTGCCCAGGTGTCCCCGGGCGCAGGCCACTCTCTGCAGCCCCCAGCGCCTGGGGGCCCCAGCTGCCACTGCTTGTGTTGCGTCAGCACCCATGCACCTCGGGCCTCGTATTCCTGAGTAACGGGGCTTGTTGAACACACCAGCATCCCTGACGGCACCATGGGTGCTGCTATGGTGACGTGCCCATCACTGGGGTGAGGGCTGCGTTGGCACAGGAGTGGTTGTCAGGACACCAGAGCAGAGGCTGTCGCGGGGTCAGAGCCCCCAGGGTCCCAGAGGAAGCAGCGCAGTGGGGACATGTCGAGAATTACTCACAGCCAGGCCTGCAGGTGGGATTGAGGTGGGTCCAGAGATGCTGCAGACACAGGCTGGGAGGACCCCGGGGGGAGCAGACCAAGGTCCCTGGGCCCCAAACTCTCCTGGCTGACAAGGAGACACGTTGCAGATGTCTTGCACAGACTTGTGCCCCCTCCCCGCCCCTCGGTGCGTTCTTGGGATGAAGGAGGTGCCCGGGGAGAGCGGGTGGCTGCTTGCAGCGCGAGGCCGGGCCAGCAGGCGTGGCTGGAGTGCATCTTCCAGTTCCTGGGGCGCCCGAGGAAGCACGGGGGGCACACGCTGCCCTTCAGCCATGTAAGTGTGTCCACTTGGGGCCCAGCACAGGCTGCAGACCTTGTCTCTCTGGGCCACGTCGCATCCGTTGCCCAGGGTTGCTCCAGCTCAGCGGCTGGAGGAGCTCCCAGGACCTGGCCATGCCCGTGATGGGCTGGACTGGACCAGCCGGGGCCCCTCAGGCCCTCCCCCTCCCTTGCTGCTTCCCCTGCCAGCAGTGCTACCTGCCCCTGCTCACCCCAACGAGCACAGCTGGCCAGCATGGGGCCTTTAGGGCGTGAGCTCCCAGAACCCCTGCTCAGGCCTGTGGCTTTCCCAGCTCTGTTCGACCACCTGCCCTTGGAGCTTCAGGGCTCCGGGCAACAGGTCAGTGGGTTTTGCCAGCTGGGGGCAAGCCTCAGTGGGATAGTGAGGAGGGATGGCCTGCTGCCTCCCCACCTCCCGGGATGTCACCCTCGAGTAAAAGAAAGTCTGTAAGATCCTCTGGGCAAGTGGCCCAGGACTCCAGGGAAGAAATTCCACGAAGCAGAGCAGTTTGGTACCCGTGGCCCAGAGTTGCAGACAGGGGCTCGCGCCTGGAGTTTCCTGCACCGATCACCGCATCCTGGGCTCACGTAGGCGACGTGGAGGTAGGAGCGGTCATTCTGCAGGACAAGGCATCGCAGGGCTGGGTCGGTGGGTGGCAGCGCTCACTCCTCCCGCTGCTTCTACCCAGCGGGATGTTTAATATCTGCAAACCACAGGCGCCGTGTTTCTGGGTCACTGTCTGTCACACACGTGCGTGAGCAAAATCCCAAAGATGGAGCATGTGTTTGCTTTCACCCGTGTCCCCCGACACGCCCCCTTTCCGGGGACCATCTCCATTATCAGCTCCCTGTGCATCCCTCCAGAACCTTCCATGGGCTCACACGCAGCGTGTGTGCTAACTCTCACGTGCTCCCGGTGCCAAGAATGTGTACGGGTAACACCCAAGCAGCAAACACACTGTCCTGCTCTCTCTACTAACCACGCAGCCATCGATCGGCAGCGTTCTATTTAATGGCTCTTCAGAATCCCTTTCTATAAATCGATCCTAATTATTTTAATTCTTTTCCTTTGATAAGTGTTTTGGTGGTTTCCTATCTTTTGGGTTTGAACCAAAAAGAGCAGCTGTCACGTACCAGTATAGACACTTGACGGCTCACAGGCAGCAGCACCGTATGCGCTGGGCTAATTTTTAGACACGGAATTCCTGGGTGAAAACTATCTGCGTGTTTAGTTTTTATGAAGCGATGATTTCAGTCCGGCTCTGCCTTTACGTTCCGACGTAGGTCTCTGTCGCCGCGACGGTGGTGGAGCTGTCCTCCTCCGTCCTCCGTGGGCAGCGGGGCCCCTTGCTTACACGTCCCAAGTATTCACTTCTATTTTTGATGCTTGGCAAGCTCATTGCTGTATTTATAGGGCAGCTTCGCCCTTTGTAAACCTTTCCAGCGCCCTGGAAGGTCGTTTTAATGATGCGATTCGGCTCATTTTCTTTTTTTTTTTTTTTTTAATTTTTATTTATTTATGATAGTCACACACACAGAGAGAGAGAGAGAGAGGCAGAGACACAGGCAGAGGGAGAAGCAGGCTCCATGCACCGGGAGCCCGACGTGGGATTCGATCCCGGGTCTCCAGGATCGCACCCTGGGCCAAAGGCAGGCGCCAAACCGCTGCGCCACCCAGGGATCCCATCGGCTCATTTTCTTTCTGGAAAATTTTCTTGAGTTGTATCTTCAGTCTCCCCCGCGCCACGACTCAGTTGACTTCCACAGTCACATCAGCCTCGCGCTGTGCGACTCCTTCGTTTGTCTCGATGCCTAAACTTCATCTTTAATCATTTGAACTCTGTTCTTTCTGTTCTTCATGGCAGCTGCATGGCTCAGGACATGGAGAAAGGGCTTTTATTTATTTATTTATTTATTTATTTAATTTTAATTTTAATTTTTTGAGAAAGGGCTTTTAAACCAGTTCATCTGTGTTTGCCGCCCCATTTCTAAGGGTTATCTGTTCTCTGTTTCCTCATCATGTGTCTGTGGGGCTCTTGGGTTTCTACTAGAGGCCCTTTGATGCTTTCAAAAGGATGGGTTTGTAAACAATAAAGCATTCTGTTTTCCACTCTGACAGGCGCTTAGAAGCAATTACCAAGCGGAATGAATCTTTGAGTGTATGTCTATAAAACACAGCTCATGCATTTTACACAATCTTTTAAATTTAATTTTTGTATTTAAGTTTTCATAAAAATGTGTTTTGCAAATTTATCATTCTTTTCATCGTATTTCTTCAATTTCCGAGGGAAGAAAGATTAAAGGCATTTTAACTTTGGCTCTTTAAAAAGAGTTAAGTTCTTATAAAGCACCAATGGTCTCTCTTGCCCCTCAGATGGGAGACAGCCTGCCTTCAGAGCTGGGTGGGAGTCTGTGGCTGTTTAGCTCGACTGGGTAACTCATGAGACCTTTGAGGCCCAGATTTGGGGTTGGCTCCGTGTGGTGGCACATCAAGGTCCTCCTGTCACAAAGGACCATCACCCCTGTCCTAAGAGAAAGCCAAAGAGGTCCACCTCCAGCACAAAAGGAGTCTCAAAGCTGCCCTGCCGGGCTCCTCTGCCCTTCTGGGTGGTCCTGGGGAAGCGGCCTCCCTCCCCTCAGCCTCCATCCCTTTACATGAGAATGAGTTCTGAAGCAGAATTCCAGGAACTGTCTAATCCTTCACATCCCATGACTTTAGGGACATCTGGTTTGTGCTGGATCTTCTCCGCTGGCCCCTCCAGCCCTGCTCCCCACCAGGGTGACCTCCCCAGACGGCCGGACGGGGCCCTTGCCCTCTGCTTCTGGTTGGGTGTGGCCGGTGGATTCACTGGGAATCGAATCCAGGGGACAGCTGTTTCTCCGCTGTCGGCACTGCCAGATGGGCACTGGAAGGGCCTCTTTGTGGGTGTCGCTTATGGGAGTCTGGACTCTGTGTCTTGACCAGATGAATGAAATATGAACACCTTTCAGCTTGAAAGTTCTATGAATCATGAAGACAACACAATAAAAATTTTAACCTAAAATATTTCAGGGAGAATCTTCTGAGAATTATCATTCTTTCCTGTCTTGATTTCTGCAAAACATAACATTGTTTCTTCCAATAAACACACACACACACACACACATTCACACAGAGTATTTTCGGTCTGAGTAGCAAACTAATGAAGATTGTTTCAAAATATTCAAGTGAGATAGCGCTTGGATTTTCTTCCAAAAATCACAATGTTTCTCCCCCAGTGAAGAAGAAAAAGAAAAACTCCCTTAATTCAAATATATCATCTTTAAAACAATTAATGTGCTCACGAATATTTCTCTTATTTACCGAAAAGCTCTTATTTTTTCTTCCTTCGTTCGGGGTACTGAAATGTAGTCTGCATCAATTAGCACGGTGCATCTGCAATGTTTATATTCAAAGTTTAAGAGATTCCTCTTCTATATGTGTAACTAAACAATGGTTATGGGAACCTTTCGTGGTCATAGAAACTGCACTCACGGGACCCATAAGGTCCGAATGCGTTGGAACAGATGAAGATTTGCAGCTGTGGGAACAAAGCTTTCGTCGGACATGAAATTGTATAACTTCATCATCCCCGCCCCCTCCCCCCCCCTCGCCAGGAAGTCTGGGAGCCAACACGGCATTCCTGAAATTTATGGGCAGAAGCATGTGCAGTTTATAAGAAAACCCCAAACAGGTGGACCCAGATCAGAACCTCACGGCTCTGTGAACTCGCTCACCCCCAGCAGCTGTCGTGGATGGTCACGGTTTTGATGGGTGGCGGGCAGGTGTCTCCGTTCTCATGGCTTTGTTAGAAAGACGGGACATGGCCTGGGTCTTGATGGGAGCCTCTGCTCTATTCATTGCCTTTGCAAATACGGTGACATAGGGTTGCCTACAACGTATGGGTGAAAGAAAGTTTCAGAAGCAACAAATATTTGTCAAGGAAGATATTGAAAAATGACTCACTAAAATACTGGGTAGACATGGGTTGTGTTGATCAGAATGAGTAAAATGGAGCTCGGGTCATGGTTTCCAAGGCCTTTGTAAGATGCTCTTCACGTTCATTCGTAAATGGCACTTCGCTGTCAGGGAATCTCTCACCGGGTTCAAGTGACGTACAAAGGTGTACGGGAATGCATTTCCCTTAGATCTGTGTTTGAACATCAAATGAGAAAGTGAGCAGGCCCTTACCTAGCCTTGGAGGGTCCTACAGACCTACTGAAGAGAGGAGCACAGCGGTTAGGGACAAAGCTGATGGATGCCCTGTTTAGGACAATTCAGTGACACAAATGAGAATTTTTTAATGGTTGCATCGGAGCCTTCAAGTAAAAGTGATGGCCACTTTCCAGGACGCCTCTGAGTAGGAGGTTGGCCATGCTTTGGCATTTTGGATCCAGAAATCATTTGCTGTGTCCTCTCCTCAAGGTTATTTAGCTGTATAGAAGCTCGGGTTCCTCATTTATTAAATAGGGAAAACAATTCCTGCCTCACACTGTTGTCATGCATATTAAAAATTTTTTTGATAAAACATTCTTTGCCCTGTCTGGCATAGCAGGTTCCCTAAAGATGGAGAACGAGGTAGAAAGGCTATTCCTGCTGACACTTCAGAGGTGGTCACTAGAAGGCTATTTCTTGACACCTGCTTCCATAATTAAACATTAAAAATGTTTAAGGCTCAAAGAGTTTTTTTAAGAAGGAAAGAAATATAATAAAGAGAGTCAAGGGAATAATGTGTCAAAAAATGGGCTCATTCTTACTTATAGAATAAAACTCAGTTCAACACCTAGGACTTAAAAAATGACATAAAAGATACTTTCCAAGGAACTTGGAGTCTGGCAGGTTCTTCAGTGGCCTATTGAGTAGAGTGGTCTCTACGTGGTACCCACTGAGATGTATATCTGTCTTTTCCCCCTTAAGAACCCTCAGTACCTGGTATGTAGTTGGTGAAGAAAATATGTGATCAAATAAATGAAATGGTTGGGTAGATGGGTGGCTGCCTGTGAATAGGTGGATGGATGGGCAGATAGATGATGGATAGGTTGATGGACGGATGGTGCATGGATGGATGAGTGGATGGGTGGATGGATGGATGGTGGATGGATAGATGGGTGGATGGGTGGATGGATGGATGGTGGATGGATGGTGGGTGGGTTGATGGGTGGATGGTTGGATGGTGGTTGGATGGACGGATGGTGTATGGGTGGATGGATAGTGGGTGGATGGATGGATGGTGGATGGATGGTGGATGGATAGATGGGTGGATTGAAGAATTCCACTTTCTAAAACCCTGGCTAAGACCCTCAGGTCAGAAGCATGCTCCCACTACCATGGGGTCTCCACCAGGTGGACAGCTATGCTCCGCAGGTGATGTGTGTTTGCATCTAGTTAGTAGACTCTGAATTCCTTCAGGGAAAAATCAACCTTATTCAGTTCTGCATCCCAATTCCTAGCAGCGTGCTTGACATGTGGCTGGCACATGTTCCATTACCTGAATGACCTTCCTAAAACATAATCTGAAAACCATGTTCTGCTGCTGACAAGTTTGGGGAAGGCCTCCATGCCCTGCCTGGTGCCAGGGGAGGCCCTTGTGCCATCTCAGGCTGGCACCTACTTTCTTTAAGGACCCTTATGGCTTATCCCCTCTCCCTGCTCTGTGCCCCTGGGCCTTTGTACTTGCCGTTCCTTCTGTGTACCACGCATGACCCCTTCTTTCATTCCCTATTCATCCTATTGAAGCTCTGGGGTCACCTCTCCGGGGCAGCCTTCTCAGACTCCCAAATCTGAACCCCCAAAATGCTTGGAGGTTTATTCATGTGACATGTCTGAGAGGTAGTAGGAAATGAGCCACGTTTTCTGCATGACTGCAAAGGAAGTTCAACGTCAACGCCGAAGACTTCTCCCTACCTGCACTTAGCCCGTCCACGACCGACTACACACAGCAGCCAGCACTTTTAGAACATCGGGCCGCTGAGGCCGGTCCTCAGCACCCAGCTCACTTTCCTGGGAGCACGACAGCTGCTCCTTCTGTAACCTGGTCTCTCCGCATCTGCCCGTGCTGCCTCTCAGGCCCTCTGGGGTGACCCTGGCATCTTCGCCGATCTCCTTCTGCAACTCCTTGTGCGTGGCCTGCCTCAGGGCCTTTACTCTACCGTCCTCTCTGCCTCTTGCTCTTCCCAGGGGCTTTGCAGAGCAGTTGGTGGGCTGGCTGTTGCATGCAGATCTCAACTCACACGCTACCTCCCTGATGGGCTCCTCTGTCCTCTGACCTGAAGGAGCCCCTGAGACGGTGTCGTAAGGGCCGGGGGGCTCCTTGTTGGTTAATTTGTTGCTGGTCTTGCCCCAACAAAAGGAGACTGCTGTGTGGCCAGGCCCCTGTTCTGTTCCTGTGAGGGTCGAGTCCCAGCGCCTGGAGCAAGGCCGGACACGCAGCGGACGCCTGGGGAGTGCTTTCCCATGTAGGGTATCTTCCTGGGAATATTTCAGGTGACCAGCTGAGATGTGTGGAGTATTGCTAAATGCAAATTTGCCTCCTTGTCCTCCCAGAATGAAATGCTGAGAACCCACAGAGAAAACAGACACTTCCCTCATGATAAACTTGACCATAGAAAGTGCACGTCCAACGACAAGTATCTCAAGTGCACAGTTTCCTAATTTCAGGAGTGGTCTCCCGTGGGAGAAGCCCAGGAATTACTTAACTTGCTCTTTTTCCTGTTTATTTCTCCTAACTGATGTGTTCTTTAATGGATTATAAGGATAAGGTAAGTTTTTGCAAAAGTATAGTTGCTGAGTCATCTAAAAAAAACGCCCTAGTAGTGGAAAGGGAGGTGGGTGGGGGGTGGGGGTGACTGGGTGACAGGCACTGGGGGGGGGGGCACTTGGCGGGATGAGCACTGGGTGTTATGCTATATGTTGGCAAATTGACCTCCAAAAAAAAAAAAGAAAGAAAAAAAAAAAAAAAACATGCCCTAAACTCAGGCCAGCAAAGAGGCTGGAGGTGTTTTGGGGCCCAACCCCGACAAGTCAGGATCCGGGCATGTGCGGGGGAAGTCTGCGGCACGCCCTCCGTTGGAGATGAACTCCCAAGGGTTAGCCCCGGAGTTCCGGTTCCTGCTTTCCGACCTGCACAAAGCTATTTAAGCCTCCCCAAGACTCAGCCAAGTTATCTATAAAATGTGATAAAATTGCTGGGATCAAATAAACTCCCTGGGACCATTCGTAGGAAGGTTTGTTGTAGTGTCATGTGATGGACACAGGAAGGTGCTTTGAACACAGTAGGTGCTAAATAAGTGGCTGCTGGTTATTTCCTTCACGTTCGGGTATTCAGAAACACTTTGTGAGGTCTGCATCCACCCGGGGGGGTGCGGGGTGCAGCCACGTGCTGCTGGATCTGGCTGCGGTGAGGGGGCTGGGCCTCCCCGCCTGTCCTTCCTGGGAACCTGGACCCCATCAGGACCCACTGCCCACACTCGGGACTGCCGGGCCCCCTCCCGGCTTCCATCGGAGCTCCCCTGCCTGGGGCCATGGCTGTGGCCGGCCTCGGGGCGCCGGGTGGGGACGGGCCTTCCACGCGGCACCGCCAGGCACCAGGGTAGCGTTGCTGGGCGGCTGCTCGCCTTCGGCTCCTGCTGGGCCAGGAGCAGGTTCAAGCCTGGAGCTTCAGGGGCTATTTGCACCTTCCTTATAGGTCAATAGGTTCTTGGGGAAGCTTGCTGTGGGGTCTGTGCCCTGAGCCGGTTCTGGGAGCCTCGGATCACGGGGGCAGGACTCCACGTGCTCCAGGGAAGCCGCGGTGTGGGGACCGATGGATGAGTGGATTTGTTTGCTTCTTTGTGACCGTGGAGGCCGTCAAGCGCAGTGGGCGGGGTGGGCTGGCGGGCCGGAGCCTGTGGTCTCGCAGGGCCGTCGGGGCCGCCTGCTGGGACACCCCCTCGCTCAGGGCGTCGGCCTGTGCGCCGTGCAGGCCCTCTCCCGGCCACGAGACCACACGCCTTACGGCTCATCGGCTTCATCCAAGGTCTGCCGCTCGAAACGCTGACCTCGTCTCAAGCCACTGTCACCCAGAGATGCAGAGTGGCACCTGACCACGTGTGTCCGGACGCTGTGGTCCAGCCGGGCCATGCATAAAACTAGTCTTCATCGTGGATTTCTGGAAGGGGGCCGTCCCCGACACCCCTGCTCCTTGTCGCAGTCTGACGTTGTATCGGAGACCAGTGTCCCGGCCAGGTCGGGGCTGAGGGCCGCCGGGCAGCAGCCCCTCCGTCGTGCTGTGCGTGTCTCCTCTGCTGTTGCTCCTTCAAAGTGTCCAACACATGCGAGTCCTTCTGTCTAAAGCACGGAAGGCCACGGGGCATGCTCCGTGGAATCCTATGAAGGGTGCTTCTGAGAGGTTCTGCGCCCAGGTCGCACTCTCAGGCCCCCCAGGGCCCACGGTCCCCATGTCACCTGCTCACCAGCCCAGGAGCCCCCAGACCCCATCCTTGTGGGCGTTTTGGGGGCTTCATCCCGAGGACTGATGAAATCACTGGTCATGGGTGTGGGTTCACCCTGCGGCCCCGTCCCTCGAGGTCGGGCCAGGGGTGGTGGCATCCTGGTCACTGAGATTCGTCTACATTCAGCGTCATCCCAACAGCAGATCACACAGGGTGACAAGCGCGAGGACGTCTGCCCAGAGGGAAGGCACCCGCATGCCCCGCGGCACTCGCGGTCTGTGGGCCAAGGGACCACAGTGCTGATGCCAACCGGGGGCGGGGGTGTAAATCTCGTTACAAGGTAGATAATGACCTTGGCCCCGTCCCTGATGTAGGAGAGACTTCAGGGTTCAAAGCCTGAGGCCGAGAAGAATTCCTGAGACGTCTTTGGTGCAAAAGGGTGATTTTTATCGATCACAGGGATGGGACCCATGGGTAGGAGGGGCTGCCCTGGGGTCACTGGCGGGGGGGTGGGGGGCATTTTATACTCCGGGAGAGCGGGAGTCCCTGAGGAATTTGGAAGCCAGGTTTCCAGGACCCTGGGGGGCCACCTACTGCTGGGAGCAGGCCATTGATTACCGTCTAATAAAACCTGCGTCCTGAGCCCCTTCGGATGGACATGGGTGGGCCACGTGCCTGGGGGGTGACGCCAACACGTATCTCGGGGGCTGCAGAGACAGAGGGAGTTTCTACAGGAAACTCAGAAGCTTAAAGTTTCTCAACTTTAAAGAAGTTACGTGTTAGAGGGGCCTCACGGGGCCCTGGGGTCGGGCCAAGGTTGTCTGTGCCCTCAGCAGGGTGTGCACATGGAGGCAGCTGAGTCCCGGGAGGACTGTCCCTCTGCCCGGCTCGAGGACGTGTCCGTGGGCCGCAGCGAGCGAGGACATAAGCTACGATCTGCCTTCCTTTCCCGCGTCGTGGCCCAGCGTGCGCGTCTGTGCAGCCTCTCCGGCTAGCCGGGAGCAGCACCCTGGGGAGATAGGCCCGTCCCTCTCCACCCTCCCAGCCCTGGGAGTCTCTGAAAGACGGCCCCAGGGGGCAGAGCAGGCTCTTGGCTCCTTCCTTGTCTGACAAGGGGCGTGCTGGGTCAGCGGGTTGGCCTGCGGCGTCCCACACCTGCCAGCCAAGGGTGGTCCCTGCAAGACCTCGACTGACGAGGCCGGGGCCAGGGGGCCCGTGCGGTGACTGTCCCTGGGGCTCCGCAGCCTCCAGCCGCTGCTGGGCCCACTCTGGCTGCACCCGCAGACTGGGGCTCCGGGGAGGGCATGCTGGGGGGGGGGGCTACGGGGTTACAGTGGCCCTCGGGGAAGCTGGGCACACAGCGAAGCTCCGGGAGTGCAGACCCTGCCCCGGGAGGTGGTGCAAGTCACAGGGAAGGTGCCTGTGATCCCGATGTGAAGCTACCACGTAAAAGGACGGGGTGGTCTACTTTGATTTGCCTCCATTCCTTCTGCAGGCTGTAGCACTGGGCACCCTCCCCTGGGCCCCCGAGCCCCTTGGCCTCAGCATCACGGCGAGGACACCGCCCCTCCAGGCCTCCGGGAGGCTGAGCAAATCAAGTAGTTTTGACACCTGGCTCCCGGCATCAGCTGGGGTGTCACGAACCTCAGACACCACCAAGTCTCCAGGTGGATCCCCACAGAAGTGCCGGGGAAGCGGACGAGGCCGGGTCAGGGCCTGAGACGCTGGGTGTGACACTGTAGCTGGGACATAGTCACATGTTTAAGAAACCAAACACGCCCAGTGCTTGGATCCTCATGCGGCAACTGAGTTCTGGTCCTGGCTTAGGTTGGAGGTCTTTGGGCCGAGGAGCACCCCGCCTCCAGACCCTCCCACTCCTCCCCTCCCTGCACCTGCAGTGCCTCTTGGAACGCACCTCCCCGCATCCACCCATCACCGGACACCTGCTGCAGACAAGGCACCAGAGGGACACAGACGTGCAAATGCACAGACACATCTAAGGAGAAGAGTGATGAGTCGCGTGTCTCCTGGAGCAGCAATCGGGTGGGTCGAGGCCGGAAAGAGGGGACCTGGCACCAGGCTGTGGGCCCTAGGGTGAGTCTGGGGCCTCACCCTGCAGTTGCAGTTAACACCGAGGAAGCTCTGCTGTCGACTTGGAAGAGCGTCCTCGGCACCCGTCTGGGGGTCCACCGGTTGGACTGGGTCCTCGTGTCTTGTAGGAGGTGGCCCGGCTTACGAATGGCTGCAGATCGGTGGCACCTATTCACAAGGACTTTTTTTTTTTTTTTTGCCTGTTTTGTCTCTTTTTTCCCCACTGGGGTCGGAGTGAGTACCCTTGCCTGCATGTGGCCCGACCTCGTGTGCTTGGGAGTGATGGGACGGCTGCGGAGGCCAGGTGGGCTTGGCCCTAGGTCCTGCCAGCACCCAGGAGCCGGGGTTTTGGCCGTCCCTCCAGGGCTCGGTGCCGGTGAATCCCGGGCACTCCATCCCGGCAGCTCAGCGCACGGGAGGCTGGCACCGGGCAGGTCAGGGCAGGGGCACCCAAGTCAGCAGAGCTCGCTCCCAGGCTGCCTCCTGCTCAGACAGGACAGGAGGACCCCAACCGGGCGTGAGAGCGAGGTGGGCTCACGGTGTGCGCATGGGGCAGGGCCAACGGCTCACCCTGGTCGGCGGAGCTGAGGCGTCCGCCATAACAGCCAGTGCTTCTGCTCATCCAGGCTCCCTGCCCAGCCCGGCCCCCCGATGCTGGCTCCAGGCCCTCAGCGCAGGAGCCTCTATGCTGCTCAGCCGTCCTCGGGGTCGTGGGCCCTCCTCCGGGGTCTGCGCAGCCCACCCACTGGGCACCAGTTGCCCGGCTTTCTGCCCCCAGCTGGAGTCTCCCGGCACCCCTGCGGAGGGACCTGTGTCCCCAAACCTCGGGAAGGAGCCAAGTGCCCGAGGCTGGGGTGGGAGCTGGGCTGAGCTCACCTAGATCTGAATCCATGACCATGACCAAGCCCAGAGGGCCATGGAGGAGGCTTTCTTGTGGGGTTTCTGGCTCTGCAGTCAAATACGCTTTTCTGGGGGAGGTTTGGCATTTCTGCTTCCTCTCTGGGCCACGAACCAGACTTTAATTATTTAATTTTTTTAAAGGAATTAAAGAAAAAAAAATTTTCTGCAAAAATCTTAAAGAAAACTGGCATGATTCAACTCTGCTCTTGACATAGACGAGAGTTCAAGAATTCATCGCGATTGAACGAATCCATTGTTTCATCTGTAATAAAGAGAAACCAAAGAAAGCTGGTATGAAAATGTACATGCTGCCTCCAGAAGTAGGTTTTTGAGCTGCTAAGAGACCCATTATTTTATCTTAAAACTAATCGGGTTTTTGGGGCAGCCCTGGGGGGCTCAGTGGTTGAGCACCTGCCTGCGGCGCAGGGCGTGACCCCGGGGTCCCAGGTTCAAGTCCCGTGTCGGGCTCCCTGCATGGAGCCTGCTTCTCCCTCTGCCTGGGTCTCTGCCTCTCTCTGTGTCTCTCATGAATAAATAAATAAAATCTTAAAAAAAAATTAATCTAGTTTTCAGTCGTCACCTCAAAACATTTAGATGTTTCCAGAAACGGGGGGCGGGGAGGGAGGAGAGAGATGAAGTCAGTCGGGTGCTGGGTCGGGCCCCGCATCTGGCGCACATGCGGCGGGCGGTCAGGCCTCACCCCTAGGTCAGCGGAAGGGCCCGGAGCGTTGCCCAGGCTGTGAGGCACCCGGAGGCGCCCAGGGCCGCTGCAGCCTGCGGTCTGGAGGTTCGCTGTCCGTGGGTCAAGCCCACCCATCAAGCAGGCCTGGCGTCACGGCACCCTTGGGGCCCAGACTCATGGCCTGCCCGGGTGAAGCCCATGCACTGCACACATTCTGCTGAGACCCGTTATGTGGGGGCCTCTGTAGGGAGCACATAGGCCACCTTATAGGACAGAAAGGATCCTGCTTTAGAGACATTAGGTTCTAACAGGGGAGGAAGCCAGAGACCCGAGGACCTAACACATGAGGAGTCCCAGCCATGAGGGCCAGGGTGCAAGCTGACCAAGCAGGATGGGGGTCAGGAGCACGCGTGTGAGGTTGGGCGGGAGCTTGGCGCAGCCCGGACGGGCGTCTGATGGGCTGTCATGGGAGGGAGACTGGGGCAGATTCCGGAGGGATAGCGAGGGGGGCCGGCGCTGTGGGGTCCCAGGGAGGAGGCCAGAAGGAGCCTCAGGGGAGCGCGAGGAGCATGCGGAACGGGGACGCGGGAGGGACCATGTGGGTGAGCGAGGCCAGGGCAGGACGAGCCGGCCAGGAGTGGTCTCTGTGCCAGGAGACCCCCGCGGAGGGCAGGGGGGCTCAATGTCAAGGTCATCTGTGAAGCGGGGCTTCCAGGTGGGGCGGGGGCTGGGGTCGGGTGTGAAACACAGGCATGCGCACCTGGTAGCGCGGCAGGTGGCGGCTGCGAGTGCCCAGGAGGGGAGGGGAGAGGAGGGGAGAAGGCGCCCCGGCCCCCCGGCCTGGACCTGCATGGGCCACGGGCGGCTTGTCCTGTCCCAGGTGACGGCTTCTCTGGGAGCCGCTGGACACAGCCTCTTGGTCCAGGAGCTGAGGGACATCCAGGGGTTCCCGGGGGAGCTGCTTACAGATCCGAAGCAGAACACCCGAAAAATAGGAACACGTTTCGGAAATGAGTGTCAGGTAGCCACTGGTAGGCCGGAGCCTCCGGGGAAGGTACGTCCAGGAATGAGGAATCTGAGCACAGGTGGGAGAGTGAGCGACGGGCCCTCGTGTCCGCGCGGTTGCGTGGGCGCACACTGCTCTCTGCATCCCTCCCTCTCCGGGGACACAATGCGGGGTGTGACTCCGGCCAGCTGGGTCTGGGCGACCTCAGTGCTGTGATTCGGGGACCTCAGGGTGCGTTCGCTTCCTGCTTTCCACGGAATGCAGAGGCGAGGAAAACCATTCGGGGAGCCGGGGATAGCTTCCAAGGCACGTGGTTTCCTTGCCAGGACTTGCGCACTCTCTCCCGGCACCCGGGAGCCGTGACCCCTCCCGGGTAGGCCGCGGCCCAGCCTGACTCAGGCCCCAGCGGGTGCTTAGGATCTCTCTGCTGCTTCCGTGCCCGCCCGTGGGGGCAAATGCCAGGAGAGCTACGCCATCTGGAAGCGTGAGAGACACTGTCACTGCTCACAGCTCAGCGTTGCCGGGGGATTCAAGGACATCTCCCGGGATCCTCCTCCGAAGGTGAACTTGCGAGTCATGGTGGTGGGTTAGGAGGCCCCGTAAGCGCTGTCTCCTGGACACGGAGGACACCCCAAGCACCTAGCCCAGCGCCCCGGATGCGGGAGCCCTGCCCGGCATTGTCCTGTCGAAGTTGGGAGGCCTGTCAGAGGAATAGGCTTATGTCTGAGTTGAAGACCACCTACCCCCATGATGGAAGTCACCCAAAGGAGGGGAGAGGGCCAAGGTAGAAATTCTTTGAAGTAGCTGTTCTACGTCGGATGCAATCCGGATGGACCCTTCTGGCGTCCAGTGATAAAGTCACATTTCCTTTTGCAGCACATCTGTGAGAAAAGTAGCTCCTCCTGTGGAGCAGACACTCTCTGCTTCCCGGGAGCTCGCCTGCACTGGCCCTGGTCCCCCCTTCGGGGCCCGTGTGGGTCAGGTTCTCCCATAGCAGGTGCGCTGAGCCAGGGCTTCGTGTGCGAGAGGCTTATTAGGCCTCTGCTCCGAGGAGACATTGAGAGGAGTCTAGGGGCTGGGGCCAGGGGAGGGGCAAATGAGGATTCAGGCCACATCTGGGCCTGGGTGATGCCTGCGGGTGGGGCACCTGCAGGGACAGGGGTGCTCTGTTTGCAGGGTTTGCCTTGAGGAGGAGCCGGGCTTCCAGTCCGACTCCCAGGACGTCCCCCGTCGGCTTCCAGAAGCGGTGCCGGTGGAGCCGTGCAAGAGCTTGGAGCTGGGCAGGGGGTGGGAACGCTCCCAAGGCACCTGCCACAGGGTCACAGAGTCTACACTGAACACCGCCTTGATCCAGCACCATTTCGGTCTTGAGCATTTTGTACAAGAGTGTCTTTAGGTGCCAGGACCGAAGATGATGGAGGTTGCAGATTTCGAGACCTCACAACTCTGTGTGCATGAGCCCAAACCTGGCCCGTACCCTCTGAAAACACCGCGTGCCGGTTGCAAGAGGCTGTCTGGGGTCACTGGCCACGTTCATGCAATGGTCATACATTTGGTTTGTGAGCTCTGGCCTGGACGCTGAGCATTACTGCAGAGAGAGGACCATCGGGAGCCATGGCAGGAGCTCAGGAGCGGGTGTTCCCGTCACCTCCTGGAGCTGGAGGGGCTCCAGGAGGTGCCCCCAAAGGGCCCCCTCGCTCAGAATTCTGAATGGACACTAGGTGTTCTTTTTTTAAAGATTTTCTTTCTTTCTTTCTTTCTTTCTTTCTTTCTTTCTTTCTTTCTTTCTTCATTCATTCATTTATTTAGCAAGAGCAGGGGAGGGGCAGAGGGGGAGCATCTGAAGCAGACTCCCCACTGAGAGGAGAGCCCACCATGGTGCTCGATCTCATGACCCTGAAAACCGCGACCTGAGCTGAAATCAAGAGTCAGACGCTCAATTGGGCAAAAGCCCCCCGGAGGCCCTGACACTAGTTGTCCTAACTCTGCACGTCCACATGCCCCACATGACCCTTTGAGGCTGGAGAAGACGTTTGCTGGAAGATCGTACTGTCAGTATGGCAGGCCTCTGTCTTGCTCTGCTTTTTGCCCACCAAGATGTAGAGAATTACTGGGATAAAACGTCTCTGGTCCTTGAGGGCGGTGTGAGTGGTTCTGGAATGAAATATGGGCGGTGTTGGCCAGAGAGACCTCGGCTGGGGGATCTGTTCCCTGCGGCCCGGGGCAGCGAGGGCCCGGTGTCCCCGGGGGGAGGAGCAGCACTAGAACCACACGTGAACAAGTGAGTGGCGCTGCGGTCACACGGTTCTGATACTTTGCCCACCCGAGCCCTAGTTCCTCCAGGGGCTTTCCATCCTCCTGGAGAAAGCTGTCCCCGCGGCATGCTCCCCTGCGGCCACTGGCTACTCCCGTGAACTTCCGTCGTTTGCACTTACCACGACCGTCGCCACTGTGCACAGGCCAGTGGATGGATCAGTAGTCGATCAACCTTTGTTCAATGAACATGTGAGGCATGTGAGATCTTTTCATTTTTTTTAAAGATTTTATTTATTTATTCATGAGAGAGAGAGAGAGAGAGGCAGAGGGAGAAGCTCCGACACCGTCCGTGGACAGGGTGGCAGAGGTCACTGCCTGCCTGCACTTAGAGTTTTTTGAGGGAGGAGAACAGTCAGGCCGGGGGCCATGAGCCAGTGATGGCAGAGGCGGCTGGCAGGTGTGGGCAGAGTGGTGTGTGCTGGCACCGTGTCCCGGCATCCCGGGGCCCCCCTGGGAGGCGTCCCTGTGGGAGGCCAGGGGTGGGAAGCCAGGTGGGGAGCAAGGGGTCGGGTCGGGGTCTCAGCTGCACAAGGGCCCCGGCAGGGTCTGCACAGAATGCTCGGAGCTTGCTTCCGTTCCCCGGGCGTCCCTCTGGGTTAGGGCAGGCGCCTGGGCCTACGGCCATAGCTGCGTCTGCATTTCTTTGTATCCTACCTTTAATCTTTCACACTCTGTCTACAGCGTTTTCCCTTGTCATTTAACAACTGTATATATTTAACATGAGGAGCGTAGAAAGCGCTCAATAGCTTGGACTTTGGGAAGTGCACGGATTTATTGGTGGGACTGGTTTTTAGGAGCCATGGAACCAAGAGGGCTGGTGGGTGGACAGTCGGTCAGGTGGGACCTCAGGTAGGGGCCACACAGGGTAGTATTGAGGGCTGTCCACCATCTGTCTGTTATCCATCTATTTACGATCTCCCTATCATCTATCTGTGTATCTTAATTATCTATCCAATCATCTAATTATCTATCATCCAACTGTGTATCTACGTATCTAATCACCCATCATCTTTCACTCTAATGATCTATGTCTATTTGTCTATGGTGTCCATCCATCATTATCTATCCACCCACTGAGGAGCCCCTGACATTCACTCCACTTTGTGGCTGGTCTTTTTTTTTTTTTTCCAATGGCATTTATAGTTACCATTTATTAAATAATTTTTATATATCAGGCACGGTGCTAATGCTTTTTTTTATAGATTTATTTTTTATTGGTGTTCAATTTGCCAACATATAGAATAACACCCAGTGCTCCTCCCGTCAGGTGTGTGGCTGGTCTTCTGCTATTAGACCATAACTGTTTCCCAGAAAGAAACCTCAGACAAACCGTAAACCTCAGTGAATCACTGAGACCGTGACAAAATAAGACAGAATAAAGCGACGTCAGAATTGTGTCCGTGTGTGGACATGAGCCACTGGGTAGCTTACGAAATGCCAACGTCCCCCTTTTATCGATCGAGGGACTTCCTCCAGTCACACAGCCACCTCCTCTCTGCCAGCATCCGACCTTGAACGGGACCCTGTGTCCTTGTGCCCCTTCTCAAATTACAGGTGCCTCCTCCACCCTTCAACTGGGACACCTCACCGCCAGCATAAATAGAACATACTTATTCGGTTTTCCTGGAGAGCACTACTCTGAGTCTGTGCTGACAAAGCTATAGGACTTTTAACCACATTTCCAGTAAGAACGTGGCTCCTGGAAGCAACCACCTCGTCTCCCTGATATTGCTGAGCAGCAAACAGCTCTTGTTCCCATGGAAACGTGTGCCACGCGGTCCTCGGCGGGACCAGGGTTTTAAAGTAGACGAGCCCCCGTGTTTGAAGCCCTTACCTCTGTTCAGAAATCTTCAACAGTTTCTATGGTAACTCCCGTGGTATTTCCCAGCACCCGCTCGGTGACGGTTACTCACGGGACTGTCAAGCCATTTGTGCAAATTGTGTCACCACCCTTGTCACCCATAACATTCCTCCTGTTGATAATAAAACAAAATCGTAAATATAAATTTGCCATTGTTTTAAAATAATGTATATCTAAGGTACAGAGTAACTGTTTTGTGTGTATGAATTTGTTACATTAAACCGTATGCCTGTGTTGTTACACAGTATTTTCCAAAGGCAAAGACACTGGTGTGTGGGGCGTGGCTTAATCGGAAGTGTCGAGAGATGTCGGATGCTGTGCCCTCCGGGGCTTTGCAGGCCACTCGGGTTCTCAGTTAGAAGCAGGCGGTTGTTACTGGGCCGCATGTGTCTTACGACAGGCAGGATTCTCTAGCATGATATTCCTTTATTTGTTTACTTTCAAAGATTTTATGTATTTATTCATGAGACACAGAGAGAGGCAGAGACATAGGCAGAGGGAGAAGCAGGCTCCCCGCAGGGACCTGATGTGGGACTCGATCCCAGGACACTGGGGTCACGCCCTGGGCCGAAGGCAGATGCTCAACCGCTGAGCCACCTGGTGCCCCCACATGATATTCCTTTAATTTATAAATCAGTTTTGTTTGATTCAATAGGTTTAGTGGAAGGAATGTGGCTGCCAAATTTTATTTTATTTTATTTTATTTTATTTTATTTTATTTTATTTTATTTTATTTTTTATTTTTTTGGCTGCCAAATTTTAAATAATTGCCCAGGGATGTGCAGCCAGGACTCAGCCTTGTGTTCCTAGGGCCTCTGGACCCGAGCTCCTTCTCCAAAGATTTCTGTCTGCCCTCCGACCCCCAGTGAGCCCCCTGCTAAACCGAGACAATTTGCAACCAGATTATGAGGTGCACAGTCTACTTGGGCAGGTAAATGGATTTTGTGTGTGTTCCTTGCTTTGGTGGTGTAGCCCAAATACAGAACACAGACAAGGCAATTATTTTTAAAGTGCGCTTGTTAAACTCCTGGGTTGGAGGGTGGGAGATGCTGAAAACTCTGTGTCCAAGGCTGAATCGCACGGTAACTCAGTAAGCATCAGAATGTCTTCTGATCCTGCCACTTATGGGGTACATTTAAGGAGACGTGTTTGGAAGAAAAGTATACCTTATGTTTGATTCGAGGTGTGGAGTAATTGTTGCGCGCATACAAGGAAATGTGAGATCTAATCACTTGCCTATATTGTTACGCTGTTGGTGTTCTCAACAGAAAGAGGCAGTAGCATTCGAACACTTGAGCATCTCCTTGGATTCGCTCCTTCCTGGCCAGGGCCTCTAGCTCCCAGATGGCCTGGTTCTGAGAGTTCTTTCCAGCGAATTGTACGTGTTTCCTAAACAGGTGCTAGTAACAAATATGTGTCCTGGAGACTCTGTGCTCCATACAGGGACAACGACGGCACCCTGCTGCCCCTCAAGGACTCTGCAGACAGTGTGGGATGCATTTGGAAAACCGCCAGTGAGGGAAAACCCTAGCTCGCTGGCCATGTCTATTTGTCTCTCTTCAAGTCCGAGGGTATTTTCATCATCTGGACAGCGTGCAGCATATTTAAAAATAAGCGTGAGCAGGAAAGCTGACATCCTGCAGCATGGGGGCTGGGAACGTCCAGTGTGGGAAGATGGAGTGTGCAGCCGTGACAACATAAAGAGAGATTGTCACATAATCTGTTCTGAACAATGTGATTACTTGGTCATAGTAGTGCATGCTCTTTATCACACATTAGAAAGCCATGAAAAGTTACGCAAGTTCTAGAAATGTATGTTGTACCGCTACCCGGGCAAAACCACTACCGACACACCAGTTTATCTCCTGACTCATAGATGCTCACACACACATGGAAACAAAAATAGGGTTTAATGTGAATACAGGTAGCCATGTATTTTGCGTCTAAAAACATCGTATCACGTTTGAGTGTCTTTGCACATTACCAGTATCTTGTCTCCTTCATCGCATCCATCTCTCACCCTTCCGAAGGTTGGAACATCCATAGGGGACGCCAAGGCTAAAGCAGAAAATATACATACGCATTTTGCAGGTGAGCTAGATTTGGCACGATATGTTCTTTAATTGGGAGCAGTTGTTTTCAGAATTTTATGAGATTTCTGCATGTTTCATCTGTGTGTATTTCTGTCTTGGAGGGTAGCCTGTCCCACTCCGTCACATGCATTGATTTGTGTGACAGCCCCACCAGCAGGATAGAGCTGTCCCGTCACCGCAAGCACCTCCTTCGTGCTTCCTTGAGTGCTTGAGGAGAATTTGTGTTGTACTGTTGTTGGGGGGTGTTCTGGAATGTCACTTGAGTCTGCTGGTGGACAACGTTAAATTAAAATAATCCTGCCCCAAATCCCAATAGCACCAAAGTTGAAAAAGCCTGACCTAATGTATCAGTCAGCTTCTCCTGGCGGTGAAGTGCAATCAGTGGCATGCAACAGTAGCCATTTGTTTTCTGCATCTGAGGCTTCTGTTCTTCCAAGCTGATCTTGGCTGGGGTCACTCATCTCTCCAGGGGTCAGCAGAGGGCGGGCTGAGCAGGGCGAGGGTCAGCCTGGGGTGGCTCTGCTGCACATGTCTCACCTCCTGCTCCTGGAGCCAATGGGCCAGCACAGGCAGGCTCTCCCCCTGGTGATTGCGAGCACAGGAGCCATGAGTAATTCCCAAGACCCTGCATATGTCATGTCATCTAGTGTCTTCTCCGCCAAGTCTTGTCAAATGACTGAGCCCAGCATTGGAGAATTACATGACCCATAGCTGGGGGGCTCACGATTTGCATAGGTAGAAGCTGTCCAGAAGAACTGGGACCATTGCTGCAGTCTATCACATCTTCTTTCCCTGTTGCATATTTTCTTTTTATTATGTGTATATTTTATTTTTTTAAAGATTTTATTTATTTATTCATGAGAGACACAGAGAGGGAGAGAGAGGCAGACACACAGGCAGGAGAAGTAGGCTTCACGCAGGGAGCCTGAGGTGGGACTCCATCCCGGGACTCCAGGATCACATCCTGAGCCAAAGGCAGGCATTTAACAGCTGAGCCACTTGGGGATCCCCTATCATGTGTATATTTTATAAATGAAAATTGATTTTATTTTTGCCTCAGTGTAAAAGCACTTTTAATAGGAGAATATAACACATTTACATGTATTGTAGTCCACAAATTGTACTATTATATTATTTCAATTTTGTTATGTTCCTTCTCTCCCCACTACCCTGTTTTTGTTCAGTGGATGTCTCCTTTTTCATTTCTCCAATATTCTGGAAATTATGTATTCTTTTCAATTCTAACATTGAAAACTTCCCTCCTTTAATGCCCAGTGTTGACAGTCACTCAGTTTATAGTAAAGTCTTTTCTCTGCCCAATATATAAATATGATGGCTATTTTTAACAAGCTTCATTTCTCTTAATTTTCCCCATCGCTATTTTCATTATATTTTGTGATATTATTGTTCCAGTAGGGCCAGCTCAAAATTAGCTCTTTTTTGTTTACATTATTTAACTTCCCTTTCAAAAATTATTTTGTTTCTTGCATTAGATTTTCAACCAAAATTTATAGCAAGCATTGGTATTGTAAATAACTTGTTTTGATTCTTTCCACGATTTCCTTTCACAGCTCACTATGACGAGTGCTCTGTTTTGGTTAATCTTGCTTGGCTGGTGCTAATTTTGGGGCAGTGTTTTCCAGGAAGCATATATGTCAATGTTTTATGCCCTGGATATCTGAAAATGTCATTCTTTTGTCTTTATTCATGAGTGAAATCCAGTGTAAAAAGTTTAGAGTTAAGATTGTTTCTCTTCAGAATTGTGTTGAACAAGTGCCATTTTGTTATAAATGTTAGTGTTGTAGAATAGGAAATAAATGTGTGCTTGTTTTTTTGATGACTGTTTTTTTCTTCACCTACACACCCTGAATTCTTTGTAAAGACTGTTGGTGTTGTCTCTTTTTCCCATTAAATCTTGCTTGCACCAGATACTTGAATCTTTCTTTGGCTCAGAGATTTTTTTTTTCAACTCTTTCTTTGGTTATTGTTTTGGTTCCATTGTTGAGTTTTCTCATCATGAGAGCCGTCATGGCTTTCCTGGATCTGTTCTCCTTGCTCCATGGCTTCTCTGGAATTAGGTTCATACATTTATCCATTTTCTGCCAAATTTCACCTGCTTCCTTCGTGTTTGCTCAGCATCTCGTGCATCCCTCAGCTTCCTAGTACTCTGTCATCATCATTAACTTAGCATTCCTGTCTTTCTCTACTTCCCTCTTGCTTCCTGGATTTTATGGTTTCTTCCTCCTGAATGCTTGTTGTGATTGGGTGGTTGTAATGCTGCGTCCATCCCTATGGGAGCTTTCTGTTTATCTGGGGATGTTCTTAAAGGTATCATGTCCCTAGATTCATGGGGTACTATTCTTCCTTTAAGGCAGTTTCCTTTTAGCAATCCCCATTTCATCATTAGGGGAATGGCTTTGGCCACGTTTAAGATTGGGCTATAACCAAGGTAGTCAAGACTGAGCATCCGTACTCTGGGAGTGGTGTTGGCACCTGTCTGCTCAGGGCACTTCAACTATGACTCTCAGATTGCCCAGCACCTTGTGGGGTCCAGTTCCTTCTAGATTCAGAGGCTCGAGGGCAAATACCTACCGTTGTTGGGAATGTCCGGGAGGTTCTTCCAATACCTTCACCAACAGCCTCATGCCCTCATGGTGCTCATGCCCTTGGAAGCCCTCCAGATTGAGCCCATCCATGATGTCTCTGGCAGCAATTCCTCAGTGTTTCTGGCTCGTGGATGGGCTGCTCCCTGCACTGTTTTGAGTTTTCCTGTATATTCTGTGGTTCATCCCAATGGCAACCTTGGAGGAGAGTAAGTAGAGAGTAAGTGTTATGGTGTCTGTCTTGCCAAGAATTCCTGACCTTTTCCTAATTAAGAACCTTACTGGAAAGCTTCATGGGAAAACATATGGAGTGGGACAGAGTCAACTGGCCCAGAAAGGTGACTGGCAGTCCCAGGATTTTGTCAGAGCCCTGGACCCAGTCCTCCCATCACACTCATGGGTCTGCCCTACAACACAACACACACCTCCCACTGGCCCTTTCCCTGGATTCTCTGTTAGACGGTTGTGGGAGTATCTCGAGTGTAGCTCACCAGCTCCGGCGGCAGAGTTTGCCACCTGCCTCAGGACTGTGACGACCCACTCCGCTCATCCCACTTAGGCTACAACTCTGGGGCTAGTTTTCCACGACTCTGTGGACTCCCCTCCAATAAGAACACAACCCAGGGAGGTGGCTAGGGACCCCATAATGAGCTCCTGACAACCCCAGGTCTACCTTCACCCCTGTCCACAGGCAGGCAGCTACAGCTTTCTTGACTGATAATGTCAAAAGTCCTCACATTTCCCCCAAAAGATATAACCATGATGACACATGTTTGGGGGACCGGTTGACCCTTTGAGAGCAGTTACATATGCTCTTGTTGTGTGAGACTGGGCTTCTAACCTAAGACATCACCGTGCTCCGCCTGAGAGTGTAGAGAAGGGACGCCTCCTGTTCGAAGTATCGCTCTGAAATACAGCATGTAAAATACTTGAGCATAACGACGTGTTTCCTTGGTTCTTTGTCTATCTCTCTTTTTTTAGAACCAAGATTTGTGTTCCTTTGTACTCATTTTAGCAGTTTTTTGAGAGACAGAGAGAGAGAGAAGGAGAGTGAGCAGGGTGGGGAGTGGCAGAGAGAGAGAGAATCCCAAGTGTGGAGCCTGACGCAGGGCTGGATCCCAGGACCCTGAGATCATGACCGGAGCCAAAACCAAGAGTCGGACGCTCAACCGACTGAGCCACGCAGGGGCCCCATCCATTTAGCAATTATATGACCTTTTTAATTCCATCATCACCTCAGAGTGACTAAAATAATCAGAAAACCTTGCATCTACTTGCATCAGCATAAAAGTCCTTTTGTAGCCTCAAACTTGATTTTTAACATTTTTCCTCCTAATATATATATATAATATAATATATAATATAAATATATATTTATTTATACATTTTATAAAATATATATTATATATATATTTTCCTATATATTTATATGTACTTGGTGCATATAAAACTTGGTGATTTTTAACATGTTTCCTCCTAATATACGTCTTTTGGAGTGAGACAAGGAGGAAGGTGTGAAGGTACATCAGCACCCAGGACCCCAGGGTCCACTTCACAGCTACGTGCGACCCTGGCTGCTCATGGGCGTACAAATGGGTGTCACTGCTCTGGAAAGCCCTTGGCATTATCTACCAAAGCTGAAGACCACACAGCCTTGAGCTGCCCATCACACATCAAGACAAGCAATGCACACGTATGCACAGGCATCTGGAAGGGGGACCGCGGCCCCTGAAGACACCTGTCATCTGCCTACCGCTGGGGTCTCTTCCCAGGAGACAGCGAGCTAAGCTGCTGTTGGCTGGCATCCTTCATCTTGGGAAGAAGTCTGTTCCGTCTTGGAACTGGTCTAGTTATTGAAAACCCACCGTTTATCAACCTGGGGTGTCCCCTCCTGTCACGGACTCACAGAAGCATCGTCTCTGGGTCCTGGACTCGAGCAGAGCACAGGCCGCCATCGGGGACCTGGCCGGTGCTGGCTGGGTGGACGGGCACCTGCTGGCACCGCTCCCGGGCAGCTGCACTGTCATCTGCCGCACACCACTCCCCATCACTGGTGCAGACTTCACTGTGGTTAGGGACTCACACGCTTGTGTCCGTGTAAAGCCGTGCAAAGCCAGAGGCCATGTTTGCTTCATCGCAGGGCGCCTGGACATAGCCCGACATCTGCCACATCCCTAACGTGGGTGAGGCTGAGCAGAGGAGCCAGGGGCATGTGCCACGTTGAGCAGTGTTGGCTGAAGATGACTCCAGCCGCGCTGCAGGGGCTCAGAGATTTCCGGCTCCCCGCACAGATGCAAACACTGACTTTTTTCTTTTAAGGGAACAAAGACACATCTCACAAGTAGGCTTGTCACCTCCAGCAAGTGGGGCGTCTCCCGTGTCTGAGCTGCTCATGGTCCGTCTGGACCTCTGTGTTGGGCCCGGGCTCTGCGGGTGAAGAGTCCCTTCTGGTGGCACCTGCTGCCCAGCGGAGCTCCCAGGAGGAGACGCCCGCCTTGTCCTGATGCCCCGTGGTTCTGTTGTCCCCTGTTACCATTCTGAGCTGCACACAAAGCCACGTCTACATGCACCTCGATGCACGGCTATCTACCCTCAAGTCTCTGCCTACTGGAACGTTCAGTGAGCGTGGATGTGGGCTCGAAGTCAGGTGGTGCCTGACTCCGGGGACCGGTGTTACCCACATCACATGGAGCACGAAGTGTCCTACTTCAGAGAGTGCCCACGGCACCAACACCTCCTGAGAAAGCATCCCCATTTTATTTTTTATTTTTTTTTAAGCATCTCCATCTTAAAAAGAGCAGGGGATTTAAATGCGCTCCAAAGTCTGGGATGCGCGGTGGTTGAATGCAGGCTTCACCGCATCGCGCCCTCCGCGACCCCTCGATTTCAATCAGCTGACTCCCAGGTTCACTCCCCTGGGCCCCCGACCACTCTTCCTTCACCCACAGCTTGTCCTTGTAGCCTGAGCAAATGCGTTGCGACACGGAAGGACACGGACGCGTTGACTCGGACAAATCAGCAGCTGTGCAAACACAGAACAGAGCCTGCAGGTGACATCAGTACCTGGAAGTACGTTCAGGAAAGCAGGGAGCTGGGCATTGTGTGCAGGCGGAGGGACAGGTGAGGCATCACTAAGATGGGCCGGGGCGGGGGTGAGTGCGCGCAGCCTCCCCGGCTCCGGCCAGAAGAGGATGTGGACCTGGGTTCCCACAGTTCTTGAGTGACTTACTGGAAAGAATGGGGGTTGAACAAAGTGGAAGGGTGTGGGACAGAAATGGACACCCATTTATTTATTATCTTAGTTTTTATTTAAAAAAGATTTTATTTATTTATTTGAGACAGAGAGAGACAGCACAAGTAGGGGGAGCAGAGGCAGAGGGAGAAGCAGCCTCCTCGCTGAGCAGGGAGCGGGCCATTGGGACTCGATCCCAGGACCTGAGATCATGACCTGAGCCGAAGGCAGGTGCATCCCCCACTGAGCCCCCCAGGTGCCCCTCTGCACCCCGCTGCACCCCAGAACGGTCCCTGGGTCCCACTGCAGGTCCACTGAGTGAACACCCTGCGACGGGGCCCAGGGATGGTGTTTTATGCAGATTAAAAGCTCAAGCAGGCACCACGAGGTCCTGCAGCCGGTCCTGTAAGTGAGGCACCGGGAGCCAACCTCCCAGGGTTGCTCAGCTTCCCCTAGCGGGGTCCTGAGTTTGCACAGGGAGTCAGGATGTCCAGGTTTCTCTGCCCGGCTGTAGCATCCCCCCCACCCCCCAGGGACCTGGACTGATAAGCGACAGGTGCGCGGTATTTGTTGGAAACAGGGTGAAGTACCTGGTGGGACTCCTGTTCTCGGGACTTGCACGTGAACCCTGGAGGCAGGTGAGGCTGTGAGAACACCTGCGGACGGGCCACCTGGTTGTGGAGCGGAGCCGCAGAAGGGGCGGGTGGCACGGAGCACAGCCTGGCACCCGTCTGCCCCGTCCCCCCGGGGCACAGCTCTGCGCCTTCCCATTGCCTGTCGCCTCCTCGTCGGCAGGCCAGTGAGGGTTTGCTGCTGCCGTCGGGTCCCCGGCATCTGTTGCTGCAAACTGGTTGGACTTTGTGGGTGGTGCTGGGGGGACGGGTCAGGGTGCTTTTTGTGCAGCTTGAATCCGGTTTCTGTGTATCCCGTGGCTGGGTGCTGGATGGGCTGCCGTGCACAAGTCCCGGCGTGGAGGGACGTGCCAGGGCGCTGGGCCTGGCTGTGGCGAAGCCCCAGAGGAGCAGGGCCAGGTGGAGACCCCGTCGCAGGGACTCGCCTGTCTGGCTTGCGCAGGGTCAGGGAGCGGGAGGCAGTGGCTGTGGGGTCTGTTGGCTGCACAGGGGAAGGAGCGGGTCCTTGTGGTCATGACCGTGGCTGTGTCCCCAGGACACCCTGCTCGCCGTGAACCTGGGAAGGTGCCAGATACCTAGTTGGCTGCAAAATACAGGCCGGGGACACCATGTGCATCTGAGCAGCGGCTGAGCAGGTGACGCTCAGCCCTCGAGCTGCCACCAGAAGAGCTCGGGTCACTTCTGCAGATACGGGAGGGTTTGCACAGCGCCAACCTGCCTAGAGAGTGAGTTCCGGCCTCAGTTGTTTCTGTGCGCCGGTTCTAGATACGCGGAGAGAGGCCGACGGGGCACAGGGCTCCTACATTCCCTCCTCGCCGGAAAGCTTCTGCGAGCTCCTCGTGCTCCGGGGGCTCCTGGGCTCCTCCGGGACTGGGTGTCAGCAGGGTGCGGGTCACGCCCACCAGACCGGCTGGGCATGAAGGACAGAGGCGGGTGGGGGGTCCTCCCCCGAGGACAGGCCCCTGCCCACCCTGCCTCTGAGCCGCCCCCAGGCTCGCCTCAGTCCAGGAGGGCTCCTGAGAGGAGGTGGCCGAGGACATGGCCCTGTTCCCAGATGATGCTGCAGACGGGGAGATGTCATGCGAGGCTCCCCAGCAGGGACATGAGACGGGGTATGTTTGCACAACCCTGGGTGTGCCCCTAAAGGTCTCATCGGAGACGGGACAGTCGAGGGGCCCGTGCCCGTGTCAGGGGGAGGTCGGAGGCTGCACTGGCTGATGGGGATCCAGCTTTCCCGGCGGCCCCCCGGGTGGACGGCGCCAGGACCCTGCGCTCACGTCATACTAACACAGAGTCTGGGAGGAGCCACCGCGGCAGGAAGGAGCAGTCGGGTCGCTCCCCGGGGCCGTCCCGGACGAGAGCAAGGTGGCAGCGGGTGACCAGGATGCGCTGCCGCCCCCCGCCCCCTGCAGAAACCACCAGCTGCCCCGGGGCCACCTGCCTGCCAGGGGTCCCCCCACCCCGATGGCCCGCACGGCGGTGGCTGCCCCAAGCCTGTCCCGCAAGCGGGCTGGTGTGGCTGGGGTCCTGCAACGGCTGCGTTCCCTGGCCCACGGGCAGCCTTTCCCCGGGCGCAGGGGCTCGCCCCCGAGACAAGACGTCAGGGGAAGAGGTCGGCTTTCATGTGAACAGTGCAGGAAAGAGGATTTGGAGAGAAGGTAGCAGGTGGTCAGAGGGAGGGGATCTGGGGGTGAGGTGGGGTGGCTGCCCCGGGCGCGAGGGGCCCCGAGGCCTCGAGACTGTGAGACGCGCCTTCCTCAGTGGGATCAGTGGGACCTGTGGGTGTCGCAGCAGACGGCAGGGGGCGGGGGCGGCCAGTGCACACCTGCCCGGGGAGCTGCGTGCACCTGGGCCGGGCGGGCCCACGTGGATGCCTGGCCCGTGTCTGCTGCAGCGTCCGGGGTGATGCAGCCGGTCCCCGAGGCATTCCATTGCGATGTCGCGACCCCCTTACCTGTCTGTACCTTTTCAGGATCCTGCACCTGTGGGAAGTTTTTTGGGGCTTTTTGTCCGCGAATGCCATTTCCTCTGAGGACTCGGCCCTGCGGGGGCGGGGGCTGGGGTCATTTCCAGCCCCTCGTTTGTGATGAACGCGTCTCATTCATCTGTTGCAATACTGGTTTTTCTTTTTTTCTTTCCTCCCTAAAAATGCCAGGTTTTAATAGAGAACGGTGATCCCGCGGTGAAGGAGGACCTCCCAACGGAGGCTTCGTGGGCCGCGGAGCATGGAGGGACGGTCGGAGGCCCAGACGGTGTCTCACAGTTACTGCTGTGCCGGCTGGATGCACGGGGGCAGCGCTCACAGCATCACCCTGAGAGACCTGGGCCCGTCCCGATCCTCGCCCGTAGGCATCTCCCTCGTCAGCAAGCCTCTCCCGATGCCCTTGGACCTTCCCCTCTCCTGCCTTTCTGCTCACAAACAAAACCATCTCATGCGTCGGGGTCTCCGTGAGCACCACGTGGCCCCCCAAAGCGCAGACTCCGGGGTGGGCAGGCGGCGTGGGCCGTCTGAATACAGATTCCTAGCTCCCCGGCCAGGGCGCTTCTCGCATCTGTTTAGATGAACTGGAAGCTCTGGGCTCCCATGCATCACAGTGACCCCGGGGCCCGCGCGGGGAAGAGCAGGGTCCAGGAGCCCCGCAGTCTTGCAGCACCTGCTGCCCCTGCCCCGGGTCGTGCCCTCCACCCTCACCCCCGTGTCCCTTGCAGCCCCGGTGCTCACCACCGCCTGATTTCCAACAGGCTTCCACCAAAAAGCCTCCTTTGGGAGACCCCTGCCTCCAACCCGGCCTGTGGGCACCCACACTTCCCGCACCCCCTGCCCTTCTGGGTCCCCTAGAATCACCTGCTCCTGCTGTCGGCAAGCCACCACCTTGCTGCCGTCCGTCTTTCACCAACGCCACAGTGAACGGAGACCCCAGGCGAGAAGTGTCCACGTGGCGTCTCCGAGTCTCAGACGAGCTAGCGAGGCTGTGCACCTGCCGACCCACGTCTGGTTCCCGTCTTGCTGTTGTGGGCACAGGGTGCTGGCGGTGCAGTGCGCACTCCCCCCTCCCCGCCAGGAGCCGCTGGCCGAGCGGGGGCACAGGGCTGAGGCTCCCGTCAGGTGGTGTGGGGCCGCCTGGGCTTCTCCAGCCCGGGGAAGCACACGGGTGGCAGGTGGCAGCAGATGGAAGGTGCTGACCCCACTCGCCCAGCTGCCCGGCTGATGCTCCGAGGGGGCCCCAGCCTGTGCACGAGCCGCAGCAGTAAAGCCAGCAGCCAGCTAGTCCCTGTCTGCGCTTCGCTCTCCTGCCCCCTTAACACCCCGAGGGCACGGGGGCTCGGGGGCACGGAGGTATGGGGGCCCGGGACTCAAGGACTTGGGGGCTCGGGGACATGGGGGTACAGAGGTACAGCGGCTCGGGAGCACGGGGGCTCAGGGGCTTAGGGGCATGGAGGTACAGGGACTTGGGGGCTCAGGGGCTTGAGGCATGGGGCATGGAGGTATGGGAGCATGAGGGCACAGGACACAGAGGCACAGAGGGCACGAGGGGCACAGGGGCTTGGGGGCTTGGGGACCCTGGGGTATGGAGGGCATAGGGGCTCTGGGGCTCGGAGGTCTGGGGGTTCAGGGGTAGGGGAGCATGGGGGTAAGGGAGCACGGGGCACGGAGAGCATGGGGGGCACAGGGGCAAGGGGCTCGGGGGCTTGGGGGAACAGGGGCACGGAGGGCATGAGGTCTTAGGGCTCAGGGGCATGGAGGCTTGGGGGTTTAGGGGCATGGGGACATGGGGCATGGGGCACGGGGGTTTGGGGGCACGGGGCACAGGAGGTCGGGGACTTGGGGGCACAGGGTATGGGGCACGGGGGCTCAGGGCAGAGTTGCCCATGGAGGACCCCACAGTTCTGGGACGTAACCAGGTCCTGGAATCTGGGAGGGTCTCTTGGATGAGGTGACACCAGGTGTGACCCCACAAGCACGCAGAGGGGATGCACAAAATGACTTCCAGCTTGGGGACCACCAGTGCCCTTGACCTGTAGCCTCCCCGTTTCCCACATTCCCCGGGAATGTGGTGCGTAGGCATCAAACAGGGGCCTTTGTTGAAAGACGGTGATGATCCCCCGGGTGTGAGTCCAGTGAGCGCCGACAAAAACCCGAAAGCCTTGCTCTGAGGCCACTTGTCTGCAGGGGAGCCGGGGTGGTGGGGTGGCCTGCAGGGAAGTGGGAGGCGGGAGATGGGGCAGGGCTGGGGCGCGGGGGCCCAGGAGCTCCCGCTGCAGGGGGCCCAGGCCAAGTCCCCTATGGGGTGGGGGGCTTCGGGGTACAGTGTGGTTTGGGGGATGCTGTGGCTGACATTGCCATCAGCCAGCTGCGGGGCAGACGACAGCACCTGAGCCCCCCGGACCCAGGGCAGGCGGTGCGACACGGGGCTGGCCGTGCCCGACAGGAGCTGCTCCTGGACCAGCCACTGGGTCGGGGCTGCTGCGACGGGGACCATCCCCTGCCCCGTTGTCATCCAGGTGAGTCCATCTCTGCGGGAGGGAGAGGCTGGCGTCCTGTGCCGGCCCCGGCCGCTCTTCACCGAGGACGTGGGCCCGGAAAGGCCGACTCTGAGATTTCCGTGCAGTCACCCACGCCCATGGGTTCTCTCCGGACTCGCCCACGGGGTGACCTCTGCAGTCTCTTTGCAGGGACGCTGCCCTGTGCTTGCTCGGGGCCCCTTCCCCGCACCCGACACCGAGGCTGGGGATCCCAGGGTCCGGGGTGGGGGGTGCCTGGCGGCGGCTGCAGCTGCTCCGTCCCACGTGATTCCTGCGTGGGCGCCGGGGAAAAGGTCAGGAGGGAGCCCGAGTCACTCTTAGCATCAAGGAATGTGTCTGGATGAACACAGGCATTTTCCAGAGGCTTGTTTTGCTGTGATTAAGACATTTCTTCGGCAAGGACTTAGGATTTAGAAATCTGCCGGCATTTCTGGCAGAGCGGAGCTTTTTCCATTCAGAAGTTGTTCTTGTGCCTCATTATTTTTAAAATGAGTGTTTATGGAAAGGCAGTGTTATCGGAAAGGAGAGCTTAGCAATTACTTCTATTCTCCTTCTTTCCCCTCGATTCCTTGGGATGTGACTCAGGACCGCCCCAAATACCTTCGGGGTCTACGGCATCACTTGCCCCTCGGCCGCGGGAGCAGCTGCTGCCGCTTCGGGGTCCGCTAGGCCTGTGATGAGCGGGGGTCTGAGAGCTTCGGGGGAGGAATCCGCGTCTTCTTCTCCTTCCGTCCTCCTGCGTGGAGCGTCCGCTGGGAACCACCGCGCGGCCCAACCGTGGGCTGCGGGCACCTGTCCCTGGCTGGGGCGGGTCCGTGCTGCGATCTCCGTGGGTCCCGCGCGGGGCCGTTCCTGCACCGTCCAGGCCTCACGTGCTCGGGCGAAGGGAGGCCCAGGGTCAGCAACGTCACCCGGCATCGTGCAGCTGCGGGTCATGGAGGGACGTGCGGGCCACTGGAGGCCATGCTCGGCAGAAGGACCCCTCGGTCTGGCCTCCGTGCCAGCTCCATCGCAGCCCCGGGCAGGGGCACCCGTCTGTCCCCTGCTCCTTGCACATTGACAGCCGCTCTCCGCTCCCAGGACACGGCGCCGGGAACCCCGGGTAGCAGGCGGGCCCCCTGGGAGCATGTGGGGAGCGGTGGGCTGGCGGGGGCCTGCGCGGATCCGAGCTCACCTGTCCCCCCTGCGGGCTGGGGGCTCCTCGAGGCCATGGGTGGCTTTGCACCGGGTCTGAAAGCTCGGAGCCCACGAGATGCCTGCAGACTCGCCCTGCACCTGGGGCCCGAGGCACTGCAGCATGAAGCTGCGTCCCCGTCACAGGCCCCAGCCGGAGGGGAGGGCACGTCACCCCTGGCCTCTGTGCTCCAGAGCCCAGATGCTGCTCGGACCCGGGACACAGTGCCCACGGGTGGGGAGAGATGGGGAGAGACGTGGGCCTCACCGAGCCTGTTCCCAGGACCCGCCGGCCAGGTCCTTGCACGTGGGCTCACCAGCCTGCCCTGGGGCTCTGAGCCCCTCCGGCCTCCGGAAGGCCCGGGGGGGGGGGCACGAGACGAGGCTGTCCTCCGATGTGCGTCCTCTCATCGCTGCCTCCTGCGTGAATCCTCCTCCTTCCAGACACCGAAGGGTCGTAGCTGCACGCGGGGGGACGCCGCCGTGCCCTGCCCAGGTGGCGAGCCCGTGGGACATCCGAGGAACCCAGGGAAGTAGGTGCTTCAGTCCGCAGTGTTGCACTAAGTCCTGCTTGGATAAACCACGCCGCGGACATAGGACCCTGGCGTTTGGGATCTGGGTCAGGGCACACGAACTCTCTGGACTATTTTTCTGAATATCTGTGTGTCCAGGATTATTCGGAAAAACAATTTTTTTTGTCTCTAATAAACAGCTCAGTAAGTGTCAGCTCACGTTCCTCTCTTGGTGGGGGGGCCTGGAACCCGAAAGCATTGTGGGTTGTGGTGGGGCCCTGGTGACACCACGTTGCCCCCTCCCCGCCCCCGCAGGCAGCCAGGAGGATGCGGAGCTGCCCCCCCAGCCCAGAGATCCCGCAGGAGGTGCCTGGGACCCTGCCTCTGCCTCGGGCCCCTGCACCCTGAGACGGCTAAGGATGGTGGGGGATGCTGAGCCCCGGCCCCCCGCCTCACAGCACGCACTTGTGAGGCCGCTGAGACTGCAGCATGGCTCCAAGTGTGCCTCTAGTCTGTGCAAGCCCCCCTGCCTGGGGTCCTGAGCCTCCCCCAGCTACCCCTAGGATGTCCCAGGGACGCCCTCATGCAAGTGCTGCAGAGGCTCGCGGACGCCTGTGGCCATGTCATCAGTACGTATTTACACCCATGGGGCTCCCTGCACCCGTCAGGGCTTTCCAGAGGTTCAGAGCTGGTAGGCATAGTGTGAGCAGACCTCACACGGGGATGCACGTGCACTGTCTACACTCACACGCAGATGTCTCCAGGCCAAGGCAGGGAACCTGCGTCAAAGAGGAATGGGAAGAGTGACACAAAGACATGCATTGGTCTATTTATTTAAGCAGGTTCCACGGCCAGCACAGAGCCCGGGGCAGGGCTTGACCTCACGACCCCGAGACCAAGCCCTGAGCTGAGATCCAGAGTCATGCTCAGCTGACTGAGCCCCCCAGGGGCCCCAGGGATATCAATTTTCAAGAGTTGGCCCACGTGGTGTGTGGGCAGCAGGTCTGAACTCTGTGGAGCCGGCTGGTGGGCGGGAAACGTAGGGGGCAGGTGCAGTCCCAACCAGAAATCCGCGGGACTGATGGTCAGGGGCTCAGTAGGTTCCTGTGCTATGGGCCTGAGGCACAATTCCTGCTTCTTTGGGAAACGGCGGCTTGCTCCTAAGTCCCTCACCTGATTAGATGAGGCCCACCCACAGTATTGCGTCTTCTCTCTCAGCCGTCCTCAAAGCGTACTGATTCAGGGGCCGGTCCCGTCTGGAGAATGTCTTCCTCGCAACATCCAGACTTGTGTTTGAGCAAAGAACTGGACACTGTGGGCCTGGGCAGGCTGACACGTGAATTTATCAGCGCAGCCCACCCCCGGCAGAAAGCAATCACTGCGGCCCGTGTGCACGCACAGGCCGGGCTGGGCAGAGCGACCGCAGCCTCACCGCCTGCCGTGGAGCCCGAAGGCGTTGTCTTGGAGGCCGGGGTGGAACTAGAACGAGGAACAGAGTCGAGTGTCTGGTCTCATCGTGTGATGGGCTGGGCCCATCCCTGCTTTTCCGCAAGGCTACAGGTCCCGCGAGCGAGCAGGCACGGACCAGCGTGATGCGCAGTCTCATCAGACTTCGATCTTACCCCCCCACCCTGTGGCTGTTGTTTTAGGATTTTCATCAGTGGGAGATGCTTCCCGAGGCTGCTGCTGAACAATCCAGCAGGATCTAAGGATTTTTCCTGAAAGCAGCACAGTTTTAGGACCATTTCGATTTGCAAACGCGATGATCGATTCACCGCGAGTGGATGTGCCCCGGGGTTGAAAAAAGTCACGAACACTTCGGTCTTTCACCAGAATTAAGTCTTTTCTTCCCTGCAAAGCAACGTGGATTCACCAGCAGCCTTCAGGGCGAGTCTGCAGGTTCACAGTTGAAAACATGCGTTCCGTGGTAAAAATGCCCCTCATAGTCCACGAAGTAGGTGCTTATTACCCGCCCTGGGTAAGGTCGGCCTCCCTCCTAGAGGCCGGTGCAGAGCTTTTCAGGAGTAGGAGCAGATGGGCTGTGCCACGTGCGGCATCTGATACCACGACACGGGGGTCATTCCGCCCGACACGGGTCATTTTGCCGGCCTGTTGGGTGCAACTGGAATGTTACTAGAGAACAGGAGGAGAGGTTTGCGTACAGGGAGGGGGCGTTTGGAGAGGTTTGTCGAAGGGAAGGAGAGAAAAGGGGAGCAGGCTGGCACAGAGCGCTGGATCCCATATGGACGCACCTGTCCCGGTGCCTGCAGGTGGGAGAGCACGTTTGTGCACTGATGAGCAGGACTCAGAAGAGAGAATCACTTGCAAATGCCTAACCCCCCAGGTGGCCGTGGTACCGGGTGGAGGGGAGCATGGTGACCACGGGCAGGGGCCAAGCGCCTGGGCTCAGGTGTGAGGCAGGAGCTCCCAGGGGAACCCTCCTCTGAAGGCTGAACACCCTCAGTGACCAGAGGCGTCACCAGCTGCAGAGAAAGGACCCAGTGAGATCCCAGGACGCTGGGGGAACAATTTGGGAATCTGGCAAGACGTTGGGCTGCGTTAAGTCAGTACAGCGAGGCCGCTGGACTCGCGAGGGTCAAGTTAGACGGGGATCAACTCCTCTTGTGAGCGCAGGCCTCAGTTCCGTGTCTCAGGAGACCCAGAAACCCTGGCAAAGTGGTGCTGGTTGCCACGTGGAGGGTTTGCTTGTCTCATCTTCGAAAGTGCCTCCCCGGGGGCACAGGGGTGAGGCCGCGGGGCTTTCGGCCCGAGGAGTTGGCCTTGCCACCTGCCCGGCCTTCAGCGCATCAGCATCAGTGTCAGTTGGACACCTGTTCCAGGAGCAGAGCACATTTAAAAAACATCTATTATTTTACAACATAAGAAATATCTACCATTTTAGAATATACTATTTTAGAAGTATTTAATATCAAATTATTTACAGATAGTTTTTAAAAATATTTTATTTATTTATTCATGAGAGACAGAGAGAGAGGCAGAGACACAGGCAGAGGGACAAGCAGGCTCCATGCAGGGAGCCCGACGCAGGACTCAATCTCGGAACCCCGGGGTCACGCCCTGAGCTAAGGCAGATGCTCCACAGCTGAGCCACGTAGGTGCTCCTATTTACAAAGTCTTAAAATAATTTTTGATATTATTTTAGAAACATTTCAGATTTGACGTCTCCTGAAAGGCGTCCACCCCGGGGCTGGGGTTTGGATTCCGTGTCTGGCAGAAGGTCTGGCCCCCCCCAGCGCCCACCACGCCCGTTGCCTCTCCTGCTTGTCTTCCATCACGTTGTTGGCTTCAGAACATCTCTCCACACTCGCCTGCCCCTAAATTAACCCCTAAAAGTCAGTTATGCCGCCACTTAGGCCCGTCGAGGACGGCGACCGTCCTGATAGCAGAGCCGCCCCCTGAGCGCTGCTGTGCCCGACGGCCTGCGGTGCCCCCGCGCGAACACCACCGGCCCCTGGAATCTTGCGGGCCGTGAAAATGTCGTTTGGGTGAGTTTGCAGGGAGCCCCGCTCACCCGATCTAAGCTGCACTGCTGTCTTCCATGCAAGAGAGAGAGGTTCTAGTCTTTTTTTTGGTTGCCTGCGTAGGGCCTGGTGCAGTATCTGCCCGTGGCAGCAGGTGCAGCGGGAGGGCCGTGGCCTGGGGCTCGAGGGGCTGGATTGGCCTAATTCCCAGAGTCTGAAGCTAAGAAGTAGGAATAATCGTTACCTCGTGACACTGTTGTGGAGCATCCGCCCCAGGAGGTCACTCAGTGTCACCCCGTCCTCCCCGGCCCCTGACCTCCCTAAATAATGATTTAATCACCATTATTGGGGCAGCTCGGGTGGCTCAGTGGTTTAGCGCCGCCTTTAGCCCAGGGCGAGATCCTGGAGATCCGGGATCCAGTCTCGCGTGGGCTCCCTGCATGGAGCCTGCTTCTCCCTCTGCTTGGGTCTCTGCCTCTCCCTCTGTGTCTCTCATGAATAAATAAATAAAATCTTAAAAAAAACCCCACCATTATTAGATATATCTGGGGCGTTACCTGGAGTATTTTTCCTGTCTTCATGGTGGTGCTTAGTTGCTGCTCAGGGTCCCCTCCCCAGAGCTTGGCAGTGGCATCTGGACGTTGGCTGCCCCACAGTGTTGGCTCAGGCCCCCAAAACTGCGTACCCACTGTCTACACTCTGCACCCCACTGAGGGACCCGCTGTGCCCACCTTCACCCCCAACTAATGTCTGCATCTTGGGGCCAGACCTTATTCCAAACGTCCCCAGTGGGCTGTCTGGGGACCCCGCGGAGCCCTTGGGGTTTCTCCCTCGAGGGAGCAAACCCGGCTGCTGTGCCTGCAGATGGTGTGGGACGTGCCTTCCTGTGCCCCCGTGGGCTCCAGCTCTGTCCAGGCCTCTCCCATAGGCCTCACCCCGATTCTGGTCGAACTCCTGCTTTGGCACCAAGAATCTGCAGTGGAGATTTTTCTCTTTGCTTCCGGAAACCCACCGTGCAGCCCACCCTTCATGTTTCTATGGAAAGTGATTTTTCCAAAATAGAGCTATGACGTCAAGTCCCTGCTCCCGCTTGAGATCCTTCGATGGGCTTCTGCTTCTGATTGACCTGGAATAATGGGGATTAGATTAGCCTTTCCAGTTGGAAAAACTAAAAAACTGGATAAAGTACAAAAACAAAAAAAAAACCCCTCTGGCATTTGCAGACCCTGGACATGAAGTGACGGTGGGCAGTGATGCCCGAGGGACAGGAACCAGATGCAGTGGCCCCGCTCCCGCTCCACCAGCAGCGCAGGAGGGAGCAGCCGTCCGTCCACGGAGCCCCGGGGGTGGGGCCTGGCCCTGTCCACCCCGACCTTGGGCTTCCGGCCCCTGGAAGCAAGAGAGAAGCACCTCTGATTCCAGCCACTCAGTTGTGGTCGCTTGTCACAGCTGCCCTGAGAAACTAAAATGAAACTATTGAAAAAAAATCTAAAAAATAGATAAAGAAGCCTAAGGAAGATTAGGTGACCAGCATCTGTGAACTTGGGACAACCTCACAGCCGGATATGCGTGTGACTGAAGCATCCAAAGGAGGTCAGTGAGGGGAATGTCTGAGGAGAGAATCACGGATTTTCCAAATTTGCGTAAAACTATGAATGCACAGACCCAGGAGGCTCACACGATCCTGAGCATGAGGAAACTGGACAGAACTGCGTCAGGACCCGTGATCGGGAGACGATACACAGGGCCCGGGGGGTTCGGGGGTCGGGCGTCTGCCTCCAGCCCAGGGCGTGACCCAGGTCCCAGGACCGAGTTCCGCAGGGAGCCTGCTTCTCCCGCTGCCTGGGTCTCTGCCTCTCTCTCTGGGTCTTTCATGAATAAATAAGTAAAATCTTAAAAATAAGAAAAAAAAAAAGGGAAAGAGTCGATGAACAGGAAAAAAAATCCTGTATCTCATGTTTGGAGGAACCCAGCCAGAGAGGACTGGTCTTCAGCTGTGAAATCCGTTAATTTCTCACCAAAACCAACGCGCGGTGGGAGCCAGTCAACATCCTCAAGATGTTCAAAGGAGAGACGAATCTATTAACGTAGAATGCTTTTACCAGTGAAAATGTCCTTCAGAACATCACCCTGAAATTTGGATAAAAAGTGAATTCGAGGGGTGCCTATGAAGCATCTGCCTTTGGCTCAGGTCATGATCTCAGGGTCCTGGGATCAAGTCCTGTGTTCGCCTCCCTGTTCAGCGGGGAGTTGGCTGCTCTCTCTCCCTCTGCCTGCTGCGCCCCCTGCTTGTGCTCTCTCTCTCTCTCTCTCTCCCTCTCTCTCTCTCACTGTCTTGCTCTGTCAAATGAAGAAATAAAATCCTTAAAAAAAAAAAAAAAAGGTAAATTCAGAGATTCAGAGACTCAGACTTGCCACCTGGGGCAGAAGGCCCCGGAGCTGTCAATGATGGGAACAACCTGGCTGTGGAGAAACCACAGAGGCAGGGTCGGCCAAGGTGGGAGAGAGGAGGTCCTGGGGACTGCAGAAATGGGGGCCCTCACTTTCATGGATTTTACCCACAAGAGCCCTACCAGGTTCTCATGGTGAAGAGCCACGGCCAACACCCACCCTCTGTCTTGGCTGGGAGGGGGGCAAGTAAGTGCTCTGAAACCCCAGATGGGTCTCCGTCAGACCTGCTCCTTGAAGGAGGGGATTTTGCTGAGCTTCCTAAGACCTGGGTACAGTAAACCTCCCCAACCTCAGCCCCTCTGCCCGTCTTGTCTCCCTGTCTTGGGGAGGGAGGATAAAACTGAGGAAGACTCATGAGGCTCACAGCCTGGGGACACAAGTACAGGAAGAGAATGAGGTTGTGCTAGTCCCACGGGCCTCCCCTCATCTGGCCTGACCCCTGTGTCACCAGAGCTCTGTTATCACAGCAGTGGTTTGCAACGGGAACAGCTGCCAGGCGTGGACTCTGTCCCGCAATGCACGAGGGAACCCCAAAGCAACAGACGGTGGAAACTCTGACAGCTGAGGCACCATGAATGGTAAACCGAGCCTGAGTCCCTGCCGGAGAAACCGGAACCTCACTGGAACTCTATATACTTCAGCTCCTGTTACTGCACATATCATGTCTGTTTCCAACCAAAAAAATCCAAGGCATGCTAGAGAGCACAGGGGTTAAACCATCTGCAGAGACAAAAGAAGGGTAGGAATGAAACCCAGACAGGCAGAGACGCTGGAATTATCGGATGGGGAATTTGAAATGACCATGACTACGTGGAGGGCTCTCCAGGAAAAAACAGACAACGTGTAAACACCATGAGTAATGTGAGCAGAGCATGGGAACTCCAAGAACCAGAAAGAGGGGCGCGAAATCAGGACCACAGCAGCGTGACGAGTGTTTTGGAGGAATTAGTAGGCCAGGCGTGGTGGGCAAGGGATGTGGGCTGGCAGATGTGGCCGCAGGAGCCTTCCAAGTTAGGCTCCAGGAATGCAAACAGGAAGCAGAACAGCGTATCTAGGAACGGTTGGGCAACGTCAGAGGCCTAATGTATGTGGAGAAGAGAGGAGACAGAAGACGTGTCTGAAGCACACATTTTCCAGAATTAGCAGCAGACACCAAACCACAGATCTGGGGCAGCTCACAGTACAGCAAACAAGAATAATGGTGCAAAACCACATGTGGGCTTGTCATAATCAAATGGTAGAAAATCTAAGGCAAAGGGAAACTATTGAAAGCAGTCCGAGAGTGGAGCACATTACATGTACACGGGCACACGTGTGAACTATATGGACTTCTTGTCCAAACCGCAGGGCGAGGGGGGACTGAGGGGCTATCGAGTCTGGGGAAAAAAGCAACAACACCAGCAACCTAGAATTCTATATCTGGTGAGATGATCCAGTGAAATGTTATAGAGATGTAAAAACATTGTCACGCAAACAACGTGGGGACTTTGCTCCCCGGAGAAACAGTATGAGTGTGGCAGAAATTAAACCAACAGCAGCAGGGATCACTCTGAATGCAGCCATCTAAATACACTGGGGAAAAGCAGATTGTCACCAAAGATACACACGAGACCTTACTGCGTGTTGTCTTATAGAAAGACACAGACAGCTGAACTTGAAGAGATGGGGAGGGTGTCCTAAGGTCACACGGGCCAGCATGAAGCTGGATTAGCAATGTTAATGCTGGGCAGAGCAGACCTCAGAGCAAGAAAAGCTCAAGAATGTGGAGGGCAGTACATGGTCATGAAGACACTCTCCAGAAAGACGCAGCAAAGGGAAAAATAGTCCATATTGTATGTGAACTATAACTAACGGCAGAGCATCCAATGGAGGCCAAGACTGGCAGGGGAAGCCCGCAGATCCACTGCTCTAGGTCAGTGATTAACAGATCTGCAGCAGAAAGTCAGCAAGGCCATCACTGAATAGTAATCAATAGCATCCTTCGATTTGATCTAACTGATGTCATGTATTCATCCAACAACAGCAAAACGCGCATCCTTCCCAAGCTGTCACGGCCCATTCAGCAAGACAGACCACATTCTGGGCCATAAACACACCTGACAAAGATTCAGAGAATAGAATTGCAGAGTTTGTTTTGAGACCAGGGTAGAATGATCTAGAAATCAACGGTCAATACCAGAATAATCTGAGCATGATCTGTGCTCTTTTATGAGATGGTCAGTCAGGTGTGGCTGTGAGAGGAGACATGGAGGGGGCTCAGGAAAGTAAAGATTATTAACTCCCAGGTCGTGGAGACCAGGTGTGCCGCACACCCCTGGGGGCCACAAGCAGGAGAGCCAGGGTGGTCAAGTGGCAGAAGTAGGGGCGAGGGGAGAGTCTACTCCACTTGACTGCGGTTTTCCGGGAAAAAGCAAGGCAGGGTAGGGTGAAGAGCTGAGGCTGGGCTAGTCTGGATGATTTCAGGAGGAGGCAGGAGGCTCCGGGGCACCTGGCCCTGATGATGAGGGCAAAGAGGCATCACCTCCAGATACAGGAGATGTGCTCTGGGCTGGTTACTTGCATGGAGCCTCCTTCATCTCTAAGACCTGCAACTGGCTAACACTGGAGGGGCCAGAAAGCCTTTTTCTAAAAAAAGATGTCAAAACATCATAACACATACAAAATTTTAAAAAAATACATCAGGAATAGAAAGCAACAAAATAAAGTCATATTGGAATATGAACTAAAGTATAAAATAAATAAGCAGACATAATATGTTGTTGGAATATAGATCCATGGGGTTGAAGACAGGTCTGCTGTGCAAAGGGGGGATCTGTGAAGTGGAAGCCAGAGCAGCAGGAATTGCCCAGTCTGAATGGGAGAGAATGTAGAAGCCAAAGAATGATCAGAACCTCGGGCACCTGCAGGTCTAAGACAAGAGACCTGATGCTGGTTCAGTGGAGGAGCAGGACCAAGGGTGTAGGGGATAAGGGCAGAAAAGGACTGGAACAGCTGGAAACTCCCCAATTTTGTTTTAGTTTTTTAAAAATATTTTTTTATTTTTTTATGGGAGTTCGATTTGCCAACATAGAGCATAACACCCAATGCTCATCCTGTCGAGTGCCCCCCTCAGTGCCCGTCACCCAGTCACCCCCACCCCCTGCCCTCCTCCCCTTCCACCACCCTTAGTTCATTTCCCAGAGTTAGGAGTCTTCATGTTCTGTCTCTCTTTCTGATATTTCCTACCCATTTCTTCTCCCTTCCCTTCAATTCCTTTTCACTATTATTTATATTCCCCAAATGAATAAGACCATATAATGTTTGTCCTTCTCCGATTGACTTATTTCACTCAGCATAATACCTTCCAGTTCCACCCACGTTGAAGCATATGGTGGGTATTTGTTGTTTCTAAAGGCTGAGTAATATTCCATTGTATACGAAACTCCCCAATTTTGGCAGAAGACATAAACCTATAGACTTGAGATCCAAGGAGGCCCAGACATGATAAACTCAATAAAATACACACCAAGGCACTTAAAAATTAAATTTCTGATACTTGATCACAAAGAAAAATATCTTAAAAACTCTAAGTGTAAGTGACCCCTTACCTATAGCAGAAAAAAAAAATTTGTCAGAGACAAAGAGGAGCATTGTATATGCTATGCAGACCCACGCGCCAAGAAGAGACAGCAGTGTGGTGCAATCACCAGAGGACAGAATGGAGAGAGCAGCAGAGAAGAAATACAGGACTCAGAAGAGAAAGAGACAGATCCACGGAGACAGTGGGGACCTCAGCCCTCTTCTCTCCACAGGTGATAGAAGGACCACGTATATGACCCCCTGGGACACACAGGAGCTCAATGTTGCTGCCAATCCAAAGCACCTGACTGCCACGCCTGGTACGCCCCACCCCGAGGAGCAGAACACACATCCTTTTCTAGAACCCAGCAAAAACACACCATGAAACTCATTTCAAAAGCTTTTGTCAACCACACTGAAATGAAAGTAGAAATCTAAAATACATAGCAGGGAAACCATCAAACACTTGGAAACTAAAAAACACCCCTCAAATAATCCATAAATTTCAAAGGAAGACATTTCAAAGGAAGCCAGTGAAAACTGTATTGAGGGGCACCTGGGTGGCTTCGTGGTTGAGCATCTGTCTTAGGCTCAGGACGTGACCCCGGGGTCCCGGGATCAAGTCCCACATCAGGTCCCTGCATGGAGCCTGCTTCTCCCTCTTCCAGTGTCTCTGCCTCTCTTTCTGTGTCTCTCATGAATAAATAAATAAAGTCTTAAAAAAAAACTGTATTGAACTGGATAAACACAGAAACACGGTATATGGGCATTTGCAGGGCAGCCAAGGCAGGTGTGCTGACACCACAGAATGAACAGGGGAGGAAAGAGAGGTGTTCACACTAATCATACATGCTTCCATCTCTAGAAACTTCAGAAGAAGAAAAGAATAGACCCAAAGCAAATGAAAGGAGGAAACAATAAAGAGAATACCTAAGACCAAAGAAACAGACAACAAGCAGTAGATAATTAAAATTGAGGGGAAAATGGGGTTCTTTAAAAACCTCAGTAACATTGACAAACATCTGTTAAGACTGACAGAGAACAAAGGAAGGAAGAGAAAAATTATGCATGCCAGGAACTAGTCAGGGATCTCTCTCCTCAGAACCTGTAGGCCTCAGAGAATAACATGGGAAGACTACAAATAATTCTTCACATAGAAATTCAACAGTGTAGTAGAATTGAACCAATTCCTGCAGAAGCACAAGTGATCACAACCCACTCATTATTGAATTGATAATTTGAAGAGTCCTGTACGCTGTTCTTAAAAAAATCAAATTTGTATCACTCCCCAACCTCAAATAATCTCTAGGCCCAGGTGATTCCATTGGAGTGCTCTACCAAAAAGATTTTTATTTGTTTACTTGACAGAAACAGAGAGAGAGTGAGCATGAGCAGAGGGAGGGTCAGAGAGAGGAAGAAGCAGACTCTCTACTGAGCAAGGGACACAACATGGGGCTTGATCTTAGGATCCCGTGATCATGGCCTGAACCGAAGGTTGATGCTTGACCAACTGAGCCACCAGACGCCCCTTAAGTAAGAATTAATACTTATCTTCACAATCTACCCCCAGAAAGAAGAGGAGGATGGAAAACTTTTTAACTCATACTATGAACCTTAATATTACCATGTTTTCCAAGCCAAAGACACACACAACACATACACATACTCGCACACACACACCGCAGACTAACTTCCCATATGAATGAGTGCACGTGCAAGATTATTGAGCTGAATGCTAGTAGCCAGAAGCCAGCAATATGTCAATATGTGAGAGGAATTATACACTGTGACCGAGTGAGGCTCACTCTGGGTGTGAAAAGCTGGTTCAGTATTCACGTATCAATAACTGCAACACACCACGTTATTTCTAAAAAGAAGAACCCTTATGACAAGAACTCAACAGGCCAGGAATAAAAGCAAACTGCCTCAACTTCATAAAGACTACATACGGAAACCACAGCTAAGATTATATTTACGGGGAAAGACTGGATGCATCCCAACTGCTATATACTGCATGTTTGTGTCCCTCAAGTTGACATGCTGAAATCTCTGCTGCCCAAGTGATGGTAGTGGGGGGTGGGACCCTCGGGAGGTGACTATGTCATAAGGGTGTAGTCCTCATAAGTGGGGTCACTGGCCTCATACAAGAGGCCCTGGAGACCTCCCATAGCCTCTTTGCCTTTCTAAAATACCAGAAGATGGCCATCTGCAAGCTGGAAGTAGCCCCCGCAGAACCTGACTGTGCTGGCCCCCTGATCTTGGACTTCCAGCCCACAGAATTGTGAGAAGTGAATTTCTCTTGTTTATGAGCTGCCCAGCCTGTGGTGTTCCAATACAGCAGCCTGAGCTGACTCACATACCCCTCAGATCAAGAACAAAGCAAGGATGACTGCTCTCAACATTCTTATCCAACATAGTGCTGGAAGCTTTTGTCGGTATAATAAGATAACAACAAAAATAAATAAATAAAAGGCATACATATCAGAAAGAAAGCAAGCTGTCTGTTGGCACATGTCATGATTATCTACATAGACTGTCCCAAGAAACCTACCACGTTTCCAGAACTAATATGTAAGTTCAGTGATGTCTTGTGGTAGAAGATGAACAGATAAAATAGATTTTATTCCTAAATAATTGCAATGAACATGTGGATGACAACTTGAAATACTATACTATTTCAAATCTCTCAAAAAATACATGTAAATCGTCACAGATGGGAAGGCCCAATATAGTTTTGAAGTCAATTCTCTCCAACAACGCACAGGTTTAAACTAATGTCTATCAAAGTCCCAGAAGATTCCAGGCATAATATGAATATTCTAAAATTTATATGTAAAGGCAAAGGAACTAGAATAACTAAAACAATTTTGAAGAAGAAGAAGAAAGTTGGAGGACTCTATCTGAATTCAAGACTTATTTTGTACCTACACTGATCACATTTCTTTGGTATTAATTGATGAGATAGATGCACAGTTCAATGGCATAGTGCAGACAACCCAAAAATTAGATTCTTACAGATAAACCAACAGATATTTTACCAAAGTGCAAAAGCAATCCAATGGAGGAAGGACAGTTTTCCCAGTAAATGGTGCTGGAGCCATTGCTGCTTCATTGGAGGCCAAGGGATCCCAACCCAAACCTCACATCTTATGCAAAAGTAAACTCAAAATGGTTCAAGGGCTTCAATGTAGAACATAAAACTTTTAAGGGGGAAAAAAACAGTAGATTAGCTTAAGGATTGAGGCTAGGTGCAGATCTTAGACTTGACACAAAAAACACATCCCAAAAGTGGAAAAACTGATAGAATGGGCTTCATTAAAAATAAAGCCTTTGCTCTGCAGAGTCAAGTGAGATGATAAAAGGACAAACTATAGACTTGCAAGACAGTAAATATTTGCAAACCACATTTCTGGCACAGGACTAGTATGTAAATACATAAAGAACTCTCCAAAGTCAACAATAAAGGGAAAAAATGGCCCAATTAGGAAAGGGACAAAATCTACAGAGGGACGTATCGTCAAAGAGGGCATACAGATGGCAGATAAGGACAAAGAAAGACGTGCAGCATCATGAGAAAGCGCCAGCTAAAGCCACAATGCAGTGTCAGTATACACCTATCAGATGAAAAAATTAAAAAATGTGATAACAGGAAAAGCCAGCAAGGATGCAGAAAAACCAATTATGTATCTTGTTGGTGGAAATGTAAATTGTAGAGCCAACTGTGGGAGAAAATTTCAGCACTTTTTAATGAAATTAAACATACAACTACCACCTGACCCATCATTTTCAATTTGGGGCATTTGTCTCGAAATAATGAAAACCTATCTATGTCCACACAAAAATTTGCACATAAATTTTTATAGCCCCAAACTGAAAACAGCCCAGATGCCCTTCAATCTGTGAATGGTCAAACCAACCATCAAACATCCATTCCCCTAAGTTCTGCTGGACCTTGTAAAGGAGAGAGTCATTTATACGCTCACCAACTTAGATCAGTCTCCAGAAAATAACCACGCTGAGCGAGAAAGGCCAATCCCCAAAGGTTACATGCTGGATGATTCCACCTATATATGATTCTAGAAATGACAAAAAAGATCATAAAAGTGTAGAACAGATGAGTGGCTCTAAGGGATTAAGGAGGGAGTAGATGGGAGGACAGTGGGTGTGCCGATGGCCTTGCAGCATGCAGGGTCCTTGTGGGGATGGAATGTTCTGTGTCTTGACTGTTTCCACATCAAAACTGTGGTTGGGATATTTTACTGTAGTTTTGCAAGATGTTACATTTGGAGGAAACTGGGTGATCACTACACGAGATCTCTGTGCATTAGTTTTTTTTTATCACAACTGTATGTGAATCTATAATTATCCCAAAATAAAAAGTTTAATTACAAAAAAAAAGAAGACAGTGATTATAGGATTGGATAAAAAAGTAAGACTCAATGATACGCTCCTTATGTGAAATCTGCTTCAAGTATAAAGATACAGCTTGGTTAAGGGTTAAAGGATGGGGGTAATAGTCTTAGAGGAAAGCTGGACTGGCTCTGTGAGAATCAAAGGAGTCTTCATAACAAGTGATAGTATCAGGAATAAAGAGACTTTCATATCAATTACACTGTCATTCATTCAAGAAAATGTAATAATCCTAAACTTTTACGCACTCAATAACACACTTTCAAAATTGATAAAGCAGAAAGCTCAAGAACTGCAAAGGAGAAATAGACAAAATCATGACTTCTATTTCAGCAGCTTTCACCCAATGATTAATAGGAAAAAAAAACAAACCTGATAGAAAAGCAGTAAGGATCTGTAGAACCGTAGAACATGATTAGTAAACATACGTGGTTGGCGTGCGTAGAACAGCTCACCTAACAGCAGCAGAATACACACTCTTTCTCAAGTGCACCTGGCACGTTCCCCAGGATGGACCGTGTAGTCCGCCAGGAGAGGACGTGTCCAACAGCGACTAGGATCTACCTTCGAGAGTTATGAAGACCCAAGTAAATAGACAGCCGCCCCATATTCACATCTCAGAAAACCTGCTACAGTGAGTTTTCCCATTCTCTACAAATTCACCCCTGGCTTCGGTGCAATGTCAATCAAAATATCAGTGGTTTTCTGTGGAAACGGGCAAGCTGATTCTAAATGTCATGTGAATGTGCAAAGCATCTAGAAAAACCACTTGGGAGGAGACCACTGTTGGAGAGCGTCCGTGCTCTGGCTGAAGCCTAGAGTAATCAAGAGCGTGTGGTATCGACATGGGGAGACCTAGATCAGTGCGCCCCGCCTAGACGACCCCGTAGAAATAGAGCAGATCTATTTTCCACAGACTTGAATAGGCAGTGCAGGAAAGGGGGGATTTATTGACTTTCCGACAAGTATGTTAGAACAATTACGTATCCATACACCAAACGATAAACGTCTTGCATACAATGTGCAAGAAGCGGGATCCCTGGGTGGCGCAGCGGTTTGGCGCCTGCCTTTGGCCCAGGGCGCGATCCTGAAGACCCGGGATCGAATCCCACGTCGGGCTCCCGGTGCATGGAGCCTGCTTCTCGCTCTGCTTTTCTCTCTCTCTCTTTCTCTGTGACTCTAATAAATAAATAAAATCTTTAAAAAAAAAATGTGCAAGAAGCAACGATTATACACTTGTGTGCAAAGCATACAACTTCAAGAAAACCTGGAATAGGCCCGTGAGCCTGGGTGAGGCAAGGATTTCTTAGGAGACAAAACAAGCCACTAAAGAAAAAGTGTATAAACTAGACTTCATTAAAATTAAGAACTTCTGGAGAGGGCAGTCCGGGGGGCTCAGTGGTTTAGCTCCGCCTTTGGCCCAGGACACAATCCTGGAGTCCCGGGATGGAGTCCCGCTTTGGGCTCCTGGCATGGAGCCTGCTTCTCCCTCTGCCTGGGTCTCTGCCTCTCTCTCTCTCTCTCTCTCTCTCTCTGTGTCTCTCATGAATAAATAAATAAAATCTTTAAAAAAATTTAAAAAAGCTCTACAAAATGCTAAGTGTCGTGTGGTGGCCAGGAGCAGTGTGGTGGGCATGTGGGCAGGGCACGTGGCACAGAGACGGCAGCAAAGTGACGCAGCTTCCTCACTGCTGACCTTGCGATGTCTAGCCTGTTGTGTCACCCTCCAGGCAGGGCTCCCCCCAGTCGCGATCCTCAGCCCAGCACGATCCCGAACCGACAAGATATTACACGTTTCAGAGACCAGATACCGACCCTTCCTTATGTCCAGTAGGAAAACCCATAATGCATTCCTCTGGCATTCAGGGTCCCAGTCCCTCAAGTTCCACGGCTGCCCTCTTATGCACCAACATAAAACTCCCACAAACACTTTATTTTTAAGATTTTTATTTATTTATTTGACAGAGAGAGAGAGAGAGAGAGAGAGAGCGCACACGGGAAGGGGGAGCAGCAGAGGCAGAGGGAGAAGCAGCCTCCCCGCTGGGCAGGGAGCCCGATGCAGGACTCGATCCCAGGACCCTGAGATCATGACCTGAGCTGAAGGCAGGCGCTCACCCGCTGAGCCCCCCAGGTGCTCCCCCGCCGCCCCCTCCCCTGGCAAACACTTTAGTTGAACAAGAACCAGTGGGACACCAACCATCAGCCCATTTAGGGTCGGCAGGAACCGCACAGACCTCCAGACCTCCGCGTGCCCTTGCCCGGCTGGGGAAGGGGACTAATTCGGATGGTTATTTGCGGGTCAAGCTTTTATTGTAAGTTGGCAGAGCAAATGCTTTTCTGTGGTGAGCCCTTGGAGACGGAGATGGTGAGCTTTCCCTCCAAGCTGCGAGCTCCTGCGCACCGTGGGGCCCTTTCGAGTGCACCCCACAGTCTCCGGGGCCAGGCGGGCCTGACTCCACGGTCATCCACCGGCCTGCGGAACCGCGGAGACGCTCGGAGCTGAAATCATTTCCGGTGCCAGAGCAGAGTCTCAAATTTAGCCACGTGAAAAGAGAGCCAAGTGCGGCCTCTTACCACCCGGCATCGTCCTTCTGCACCGGGATTTACAAAAAACGCTCCTGGAGCCCCGATGGCCTGGCAGGCCTCCGCCAGCAGGCCTGTGCGCGCCATCCCCGTGCAGCCCGGGCACCTGCCCAGGGACCCCGAAGTCCCCGCAGCCTGGCCTGCTGCCCTGGGGGCCCCACTGTGCACCCCTGTCACTCCCCTGCTCCCTCTCTACCCCGTGTACTCAGCTCCGTACATACAGTGGCTTGCGGCAGGTGCAGGGCGTCCCGTTCGTCAGGAATGGGCACCTAGGGCGCCCTTAAACCAGCACCTGGTGATGGCTCTAGGGGAGGGGTGCGGGGTGAGGCCGGGAGGCCGCGTGCAAGGAGAAGGCCGTGGCGGAACCTCGGTGGAAAGGGAGGCGGGGGAATTGCTGGCGGAGGGAAGTGCCCAGAAGTTCCCGGAGGGGTTTCCCTGTGGACCTAGGTGGGCGGCCCAGGTGGAGGGTCCGCATGTCCTGCCCCATGACCCTTCCTGCCCCCGCGGCCCCCCAGACTCAAAGGCAGGCCCTCCTGGCTCTCACTCCTTCTGGCTGGGTCACCGCTGGCTCCGTCCTGCTCCCTAGTCACCGCCCAGGCTCTCTTCCCCTCTCTGCCCTGCAAAAGCCCACCTGTCCCCGCCCCCACTCCACCTGCCAAAGCCCCCCCGCCCCAGCTCGCAAAACCCCAGGCTGTAGTGACATTTCACAATCACATTTGTGAATTTTAATAACTGCCGGGGAGGAGGGTAAATCGGGGGAGTTTCTTTTCTTAGTGCTGAGGGGGGCCTTCATTTACTTCCTTTGCATATTTGAAAGCAGGTGTGCTCTAGGCACGTAGACAGCTCTCGCTCCTTCTGCTCCCAGTTCCCCGCCGTCATTCTGTGCAAGCTTTTAAAATGCGTCTACGGAGAACGTAAACCCGCCCAATTTGTTCTTTTTTGTTGTCGTTGTTCGGCTATTTATGCTGTAAAGTAAAGGCTACCGGTGTCTCTTTGGTTTGTTTGTTCTAATCGTTGTTTTTTTTTTTTTTTTTTTGTTGTTGTTGTTGTTGTTGTTGTTGTTGTTGTTGTTTGTTTTGGATAGTTTTGATTTTTCAAAGGAGAGCTCCGTGGCAACTGGTGGTCCAGGCGAGTTGTTTGAGGTCAGGTGCTTCTTGCATCGTCACACGTGGTGATGATCTCCGCTCCAGGAGGAAACTACCAGCGCAGCGCAGGACGCGGAGGGGGGTGCCGCGGTCACACTCTGTATAACCGGGTGGTGTTTACACGTCAGGAGGAACAAGGTGAGTAATGAGCGTCCACACAGCTCGTTCCCTGCAGGTGCTGCTCCAGGTGTTTTTTTTCCGACCTCATTTAGCCACACTCCTCCCTCCACACTCGGTGCTCCCTTCCCAGGGAGAGGAGGACACGGATGCGGGCATTTGCCCGAGGAGGACGCTCCACTACCTGCGATGGGGTTGGAGTCAACATTGGCCTGTTTTACTACACGAAGTAGTTCACTCGAGTTTTCTGAGCATTTTTACCGAGGTACAGTTCACACGCAGTAGAATGCAGAAATTGCAGTGTGCAGCTTACAGGACGTGGACGTAGTAGATATGCATATCCCTGCAGTCAACCCCAAATCGTCCCCTTGCTCAGAAAAGTCCCATCCTGCCCCTTTGAAGCCAACCACTCCCGCCATCAGGGCAGCCACTGTCCTCGGTGTTTTAGGTTGGTTTTGTCTGTTCCAGAGACAATTTCAGGGGGAACACATTTCTTGGAGTCTGGTGACTTTTGCCCAAACGTGGGAAGGGTCCTCTTGTCATGTGTATCCATAGTTTTGGGGTCTTATTGCTGAGTGCTATGCCATCGTAGAGATGTGAGGCATTTTACGGAATTGTCTTTTTTTTTTTTTTTTCTCGGTCTTGGCTACTATGAACATTTGTTCTTCTCTTTTTTTTTTTTCTTTTTCTTTTTAACAATTTTTTTATTGGAGTTCAATTTGCCAACATTTAGCAGAACACCCAGTGCCCATCCTGCCAAGTGTCCCCTTCAATGCCCGTCACCCAGTCACCCCACCCCCTACCCACCTCCTTTTCCACTACCCCTTGTTTGTTTCCCAGAGTTAGGGGTCGCTCGTGGTTTGTTATTCTCTTTCTCTTTTTTTTTTGGTTTGTTATTTTCTTTTAAAGATTCATTTATTTATTTGAGAGAAAGAGCGAGTGTGCGCATGAATGCGGGGAGGCACAGAGGGAGAGGGAGGATCCCAAGCAGACTCCCCGCAGACCCGGACTCGATCTCATGACCCTGAGAGCATGACCTGAGCCAAAATCACAAGGCTGTTGCTCAACCCAGGGAGCCACCCGGGCATCCTTGCCATGAACCTTTGTATCCAAGGTGGTCTGTGGACATGTGTTTGCATTTTGGGGACAAGTGCCAGGCATGGGGTTCGGGGTCCTGTGGTTGGTGTGTGTCAAACTCTGCAGGATGCAGATGCGGTGGTAGAACTTGACGCTATTGTCGGCGATGCAGGAGTTTCCGGTTACGCCACAGCCTTGCCAACGCCTGGTATCGTCGGTCACCTTCAAAGTCATGGCCGTTCTGGTTGGTGTGAGGTGGCATCTCATTGATCTTGTTGTTGTTGTTTTTTAAGTTTATTTGTTGTTGGGATCCCTGGGTGGCGCAGCGGTTTAGTGCCTGCCTTTGGCCCAGGGCATGATCCTGGAGTCCCGGGATCAAATCCTGCATCAGGCTCCCTGCAGGGAGCCTGCTTCTCCCTCTGCCTGTGTCTCTGCCTCTCTTTCTCTCTGTGTCTATCATGAATAAATAAATAAAATATTTTTTTTAAAAAAAGTTTATTTGTTGTTGGAGTGCCTGGTGGCTCAGTTGGTTGAGCATCTGACTCTTGGTTGAGGCTCGTCATGATCTCAGGGTCATGGGATCAAGCCCTGAGTCAGGCTCCACCCTCGGTGGGACACCTGCTTGGGGCTCTGTCCCTCTGCCCCTCCTCCCCCCCATAACTAAGTAAATAAAATCTTTTAAAAATATGTTAAAGTTTATTTATTATTTTAGGAATCGCCACACCCAACGGGGGCTGAAGCTCATGACCCTGAGATGGAGAGTCTCATGTCTCACTGACAAAGCCCACTGCCAGAGGCCCCCACATTGTGGCCCGAATCTGCATTTCCATGATGACTGATGACGCCGAGCATTGTTAGCATTCATCGATAATTCATTTTCTTTCTCTTTCAAGCATCTCTTCAAGTTTCTGCAAATTTTAATGTGTTTCTTGTCGTTTTCTTTGTAATATATGCATCATTGATATATTCTGCTCACAAATCTTTTCCAGGTATACGTCTTGCGGATATTCTCTCCCAATCAACAGCTTGCCTTTTCATGATCTCAGTGGTGTCCTGTTATGAGCAGAATGTTTCAAATTGTGATAAAGTCTAAATTGCCATTTAAACAATTTTTTAAAAAGTTACCTTTGGTTTTGGTTAGTGCTTTAATGGCCTGTGTAGGAAAACTCTACAATGCACTAAAGTTGCAGAGATACTCTTCTCTGATTTCTTTTAGAGTTTGTATATTTTATTTTATTGATATTTTTAAAATTTATTTATCCATGAGAGGCACAGAGAGAGGCGCAGAGGGAGAAGCAGGCTCCATGCAGGGAGCCCGACGTGGGACTCGATCCCGGGTCGCCAGGATCACGCCCTGGGCCGAAGGTGGCGCTAAACCGCTGAGCCACCGGGGCTGCCCTGTATATTTTATTTTCTAGAGGTTTTTATCTTTTAACTTTTTCATGTAAGTCCACAACATATTCCAATTACCTGTGCATGTGTCGGGGGCTATGATCTATGTGTATTTTTCTCTGTGGGATTATCCAGCGGTGTTGACATTTCTTTAGAAGTCAATCATTTCCCCCAATGAATTACCTTCGCAACATTGTCACAAGTTTTTGACTGTAGATGTTTTGATCTATATTGGGGTCCTTTATCTCATTCCATTGACCTGTATGTCCATCCTTCATTGGGAGACCTAATTAGACAGTGTAAATTCCCCAAATTTGTTCCTTCCCACCCATGTTGTTCTGCTCTTCTAGTACGTTTGCATTTTCATAGACTGTGGGATTACCTGACCAAGTTAGCCATTATGCTGCTGGGAATTTTCCTGGAAATGTGTTGAATCAACAGACCAGTCTGGGGGCAAAGGACATCTTAAATAATCGAGTCTTCCAACCAATGAGCTTGATATACATTTTAATTTATTTAAATCCTCTTTAATTTTTCTCTTTAATGTTTTATGATTTCTAGCATAGAAATCTTGAACATATTGTTAATTTATTCTTATATAGTTCATGTTTTCATGGTATGCTATGCAGTGTTTTCTTTTTTTTAAATTCTGCAAAATTTTATTTTTGTATGTGTTTCTATCTTTGCCTTCTAAGACTAGTCAGGACCTCTGTCTGGTATATTGTTGAACAGGAGTGGCCCTGTGACTATCTCCTCTCAGCTGTTATTTGTCTGAAAAGTGTCTTTATTTCAACTTCAGATGCAGCAGAGCATCTGAGCATTTTTACCGTTTGTGTAAAATTGTGTACCGTTCCTGGCCGGCAAGGAACACAACTGCATCCTTGAGGTCAGTGACCATGATGCTGTTGGTGAGCTCAGCGAGAAGAGGACCAGCTGAAAAATGCAGACGGAAACTTGAGGAACATCGTAACCCAGCTTGGTGTCTGTTTTCTTCTTTTAACCTTTTGAAGATGCTGTTCGACTTTCTTCTGGTTTGCAATGTTTCTGCCAAGAAGCAGGCATTCATCTTCAACTTTGGTCACCTAGATGTTTATTGTTTTTCTCTGGTTGCTTTAAACATTTTCTTTATCTCTGGGTTGCAGCAATTTTATTATGATGTGCTGTGCTGTGCTGTGCTTTGCGTGTGTGTGTGTGTGTATCTTTTGTGATTGGCTTAGAATTTTGTGTAGGTGGAAATATAACTTTTATAAATCTAGAGGAAAACATTGGCCATTATCTCAAATATTTCTTTCCTCCTTCCTTCTGGGACTTCAAATATCCCTGTGCTAGGCCTCTTGGTACCGTGCACAGCTCAGTGAGTGCTTTGAGATGGTTCAGGCTTTCCCCCCTCGGCTCTGCAGCTACAACAGATCTGCCGTTAACTCTATCCCGTGACACTCTTTTACTGTAGACACAGAGTTTTTATGTCTCTAGAAGTTGCAATGATTTTTTTTTTTAACTTCTTCAATTTCTCCTTCTATTATGTTCATGCTTTTCTTTAAATAATGGACCATGCTTGTGATAGCTTCCTCATACTCTTGCCTACCTTTCCCTTGTCTCAGGCATCCATGGTTTTATACGATATCCATTTACTGGACTTTTCTTTTCTGCTTATGGCTCACCGTGCCCTGCTTTCTCATATGACTAATAAGTTTCAGCTGAATGCTGGAAATTGTGAGCGTTGCATTCTTGAGTGACTGGATTTTGACTTCTTTCTTTTAAGTGTGTTGAGTTTTGTTTTGACAGGCACTGAATTGCTTGAAGATTATGAGCTTTGTTAGAGTGGATCTAATTTCGTCTGCATAGTGAAGCATGACTGTCTGGCATCTCTGAGGAATGCCTGGGCTGGGAATGTGCCACGAGGAAGGGCACGGTAGGTAGCCGTGTCAGTGAAGATTCGCTCCGTGTCTTCAGCTGGTGAGTTTCCCACCAAGCTCATGGATGGCCTCCCAGTTTGCTTTTTGGGCTCCTCTGTTACATTTGAAGGTCAGCTCTTCCCTCCTGGAAAGGCTCTCCTGCCTCGACTTCCTCACATCGTCTTATCCTTCTTCTCCTACTTCTTTGTATCTTCTGTGCCTCTGCGGTCGAATTCCTCTGTCACTAATTTGAACCATAATTTTTCCTTAATATGTTCAAGGTCTGTTAGGAGCATCTGTCATGGGTCCGTAGTATTCCTCAAATCAATGTTTTCACCTCGTGTCCACACCCAGACTCAACTGTCCACTGAGCATCCCCACCTGGACCACTCACCCAAGCTGCAGACCCAGCAAGTCCCAGGCTGAATTCAGATTCTCCTTAATCTGCTTATCTTCAGTTGCTATCGTCGGCGCACCTCAGATGCACTACCCTGACCCTTCCCTACCATCTCCCATCTACTGCATCCCTCAGAGACACGCACACCGTCTCCTCTCTGCAGCCAGGTGCTTCAGCAGAGGCTCATCATTTCCATCCCGTATCATAAGAACAGCCTTCTGACTCTACTCCACAGTATCCAATCCGAGTCCCTTCTAATTTACTCTTTGCAGCTTTATTTGTATAATAACTCCATAAAATTCAAATTTTATTATGCCACTCTCATGACTGCAAGTATTAAATAGCTCCCTGCTGTCTCTGAGATGAAGTTCAAGCTTTGAAGCATGATCATATCATCTTTAACAATATGATTGCAGATATCTGGAATCCCTTCCAGCCACATTTCTTTCCATACTTACACAGGGACTCTTTATTCCCCACCCTGGTCAACTTGTAGGTCTTTGGACATGCTAAGTTTCTGCTTTTGTGTTGCCTCTAAGGTCCTCACCCCCTCTTCTCCCGGACTCCTCACACATTCATCACCAGCTGGATCCAGCCTTGCCATGTCATACCCCTGCAGCGGCTGCCCTCACTCTGGGTCCTGCACCGTCACTGCATTACAAGTTGTGAGTATCTGCTTATTCAATCCCTCATTGGCCTGGGGGTCTCTTCAAGGCAGGGCCTGGGTCAAAGTAAACACCAATAAAGGTCCTCTGAAATGCCCTTGGGAAGGATAAGTAAGATCTGTGTTACCAGGAGCAAGTCAACTTTTTATACAGTGGTGAACAGTGGATCCATTTGTACTTGGTTTAGACAACAGGACATGAACAGTGAGACATAAAATGTCTGGATAGGAAATAGTGGTTGCATTGGAAAGCCTTGATGTCAGACAAGGGATTCTGGATTTAAAAGAGAATTTATAGGATTTTAAGAAAAGTAACCCAATTAGAACTGGGTTTAGGGGAAGAATTGTATTGAGAAGAGGACAGGATACAGACTTGTGTCCTGTGGAAAAAAATTAAGCTTCCTTACAACTTGCAGCTCACTGACAAGTCCTTGGGACAAGTAGAGGGATCTTCCTCCAGGAGCTCAGCTGCTCCATGCTAATGCTCTGCTAGAGTCAGAAAGCAGCCTTAGCTTGACATTAGCCTGATCTCCAGGATCCTGCAAAAATCCCTTTGGAAACTTCCTTTATCTCTACTCCACCAAGATACAGGTTGGCCATCACTCCCCAAGCATATGCCCCTGACATACACCTGAAGGGTCTCATGACTAAGGGTTTACTGGACCCTTGTCCTAGTAATGACCTTGTCCTAACCACAGCTAGCACCTCAAGGTCCTGGAAACCTTGCTTCCAAATCCCTTAGCGACTCACGCAGTCCCTCACCCCCTCCCAACTTGAAAGTGTATAATCAGTCACCCCTCATGACCTCAGGGTAGCCACTTCTGCCCATGGGTCTTGTGCCCATGCTTCAATAAAACCACCCTTTTTCCACCAAAGATATCTCAATAGTTATTTCTTGACTATTCTCTCTGAACTCTAACATCATTTCCTACATTATTTGGTGACCATGAAGGGACTCAGTGCTCATCTAGACTCTGACCTTGTGCAAACTTGGTGAGTACTTTCTCTCCTCTTCCTTTACTCTCCTTCCAGGGGCTCTCCAAGGAGTACGGTCTTATTGGAACACCTTCATGCTGATTGTTCAGGCTGCAATCCTCTAACCCGTGGCTACTTACAGGGAGGAGAAAGCCTGTCTTTTGATTGGAAGTTAGTACCCTGACCAGAATGGTAATAAGACCCAGAAACTCGAAGCTCTCTCTGTATTCCTGTCTTCATACAAAGTTGTCTGTCTTGGACATGGGACAGTCACCTAAGTCACCAGCACGGCTGCCAATCTTAAGCCTCCCCTGTGAGATTTCCTCCTCATTGGTCTAATGTGATCCCTTCTACATCCCTGGTCTAGCCACTTCCGGCCACGGGACCCCCACTGGGATCCAGTGGAAACTAGTACCTAATTGAATTAAAACCCAACCAGCGACCATTTCCTAGGGAAGTTGGCTGTAAGGACTGCATGTGTTGGAATGTCCCATGGATCATGATGGATTTCTATCTTTATTGTTTTCTGCAAATATTCTCTTCTAACTACTTAAGCCACAACAGTGTGTAATTTCCCCATGTAAAACTTTTCTAGTGTTCTCCTTTGCTTAAAAACAGCAGGTTCTTCACAGCACAGTATGGTCTTTACTGCAGGGCCATCACAGCAAGGCTAGACAAGGCGCGATATCTCTATCCATGCACCGGTACCCATCTGTAATGATGGGGAAGCAGGAGGGTGCTAGTATCTATCCTCCAGGGTCTCAACAACGGTGTGGTCAATAGCGATTTCATTCGAGGGATGCCTCAGGTGGTCTTGAGACCAGGAATCCCTGACATATCCTGCGTGTGGGATGCCACTCAGGGTGGTGGTGGTATTTTATGGGTCATGGACCTTCTCTTTTCTTCACTCCCCAAGGACTCTGCCTTGGGGTGCCTTTTAACCCACTGGAAACAATTCTGATGGCAGAATTTAGGAAAGGACTGATCTCCTGTAACACTGCACAACCTCAGTGGGATCCATCAGTTAGATCTTTTCTGTAGGAAACAGGGCAGATGGACAGAGGTAGCTAAGGTCCAGCCCTGCATGGTCCTAAATCAGGACCCCCACCTAAGGGCCTCTTGCAGAACATTTGTCCACTTAATCAGGCCACTAAACTCCTTCCTGATGTATTGGGTAACAAGGGGGCCTCTTAAACTCGGGTTGCTGGAAGAAACATGGGCCCTCCCTAATGAAGGGAACACTGACCCTCTCTCACTGTTCTCCTCCTGATAGATATGGGGGCTTCTCCCGCATTCATTTCCCTGGTTCATGGCTCTAATTGGAGCCAACTATGGTTAGTCTGCCTCAGGACAGGGATCTCAAGGAATATTCCCAAGCAGCTGCTGAAACTCCTCTTGTGTTAAGACTGTTCCCCGTCTTCTCCAGCCCAACATGGACTGACTGCCTATTTCCACTTTGGTGGAAAAAAACATGGTGTCTGCTCCTCAGTCTGAGTTGATGAGGTTTAGGATCAGGAATCCTTTTTCTCTACCTTCTGGTGGCATCTCACCTCTTCTGTCTCCTCCTCCTCCTCCTGTTTCTGCACCACCTTGGGTGTGGCCTGCATAACTGGTTCCTGCACCGACCTTGGTGCCTCTGGCACCATGGCTCCTCCTCCTCCCCTTGCTGTCAAGGGCAAAGAGCACCCCCTCCCTAGACTTCCCCCGCCCATTTCAGATTTCCCCACTGGTGCCCCAGGTAAAAACTGACAGTGGAGATCAAATTGATTGACTTTTAAGTGGGCCCAGGTGGAACATAATTCAGTATTTAAAATAAGTTTGTTGGTTTAGTTAAGATAGACATGTCTTTAGAGTTATCAGCATTAAGTAGGAGCCTTTTATTCCACCCTAATTTGCTGGAAGTCAAATAAGCTCATGTTATCTCTGTTGTAATTTGTCAGCAAAATGACTAAAGATGGTTAATATTGTCTGTCTCAAGGTTTCCATGGATAATTATAAGATATATTTCGAAGTCTTTGGTAACCTGAAACTTTAAAGTTTTGATTAGATGATTATTAAATGCATTGGACATCTAGGTCTTCTCGAAATATGATGGAATGCTAAAGCATTGATTACCAAACGTAGGTTTGCACTTTTTGACTTTTTATTGCAGAGAAACTAAGGATATTTGGGCCTGTTGCCAAATATGCTTTGTTCTTAACTGATTCATAAATTTGCCATCTAAAGAATTCTGGAGTGGCAGTTCACAATTGGTTACTACTTAGTTTTCCCTGGAGACTAAGGTTTCCAAGAGTTAACATTCTGCTAAGTGTAATTAAGACTGATGGGAATAAGGGAAGCAACTCTGTGTAGAAAAGTAGGAGATGTATAAGAAAGATATAAGGAATGGGGATGCATTTTTGTTGAAGGTATATGAAGGTAATTTTGTCCTAAACAAGACTGGTTGTTTGGAGAGAAATGGTTTGGGACAAAATCTGAATGCAAAGGAACATTGTAGAAGGTTTGTGAAGGGAAATCTTTGGAAAGGAATTTTATGTGTGGTCAGGACGGACTAAGATAAAAATGAATGGGTTTTAAAAGTACCCTGAAAGTCTGCTTTCTCTCTATTAAACAAAGTTTTCTTGGATTGTTGGTCTGCTCTTGATAAGAAAAGGTAAACAAAGTTGTTTTCTCTTTTCTTTATCTGCCCAGAAAAACCAGTTTCTATGTTTTGTCTTTAGCAAGTCTTTGATGATCCATAATCCTCTTTAGACATGTGCTTTAAAACTTTCTAAGGGTTTTAGCAAAACTCCCTGAGATCTGAAATGTAAGCAAAGTCTCTTTGAATAATTAGGCTTGTTGATTTGGTATGTTATGTTCTGGTACAAGGTCATCGCTCAATATTCTGATTATTGAAGTGTTCTGGGTCACAGAAATAACCGAATTTCCGTGTCAGCTACATTTTAATGAACTCTCACATCAAATCTTTACCAATGTCCATTTCTGAGTTTTTGTCATTTATAGTTATTGTTCTGATGCTCTTGTGAAATGAGTTTTGTCTTCAGGGAGATTCATAAAAAGAACTTTTTTGGACAAATACAGGTATTTCATATTTTTAAGATAATAAAACTGAAGTTGGTAAAATTTCCAGAACTGACGAGAAGGCTGCATTCTAACTGAATGAGAATTAGTAACATGGGGGGGATCCCTGGGTCGCTCAGCAGTTTAGCACCTGCCTTTGGCCCAGGGCGCGATCCTGGAGTCCCGGGATCGAGTCCCGTGTCGGGCTCCTGGCATGGAGCCTGCTTCTTCCTCCTCCTGTGTCTCTGCCTCTCTCTCTCTATGTCTATCATAAATAAATAAATAAATAAATAAATAAATAAATAAATAAATAAATCTTAAAAAAAGAATTAGTAACATGGGACTAAATGAAATGAGGAAGATGGTTATAGGTTTTTGACTCTTGTTTAAAACGTTTCTGGTTCTCTAATATTTACTCTTCCAGATTAAGGAAACTCCCTTATGATGTCTATGACTTACAGAAATGCGGTGAAGTGTTCAGATGTGAACAAATTGAAACATTTAGCATTTCTCTCTATTCAAAAAAAAATCTTATTCTTTCTTCCATGGAAATCATAGTTATTTACATTAAGTCAACAAGAATCTGTTCTCCTGGTTACAGGACACCACTGGAAATGTTGCTTATTTTACTAAGGCTTTGACTGGAATGTCACAATGTCACATTGAGAGAGACATGCATAGACTCAGATATGACCAAATAGCTTTAAGAAACTGAAGTGGACTTTATAAAACTTAGAACCATAAAGTCACTTAGAACTGTTGACCTGATACCTTGCTTACAGAGTTCCCAGCGGCCTCAGCAGGTGAGTAAAGAATGTCACTTCCTGGCAGGTACAGGAACCTCAGGATACTTTGGGGACCTCAAAAAGAGGAATCCACCCACTTCTACAGGTATTGCAGGCATGTTGAATAGCAAGTACGTGGCTTGGCTTCTGGCCTGGAGAGGCTACTACAAGTTCAACCAATATTTCTTTAAAAAAGTTCCAGCAAAGTAGATTTTAAAAAGATTTATATGGCCAACCATCATTCTTGCCGAGTTTATGTAAATAATTAGGCGAACTTTATTGAAATTGGACTTGTTTTGAAAGTTAATTAGTTCTGATTTGGCCATCTCTGAAAATAAGGGTGGTTCCAGAGAGAAAAATTATATTTCAATAACACATATTTGCCTATGTTAAATTCTAGTTGATTGCCATTGAATATTTTGTTGTTTGCCTATTCTGGACGACTCGAGGTACACTTCAGAGAAATTGCCACAATAGCTCATGTGGAGACAATCTTCATGCCTGTTACTGTGTGAGGATAATAACCGGACCTCGTAGGCATATGATTATTTAAACAACTAGACAGTGGGATAGGTAGATAATTCAACTAGCACCTTGACCAATTCTGTGTGGCTGGGATAACAAAATCTCTCCTGAAAAGCCTGCATGTACCCTACTCCATGGGGTTAACTATGGGCTTGTGGAGATAACGGATGGCCCTACTTGACCTGTGATTGACTTGGATGATGTACTTGCGGATGCCCTTATGTCTTGAAACAAGTTTTCTCCCACTTGCCAGTGAGTCTTTGTAATTAGGAAATTGTTAGGCTGGACCACAAAGAAAAGGAACTTCTTGATGGTTTTATTCCTTAGCCATATATGCATAGGAGCTGCCTCTATTGATGTAAAATTACAAATGGGAGCTTTATCCAAGTATACAGAACCACTTTTGACCAGGTGCAAGTTGTAGTCACCCACAAATTCAAAAGATGGTCCTTCAAAACCAAATGGCAGGTACTTGATATCTTGACGGCAGTTCAAAGAGGCCCAGAATTAAACGGTTGCCTCCTAGGGGACCCAAAGGCTACACGGCTCTAACTTGGGGCTGCCCCCAGGCTGGATAGGCTCTTGGACCCTGGGCTTTGCCTGGATGCATGGACAGATTAAAACCATTACCAACCCAGCCAACCTTCCAAATTTAAAATGACAATGGGCACATTCTGTGTCTTATTGGTATGACCACCTAGCATCCATCATTGTTCCCTCTTTGGGGCTGGAGGATGTCATGTGGCACATTTGAAATGTAAAGACTATCAAGCTCCTAATAAGTACTTGGCCAAAGCCCTAAATGACACTCAGAATAGCATTTCCCTATTAAATACTGAAGTAACACAAATTCGTAAAGCAGTTCTACAAAATAGAATGGCATTAGATGTGTTGACTGCACAAAAGGTGGAGCGTGTGCTATAAAAATAGAATGCCGTGTATACATTCCAGGTTACCACAGAAATATTTCTGGGTTTCTAACTGACATGAATACTCACATTGGCGCTTTAAATGATCCCTCTCTTTCCTCTAATGGTTGGTTAAACTCCTGGACTCGAGAAGGATTTTTGTCAACTATCAAAGGAGTCTTATTTGGGCGTCTTCTTCTTCTTCTTCTTCTTCTTCTTCTTCTTCTTCTTCTTCTTCTTCTTCTCTTCTTTCTTCTTCTTTTCTTCTTCTTCTTCTTCTTCTTTTCTTCTTCTTCTTCTTCTTCTTCTTCTTCTTCTTCTTCTTCTTCTTCTTTTGTTATTCTAATTATGTTTTGCTGCTTTCTCCCATGTCTCTCCACTTGGTGCTGAGACTCCTTCACTGCCATAACTTCGAGCCAACAAATGATCCTTTCCACTCAGGGAAGATCCACACATGCAGTCTCCCTTGGATTCAAGGGAGCCTCTGCCTTTTGTAATTCCTATATAAAAGGTCCCCATCTGACCAGTGTTGACCTATAGGTGGGGATATCTCTATGCCCCTATTCAGCAGGAAGAAGTTACATTAGACAAGACCTTCCATCCTTAGCAGCAACTTTAAAAGTTTAAAGGTCAAAACTATTCAGGAGGGAATGATATGGAGGACAAAAGCAAAAGAGAAAAAAAAAAAAACTTCCTTAAAATCTGTAGTCCATTGACAGGTCTTTGGGACAAGCAGAGGGACCTTCCTCCAGGAGCTCAACTGCTTCATCGTTCATGCTCTGCTAGAGGCAAAAGTCTTAGCTTGACATTAGCCTGACCTCTAGGATCCTATAAAAATCCCTTTGGAAACTTCCTTTATCTCTACCCCCTTAAGATATATGTTGGCAATCATCCCCCAAACCTGTGTTCCCCGACATACATCTGAAGGGTCTCATGATTAAGGCTTTACTGGACTGTAGTCGATGACCTTGTCCTAACACTGGTTGGTCCCTCAAAGTCCTAGAAACCTTGCTTCCAAATCCCTTAGGGACTCACGCTGTCCCTCACCCCCTCCCAACTTGAAAGTGTATAATCAGTCACCCCTCATGACCCGAGGGCAGCCCCTTCTGCCCATGGATCCTGTCTCCATGCTTGAATAAAATCACCCTTTTTGCACCAAAGACATCTCAGGAATTCTTTGACTGTCCACTCCTGAACTCCACATGGTTCTGGTCAGCCAGAACTCTTCCTCACTGTTTTAAAATACAAAAGAACAGGGATCCCTGGGTGGCTCAGCGGTTTAGCACCAGCCTTCGGCCCAGGGCGTAATCCTGGGGTCCCAGGATCGAGTCCCACGTCGGGCTCCCTGCATGGAGCCTGCTTCTCCCTCTGCCTGTGTCTCTGCCTCTCCCTCTCTCTCTGTGTGTGTGTGTGTGTGTCTCATGAATAAATAAATAAAATCTTAAAAAAATACAAAAGAACACATGATAGTCTTTACATTTCAAATGTGAAAAATGAATAAAAGCATGGGAAATACTGTTAAGTGCGAAATGGAGGAAAAATGATGTTAGTGTTTTCTGGGCTGGGAGGAAAGTCAGAAGAGAAGCTGTGGGAAGAGGTGTGGGTCTCAATCACTGATGACAGGTGGCCAGCCCCCCTTGTGCTGGGCGATCTGTTGAAAATGCAACATTAATTCCTCCCCTTTCAGCATGTTGCACTACAGAGCAGAGGGGCTCTGGATCAACATTTTTCACAATTACTTTGTGTGTGTGTGTTTCCAGTTTTTATTCAGCAATGCAAGCAATGCAAGACATTCACTCACAATTTGAAAAACGAAAGAAAAGGAAAAGCTCTTTATCCAGCACCAGCTCAGGTAGTAGCTGAGGTCATTGATGGTGACCTTCAAAGACTCCAAAATTCCTTGATAATCATCCCCTCTGGCACTGTGAGCATCTGGGATCTATGGTAGTGGTTTCCCTAAAATCTTTGCATATGATATTCTTAAAAAATGACTTTTTGACCCTTTTCCTCCCCAGACTTTCCAATGACTATAAAAATCTGTAATTGCCCATATTAAATATATTTTTTCTCAAAACATCTGAAATTTCTGTTTTTCTAAATGTGTTCTCACTATTACATATTTGGTTTCAGGAGGGATTTTTGGGGGTAACAATAATGGCAAAAATGAGAATTTGGGATTGATGATTAAATAAGTTGGATTATAAGAATTACTTTTACACTGTGGGAAATTGGACATTGGTAATTGCAAGCGTGTGCTCACATTAATTATCACCTTTAGTTGCCTGGAATGAAACACCAAGGTAAAGCAAGGATTTAATAGACAGAATTGAGTAGAGTAGAAAATTTGTTTTGACAGTGATGAGGACTGTGGGTGGGCAAACTATCCCATTACTCAAGAGAGTCTAAAAACAGAAAAGAAACGAGCTTGAGGATTTAGATTTCCAAAACAAAATATTGTTGAAAAATAGAAGGATTTCTCTATGTGCCCCTAGAACATCAAATATCTATTGTAGTTTTCGGGTTCAGGGTTTCCAAAAATCCTCACCAAAATTTGATCTTTGGGTTTGCTGATGTACCATGAGAGTTGAATTAGGCTCTTGTCAGACCCTCTGCATCATGATGGCAGCAGTGGTGGGATGAAGTGAGACTTTGACAATGAGAAGAGAAACATCAGAGCAGTCCTCAGGTCTACTTTTCCAAGAGAAGCACGCCAAACCTAAGTAGGGCAACTACCTGCTCAACTAAAAAATAAAAATAAAAAAAGACCCAAGTCTTCTAAAGTAATGGCAGATTATCCAGGAGAAATAGAAAATCACCCAATATAACAAGAAATAAGACCATTACAATTGACTTAAAAAAGACAATTTATGTCAACATTGAGATGAAACAGATGTTAAGAATTATCTAACAACAGTTTTAAAGTAATCAGGGTACAAATTATTCAACAAGAAATTACAAATTAAAATATAAAAATTAGAAAGTCTTAACAAAAAAATAGAAGAGCCAAATATAAATCACAATCTGAAAAATATAATAACAAATACAAATATTGTCTGAATGTCTCAATAGTAGAGTGCAGTGAGAGTAATCTGCAGTGATTACTTACAGAATCAGTAAAGTGAAGGACAAAACATTTGAGTTTACACACTGAACAACAGAGAGAAAATAGGACTAGAACAAAGAACAGAGTGAGAAGGACTTTGGGACAATAACAGAGTCAACATTGCTTCATTGGAATCCTAGAAGGAGAGGGGAGATTGGGGCAGAAGGATTAGTCAAAGAAATAATGGTTGCAACTCCTCAAAATTTGGAAAAAGAAACAAATCTATAGATTCAAGATGTTGAGCAAACCCTTAGTGAGATGGACCCAACAAAATCCAAACCAAGAATACATCATAAACTTTAGAAAGCTGAAAGAAAAATAAAAGGATTTTGAAAGCAATTAGACAGATGTGTACTACCTATAGGAAAACCAATTTAAATAACAGATTTATTTTCTGAAACCATAGAGACCAGGAAAATGTTGCAAAATTTTTCAAGTACTGAAATGAATTGTCAACCCAGAATTCTATATCTGGTGCATCATGCTTTCAAGAGAGTGAAATACAGACATTCACAGATGAAGGAAAACTAAAAGTTTGTTGCAAGCAGATTTAACCTAAAGAATGGCTAAAATAAACTATTTTCAGATAGAAAGGAAACCATAAAAGAAAGAAACTGAGTATCAAGATAGAAGAACAACAAAGAGAGCAGAAATAAGGGTTAATCCAATAGAATATCATTTCTCATATGATTCTTCCATACTATAGCTGATGATTGAGACAATAATTACAACCCTATCTGATACTCAAGACAGTGATGTGTCAGAGAGGGAAGGACATGGGACCTAAAGGAGACAAAGGTTCTCACACTTCACTCTAACTGGTGAAAACACTGATAACGAGACTGTGGTAAGTCACATCCAGAATGACCACCAAGAAAAGCTTTACAAACAGAAACACGATAAATGTACTCAGAATACTAAAAGGAAGAAATAATCCAAAGGAAAGAAATAAAAAAAGAAACAGGAAAATGAGGATCAGAGGAAAAAAACAGGCAACAGATCAGGAAGAGGCAGATGTAAACCCTAACTTATCGATAATTACATTAAAAGTAAATGACATCAATCTACCAATTAAAAATCAGAGTTGGGAAAACTGGATTAAAAACACAGCCAATTCTCTATTGTTTATTAGAAATCTATTTCAAACTCAATAGCATGAATTGAATGGAAGTGAGAAGATAGCAAAAACATACTATAGAAACATTAAATTTAAAAAAAAAACAAGTGACAGTAACTAAATTAATATTAGATAAAATAGAGTTTAATGGAAAAATTATAAGAAACAAAGAAGGACATTACCTAACAATAAAGGATTGAAACACCAGGAAGACATAAGCTAATGAATGGGTGTGCCCCAAATATGTGAACAGAATGTGGGAGAGCAAGAAGGGGAAAAGGACAAATCCACTGGAGTATTGGAAACTTAATACTCCATCTTGGCAACTGTCATATCGACTTAATCGAAAAATAGCAAGGGTATAAGAGGTCTGAGAAAAACAATCAACCCACAAGATGTAGTATGTATCTCAAACAATAGCAGAACATGCAGGTCTTTCAAGTGCTCTGAGAATATTCCCCAATATACACCATATGCTAATTCTGGACCATAAAACGAACCTCAGCAGACTTAAAGTAATTGAAATCATACACAATGTGTTTCCCCAACCATACTGTCAAACTAGAAATCACAAAGAAAGGCAAGTGTCTGAACACACACATGAAATAACATAGCTCTAAATAGTCCAGAAGTCAAAGACAAGGACTCAAGGGAACTCTATATATCTGTGTATGGTTGACCCTTGAACAACATGGGGGTTGGGAGCAGCAACCCCCCTGCGGGCAAAAATCCATGTACAACTGTTGATTTCTAAAAACTTAACTAAATAATAGCCTGCTGTTGACCAAAATTCTTACTAATAACATAAACTGTCAATGAACACATATTTTGTATGTCTTCTGTAGTATATGCTGTATTCTTACAAGAAAGGAAGCCAGAAAAGAGAAAATGTCATTAAGAAAATCATAAGGAAGAGGGAATACATTTGCAGTGCCATCCTGTATGTATCGGGAAAAAATCCATTTATGGGTGGATCCATGCAGTTCAATCTATGTTGTTCAATGGTCAGCGATGTGTATAGAACTGAATAAAAATGAAAGCACAACGTATCAAAGTAGGTGAGGTGCAGCTCATGAGGTGCTGAGAGAGAAAGTCACAGCACCAAATGGTCACATGGAAAAGGAAAAAGTCTTAATGAATAATCTAAATTTTTACCTCCAGAAACTAGAAAAAGGAGCAAAATTAAACTAAAAGTAAGCAGAAGGAATAAAATAGCAAACACAAGACTAGGAATTAAGGAAAAAAAAGCCCAGGAAAGTAAGAGAGAAAGTCAACGAAACGAAGATCTGGTTCTTCAAAAAAAAAAAAAAAAAAAAAAAATCAATACAATTGATTAGCTTCTAATATAAATGACAAAAAAAAAAAAAATAGAGACAAAACAAATGATCCCCAATATCAGGGATGAAATGGGGACCCTCTCTACTGCTCTCACAGCCATTTAAATGATAACAAGGTGACACTGAAAATAATCATTTTCTCATAAATTCAACAACTTAACAGAGATATTTCCTGAAAACCATAAACTATCAACGCTCAGCAGAAACAAAGGAGATAATCATTTTATAACCATAAGAGAGATTAAATTTGTAATTTGGGATGTCCCAAAAAAGGAAGGCCTAGGCCCAGTTCTTTTCATTGGAGAATTATATACCAGCCAATTAAATAAAAATGTAGACTAATTTTGCATAATCTCCTTCAAAATATGGAAGAGGAGGAAACACTTGATACGTTATTTTATAAGGATAACACTATCCTGACACAATAACACCCCTAACCAATTCTAAGGCACTACAAAAATATCAAAACTATAGGCCAATATTGCTCATGAACTTAGATGTAGAATTCCTCCAGGAAATGTAAGTTGACACACTGACATATAAACAGAATTAAACATTGTGGCCAAGTGGGGTTTGCTGCAGACATGCAAGGACTCTTCACCATTCTAAAATCAATCAGTATAATCCACCAGACCAACAGGTGACCCAACACAAACCAGATAGTTGTACTGATTGACAACAAAAAAGAATTTGACAAGCTCTGACACCCATTGCATCCCAAAATTAGGTATTGAAGGGAATTACCTCCACTTGATAAAATGCATCCGCAGAACAACACACAGCAATGCCTTCCTCATGGTTGAAGACCATCCCCTAGGACCAGAAACAAGACTTTTCCTCACCACTTTTCCTCCACAAAGCTCTGGCAGTTACAGCCTGTGAAGTTAGGCAAGAGACAAAAGACATAAAGATTGCAAGGAAAGAAAGAAATCTGTTCTTTTGTAGATGACAACTTTGCCTTCAGAGAACATCTCCTCAAAACTAGAAAAAAAAAAAAAACGCACCCAGAATTAGCAGGTGAGTTCAGCAAGGTCGTACGGTACCAAGTCCACATTACTCTGCACAAGTTGCATTTCTATGCACAAACAATAAAAAATGTGGAATGCAGAATTAAAATATTTATGATTATTTCAAAGAAAATTAAATACCTAGATAAAAGCATAACACGTACAGTCTCTCTGATGAAAATGACCAGCTGCTAACAAAGGAAATGACTGTAGAGGTGTACTATTTCCATGAACTGGAAGATGAACGTGGTAAAGACGTCAATTACCCCAAACTAATGGACAGGTTTTACTAAGTCCCTATCAAACAGCCATGTTGCTTCGTTGACCTAGATGAGCTTATTCTAATATTTATATGGAAAGTATAGCCTCATAAGAGCTAACACTGCTTTTAAGACAGAAGAAGAAAGTTGGAAGACTCGCTCTACCCCATATCAATTTATCTTCTATAAAGCTGTGACAATCAAGACTGATTGCTACTGATAAGACAGGCACATAGATAGATTGGACAGACTCCGAGTGGAGAAGCGGACCCGCACCAATGTACGCGAAGTATTTTTGACAAGGGCGAAAATGCATTTCAGTGGAGCAGTGTAGTCCTTCTAAGAAGCGGTGCGGGAGCAGGTGCAACCAGGGAGGACAAATCCGACCTCAACCCAAGTCCCCCGCTTTATGGAAAAATTAGCCCCAAGTGGGTCACAGACTTAACAGCAAACCCGACACTATACCATTTTCACACACACACACGAAAATCTTTGGGATCTTGGGCTGAGAACAGGTTTGATAGGCTTGACTTCAAAATCACCTTCAGTAAAAGAAAATGGGATCGGTGGGACCTCATCAAAATTGAAAACTTTTGTTCTGTGGGATACTCTGTTATGTGGATGAAGAGACCAGTTGAAGATTGAAGAGAATATTTGTACCCTAAGAACTGGTATCCAGAATACAGAAAGGACTCAAAAAAAAAAAAAAAAACAGTAACAAAACAAAACAAAACAAAACTCTGCATTTACAAACAACATGAAAAGATGTCCTCAGAGGACGTGCAGATCGGTGGCTGATAAGCCTGTGGAGAGATGTTCAGCAGCCCTAGCCTATAGGGAAATGGAAATTACAACCACAACGAGGTATTACCATGTGCCATTAAGAAGAGCTGGAATAAACAGCAAACATCTCAAGCACGGGTGGGGATGTGGCCAAGCTGGATTGCTCGTGCCTTGTGTGACACGACAGTCGTGCTAGAGTGGCTTTCCCCAAGTCTGTTACGGTGACACCACTGCCCTGGCAGGCATTCCCTGGTGGAGGGACACAGCATGTTCCAGTCTGCCCCTGAGGACGGGGAGGCATTTCTGCATCCCAGGGGAGGAAGCCGAGGTTCAGAGGGGGGCCCATGACCCACTGGCTCCCTCTGGTTGCTTGGACATCCGTGGTCAACATCCTCCTTCTGCACAAACCTTTGCTATGAGACTGGCTACCCACTCCCCCAGCCTCACCCCCAACTTGATGCCTACTCATTCTTTGGAAGGAAGACTCCCTGCCTCTAGGACCAGGTCCAGGCCCTCTTGAAGGCTCACTCTGCCGTGGCAAAGCTCCCGCAGTGATTTAGTGATTTGGTATCTACTTATTGGCTCACTTGCGTCGTGTTTGCCCTGTGTGGATGGCAGAACCCTGTCTGCATCCTGGCTCTCATCTCTGTGACACAGGTGAGCATGCCCACCCCACTGGTGTGTTTTGGCTCCTGGTGGGTGTCAGCTGCTCTTCTATGCACAGAAGGTGTAAAAATGAGGAGGAGAAAACCATTCACATGAAGGGTATGAGATGAATTCCACTGGGCTTGGAGCCCTGCAGAAGCAGAGAGCGCACAGTTGTCAGGCTTGTGCCCCTGGGGCCAGGGAGGGGGGCCTCCTGAGTGGAGGGACGCTCATATCTAGAGCCTTGAGAAATGGGTAAGTATTCAGGAGGGTGGGCGGGAGCGTCCACTGAGTTCAGCCATGGGGGTTGGAATCATCTGACACGACCCGGTTCACGCCTCCTTAGGAGCCCTCCATCGATCCCCCCACCAGATGGGGCGGGGGGGCGGTCAGTGAACTGAAAGGTCCAATTTACAGACCTGGGGGCTGGAGGGGCATGTGTGGCACCAGCAGGGGAAGAGAAGGCGGAAGATGGGGCTCCCGCAGCCTCCCCAGTGGCACGTCAGGCCCTGAGCACCGTGGTGGCCACGGGGCGAGGCAGAGAGGCGCCCTGTAGGACCCTGGGGGCTGGGAAGGGGCGGGTCCTCACTCCCCAGGCCATCAGGGTGGTTCTGGGGGACGGGGCCCATCTGCTCTGTGTTCTGGGCTTTGGTGTGAGCCAGGATCCCCCGTAGCTCATGACTACCTGCTGTGATTTGACACACCAATCCCAAGTGTGCTGCCACAATTCCCATCCTAGAGCTGGGGACACTGACGCTCTGAGGCCGGAGCATTTATCTGGGGATACACAGATAGTCAGACCTGAAGCTTGAGTGTCTTCCATCCTTTCTTATTGTAGGAAAAGAAGGTAACTTCTACTTAATTTTTATAGGGGAAAGGTAAATTTTATTAGAAGTTTAAGATTAATTTCTGGAAGGCTACATGAAATTGCCATCACCCTAGGGAGTGGGGATGGGTGGAGGGGGGCGGGTGCATGCTTCATAGCACCCCTCACTGGCCATTTTGCTTTAATCACAGAATAAGTGTATTAAGTTAATGGGATTTACAAAGGGGCCACCAGTAGGGCAATGGGAATAGGATGTGTTATTTATAAATAAGAGCAAAAGACAACTGGAGAATGTAGTGAAAGACAAGTAAGAAATACATACGACCAGAAACACACCTAAGGAGTGACGCTGTCCCTTTCCTTGACAGACACTGAAGTGAACCACCACGAAGGGGGAGCCTTGCCATGCTCGGGAACGGGAGGCCCGGTATTCTGAGGTCAGCTCTACCTACCTATAGGCTGACCTATACATTCCACACAGTTATAATTGAAATCCCAACACATATTTTCATTGTGTGCATTTTGTTTGTGTGTATTTTGTGCAGGAGCGTGTGACTGCAGCATTAACTGTAAGACGTATGGAACAGCAAAGGGACGAGAATAGTCAAAACATCTCACAAGAATAGAAACAACCAAGTGGCCTACTTGCCTTATCAAATGTGACAACATCTTTTATACATCACAGGAATCAAGACGGAATGGCATTGGCCTGGGGATGGACAGATAGACGAGAGGGACACAAATGAGAATCCAGGAAGCTTGATTTACGGGCGACTGGAGGATGATTCAGGAAAAGGAACACGGAGAGTTGCTTAGCCATTTGGGGAAAAAAATGAAGCCATTGATAGTCTCACACACATGGTAGACGCGTGTGGTGTGAAAGGCAGCAGGTGGTGGAGGTGTGGTGACCCTACACCCGCCATCCATGCCCCACTGTCCCTGTCATGGCCACTCACTGGCAGGAAGCCTGCCTCTGATTCCCGTCAGAATGGCAGTGACCCACACACGGAGTCCAGTCCCTGAGGCAAGGCCCTCGCTGGCCACCACATTACTAAAGCTAAGGACAAACGACAGGAGGAGACAAAAGATACGGAGCATGTATAACTGCAAGCAGCTCCTCTGGCCCAATAAATAATAAGGAAACAAATAACCCAGTAAAATAAGCCACAAGGCACAGACACTGGTACCTCTCCAGATGCAAATATCCTATCACGTAAGGAAATACACGCACTCTCAGCAGCAATCATAGAAGTGCCAATTAAGACAATAAGCAGACACTTTTTTGTGACCCTGCTGAGGCGGGAGGGTAAGCACGTCCATGGTTTGCAGGCCTGTGGCCTCATGTGGCGGCCAGCCCTCCATCCTCGGGGATGACACTCAGTCTGCTCCTTCTCGACTCCCTGAGCCTGCTGGTGCAGGATGTAGGCTCTGCAGATAAGATCTGCCCAGCGAGGCCTGGGACTCAGGATCCAGGGAAGCACAGGAGCAGGCCACGCTCCTCCCTGCACACGCTGTCACGGCGGGCACGATCCAGTCTTATTCTGTTCATATACGTGTCTTTGGAGCCTAGCAGGGGCCAGTTCACATGATCGGCCCCTGGGAATAATCTTTCATGGATGAACAAGTGAGGAAATGTGTAAATGATGACATAAGCCCCGGGAGGCTCTCAAGTTTATATTGATTTCCTTTTATTATTTTTATCATCCTCCCAATGTGCCTGAGAAGTGATGACAATTCCCAATGCCCTGGTTTCTTGGGCAACAGCCTGGGAAAGCCATCGGCTGTGAGGTTCGTGTGCGCGGGGATGGAAGCAGCCTAAGTGGGAAGCCACGTACAGGACCTTCCTCTCAGGAGCTCCCTGCCCTTGGCCATTGTGCGCCGGGGCCTTGGCGACGGAGCCCGACGGCTCTCCTGCTCGGACACATCGTGGTAGCAGTGCAGCTACGCGGCCTAACGGGGAGACCCTCTCTCTTTGGTGTCCTGGCCTGTAAATCAGGGTAATGCTATATACACTGAAAACCACTCCCTGCTCTTCTAAAGCAAAAATAATTCCGTTTGGTGACCTGCACAGTCTTTGGAGTGACTATGGCTATAATGACAATGGCTCATGAGCTCACACCAGGCCTGACTGTCGATTTCTGCCCCGTGGAGAGAAAGCCCCTGAAGCCCGTGAGCAATGACAGGGGGTGCGACTTTATGGTATTTTGCATCTTCTGGCTCCCTGGTCTAATGGAAGTCTCTCCGACAAGTAAGCCACACACGCTAAGGGGCCGGCAGCCCTGGGAAGAGCGGACTGGGGCTGCCTCCTGTCCCTGCCCACCTCTGCTTCCTCCGTCTGCTTTCATGTGGGTTTTGGCATCCACAGCTTTGGCGAGAATGGCTTGGACACGGTGAGACCAAAGGCAAATGGAAGAATTTGCTTTCTGGGTTGATCTTAGATGAATGAACTTCTCATTTAGAGGGGAAAAGATCCGTGGGTGTTTTTTTTGTTGTTGTTTTTTCTTCTCAAAATACTTCAAACAATTACAAAACGATTTCACTTGCCTGCTGGTTTCGGTGCTGAAAGGCGAAAGCCGCGCTGAGCATTCACTTCCATGTTGTTGAGTCTTTTGTGTGTAGTGAGCCCAGACTACGTAGGGCTGCACAGTTGGTGGGCATAATTACGGTGATGCTGACGGCTCACGGAGATGACAGTGACGTCTCGGAGCCACACGCCAGACCCTGTTCCTGAATGACGTCACCGAATCCTCCTCACCTAACACTGGGGCCATGACTGGTTTCACAGAAGGGGGACAGAGCACCCACCTTTCTCTGTCCTGAGCGCCCTGCATGACTCAGACCAAGTCCCATGGGTAAATCGGGCTGATGGCCTGAAAGCCTGCTGCTTATTGATAAAGACACATGTCTTCTGTCCTTGGATCCATGTTGGCTTTCCTGCTTCCAAGACACTACTTCCAGAAGGGCATTTAAAAAAATTGTTATTTTATTTTATTTTATTTTATTTTATTAATTTTATTTATTTTTTATTGGAGTTCAATTTGCCAACATATAACACCCAGTGCTCATCCCATCAAGTGCCCCCCTCAGTACCTGTCACCCAGTCACCCCCACCCCCCGCCCTCCTCCCCTTCCACCACCCCTAGTTCGTTTCCCAGAGTTAGGAGTCTTCCATGTTCTGTCTCCCTCTCTGATATTTCCCACTCATTTTCTCTCCTTTCCCCTTATTCCCTTTCACTATTTTTTATATTCCCCAAATGAATGAGAACATATAATGTTTGTCCTTCTCCGATTGACTTATTTCACTCAGCATCATACCCTCCAGTTCCATCCACGTCGAAACAAATGGTGGGTATTTGTCATTTCTAATGGCTGAGGAATATTCCATTCAATTTAGTGGTACATATACCACTAAAAAGTTGTTTTAGATACGCATGTATCGATAGCAACAATGTAGCTAAAGCCCCCTGGGTGCAGGCTCGCCCTCCCGCCCTCCCAACACGGCCGACACAAACTTTCATAAATGTCAAGAAATAATTTTGAAGCAATTGCATGATCAAAACCATAGAAAGCATGAGATAAAAAGCCTTGCAACTTATCTAGACAATTCACCAAACACGGTTTATTTGGGGACATAGGCTTTTTTGTTGTTTTTGCACAGAGCAGCTGCCCCCATTACCGTCCGATGGCTCGGGATGGCCCCGACGGCACCTCAGACTCCGTCTTTCAGTTGATTCTCCGTATTTATTTATGCACAATGGGCTGGAGGCAATTGAAGGCAAGTCTGTTTTTGTTTAGTCTAGTTTGGGCCAGGGACTCTGCTTCACTGGCTGCCTCCTGCCGTCTCTCCTTTCCAGCATCTGCAAATAAACGGTCTCAAAAAGAGCGTCTATCGGTCATTGGTAAGATAGGTGTTTTCCACGAAGGGCAGAGGCAGGAGCATCGGGGCACTGGGCATCATGCAAGCTGCAGCAGGACCCGGTGGCCTGGGTCCTGACGTCATCAGCCTTCCAAACGCATCACGAGGATGCTCTCCCTTCCCGGGCCGCCGAGCAGGCCTCGCGGCCCAAGTCTCCTGCAGGGCCCTGACCCGGGGGGCCATCTCTGGTAGGCCTGGGGTGGCCGGAGAGCGCCCAGGAGCCGGTCAGCGCAGAGGCGCAGGGAGGCGCTGGGAGGCGGGCCCACACCCGGTCCAGAGCCCCGGGGCGGGCTGGGCCGCGGCCACAGCCGGGTTTCCCTGTGTTAACCTCGTGTCCTGTGCCGTCCCTCCCCGGCACGACCGCGTCCCCATCGGGGGGCCTGTGTGTGCCTCGTCTGTATTTTGTGTGTCTGTGCATCCGGAGTGCAGTCCCTTGAACACGCAGGGGTACGTTGCACCGCGGTGCTGCCCGCGACATCTCCTGTGGGCCCGTGGGCGATCTGGGCGGCTTTGTCCTCACCAAACCTACGCTTCTTTCATACCAGGGAATTTTTTATTTTTTATTTTTTTATCAGATGCCAAACATGGTGAGAACTGGGGCAACTGGGTATGTGTTTTGCTGCTGCGTTGATTTTTGAGATTTGTCCCAGGACGGATGTGATAAGTGACCGAGCATAGTTTGGTTCTTTCTGACCTTTAGAGCTTTGCTACGTGAGGCCAGACCTGCATCTACAGGTCCTGGGGGAGACCTGGAGCTAATTTTGGCTCACTTACTGAGGTGTTTGGTGCTGCAACCAAAACGTAAGATTTTTCTTTCCTTTCTTTCTTTTTTCTTTTTTTTTTTTTTTTTACAGATTTTATTTATTTATTTGAACGGGGTCAGCGGCAGACAGAGGGAGAGAGAGAAGCAGAGCCCCCACGCCCCGTCCTGCGCCGAGCAGGGAGCCCAAGTCAGGACTCGGTCACAGGACGCTGAGATCATGACCCGAGCTGAAGGCAGAGGCTTCACGGGCCAAGCCTCCCAGGCGTTCCTGAGACATAGGACCGTTCGCCGTGGCGGTGGGCCCAGAGCCCTCATTGCCTACCCGCTGCCTCCCCTGTGAGCCGCGGGGTTATTTCCAGCTCGGCCTCCGTGCTTTGCCACCCGCAGACCTGTGCCCATCTGGGAGTGTGAGGGCCCCTCTGCTGACCCCAGCCTCGTGCACTCCACCCTCCCCGGGACCCCGCACGCAGCCTCGTGGCCTCTGGGCTCCCCCCTTCCCCGAGCCCGGGACCTGTCCTAGCCTGGCTGAGGGCTCATGATCCCCCCAGCCCGGGGGCTCCCGCCTTCACCGCCTGACAGCCAGGGTCTCCTGACTGCTGCTTCTCGCATTTTGTCAGTTCCTGGAATTATTTCAGCTGGGAAAGTAAATCTGGTCCCTGTTAATTCCATCTCGACCAAAAGTGGCTTTTTTTTTCTTCTTTTTTTAGCAAGAGAAGATCTTTGGTGGAACATTCACACGGTGCGTGTTACCTCAACTCTATTTCTCCCTTCCTTGCCTTCATTTTAGCAGGATGCCTATGCTGTCTCACGCCGTTGACCTGAGACACTGTCACAGGTGGGACAATGTGCCCCAAATCCATGGGGGGAGCCCGGGCCCCAGCACTTCGAAAGGTCTGTATGTGGAGACAGGTTTCTATAGAGGTCATCGAGGTCAAACGAGGTCGCTAGGGTGGGCCCCGCTCCATCAAAAGAGGACGTCAGGATGCAGATGACCCCGGGAGGACCTGGGAGGACACGGCCGTCTGCACACCCAGGGGAGGCCTCCGGAGGGACCGGTCCCCCCCTTCCACCCCCCGCCTGGATCTCGGACGCTGGGCCTTTAGGATGCAAGAGATAAACATCTGCTGTCCAAGTCGCCCGTCCGTCTCGGCCGCCCCGGCTGACTCAGGGGTCCCTTCCCTGGGCCTCCGTCAGGTCTCCCCACCTGCGGGCCAACAGGCAGCCGTGCGACGGGGGTGAGGCCCGGGTTCCCCACCCAGCCAGCCTGGGCCAGGGCGTCCCTCGCCGACCTGCCCTTGGGGCCCCTGTGGCCGCACCCTTTGACTCCAGGTTCCCAAACCCAAGGTTTCGGCTCCTGCGTTGGCCCCGTTCTCGGTGGGCCCAGCCCTGCTTAGGTGCCCTGCGTTTGGGAGCCTCTGGGGCCCACCAGGCCTTGGGCAGCCTGAAGCTTGGACAGCGCGGAGGGGCCTCCTTCAGAACGGTCACGCGATTACAAATACAGAACCACCGATTCAAAATTGGGTGCAAACCAGAGACTTGACTTAGAATGAGGAAAGGCACCGTAGCTGTCTCTGTTTGTCTCAGTTCATTACTTTAATCCCAGCAGATTTAACGGGGCTCTATTGCTTCCTGTGTACGATACACGGATTTTGCACTTCATGTGACACCTGGTGCTCGTCACAGCAGGTGTGTTCCTGCATCCCCACCCCCAGCCTCCCCTTCCCCGCCCACCTCCCCTCTGCTGACCAGTAGTGTCTTCTCCAGAGGGAAGAGTCTGGGTTTCTCTTTGTCTCTTTTCTCTTTGTTTATTTTTTGTCTTTTTTCTTTGTTTTGTTTCTTAAATTCCACATGTGGGTGTGGTCACATGGGTTTTGCATTCGTTGGCTATTTATTTATTTATTTTGTTTTAATACACGCACGTCTTATCCTACCTGGATTTTTGTCATCAGTAGTTTTAAGAACATAAAAATTAACGTCAAATGGCACAATGACTGAACGCATTTTTACGCACTGCCTTGTTGTTCCGAGCTACGTGATCGTGTTGCCAGATTGCACACCCCCCCGCCGAGGGACCAGATGCCCTGCCCTCCTGCCTGTACGTGTTCCCCAAATTCTGGTTTCTGAGGCTCCCTCTGCACCGCGTGGAGGCAGCTTGTTGCAGGGCACTGAGGGACTTCACCTGGAGGAGCCAAGTCACACATTCCGGCCCGTTGTCCTCTGTCGGGGGCGCGGAAGGCACTGACTGCACCCACAGACGTGCCTGGGGGCGTTTGGGGGTCCCACGGAGATGCTGAGACTCCAGTCGAGAAGATCAGAAGTGTGTTTGTCTGTCTGCAGCTGTGCCCACCGAGTGATGGGGTCTGTTCCTCAGGAGGGGCACCCCCGTCCTCGTCCAACGTCCTGGAACCACAGCGTGTTGGGTGGAAGTCCGCATACCCACTGTCTCCAGGCATCGAGGACCTCGTCTCTCCTCCCTTCTCACATCTCTTCTGTCCTTCAGCTGTGGGTCTGGATGCCCGTCAGAGTCCCCGTGGGCACCCCAGCTGGGCTCCAAACAGCCATTCCTGCTCTGGGACAGCTAGCAGCCACCCAACTGCGGATGGCAAGGATGTGTCCCACCGGACTCCGCTTATAATCCTGCTTATTTATACCACCTCCCGCCTCCCCTCGCGTGAACCCGCAGGTGCTCGCTGTCCTCCCAACACTGCTGGCGTTACGCAAGCGTGCAGGGGTGACAACGACGGGGTGCCCCACAACGCAGTTAAAACCGCTTCCTTTGCAAATGTTGCCAAACCCACAAGTCAAATACCAGTGCGTGTAGTGGGAGGACCTGTCAGGGTCCTGGAGCACCTGTGCATGAGGGTCTCTGAGGCCGACGCGTCACGTGCTGCTCGGTCAATCTGTCCTTAAGAGGAGCCGTCCCCCCACCAGGGACAAATGTCCACCATCCGGCCCAGCGTGTGCCCCTGCAGAGAAGCCTGGGCCTCTTCCTTGGGCCTCGACAGTCGGCCTGCCTTAGCTTTCAAGGCACTCGCCCTGACCCGATGCCCCCCCAGCTTTGGTAGAGCACCCCTGCCCTCCCTGGAGCTCCTGCCGCAGCCCGTGTCCCCCACGGTGGCGGCAGGGGCTGGAGGGCTCTGCATGGACACGAAGTTGCTGCTCTTTAAAAATGAGGATGGTTTTCAGGATCAACTGTGTAGGTGGGCGTTTGGGGTTGACCTAATACTTCCCCATTTCCCCTCTGCCAGCGGCCGTGAGGTGCCGGTGGCGGGTGTCCCAGCTGCCTTAGTCAGCGAGGACCCCGTAACAAACACCAGCGAGGGGGCCAGGACAGCGGGTCTCAGTTCTGGGCGCTGGGCTCCAGGATAGCGGAGATGGAGCCTGGCTCCCAGATGGCTGGGTGTCGCTGTGTCGTCACAGCGGAGAGACAGTACCACCCCTTTGGTGCTTCTTGTCTCATAAGGACTCTGATCCCACACGGGGGGGGGGGGGGTGCTGCTCCCACGGCTCCCGAAGGCCCCACCCCACACACCGCTACCCTGGGCTTAGGGCTGCAATGTATGCATTTGCGTAGAACCATTGCACAGATTTGAAAACCAAGGCTCCGAGGGCCTCACGGGGGGTGCGATGTCCCACCCGGGGGGACGCAGGGCCTTGCCTGGAATTCAGATGCTGGGTCCAGCCTCAAAGTGCAGCAAGCACACTGTGAAGCCCCTTTCCCTGGAAATAAGCAAAGCCCAGGGCAAGATCCCTGTGCACCAGGCCCCTCCACGCAGACCTGCCTCACGGACGCGTGTCCGTCTGTCAGTCTGCACACGGCCGGCACCCACCGCCATGGAGGAGTCTGAGGAAAGCATCACAATAAAAAAATGCAAAACGTGTGCAGACTCTGAGCTAAGGATGCTCCTTGGCTCTCAACTTCAGAACACTCGGAAATTAAATGTGAATTTTATTTTCTTCCCACATTCGCTCATTCTGATGTCATCGATCCTGGGCCCAGCTCAGCAGTTCCTGGAAACGCGCCTCACAGGGCCGGTCTGCTCTGTCCAGGGTCAGCCACATTCCATCCTCTCAGGAACAGCGCACATTTTTAAAACGTGACGTCATGAAAGCTCATAAAAATGCGCTGTAGCCTTCAGCTTTTCAGGAGTGCACAAAAAAAAAAAAAAAAAAAAAAAAAAAAAGCTGCAGCACTCCAGGAAACATTTATATGAAAGTTCGTGGAATCTGAGGACAAGCAGAACTCATTTCTTTTCCTAGAAATATCAAGGGCAGCAGCCACAAAGCAGACCCATAAAAGTGAAAAATAGATTTTGCTGGCGAGTCTGCTGGGAGGGGCCGCGTGGAAGGTGACCTTTTTAGGAGAAAGGAGAGATCCGAACGCTTCAACAGGCAGCAGCCCTGCGCTGGGCGGTTTCCCCCATGTGGCACAGTGGCATCGCCAGGAAGCAGGGCGTGTTGGACGTGGGACAGCCTGGGAGCTGGTGCATCATCCCTGAGCCTCTACAGGTGCCGCCCCGTAAGGTCGTGCATCATCCCTGAGCCTCTACAGGTGCCGCTCCATGAGGTCGTGCATCATTCCTGAACCTCTACAGGTGCCGCCCCATAAGGTGGTGCATCATCCCTGCGCCTCTATGGGTGCTGCCCTGTGAGGTCCTACATCAGCCCTGAGCCTCTACAGGTGCCACCCTATAAGGTCGTGCATCATCCCTGAGCCTCTACGGGTGCTGCCCCGTGAGGTCGGGCTGTGGGATCTGACATCCTCGAAGGTGGAGCCGAGAGTCCTTCCTCTGTGCTTTCTACCAAAGTGATCAGATAAGCTTCCACTTCCACGGAACGCCTGCCCCCCCCCACTAACGCTCACACATGGACTCACTCCCGTCCCGCAGGCCCCCAGGTCTCTAGGATTCTCAGGCAGGAGACACTAAGGAGGGCTCTACTCCGCGGAGCGCAGCCGGCGCTGAGGGACGTCGTGGTACACAGGCCTGTTCCAGGAGAATCTCGTGTTTAGGGCGCTGATGGACGGTGGCGTGTGTGTGGACTGTCCTCAACCTGGACTGGCCGCTGCGTCCTCGTGATCAGAGCAGGGCTGCGCATGCGGGGACCCGGAGGGGACGTGCGTCTCCCTCCCTGCCCCGCCGCCGTCAGGGCCTGTGACACGAACACGACTGGGTGCTGCGAGGTAGGCCCGGTTCCCCGGCTCAGGGCGAGTCCGTGGGCATCTCCGCTGAACGTTCCTGCTGTCCCCCCTCTGTCCCTGCTCCCGGGTCACTGTCCCTGTGTGCGCCTCCTACGAGGTCAGAAGGGTTTCTAGGAACGAGTTGAATTCCTGACACACGTTAAAACAGTAGCAGTTTTAGGGGTGATGCTTTGAGGTCGCCCCTTGCCCGTCCCCACGGCGTGTGGCCTTCACGGTGGGCCTGCCCGTGGCAGTCGTCTGGTGCCGACTCCCACCTCTCATCCCTCCTGCTCATCCCCGGGGACTGCCCACGGACTGCGTCCGTCCTCAGTGTCTGCTCCTTCCTTCAATCCCATAGCTGCGGACTTGTGGGCACCACGTCTGCTCTCCGCGCTGTAGGGCGCCACTCTCACTCGCTTTGGGCCTGGCCGCGGGGGGCTGTGCTCCGGCATTTGTGTGCCGTGGCTTTCTTGGCACACACTCCCTTCCCGGCGCAGCTGAGCTCCCTCTGCACCTGCCCTGCGTTAGCTGCCGCTCCACGGGCCCCGTCCCTCTGTGCGAGGACACGGTTGGGTCAAGCCTCGGTGGTGCGGAGTTGATGGATTTTGAGAAACGCAGCCACAGGTCAACCAGGCCTCTCCCTGAGGCTCCCGAGCGGCGCCTTTGGGACAAGCCTTCCGCCCCGCCACCTGCTGCGTCCACGCGAGCGTCTCCCTTTCTCCCGGAGGCCACAGAAGTGGGCTCACCGGGGACGGCACTTTTCACCTTTAGCTTCTCCCGTTTAGTAAAACGCACTCAGGGTTCTCCATGCGGCGGCACCCAGCAGGGCCGCTTTCCTGACCGCGGGCACCTGCCCGGCACGTGAACCCCTGTGGGCTCAGCCGTCTGCGGGAGGGCACCCAGCCCGTGTCCGCACCGGGAGATTGTGCGTGGAGCCCCCACAAACTCGGGCGCAGAGCGTGTGTCAGAAGCCATGCCCCTTCCTCCCGGGTGCGTGCTGGGACACCGGGTGCGTGCGTGTGCTTAGATGAGAAGCTCCCACACGGATTTCCAAAATCGACGTATGATTGCGACCTCACAATAGCAATACGTGTTCCTACTGTTCGACGTGGTCCCGATCCTTTGGGGTCGACAGTGTTTCTTATTCCAGCTCTTCGAAGAGCTGTTGGGTACTCGTGGCTTTGATTCCCATTTCCCCAGTGACTGACGATATTGTGCATATTTTCAGGGGCTTATTTGCCATTCTTTCTTTCCTTTGGTGGCTTCTTTGTTCAGATAATCTGCCTATTTTAAAATCGGGGCGGGCTGCCGTCTTCTTATTGTGGCGTTTCAAGAGTTCTTCATCTATCCTAGTAACAAGGTTTTCACTAAATATGGGATACTCAGGCAGCCCGGGTGGCTCAGGGGTTTAGCGCCACCTTCAGCCCAGGGTGTGGTCCTGGAGGCCCGGGATCGAGTCCCACGTCGGGTTCCCTGCATGGAGCCTGCTTCTCCCTCCGCCTGTGTCTCTGCGTCTCCCTCTCTGTGTCTCTCATGAATAAATAAATCAAATCCTTAAAAATAAATAAATAAATAAATAAATAAATAAATAAATAAATAAATAAATAAATAAATACAGGATACTCAAGTATTTTCTCTTAGTCTGTGGTTTCTCTTTTTATTTTCTTGAAAATGTGTTTTGCAGAAGAAGTGTCTTTAATTTTATAATCAGTCGCCAAAGTCAAGTTTTTTGTTCACGGATCGTGTCTTTGTTGCCGCAGCCAGAAACTCCTTTCTAGACTCAAAGTCACGCACATAGGCCTCCGCGTGTTCCTTTTTTTTTTTTTTTTTTTTTTTTTTTGGTTTTACGTTTTACACTCCAGTTGAGTTGATTTTCACATAAAATGTCAAATTTTTGGTAAGGCTCATTTTTTCTAGAGGGAGGTCCAATTATCCTCACACCATTTGTTGAAAAGATGATTCTTCATTTGCTGGGTCTTTGTATCTCTGTCGACATTCCCGCTCCAGAATCTCTGCTCTGTTCCAGTGTTTCCATGTCTAGCCTCTCCCTAACCCACCACTGCAGTGTTGCTGTCTTTTGATGACTCTAGTGTTACTGTAGTTCAATCACTGTAGTGTTTTTTTTAAAATATTTTATTTATTTATTCATGAGAGACACAGAGAGAGAGGCAGGGACACAGGCAGAGGGAGAAGCAGGCTCCCTGCAGGGAGCCCGATGCGGGACTCGATCCCGGGACCCCGGGGTCACGCCCTGGGCCGAAGGCAGATGCTCAACTGCTGAGCCCCCCGGGCGTCCCAATCACTGTAGTGTTACACTAGCGTCATTATAGAGTCACTATCCCATTACTGGAGTATTATTGAACTGCTACCGTAGTCTGATTACCGTAGATGATTGCTGTAGTTAACGTAGATTTACTACTGTTGATTTTTACTGTAGTGTTTTTTTTTTTTAAGATTTTATTTATTTATTTGACAGAGAGCAACAGAGAGTTAAAGTAGGAGGAGCAGCATAGACACAGGGAGAAGCAGGCTCCCCCCTCAGCAGGGACTCCGATGTGAGACTTGGTCCCAGGACCCTGGGATCATGACCTGAGCCGAAGGCAGATGCTTAACCATCTGAGCCCCCCAAGTGCCCCCTGATTACAGTAGTATTATCTAGAGTCTTGAATTTGGATAATATGAATCCTCCAACTTTGTTCCTTTTTTTTTTATTATTGGAGTTCAATTTGCCAACATATAGCATAATACCTGGTGCTCATCCGCCAAGAAACTTTGTTCCTTTTTGAATCATTTTGACTCTTCTACTTTTTTTTTTTTTTGCATTTTTCATATACTTTTTAAAATCAGCTTGTTACTCTCTACAAAAAAAAATGGCAGAGGTTTTGGTTGTGTGTTTTAATTGAATTTATAGGTCAAAGCAGGGCGAACTACAGCATTAACAACATTGAGTCCATACATAAGTGTGTATATATATATATCCACTAGTTTAGGATTTTTTAGACAACTTTCACCAGTATTGTGTAGTGTTCAGCATTGCAGAAACTTCATATATTTTGTGAGATTTATACTTAAATATTTCAGTTTAAGTGCTATTTTAAATGATGAAAATTTGTGAATGTCAAATTTCAATTGTGCCTTTTTGATCTATTGAAATACAGCTGATTTTTAAAATTGAAGTAAAAGAAGCATGCAATGTAATATTAGTTTCAGGTGTATCACGTAATGATTCAACAATTCTATATATTTTGTAGCGCTCATCATAATAAGTGTATTCTTAATTCCCTTTATCTATTTCAGGCATCTTATTTTGCTTTGTTTTTCCTTAGCTACTTTGTTTCCTTTCTTTTTTTTAATATTTATTTGTTCATGAGAGACGCAGTGAGAGAGAGAGAGAGAGAGAGAGGCAGAGACACAGGCAGAGGGAGAAGCAGGCTCCATGCAGGGAGCCCGACGTGGGACTTGATCTCGGTTCTCCAGGATCACATCCTGGGCCTAAGGCAGGCGCTAAACCGCTGAGCTACCCAGGGATCCCCTGTTTTCTTTCTTTAATTCCATGTATGAATGGAATCATATGGTGTTTGTCTTTCTCTGACTGGCTTATTTCACTTAGCATACACCCTCTAGATCCATCCACGTCATTGCAAATGGCAAGATTTCATTCTCTTCTGTGGCTAATAGTCCTTAGCGTACATATACCACTTATTTATCCACTCATCATTAATGGACACTTGGGCTGCTTCTATATCTTGGCTACTGTAAATAATGCTGCAATAGACAGAGGGGGGCATGTATCTTTTGGAAGTAGTGTTTTTGTTTCCTTGGGTAAACACCCAGTAGCAGAATTACTAGGTCTTATGGTAATCCTATTTTTAATTTTTAAAAAAGATTTTATTTATTTATTCCTGAGACACACAGAGAGAGAGGCAGAGACACAGGCAGAGGGAGAAGCAGGCTCCATGCGGAGAGCCCGACGAGGGACTCGATCCCAGGACCCCGGGGTCACGACCTGAGCTGAAAGCAGATGCTCAACCAATGAGCCACCCAGGTGCTCCTATTTTTAATTTTTTGAGGAACTTCCACACTGTTTTCCAGAGTGGTTGCACCAGTTTGCATTCCCACCAGCAGTGTAAGAGGGCTCCCCTTTCTCCACATCCTCCCCAACACCTGTTGTTTCCTGAGTTGTTGATATTAACTATTCTGACAGGTAGGAGGTGATATTTCATTGTGGTTCGGATTTGCATTTGCCTGATGTTGAGCATCTTTTCATGTGTTTGTCTTCTTTAGAAAAATGTCTATTTTGGTCTTCTTCCCATTTTAATTGGATTACTTGGGGGTTTTTGGTGTTGAGTTGTATAAGTTATTTATGTATTTTGGATATTAACCCCTTATCGGATATATCATTTGCAAATATCTTCTCCCATTCAAAAGGTTGCCTTTTTATTGTTGATGATTTGTTGATGATTTCCTTCACTGTGCAAAAACCTTTTATTTTAGGGTAGTCTCCATAGTTTATTTTTACTTTTGTTTCCTGTGCCAAAGGAGACCTATCTAGAAAAATATTCCTATGGCAATGTCAAAGAAATAATTCCCTATGTTTTCTTTTAGGAATTTTATGATTTCAAGTCTTACATTTAGTCCCTTAATCCATTTTTGAGTTAATTTTTGTGTGTGGCATAGGAAAGCGGTCCAGTTTCATTCTTTTGCATGTAGCTGCGTGGTTTTCCCAACACCACATGACATCTTTTTCCCATTGCATATTCTTGCCCTATTTGTCATAGATTAATTGACCATATAAGTTTCTTTCTGGACTCTCTATTCTGTTCCATTGATCTACGTGTCTATTTTTGTGCCAGTACCATGCTGTTTTGATAACTACATCTTTGTAAAATATCTTGAACTCTGGGATGGTGGTATCCTGAGCTCTGTTTTTCTTTTTTCTTTTTTTGTTTTGTTTTGTTTTGTTTTTCTTTCTCAAGATTGCTTTGGCTATTTGGGGTCTTTTGTTGTTCCCTACAAATTTTAGGATTATTTATTCTAGTTTTGTGAAAAATGCTGTGGCTATTTTGATAGAGATTGTATTCAATTGGCAGATTGCTTTAGGTAATACAGACATTTTAACAATATATGTTCTTTCAACCCATGAGTATGGAATATATTTCCATTTGTTTGTGTCATCTTCAATCATTTTATAGTTTTGTAGGACAAGTCTTTCACTTCTTTGGTTACGTTTTTCCTAGGTATTTTATTATTTTTGGTACAATGGTAAATGGGATCATTTTATTAATTTTTCTTTCTGCTATGCTACTTCATTATTAATGTATAGAAATGCAATGGATTTCTGTATATTAATTTTATATCCTGCAACTGTATGGAATTAATTTATCAGTTCTAATATTCTTTTGATGGAGTCTTTGGGGTTTTCTATATATAGTATCATGTCATTTGCAAAGAGTGAAAATTTTACTTCTTTCCTACCATTTTGAATGCCTTTTATTTCTTTTCCTTATATGATTGCTGTGGCTGGGACTTCTAGTGCTCTGTTGAATAAAAGTGGTGAGAGTGGACATCCTTGTCCTGATACTGATTTTAGAGGAAAGGCTTTCAGTTTTTCAGTATTAAGATGTTAGCTGTGGGGTTTTCATATATATGGACTTTATAATGTTGAGATATGTTCCCTCTAAACCTATCTTGTTGAGAATTTCTATCATGAATGGTTGTTGTATTTGGTAAATGCTTTTTTTTTTTGCATCTATTGAAATGATATATATTTTATCCTTTCTCTTATTAATGTGATATATCATGTTGACTGATTTGCTGTTATTGAATCACCATTGCATCCCTGAAATAAATCCTACTTGATCATGGTGAATGATTTCTTAAAATGTATTGTTACATTTGGTTTACTAATATTTTGATGAGGATTTTTGCATCTCGTAGTATTTTTTATTTTGGTATCAGGGTAATACCGGCCTTGTAAACTGAATCTAGAAATTTTACTTCCTCTTCTATTTTTTGGAGTAGTTTGAAAATAATAGGTATTAAGTTTTCTTTAAATGTTTGTTGGGAGTTTTTTGATTACTGATTCAATTTTATCACTGGTAATTTGTTCAAATTTTCTATTCCTGGTTCAGTTTGGGAAGGTTATGTTTCTAGGAATTCACCTATTTCTTCCAAAGTGTCCAATTTGTTGCTGTATAATCCTCTCTCTCATAATCCTTTGTATTTCTATGTTTTCAGCTGTTATTTCTCCTCTCGCATTTCTGATTTTATTTGAGTTGTCTCTCTCTCTTTTGATGAATCTGGCTAAAGGTTAATCTTTTCTGTTCCTCTTTTCAAAGAATCAGCTCCTGCTTTCATGGATCTATTTTTTTTTTTTTTAGTCCCTATTTCATTATTTCTTTGTATTTCCTTCCTTCTACTGGTTTTGTGCTTGCTTTGTTCTTTTTTTCCAGCTCCTTCAGGTGTAAAGTTAAGTTGTTCATTTGAGATTTTTCTTGCATCTTGTTATAGACCTGTGTTGCCCTAACTTTCCTTCTTACAACAACTTCTGCTGTATTCCAAAGATTTTAAACCATCATATTTTCATTTTAATTTGTTTCCATGTATTTTTAAAAATTTTCTCTTTGATTTCTGGGTTGACCCTCTTATTGTTTAGCAGCGTATTATTTAGCCTCCATGTATTTATTTGGAAATTCAACTGAATTTTGTATGTCACCTTGGATCCTGCTTCATTTCTGCATTTCTAAACTTATTTAATCTTTCTGGAAGGTTTTTAGGTATAGTCTTATGGGTTTTCTTCATAGACAGTCATGTCATATAAGGAACAAACGGTTTTATTTCCATTTGTATGCCTAGATTTTTATGTTGTTGCTGTTTGTCTCCCATTTGGTTTTTATTTCCATCTTATTTCTCTGGCTAGGATTTCAAGAATGATGTTGGATAGCAGTCGTGAGGGGACATCCTGACCTCATTCTTGATTGCAGGGGAAAGGGATTAAACTATTGGTTTTAGCAATAGATTCTCATTAGCTCTGCTGCTGGCCAGTTACACACTTATGGTCAATTTTTAGTTTCTGTGAGCTAGTTGTTTCATCCAAGTGGGAACAAGTTACGTGCTCAGAAGGGTGTTGAGAGGGTCTGTGGGACTATAATGGGCCTGATGTGAGGTTGGGCCCAGAGAGGAGCTAAACCAGTTTATCTTCTTGGTAAGTTTTACAGAAAAACATGCATCCTTTTCCCTCCTGGGCCACAGACCCTGCAGATGCTACGACATGACAACAATGACTATTTGTTGGGTCTACAATAGTACCGTGATGTTGAGGGTTTAGTGTTTGTTCATGGCACGCACACGAGAATTTCATGCTGAGCTTAATGATGAAGAACAGGAACAATCAGATGTTTCTGGATGGGAAACAACAGAGCCACAGGCTTTGTAGGGGTGTAGCACCTGTTTTCTCAAGACTTAGGAGAGCATGGGATTCTGTGTGAAAAATCACATCTTGATGGAGGATCTCAGAAACGGTCGTGAAGCCATCTCTCCACGCGCAGAGAGTTGGAGGGAGACATTCTTTGATTTGAGGACGTGGACAGTTCTTGCAGTTGAAGCAAGACTGGTCCTATTTGGTGGGATCTCTTTTGCTCTAGCACTTTCTTTCTTTTTTTTTTTTTTGTTCTGTTTTGCTTTTAAAGAAAGCAAAATGAAATTTTATCTTTTACTTACTTCTCCACTGCCCTGGTTTGTCACACTTTCTTTGTACCTGTGGCTTGGTGGAAGAGTTCTCTTGTCTGCAGAGAGGAAGGGGAGTTCTGTACTTCTAGCTCCACCAGGGTTTCCTGGCTCAGTGCATGCCTGAGACACACCGGACATTTGCCCACACACGGTAGCAAAGCCTTTATTCACTGAGAGTGGCAAATGGCACGGTTTTTATATGCAGTGCAATTGCCAGTTTATTTTTTACTAAGTGTGTCAGGTGTCCTGAAATATATCATCTATAAGGAACTGGGGTGCTTCAGCTGTCTTTGCTGGTGATTTAATAGCCAGAGGATGGAATAGGAAGTTGCATTTTATTGTTTCCATGTGGGTAAGAAAGACCAAATGAATGTTTTAACAAAATTTAGCAAGATTTTGCAATGAACAGCTGGCTTTAATGACTAGATTTTCTTTACAGGTGTATTAATATTAAAATGTTCACATTTGTTCTTTTCACACGTCAGTGGATGTAAGGATATTTGAATATATATGCATATGATTTATGATCAGTTGAACAAACATCTGTTCAGTTCGTGGACTTGAGGAAACTCATGCCAACCTTATGAACTTAGGGGTGAGAGGCGGCTTAGATGAGGCTGAGTAACTAAGACTCCAAGAACAGTTTCATCTTTTCTAAATCTAGTTAATGAAAACATGCTGTGCAAATATTTTGAGTAGAGAGCTTCAGGTTCATGGTAGGGCATTTCCTAGGTGAAGTCCTAGGTCCACAGTGTCTCACGGTGTGAGACACTCATAGATCTGCCTGTGTTTGCTGAACCTCAGGGTCTGGAGCTGCCTGTGTTTGCTGAGCCTCAGGGTCTGGAGCTGCCTGTGTTTGCTGAGCCTGTGTCCAGGTCCTTAAACCAGGGAGCTACTTCTGCCTGTTTGACCTGAGCGCTTCTAAGCTGTAAAGTTCTGTGAACATTTGAGGATATTGAGGCTTTGTTAAATCAGCATATTGGATTCTGGGTCATGCTCAGAACAACACTGCAGATACAAGTCATTAATCTGTTGTTGTCCGGGTCCCTGTGGTCTTTTTAAACAAAATTTTATTTATTTTTTCACTCATGAGAGACACAGAGAGAGAGAGGCAGAGACACAGACAGAGGGAGAAACAGGCTCTGTGCAGGGAGCCTGACATGGGACTCGATCCCGGGTCTCCAGGATCACGCCCCAGGCTGAAGGTGGCGCTAAACCGCTGAGCCCCCCAGGCTGCCCAGTCCCTGTGGTCTTAATGTTGTTCTACATGAAATATTCAATCAGTAACCGGCCAAGGTGGCTGGCCCAGCGACAGGGGTGGGCTTTGAATGAGGTCACACAGCGATCTGTGTCTGGGACCCACATCAGGGAGGTGTGTGTGTGTAGGTGTGTGCTCTGTGCCCCACAGAAGGCGGCATACAAAGTGGCCGAAATGAATTAACTGAAATTACGTGAAGGGGTCAGACAGATACGGAAGGGCAGGGCAGGAACAGAAGCAAAGAAATGAGAAATGTAAACCACACACTAAGGGACGGCACGGTAGGGAGGATACTGGTTTTGCTTTTGCAATCGCGCGAGCTACTCTGAGTGTACGTGCATGAATCAACTTAACACGATGGACAGTAGCCAGCCCGTCCCTTTGACACAGAGCCCTGGAAAGCCCCGACGGGACAGAGGTGGAGGCTGTCCCCTGAATGCAGGGCCCGGAGGATGCAGAGCAGCAGGTGGGTGCCAGGCACCGTGAGGGGTCCTCTGGAGGAAGTCTATCACTGTGGAAGTCAAAATTCGAGAGTCTTCGTAGAAATAGAAGCTTTGGACCTCAGGTGGGGGACGTGTAGGTGAGGAGGACAGGTACACAGAACGGGGGAGGGACTGGGGGTTCTTCGAGGTCTGGAGGATTTTGTCAGAACAGGAGAGGACGTGGGACACATCCTTCCAGAGTCAAGTATCGTTGCTGTAGGAGAATTAGCTCTGTACCGTGATCAACACAATTTTACAATTACTACTATTTTCACGTAGATACCCCTTTCGGCCTCTCAACCTTTCTTCTGGGATGATTCTCCTTTTTCACGAAGCATCTGCAGCAGAGGCTTCTGTAATGTACCATGTTTTGTAAACTCTCCATTTTTTTTTAGATGATGGTTCAATGTCTTCATTTCACTCCTTTAAAGATAGTTTCCTCGTCCACATGCTAGATTGACAGTTTCGTCCTCTTGCTTCTCTCTGAAGATATTATTTGAATATTTTTTTTTCTCTCATTGTTGCTGCTGAGGAATCTGTTTATCCTGACTTTTGGGGTTTTGGGGGGAAGTCTTCTGTTGTTCCTTGCTGGAAGATTCTTCTTCTCTTCTATGGTTTTCAAACAGTGTGTCCAGTAGCAGATTTCTTATTATGTGTCTTACATGCATGCCCTGATCCATCTATATTTTTATTGATTCCAGAGAATTTTCAGCCTTGAGCTCCTGATGCTATCTCTCCTTCCTCTTATCTCAGCTCCCGTTCTAGGGCCTGCTCAGGCCTGAGCAAAAATGTCACTGGCCGTGCGCATTCAGCAGACAGGCTTGCTTCGGGGCACCTGGGAGGGTTGGCCTTCCTGGCCGTCTTGGCTGCCTAGGGCCACGGGACCAGTTCCAGTCCACGGCTTGCAGGCAAACCACGTGCGCCTTCCGGCCTGCAGTGTTTGGCGGCGAGAACTCTTCTTGCAGTCGGACGATGCCCCTCTGGACTGTGGCCACCCCCACATGTGGGTCCCAGGGAGGACAGCAGATACAAGTCTTCCGTGGGCACTGGCCACGGAAGATGGAGAAGGGTTTTGTAGCAAGAGCAGGAGACTATACTGGGCTGTTCCCAGGCACGGGGATGCTGGCATTATTTGCTGCCTCAGTTGTAGGCAGCCAGCCGTGACGTTTGTTTCTTCAAACATTTGTGTGACTCTTCTAGGTTCGGTGTCTGACAATCCACAAGTCTGGGGTCCTCAGTGATCTAACCTGTTCCATGCTGCTTCTATTGGGCCCATTGGCAGTGGTTTGCTTTCTCCTGGGCTTGTGACCTCGGGATACATCTTCATCTCAGCCCAAACCGCTGATCAGAGCAGCCCCCCCCCGCTTGCTCTGCCTCAGGGCCCCGACTCCGCTTTTGGGTCAGCCTCGCCTTTCTCCATCATTTGCCGCAGGCGGCTCTCCTTCCCGGGGCGACTTGGCCCCTCTCACGGCCTGGCTCCCTGCCTCGTTGGCCTGTCAGTCCCGTTTCCCTGGTGCCTCAGCATCAACTCATTAGTGCCTGTGCGAATGTGCGTGTGTCTGCACATGTGTGGGTGCCTGTGTGTGCCTCTGTGTATGTGTGCTTGTGTGAGTGAACACGTGTATGTATGCATGTGAGGACATGTGTGTGAGTGAATGGGTGTGCACATGTGTGGGTGACTATGTGTGCTTGTGTATGTGTGCTTGTGTGAATGCACATGCGTGGATATGTATGCATGTGAGTACACACATGAGTGTGAGTGAACAAGTGTGCACGTGTGTGCACGTATGTGCACATGTGTGGGTGCCTCTGTGTGCTTGTGTGTGTATGTGTGGTTGTGTGAGTGCACACGTGCATACGTATGCATGTGAGTACACATGTGTGTGAGTGAACGTGTGTGCACATGTGTGCATGTGTATGCACATGTGTGGGTGCATGTGTGTGCCTCTGTGTGTATATGTGCTTGTGTGAGTGCACACGTGTGCATATGTACGCATGCGAGCACACACATGTGTGAGTTAACGGGTGTGCATGTGTGAGTGCACATATGCACGTGCATGTGTGTGCATGTGTGTGTGCCTTCTGTGAAAACATATGCACATGCATGTGATTGTATGCACTGTGCATATGAGTGCACATGTGTGCACATGTATATATTGTACATGTATATATGTGTGCACGTGTGTATGCATGCCTGTGAGTGTTTGTGTTTGTATGTGTACATGTGCCTGAGTTCAGGCACAAATGTGTGCACACATGTGCACGTGTGTGTGCATGTGTTGTGTGTGTATATGTGTGAAGGAAAGCTTTGTTTGCAGGAATTTGGAGACTTGCCTTCATATTTGAATAAAGAGACAATGTTTCAAAGATTCCGTCCATATGTATCTATGACATCACTAGAGGCTTCAAGAGGTCCAGCTGACTTACCATACCTCACACACACGGTGCAATTTAGTATTTTTGTTGTGCGTTTATGTGCATGGAACCAACATCACCATGAAGGTAGCAGACACATCCATTCCATCGGGTTGTCCCCTTGTGCCCCTTGGAATTTGCTCTTCATCCTCCACCTCTCTCCTTAGGCAACCACAGATCTTCTCTTACCACCAATTACTTTGCATTTTCTGGAATTTTCTAGAATTCAGATCAAGCACTATGCACATTTTTATCTGCCTGCTTTTCCTCGACGTCCTTATTGGAGGTTCAGTTGTGAGACGCAGTCCTACCCTGTTGCAGGGATGCACCAGTTGCTTGATCATTCGTGTGCTGATGGGCGTTTTGGGTGTTCACAGTCTCTGTGAGCTCTGAGATGAGCTGCCACGAGCATTCCTACATGCCCCTTCACAGGCACACGTATATGGTTCTATCTTTCTCGGGCGCACAGCCTAGGAGTTGAACGGCTGAGCCTTATAGGAATCGTACATTTAACTTTATAAGGAAAAGACAACTGTTTCCCAAAGTGGCTGCACCGCATACATTTCTGTCAGCTGTGTGTGAGCCCCAGCTCTCCCGTGTTCTTGCCTGCCCCCGAGAGGGTCAGTCTTTTTGGTTTTAACCTGGATCCCTGTCACGACCAATCATGCCGAGCACCTTTTCCCACGCTTGTCATCTGGGCATCCTATTTGACTAAGTAAGTATCTGCTCAGGTAGTTTGGCCATGTTAAAAAATGAGTTTTTTTTTTTTTGTCTTATTATTGTGTGCGGAGATTTCTTTATATAACCAGGATTCAAGTCTTTGTTAGATTAGTTATGTAAAGTTATTGTCTCCAGGCTTCAGCTTGCCTTTTCAACCTATAACCTCGTCATTTTAGCTCATGTTTCCTCCTTTCTTTAGCTCATTCAAAATATTAAAGCCAGGGCAGCCCGGGTGGCTCAGCGGTTTAGCATCACCTTCAGTCCAGGGTGTGATCCTGGAGACCCGGGATCGAGTCCCATGTCGGGCTCCCTGCATGGAGCCTGCTTCTCCCTCTGCCTGGGTCTCTGCCTCTCTCTGTCTCTTATGAATAAATAAACAAAAATATTAAAAAATATTAGAGTTCAAATTATCATTTATTGCATGAATTATGTTTTTGGTTGTATCTAAACACCCTTTGTCTAGCCCAAGGTCAGAAGGATTTTCTTCTGCATTTGTTCTAGACTTTTTAGTTTTAGGTTTTCCATTTAATCCATTTAATTCAGAGGCTCCGACTCATCCTACGGAGGGTCTGCGGACGAGTCATGGCATTGCATTCATCCTACTTCCCTCAAAGCACAGCAAGTGGGTGAGGGCTGGGCAGTCAGCAGGATCACTGGGGGAAGCGCCTTGTACTCTCCACATCCCCAGATCTGTTAAAGAATATTTTTAGCGAAACGTTAAGTTACTGCTAAGAACAAAGTAAAAACATCAAAAGTACTTTCAGAGCGGTACACCTTCGTAAAAACTACACAGCCCTTTAAAAATTAAAATATGCATTTTTCATGTTCTCTACATGGGTGGGTCCACTCCCCAGGTGAGTGTGTGGGTGCCTCCTGCCAACCCCCCCACCCCCCGGCTTGCCACAGCCTGCAGGCCCCTGCTTCTGCTGTTCTGTCAGATATCCGAGGGGGCTCTGAACAGGCTTCTTGCACAGTTAAACCCAGCCTCGTGCATGTGCCTTGCCCAGGAGGGTCCCTCCGTGGCCTGTGACTGAAGCCACGATCCACAGGACCCACTTCCACTCCCTACAGGGCTCCATCCTCCGTATGCGTGCGAGATGCCACGAGATGAAATGCTTGGATGCTGCCACAGCAGCTAAATAAAACTCTAATTATGTCTGCTGTGACATTTTGACTTGTACAAACACGATAGCAAAAAGCCATCTCTTACGTGTGTCTCAACTGGGACACTGGAGTCATTTATATTCCGCTATTCCTGTTTGCCGAGACGCAGCAGCAGCAGAAGCCGCCTTGCCTCCCTGCTTCCAGGAGGTTGCAACTGCGACATGAACCTGCAGAGAAGGAATTCGTCTGCCTTCGCCTTTCTACAGGATAACCTTGGCCGTGGTTGTCATCAGCTGGTCTTTAAGGAGCTTAGATGACATGTACAGGGTGGAGTCTGCGCCAGGCAAGGGACCAGCGGAGGGGACGCACGATCCGGTGTGGGGCGATTGATGCGAGGCCTGCATGGGGCCGGCTGTGGAACTCAGGTGTCAGTTCTGGCCGGTCGGGGCACCTGCTCCAGGTCGTGCAGAAACGTGGCAGAGCCGGGCCTGAACTCGGGCACGTGGCCCCAAATCCAGCGTCTGAACACGGGGAAGACACCGACATTGTGGACGTTACCTCCTCTCCGTGGTTTCCTTCCGGGGACTTGTGTCTGGGCAGCAGAAAGGACGCCGCTTCTGGGCTCAGAGCATCCAGACTGGGGCTGAGCCAGGGCGCCGTTCCGTTGTGACCTGCAGAACCGACATCCGTGTCCCGGGCCTTCATTTCCTCCCACGTCATCTGCAGATGTGCTGCCGGGCCCGTGGGGCGCCACACGCGGGGCAGCCGACACTCGCCGCCTCTGCCCGGCTCCCCGGTGGGGCCCACGCACTTCCAGGGAAGCCGAGGAATGGTCAGCCGGAGCCAGAAGTTTCTGGATTCCTTCTTCAATGATAAGACGGTCAGCGGAGCATTGATTTTGTTCGAACATCCATTCGCTGAATGCAGGGGAACAAGGACGCATGACGAGAAGGGAGCTCCCCCTGCCATGGGGGTCCTGCCCCCCGCCCCTGCTCGGCGGCCCCCCTGGAGGCCCTGGGCCATGGCGCCACGGAGCCCTAGGAGGCTGCGGCTCCCCCAGGGTCATCGTGAGCCCGACCGCCGCGGGTCCAGGATGTGCAGGCGGTGGCAGGAGGGGCACACGCACCAACGCAGCCGCAACCTCGGGGGCTTCTAAGCCTTTACGATTGTCCCCAAATGCGTCCTTGGGGCAGGTCCCCAGTCGCAGGCCCCACAACAGACGTTGGGGGGAGGATGGTTCTATCGAACTGCCCACAAATAGCTGTCACAAAACCGCCCTGATTTTATTCACTTTTATGTGGTTTTTAGGTTTTTTCACAGATAACGCACCCCATATGGCTTGTGGCCTGGGGGACGCCCGCTATTCTGACCTGGGACAGCAGGGCAGGTCACCCAGCGGGAAGCCCGCTATTCTGAGCCGGGACGGCAGGGCCTGAGGTCACCCGGGGGGACGCCTGCCGCTCTGACCCGGGACGGCCCGTGTCATTTGTATAATTCTGCTGTAACGTGGAGCCCTCCTTGACCGGCCTTCTCCCCCCGGGGCTGGGTGAGCAGCGATCCCCAACCTTGGGGCCACCGGCGCCTGCACGTCAGCTTCCCTGTATGTCCCCCGCGTGGGGCAACTTTCACGTCTGTGACAAGGAGCCTCGGGCCAAGTTGGGGCCCAGCAAGGGCGGCATCAGATGTTGACTTTGCACACGTAGCCTCTTGGGCAGGTTTTCTAACAGCTGCAGGCAGAGGGTGCTTGTGGTCACCAAATACCCCGGGGGGGAGCGTGACGAGCGCCCCCCCCCCGCCCACGCCCCGGGACAGCCACACTGCAGGCTGCAGTAGGGCCCACGTTCCCAGGGTGGCGTGGCCCAGGTCACCCTGAAGCCAGCTCTGGAAAGGGCCCCGTGGCTCAGGGCGGGGTGCAGGGTGTCGGTGTAATCCCCACAGCCGCGCTGCTGCTCGGGCCAGGGGAGCCACCCCACCCAGCGAGATGGGCACCCGGCCACCATTACTCAGACTTCTCCTCCCTGAGGAGCGTCACCCCAGGATCCCAAGACACGCCCAGGCCAACGCACACGGTGCCCGCGTGACGTGTCCCGGGGAGGCCCTGGGAGGGACTCTGCGTGCGGGGGGTGCTGAGGACGAGTCCCCAGGGAACTGGGGTCATGGGGTATTGTCCCCGCCTGGAAGCGTGTGTCTTCCCCCGCTGGCCTGTGGGTTCCACGGGGCACCGACACCCTAGAGCCATGTGCCCTGATTTTATCTGGCACAGCCCGTCTCCTCTTAGGGGAGGATTGCCCACATGGATTAAGCAGTGCATCACTTTTTCCTGAACTGTGCCATTTGAGGGTTCTGGCCCCACCACGCTCTGGCCCTGCTCATCCGTCCCCTGAGCGCACCTGGCCGGCTGCGCTCACTGTTGCTTGTCACCGTTTGCACGAACGCTCGCTGTGCGAAGGCAGCATACGACACTTTCGGGGAGCTCTGAATCAGCTGTTGTGCCCCGAGGGCCCACATCTAAAAATACTAGGCGTGCGTCCTGACAGGGAGGACAAGCCTGGTCTGGCTGCAGCCGCGGGGACTCCCCGTCTTCTGGGGCGCCAAAGTGCTCCCGTCCTCACCGTCAGGGACTCCCCTGGCCTCAGTCGGCCGGGCTCACCCCCGGGGCCGCGGTGCTGGATCCAACAGGTTGACACGTGCGCACCCCCAGGACGTCGGGGTCCGCCAGGGATGCGGCCCGCGCCCGGAGGGGCAGGGACAGGGCTCCCCGGTGTCTGTCCCTGTGGGGTCGCCCTAGGGCAGCCCTGACCTGCTGTGTTCCCTGAACTTTAACGTTCACACTTGGGCTGCAATGTAAAAAAAGAACAATCAAGGAGCCTCATAAATGAACAGATACAAGAGACGCATTTTATGTTGAGTAGCGGGACCCGGACGCAGAGACCAGCGCGTGCCTTCTAGGCTGCACGGTCAGCGTGAGGTCGTGCGGACCCGCACTGGGGCCCGGGGCTCCTCAAGCAGCCAAGCGTCCAGTCTTGTCTAAAATAATGCATTGTCACGGGGGTGGCATCCGACCCGAGGAGCACACGCGCGCCTCTGTAAGCCGAGCTTCGCGTGGACGGCCGCCCACGCCGCCCACCCACAGGCAGGCGTGCTGGGTGCTGTGCCACCTCTGGGTGCTCACGCCCGGGGCTCCCGCGCTCCCGACACGTCCGAAGCACGGCGTCCCCGAGCACGTTGGTGCCTGCAGCGTGAGCAAAGCATGACACGTGTCCGGGTTTCGACTCTAATTGTGAGCGAGGTCCGGTCATTCAGCGGAGCCCGACGTGGCCTTTGGGTCTCCGCTGCCGTGAACTGCCGGCTGGACGTGCGCTGCGTGTTTCCCTTGCTGCCTGGCGGCTCACGCGTAGAGGATGTGCAGCGGCGTGCCCGCACGCGGACAGGTCCTCGAGCTCCCTCTTGCCCTTCCCTGTCACAGTTGGCAGGAGGAAGTGACAACACGAAGCCTTTTTTATGGAATTGTGTGTTTAAGAACATTCCCGGCGGAGTGTGAGGAGGCGCCGGGCCCGTGGCACGCCTCGTCCCCGGCTTGCACGCTCCGCTGTCTGCCCGAAGTGCTCCGACCTTGTCACGGCCAGACTTCTGTCCCGAAGCATGGCCCTGCACCGAAGGGCACTCTGGAAGGCAGTGGGGAAGCGGGGGCCGGGCTGGGACCCCTCGGCAGGGGGAGGGTGCAGCCGGGGTCACCCCGCCTGGCCTCAGCCTGCCTCTCCCTGTGCCGCAGAAGGCAGGCCGGGTGGGAGCACCCACACCGGGACCGAACGGGGGGCCGGCTCAGGCACGGGCAGCCCTCGCCATCCAGGGGACGCTGGTGGGCAGCCCTGCAGCCGGGGCGGGCGGTGCCCTCCTTCCCCAGGAGCGGGAACCCCGCAGCCCCCTCTTTGGCCCCCGAAGGCAGGCACACAAATACGTGCACGGGAATGGCCGCAGCGGCTGTGGTGTGCGCCGGCGGTGAGCACGGGGACACGTCGCCCATGTCTATGCCCTGGGGCACTAGTCAGCAGTCAAGGGTTTTCTGGAAATTACGCTGAGTGGAAAAGAAGCCAAAAGGTCACATACCCTGTGATTCCATTTACAGAGCGCTTTTCAGATGACGGGATTCACGGCGGGCGGCCGAGTGCGTGTTGGCTCAGAGACACGGCCGCAGGGACGGCGGGAGGCCGCACGGGGCGAGCTCGGTGTGGACGCTCAGCCGCCCCACGGAGTGGGGGGCACAAAGCTGCCCTGTGGGAACTCGGAGTAGAACACAACACACACACGGACACACACGGACACGTGGACACACACAGACACACACACACATAGACACACACATGGACATATGGACACACATGGACACACAGATGGACACTCACAGACACACACATTGACACATGGACACACAGACATGGACAGATGAACACACACAGACACATGGGCACACATGGACACACACGGACATACCCCCCATATGCTGCACACACCTTTATACACATTTACACACTTGAACACATACACACACGCACAGAACCCACATACTGCACACACATGTTCGTACACATGTGCACACCACACATATCCACATGCAAGCACACATGCACGCATCACACATGACACACACGTGCACACCTGAACACATGCACACAGACCCACAACCCATACCCACTGCACACACACACACTTATGCACATGTGCACACTCACACACATGTGCTCACACACATACACACATGCACACACACCCCTCACACTGCCCATATCTACATGTGGGTGCACATGCACACATCACACATGACACACATGTGCACACACGTGAACACATGCACACAGACCCTTACCCACTGCGCACACAAGCATGCACGCGTGCACACGCACGGCTCTGCGCAGGCCTAGGGCATTACCGTGGGCCCTCCTGGGCAGGACGGGGACGCTGACTCTCCCCAACTGAAGGGAAGGCCGTCACGGACACCCCACGTGGGCTCCCCCTTGGGCCTTGACAGCAGCTTGCCGGTGCCGCGAGCAGCCGCGTTTGCAGTTCAGGTCTTTCGGAATAAACCCAGAGCCTCCGTGTGTCTGCGCTCCTCCCTCTTCCCTGGACCCTTACCTCCTGTAGGCCGCATGGCGTGTTTATACCGTCTCAACGTATAATCCAGCGTGTTTAGCTGTTCTCAGGGGGACAATGGGTCCCCACGACCAAACCCACTAGAGGTCTGGAAACAGAAGTGTCGTGCCTTCACTTTGAGGCTCTCCTCATTGTCCTTAATGATGCTCCAAAGCACGCGGTGGGTCGCGTTGGTTTGGTTCCTGATACCTCACAGCTCCTGCTAACGTCCCTACATGTGCTCCTCCCTTCGCGAGCCTCTGCTTGTCCGTGGGGCGTTTTCACGCACGACGCTCTCTCGGTGGCATCGAGGGAACCAGGTACCACAAGGACCCACCTTATGCATCACGGAGCAAAGCTCAGAGATGCGAGGTTCCTGGGGAGGTCGCGCGAGCTTATAGCTGGACGTTTGCAGGTGTGACAGGAGGCCATGTCCGGAGCTTCCCTGCTGTTCCTGGTGGGATCTTGGGGTGATGGGACCCCCAGGGGTTACCTCATTCACAACAGCATCTCCTCGAGCCCCTGTGTACCCAGGATCAGAGGACGTCCCCTGGGGCCAGCTGACACCTGCGACGGGCGTGACAGTATTCCTACCAATGAGACGGTCTTACACCCCAGAAAGGCCATAGGGAGTCACGAGTGTCACACGCAGAACATAGACCCAGAATTCCCAGGGGACTGCCCTCTGCACAGTCCCGGTAGGACATCCATCCTGCTCCACTCCCTCGTCCGTACATCGGGGCAGTACCTGCCTCGTCCGTGAGGTTCTCCTGCAAAGTGAGCAAGTCAGTGTGTGCAGAGCATTGAGGTGGCTGTGGGGGGGGGCAGCGGGGGAGCACAAGGGCAGAGCCCTCTGGGGCAGGTGCTTGCGTATCAGCCAATGCCGTCCCCGAGGCAAAGGCGAGCCCCAGCGTCTGTGGCTCTTGCTCAGCACGAGGTGGATGCTGAGGGCGCCCGGCTGGGCAAGCTCTGTGCCTTCAAGGGCTCCCAGCAGGGGAGCGACCGATGCGGGGTCTGCTGGAGGGCCGGCATCCCATCTTTAGGGGCCTTAGCGCGGGGTCTCCCCGGGCACTTCACAGTGTGGCTCAGGGGCTGATGGGGCCCGGTGGCCGGCAGGCGCAGCTGGGCAGCCTGGGGCTTGTGGGGACCCCTCCTGAGCCTACGGGACGCAGTCTATTGTTCTGGGGGCGCAGGCTTGGAGTCAGTGCTTTTACCCATGAGGCTGTTGGCTGCTGCCTGACTCCCACTGCTCGTCTCTGCCCCCGGAACACAGCACACCAGTTATCTCAGGCATCAGGGTCCCAGCTCCTCCCCCTCAGTGTCACTGCTGTGAAGTCATTATGTGGGGCTCTCAGATTCTTTTTCCAGAGGTCCTGGCCCAGCTGGGATGTGTTACCCTCACTCCTTCTTCCTACCTGGAGCATCCATACAATACGATACAATGGCTGGGGCTCCAGCAGCCACCTTGGCGTGTGAGGCAAAGCACCTTCTAAGAGCAAAAGGTACCGGCTCGTGGACAAGCCTGTGGGGCTTGGAAACCCGCCGGGCTTGGAAGCCAAAGCTAATCTTTACTGGAATACTCGTGCCAAGAAAAATGCCCAGATTCAGAGTCGACAAGAAAAGCTGTATTTTTCTCTTTCATCTCTTTTAGTTCATCCTAAGGTGCAGAGGAGGTCTTCTCAGCATGCGCCACAGTCCGGGGCCCCCGCAGCCCGGCGTGCACATCACTGCCACCGGGTCTCTTCCTCTTGCCTCTAGATCTGTCCTTCCTGGGAGATGGGACACCCGTTCCCAGCGGGGCGGCTGCGCGTCCTAACGCAGACACACACACAGACGGAGCACGGAAGTCTCCTGGTGTCTGTGTTACAAGTATTTTGTCTCCTCCTGACCCCTGGGAAGGCAGGCTCCAGGCCAGAGCCTCTCTGAGGTTCACACACCAGGAGAGACCACGCCTGGAATGCAGCCGGCTCCAGACCAGCTGTCTCCTTAATCCCTCCCCAAACCTAGAATCTTCTGTGGAATCCTAGACTTGACAAGTCTCACGGATCCTCCCCAGACGTCTCCGTGAGGCCTGGCACGGGGGGACTCAGCCTGCAGGCCGGTGGTGATGTCCACGACACCCACATCTCTCACATTATTTGATTCAGCCTTGAGGAATGTTCCAAAGCCCTTGTGGAGGACACTCTGACTTCCTGCCTCTTCTGGAGAGTCGCGGACGGGCCACGCTTCCCCTCCGCCCCCTCTGCCCGCTGTCCCCCATCCCTTTCACGGCGGTGTGCAGAGCGGGGGCCGAGCGTGAGCTGTTCTGCGTGAGCAGCTCGGCCCCTGCAGCCCCACACACGGGATGGGGTCCGGGGGCGGCTGCAGGCACGGGGGCTCCTTCTAAGGGGCTCTCTGCGAGGCTGGGGACGTGGGACGGGCACTTGAGATAATTTGATTTGCGGAGCTGGATTGGGTCATGATGTTAAATTGTCTAGACAACACACATCTGGCTTCTATATGGCTTGCTGTGTTTCTCTTGGCCCCTTTGAGCCCCTGTCATTGTTTCCATGAGGGTACGCGGGGTCTGCATGGGGCTGAGATGCAGGGTCTGCCCGGAAGGGCTTGTAGGCCTGCGCTGGGGGCGCCTGTGCCTGCCCCCCGTCCCCCGGCCTTGGAGCCCACTGGGGGGTCCGGGCCACAAAGACCACGTGGGGAGCAGGACGCGGCCATCCCCTCGGTGTACGTGGAAGTAGACAAACTGCAGGGGGGCTCACGTCTGGCCAGCAGAGGCATCTGGACCCCACCAGCTCCAGGTGAGCCTGGACACCTTGCTCCATTTACTCTGCAGCTTCCCGGGGTGCTGGCGATGAACACGCGTGTGCATGAGCGATGGTGGCTTCTAAGTGTAGCCACACCGCTCACACGCCTAGAGCCAGGGCCGGCGAGCGCGGCTGCGACCCCCACTAACAGCACCGGCCGCTCAGCTTCCCGTGGGCTTCCGTGCGGGGTACGGGGGGACTGACGGCGACACTAGGCTCGAGCTCGAGGCTGCCCTGCACGAGCACCCACAGCGGGCCCTCAGGTCACGCTGGTGACCTCTGGGGTAGGACCCACACCTTCCCTCGCCCCCTCCAGCCCTCCCCAGGGGCCCCACTTGGCAGCGTCCGGGGCCGCCCTTGCCGCCATCCCCAGAGATAGTGCAGGACGCGTCCCCACCTCCAGGCCATGTGCACGTCTGCACCAGACGTCCTCACCACCAAAGAAGTGTCAAGCGACGGGGAGAGGGGCATTCCAGAGACAGGACCAGCACCTTGCAGGTCTCTGGGTGGACGTGCTGCCCGTCCAGTGAACCTCCCCGCAGGGCTGGCTCTGCGATGGCGCCAAACAGCCTGCCATGCCGTCCTCGAGGCCCGTCTGGCACTCCTCGGGCCTCAGCTGGTGCACGCACATTTTACACGAGGAAACCAGACTGGACAGGTCGAGGGCTGCCCACGGCTGCTGCGTCGGATGCGAGTGGAACCCGGAGGTTGTCCCTTCATTGCCCACTCACCCTCCGTCATTTGTAGGCGGGCATCTTACGCAGCGCCCCCAGCTGACCTGCTCATCTCTCTCCCGTGATTTTGTAAGAGTTTTCAGTGGACCCGGGACAGCCGCCCTCCATGCCCTGGGTGCGATGCTCACATTTCCCTGAGCGTCGTGCTGGTCTTTTACCTTTGGTTGTGCTGTGTTTGGTACCCAGAAAACTTGGCTGGAAGAAAGAGATTTTTGTTTTTTTAAGATTTTACTTATTGATCCATGAGAGACACAGAGAGAGAGAGAGGCAAAGACACAGGCAGAGGGAGAAGCAGGCGCCATGCAGGGAGCCCAATGCGGGACTCGATCTCGGGACTCCAGGATCAGGCCCTGAGCTGAAGGCAGATGCTCAACCGCTGAGCCCCCTGGGATCCCCATAAGAGCAGTTTAGATCAAGGTGAAACCCACGCAGGTCTGAGCGCAGCACGGGGCCGAGAGCAAAGACACCACAGTAATTCAGCTTGCACTCCCTCTGGGCACGAAACCCTCCCGCCACCTCCCTGCAGAGCTGGGCCTTTCTGCCGTCAACCCTCACTCCTTGTTCAGGAGCGCTGAGCTCAAGGTGGGCACGTCCAGCATCCGGCAGGTAAGATCACCTCATTTTCGTTGATAAGAAGTCAGTAGAATGGATGCGATTTGTCTGAACGACACCGTACTGTCCGCCAAATGTCCGGATACATGAGCAAAATCCAGCGCGTATTCGGACAAGACGGCAACCGTCATGTGCTTTGCAGTCTCTGCAGTTTCATGAAAATGATCACAGAGACAGAGACCATCCGGAAGTCCATTTTCTGTGTCCCAGCGCCTGCACACCAACAGTGGCATCTTTTGCTGCCGCGACTCCAGGCGGCCCTCACGTCGCACGGGAAGCGCGACGGTTGGCACGCTCTGCCCCAGTCGGCTCTACGAGCCAAGTGCCAACACACTGCAGACCACGCGTGTCTTCCGCAGGTCCACGGGCCATTTTAGTGCAATCTGGATCAGGAAACGTAGCTTGGCTCAGGTGTGCGGGGCAGGCCAGGGAACGATGTGATGCTGCACGTGCGCTCCCCTGGGTGCACAAACTATTGCAACAGTGGCTTTAAAAAAAAAAAAAAAGAGCATCCATGGTTTTGTCGGACACAGAAAATGACCTTCTGGCTGTTGTAGAAGGATCTGTCCTTCTTGTCCTGGTCTTGGCAAGGTTCTGCGTTCCCGTGGACTCAGGCCTCCACACTATTTATCTACTGAAGCAGACGTAAAATGCAGTGAAGTACTAGTCTCAGGTGCACCGTACAGGGATTCAGCGCTTCCCAGCATCACCCAGGCTCATCGTGACAGGTGCGCTCCTTGATCCCGTCCCCCGTTCCCGCCCCTCTGCAACCCGCAGTGTGTGCTCTGTAGTGAAGAGTCTGTCTCTTGGTTTCTCTATCTTTCTAGATTTTATTTACTTATTTGATGGAGCGAGAGACTGCGAGAGCATGGGCAGGGGTGGGGGTCAGAGGGAGAAGCAGGCGCCCCTCCGAGCGGAGACCACGACGCGGAACTGGCTCTCTTTTTCCTTTGCTCATTTGTTTCTTAAATTCCGCATGTGAGCGAGGTCACACAGTATCTGTCTTTCTCTGGCTGACTTGCCTCGCTCAGCGTCGTACACTCTAGCTCCATCCACGTCATTGCAAATGGCAAGCTCTTCTCCTCGATGGCTGAGCGATACTCCAGTGTGTATGAACCACAGATTTACCCACTCATCTGTTGACGGGCACTTGGGCTGCTTGCAAATTCCTCCGTGCACACCGCCGTGCAGCGAGCTCTGCTCTGGTTGTTACCTCCCTACTCCGCTGTGTGTCTCTGCACCTGTGCTGAACCTCTTGCCCGCATGTTTGGTGACGTCTGGGGCACGCCGGCGCTGGTGCCATCATCACCTTCGTCTTCGCTACCCGAATCTCAGAAAGCACCGCCGCGGGGTTTACGTCGTAGAGACCAAACTAGCAGCACCTCGAGGAAACACAGCGGGTACCCTACAGGCAAATCAGACAGCCTGCTGACCAGGGGACCCTGTGTCCTTAAACGAAGGTAGCAGGTGGCCCGGTGGTGGGCACTGCAGACCCTGGGCCGCCACCTCAGTGGTAGGAGGAAAAGACAGTGTGAGCGGCAATGAAATGACTGCAGCTCTCAGCCCTGCTGGTCCTTCCCTCCAGTCTTCTGCACTAATTGCTGAAAACAGGGCTGTTCTCCTGGGGTGTGGGACAGTTCAAGCGAATCGGTACAATTAGCCCCCGGCTGACGGGACGCGGGCACAAGTGGTGCAGCTGCCCATCCCCCTCCCTTGGCCACCGCCCCTGCCCACAGTGACCACAGCTGGACCCTGACCCAGAACGCCCCGCTGAGCTCAGTCCGGCCACAGAATGGTGACAGACGAATAGTTCATTATTCTTTAGTAGGTTCTGGGGTTTCCTGTTGAGAAGCGGTAGGTAAATAGCACACGTGGGAAGAGGCCCCAGGCTAGGGAGGTTAGCGGGACGTTCCTCTGCAGAGAGCTGCGTGGCACATAGGGCGGCACGTCTGTCCCTGGATGCACACGCCTAAGCCTCCCCCTTGAGTGGGACACCCGGTGGTTACAAGCCCGACCACTTCACTGGGGCCTGTGCCTTCGGGGGCACAGTCGCTCAGGGCACCCAGGCAACTATCTAGGGCACCCATTGCTCTATCTTAATGGCTTACCTTGTTTTACTTGTTTTTTTTTTTTTTTCCTAAAAAAAACGACAGACTAGGAAGTGGGTGACAAGCGTTCACATATCCTCATAGAGCATTCCGAATCAAACAACGGGGGGCGACGGACCTTCCATCCTGCAACCGTGGCCCAGTTCGTTCGTAACCCTGTGGAGAAGGCCCCGGTGCTGGTGAACGCTGCTGGGATTTACTGGAAGCCTCGATCTGCCACATTTGGCAGTAGGCTAGGGTTAAGCCGGTTCCTCTAGCCCCTGCTGAGATCCCTACAGCTACTCAGAGCTTGAAAAAAATAGCCAAGCGCGCTCACACTGGTAGCTTCCGACAGTACCAGTTAAGGAAGCTCTGCTGAAGGGTTTGGTAGCCGCCGAGGTGTGGAAGTGGCTTTATGTCAGCGAGGTCATAGGCAAGGTGGCATCGTCGGCTATAATGTTTGAAGGGCAATCTTTAACATCTGTTTCTATGTGGCTTATTATTCGAATGTTCTTGGGCCACGTGTGCTCAGACTGGTATTTGAATGAAATAAGATAATGTATCAAAACAACAACAACAACAACAACAACAACAAAACAACACAGAGGGCCAGGTTTGGGGATGCCGGCAAGCCGCACGTGGACGTGGACATGCCTGGCTGTAGAAGGGGTGCCCGGCACTGGGTTAGTGTGTGTTTACTGCTTGAGCTATGAAGGAACTCTCACCAAAGCTGCTTTCCCTTGGGGAACTCTTAACCAGGCCGGGAGAGAGTCGGGTCGGTGAGCACGTGCCAGGGTGGTCTCTGAGGGGGGGCCTGGGGGAGGCAGACAGCAGGAGACCCCAGGAGCTCGGTGCCTCTCGCTGGGGTCGTCAGGAGAGCTCGTCCTGCTGATCTTCAGGGCTGTTTGCAGGTACAAAGAGGCAGAGCATGTGGAATCGTCCAGGCTGCTCTGTGGAAACTGTAAGCCCACAGATGCCTTTCCTCCCTGTCCTCAGTGCCAGAGGCCTTGCAGAATGGGAGTCAGCCCTTGCACAGGTGAGGAGCACTTTGTCACCAGGTGGGCAGCTGCTCCATGTTTCCTGTTGGTGACTCAACAGGGACTGTCTGCAGCCGAAGGCTCTGGGGTGCCTGCAACTTAGAGGCAACCGCGTGGCTCGCACTTGTGCTGTGTCCTCTCTTCACGTCAGCTCCCCTGGTAGCCAGCTTGAAAGCACAAAGATCTTCTTATCGATTGACACTTAGGCAGTCTCTAGAATGTTTCGTCAAGGGATGGGAGCAAGTCTGGACATTGTGCCGGTGGTTGAAGCACGAGGGAAGGACTGTCCAAATGGCCAGTGGGAACTGTCAGCATCAGAAACCTCTGTTTCCACCTAAAACTAGAGCAAGGTCACCGTCTCTGGGGTCTGAAGCCAGGGAGGCAGCAGAGGCAGGAGCTGTTGTAGAGGAAAACCCAGGAGTCAGGGGTCAGGGTCCCTCTGCCATTCCATGTCGTCTGCCTAAAGCAGCCACAACCCAGAGCAGGCTGCAGGCACTGTGTCCGCCTTGTGACCCTCCGTGGCAGAGGCTTCCTGTCGCCACCGCTCCAAAACACGCCAGGGAACGAAAGTAAACACAGAAGCCATAACTGGATGAGTTTAATTCCAGAAGGAGAGGCAATAGTTATTGTTTGTGGATGATATCACGATCCTCCTGGAAAACTGGAGAGAAATTTGAGGACAATTACAGTAGAGCAGCTAGTTAAATATACAAACATAAATAGCTTCCTTATGTCCTCATCATAATCCACTGGACAACGAGGCAATAAAACGATTCCTTTCACTAATAAAACGATACATGATCAGCGGAGAAGCGTAAAATATAAGTACGCATTTCTTGAGAAACAAATAGGATCTATATGGAAAAAACCCAAAGGATTTGCCAAGTCCTGTAAAAAGCCAAGGTTTTTTGGTTACATCAGGTTCTTGTTATTCTGAGGATGGGAGGGAAGCCTGCTGGCTGCAGGGAGATGTCGTCGGCATGCCCAGGCTGGGACAGGGATCAGGGGGCCAGCGTGGCTGCAGGAATGAATCTGTCCACAATGGGCAGGGTCTTATTAACTCGGGAGGGATGGTTCCCTCAGTGTGAAGAGCAGATAGCGTGGCTCCAGTGGGGAAGCAGCACCTGATTTCCTCATAGAGGAGCATCCTGGCGTGGCTATGTGCAGGTGCTGAGAAGGGGAGAACGTTTGGAAGGAGGGTCCAGAGGTCCCAGGGGAGACCAGATGGTGTCTGGCCCAAGGAGTTGGTGAGCATCTGGTGATCAGATGATGTGCTCCCGTGAACAGGTGGATTATATCACCAAGGACACTGGGGAGAATGCTCAACCGTTGCAGATGAATTTATTTCACATTGCACCATGTCCCCAAATAAACTCTAAGTGGATCAAAGATTCAAATTTGAAGGCAAAAAAAACAAAAAACAAAAAACAAAAAGACTGTAAAACAAGAGAAAAATGCATGTTGATATAATCTTGACATGATGGGAAATATCTAAGTGTTGCTCTAGATCAGAAAACATGAGATGGACTATATGAATACATCTTAAGTAATGTTCTGCATAACTAAATATAATACAAAGGTAGCAAACATTATAAATATGGGGAAGGAACTCTTACAACATATGTGTAAAAAATTTGGGGGTGGTGGAGCCCCAGTGTCTACCTGAACACAGATCCGACTGGGCGACATCGATTTCCTGAGCCCCGTGGCAGCTGCGAGTGCCCAGTGATTGAGCTCCATCCGGGGAGTGGGCACTCAGCGGGGGACACAGAGGTTCTTGCAAGAGAGGGAGCAGGCTCGCTGTCCTTCTCTGCTCCGTTGCTTCCTTCTGCTGGGGTCCTAGAAGGTGGATGTGATGGCTGGAGCTCCATATCTGGGCTGGCCCATGAAGCGCTCCTGAATGTGGAAGCCACAGGCAGAGGCGCAGGGAGGTGGGTGGGGGCCAGGCCCCTGGGGACACCGTGCAAGTGGTCAGCTGCCTCTCCTCAGAGCTCTTTCCTTCCACGGGGAGGTAAATTGCCGTGTTGGTGGAGCCACTCACATCTCAGGACCTTCTGACGCTCGCAGAAAACAGGATGACTAACAGTGGTTTAGTATTCTTAAGGCATTTTTTAGACCAGTGGCCACAAAGGAAATCTCTACTGAAAAACAAGCAAAAATCATGAAAAAAAATTCAGAGAATTATAACTGCACAAAACTACCATTCAGAACTACAAAAACCTCAATGTAAAGCGAAAGCACTTCTTGAACCAAGTGCGTAAATCATGTGTAAGTGATGATTTCAAGGTCAGGAAAGACCAGGACAGGGCAGTTACTGAGACAGGATCCCGTTGTGAACCCCCAGGAGGGCAGCTTTCAGCAGCAAACCCTCTCCAGAACTGCTTCCTGCTTTATTTTTTTTTCTTTAATAGATAATAAGGTTTATTCATGTTATTTCTATTTTTTTCTAGAAAAACATTTAATTGTTTTTACATATTTTTTTAATTGGAGTTCAATCTGCCAACATATAGCATAAGCTTCCCGCTTTAATCAGCAGTTTTGTTTCTCGTCGTGAGGAGGGGATTTGAGAATGCACCACGATGGCATGTTCGCAGAGCGGTGGGAGTGAGAAGCAACCCAACTGCTGGATACAGGGAGCCAGTTCAATGTCCATTTCTCTGTCCCAGGGAGCACGGAGCTGCTATCACTTGTGCTGTGGAACAGCAGGCGTTGAGATGGGGGATTTTCAACATGGGTCGTGAAGGTATAAATTAAAGGTTGAGACAAGGAGGCTCCCATTTTTGTAATTTCTGCTAAGATATCAGTAAACTGTTCTAAATCTCATCTCCCTTGCTCTGTGCTATAGAAGCACTTGAGCTCTGTTCTCTCGTCCCTTCAAAGCCCAAATGATCAAACTGCTCTCCCATATTAATCATTTCTATCTACCTACGCTGCATTCATGCCTCGGCCCAGGGTGACTGATCTTGTCCCTAACCCACCACTGACACACTGCATGTCTGTCTTTCTGTCTCAAGTGTCTGTTGACCTCTCTGACCACCTGCTCACCCTCGAGCTCTGATGGGGCCTACCAACTGCACAAGGATGACAGCCCGACCTGAAGGTTTGGGCGCCTGCGATGCCGTCCTCTGCCCCAGCACAGTTGAACAAAGATCACCTTGTCTGGGAACATTCAGACTTGGATGCTTCTCAGAGGTGGGAGAGAGGGGAGGTGAGCCTCCAGGCCAGCAACAGAAAGACCAGCAGGTTGGCAGAGGAGGGAGTGAAGCTCAGGATGGAGATTCAGGAAGAAGTGTCCATCTGTGGGTCAGATAGGAGGTGCGCGGAATTAGAGCCAACAGATGGAACAAGTGCGCCTGGAGGGAGAACAGGGAGGAGACCAGGAAACCAGACAGCACAGTTGGTTGGGGAGGACATGGAGGCAGGGAGAGGGACGGGGGCAGAGGTGTCAGACTCGGGGGCTCTGGGTAGGGCCTTCAGGAGCAGAGGTGGCGTGGCCCTGCTCAGAGTCACTTGGCTTTTGCGGAGACGTGCATGTGGCCATGAGGCCCAGGGCCCACACGCACAGCATGGGCGTCTTATGAGACAATGGCACATCCATTTCATAAGCGTTGGGGAATTTTGGGCAAATGTTCCAACTGGTTCATTTTCCCGAGTCCTAGCACCAAATCTGTGTCGTACGATTGAAAACATCTGAGCCATACATTCCAGCGTAGAGGAGCGGGCCTACGAAGTAAAAGAATAATTTCATTGTTATGTAGCTAAGGAAACAGAGGCTCACCATACATTCTCTGGGTTTTAAAAGTAGAAGCCAAAATTTACCATCTTTAGCCTGAATTGTACCAGAGAAGGAAAACCTCCAGAGGCTGGAAACATCCGTGCCCAAACCTGGCTTTGGTGCTGATGATTAAGGCGTAGGGCAAACTACCTGTGAGCGAGTCTGTAGCCCGTCAGGGGTAATGAGTGGCCCCTTGCCAGCATAAATGGGTTTTTGTTACAATAAAACGAGCTAATGAGCACAAGCAGGCTGCAGTCTGTAGGACTTTTTCCAGGGATTTGTGCATTCTAGGAAAATCAGGGCTTTTCTAGGGAAGGAATTTTTGAGACTTTGGGAAAAGCTACTCTGGGACATGGGGGGTGAAGAGCATGGTGTCTCCTCAGACCACATGGTGAATGCTTTGATGCATGAGTATCACCAACGGCAGGAGGTGAGGGTCGCACATCAGTGCTCCGGCCCCTGTGTGCTCTGGAGACCAGAAAAATGCAAAATAGGAACTTCCAGAGCAACTTAGCTCTGCGTATAAATTAAACTAATCAGTCTACATCACATTTGGAAATTAGGACAGAAACCAAACCTGGTCCTGCATCCCAGATAATTTGGGGAGCATGAGTGTCAAGAAAACAATGAATGACGTTAATACTAAACCCACCAGAAAATACAGATGCTGTGAAATATCTTTTCAACATTGAAGCAATAAAAAAAAATCACCTATACTTTTTAAATAAATTTGACACTATGTACATGTGCAAAACCTTGTGGCACGTAAGGGGCATTACATTGAAATTTACAGGAAATGATACGGTGTAAAGGGTGAGGACAGGTGCTGAGTGACGACTGTTGAACCTGCCAGAAACAGCCTGACAAAGGCTATGGATTGATTAATCTCGCCAAAGGAAGTAGGATCTAATTACGCAAATAGCCAAGTATTGCCTAATACCTAAATAACTTTTATGGATTGTATCGAAGCGTTGTTTCATGCTTTAGTGAAAGTCAAAGCAACAAAACCACTATGAAGTCATGCTGAGGTCTGTACACAGTAGGGAGCCTCCGCATTTTTAGCTCATACGCCTCTTTGATAAGGAAATAAAGTAAGAGGAGAAAAAAGCCCCTGACTTCTCTACTTGCTTGATTCTGAGAGACGCCTCTCCCAGCACGGAGAGATACGGGACTTGTCCCCCCGTGAATTGCTTGAGTGTTTTCACTCCCGAAGTTTTACTCGTGGAAATCATCATATTAAAATTGGTATTTCTAAAAAAAAAAAATAATTGGTATTTCTACCTTCTCCAATCATGGCTTGTCGCGTAACATCCAATATGCTATTTTGCATCGCGTTTTCCCCTCCAAACATAAACACACGCTGGACTCATGTACCACGTAAATTGCATCTGGATTGTGACCTGAGAACTGTGTGTGTAAGGAATTCCCACATTGCCCATTTTTAGTTCAATGCAGTAATTTTCCAGACATAGCAGAAGACCAGAACAATGACAAATGCAACCAGTCACCTACAACTACCTTCTTTTCCTCCAGCTCTCAGTATCACCCTCACCAGGGCGTTCTTAGGGACTGTGCCAGGTGCCATGTCCACTCTTGGCCTCCAGTCCTCCTTCCTACCTGCCATCCTACCCTTGGTCCTACCCTCAGTCCTACCCTTGGTCCTACCCAAGGTCCTACCCTCGGTCCTACCCTTGGTCCTACCCAAGGTCCTACCTGCGGTCTTACCCTCGGTCCTACCCTTGGTCCTACCCACTGTCCTACCCGCAGTCCTACCTGCCATCCTACCCTCAGTCCTACCCTCGGTCCTACCTGTGGTCCTTCCTGTGGTCCTTCCTGCGGTCCTACCCTTGGTCCTACCCACTGTCCTACCCATTGTCCCACCCACCCACCATTGCTCTTCTCAGCACAGGGCTTGCTGGGTCAGGGCTGTGCATCCCCCCATCAATGTTGCCATGACTGTCCCACTGTAGGTCATCCCTTGAACTGCGTCCAGTGGTGGCTTCGCACCCACAGAGGCCCTACATAAATATACCTCCTCTGGTATGTGCAGTAAGTCAGTACAAAACACACTACATCACCCAATATGATCATTAGGCCCAAGAACAGATTCAAGCTAAATTGCTAAAATGACCGATTATAATATATATCTGGCCTGGAGCGTCTGGGTGGGTCATTCTATTTCATTTTTTTGGTCGTGTGAAACCTTCCATATTTCTAAAGTGAAGATAACCTACGTTTGCATGAAGATAGCCCTGCTTTCACAAACATGGGATCACAGGTTGGCTGCTGGTGATGCTGTGGATTTTGCTGAGATGCAGCCACACGCGCCTTGGGTTCTAGAGCAACAGCGGCGCTAAGCCGGCAGGCGCTCTGCAGACACACAGTCACTTGACGTGTCCTTGGAGAGAACACCTTCTGTCCCACGTCCTCTGGGCCAGCCCGCCATGCCACGCTGATGGTCTCGGGGGCAACGGGATCCCTGAACTGAGTTTTCATTACTTCCCCCCAGAGCCTCTCCAAGGGCAGAGCTGGCCGATGGGACCGTGGCCGAGGCCGGGTGGCCCCAGATGCAGCCCAGGACCCAGGGGCAGAGGCCAGGGGCTCTGACCGGCTTTCTTACCCGCCCGGCAGATGTAGACACCCACAATAAGCTGCCAGGTCCTTGTCTTTCAAGGAGCATGAGTATGTTTGAAATTTCATCAGCACAGCTTTGCTTAATTTGACTTAATTGCCTTAATTTTACCTTAATTTGACTCCAAGTCGTCATGGAATTTTGCCTCCTATTTTTATATTCGAAAACCATCCGTGAGCTGTTTTTCCCATGAAATACAAATTGAGTTAGACACGAATTCGTCCCTAGTTGTAACCACAATGAGGAAATGCGCCGTGGGCTGTGGATTCCGGAAAAGTGAGTGTGCGCGTGGGAAAGGGAGTGCGGGGCGACTGTGTCAGCTCAGCCCTCGCTTGGCAGACTGACCATCTGAGTCCAGCTCCCCCGAAGCCTCCTGATGCAAGGTCACAGGAGGCTCTTGCATTCTCGGGGGCGGCGCAGCCACAGGGGCACAGAGTTTGATCTCCAGTGTTTCTTTGCGAGGGGCGGGAGTGCTGAGCTGTGATGCCCTTGGTGGCTGGATGACCTTTCGCGTGACGCTGCTCACAGGTGCCTAATTTCCCCACTGAGTGCACCTGGGCATCCCACCCCATCTGTCTACACAGCAGGGCAGCAGGGAACCGAATGGACGAGGAGCATCAGGAGCCGTGTGCACTTTCTCTGCACGACGGAGGGACTGCTGGTCCCTGCCTAAGGGTGCAGTGGAGACCCGCGGAACCAGAGCAGAATGCCTAAGGCTACAAATCTGGAAAACAGCAGAAATGATCTTGAAAAATTGTCTCTCGATCCTAAGTTCCATGCTGTTTCTATTACACCGTGTTTACCCTGAATGCGTCTCGGGGGATCTCTGGCAAGTGGTACACTGGGAGGGTCCTTGGTGTCACCTCTTCACTGAGCATTTCACACAGGGCTGAGTGGGTGGGCTTCCAGGATGCAGGGTGGGGAGAGCTGCTCCCGCTCCCACTGCAAGAACAGACCTGGATAATGTGCACAGCGCAGACCTGTTTCGGACCCGGGAAAGAACGGGGGTCACAGTGCAAACAGCCAACAAGGAACTGGAGCCAGACGGGTGCTCGCAGGGGCGCCTGGTCCCTGAGCCTCGCTCCCCTGGCAGGTGTGGCCTATGCCAGAGAAGACGGGAGGAAACTTGAGCTTGGAGTTTGAGGTTGAGACCCAAGGATTCCTGTGCCCACCCGCTTGCATGCTGTTACTCCAGGGACGCCCAGAGAATCCCGAGAGGCCTCCCTGGCATGCTCCATGATGGTGGGGACAGCGGCCGCGCCTCCACAGGGACCCCTCGTCCTCCGTGGACTGGGGAGAGGCAGCAAGTCTGGGCCTGTGGGTGTTTTGGAAATCTATTCATGTGGAAGAAAACAAGAGAAAACCAGCTCAACCCTGGGAAGTCCTAGGACCCTCTGGCCCCAAGTTCCACCCAGATGGGACTCGGGAGCCTCCGTGCAGGCCAGGCCAGCTGCCAGCTCTAGATGCCGCCACGCTGAGGCCTGCTGGGACTGCAGATGCGTCTCCCCGCGCCCGCGCCCAGCAGCGGCATGAGGCAGCCCCGCCAGTGGTGTCTCCGTAGAGGGCGCGAGGGGGAGGCCCCGCTCTTGAGGACGTGGACAGGAACTCCCCATGAGAAGCCCAGAAGAAGAAAAAGTGTGCTCACGTCCAAGCATCAAAACCATTGATTTCATTACCTGTGTCCTGAACAAAACACACCGCTGTCAACCAACTATTACGGGCTGCAGGGACAGAGCTACCACCAGCACCAGGCTCCGACTTGGAGGTGCTGGAGCAAGCAGTGACCCTAAATGTGCATGCTCCTCACCTCGGGGCTTCCAGCAGATGGACATGCGAGCATCCGGGGTGGTGACACCCCTGTCCCCGGGGCGGGCAGCAGGGAGGGAGACCCGTCCAAGGCTTAGGTGCCTGCAGCAGCGCTGCCCAAGGCTGCACCCACCTCAAGGAGGAGAACCTCATCTCCCTGAGAGCGCGGGGGACGTTCTCCAGGTGGGTCACACCAGAGACCACAGAACCCACACGGGGTGCGTCCTCCGACGGCAACACAATTAAGCTGGAATCGTGAGGAATCAATAACAAAACAGTATCTGGGAGACACCGAGTATTTTCAGAGTGTTACCCGTGGGTTAAGGAGGAGGGCTCATGAGAAATGTAAAAAATTAAATAAATGAAAAATGAAAATACCAGAAACCAAAACGCGGATGAAAGAAATTTTTTTATTTCATTTATTTATCCATGAGAGACACAGAGAGAGGCAGAGACACAGGCAGAGAGAGAAGCAGGCTCCACGCAGGGAGCCCGATGCGGGACTCGATCCCAGGACCCCGGAATCATGCCCTGGGCCAAAGGCGGCGCTAAACCGCTGAGCCCCCCGGGTGCCGTGGCTCAGACTTTTGCTCCCTGTTGCATGGAGAGGAAGGCCACTCTCGGTGCCGCTGGCCACGCTGAGCTTCGGTGAGCCCGACAGGAACGCGAAGAGGTGTCGCCGTGTGTACGAGTTTGTTTTGAGCTTCCCTCCGTGGCTTCATCGGGACCATGTCTAGCAGAGCATACATAGGAAAGTCGCGGGAGGTGCTCTTTGCACATCCCTGGTTGGGCCGACTCTGGGCTCTACGTCCCTGCAGGAGTCTGTGAACCCTGTGAAGGAGCTGTTTCTAACCAGTGTCTTCCTTGTGCTAAATGCTCATAAGCGAACATCCCGAGTGGGGACGGAGTGGCCTCTTCTGCAGGCCTCGACAGAGCCGTGGGTGATGTTTGCATTGACTGATAAATATCGAATCGGGACTAGCACAGACTCCCCGCCCTGTGAGCTGCGGCTGAGTACGCGGAAGGGTGACTCACTGGCACACCAGAAGGGTTAGCCCTCCGGGGGAAGCGGGTGAAAGAGCAGGGTGTGAGAGCCCGGGAGGTGAGTCAGCGAGAAATCACAGCCCTGATGTCACCCAGGCTTCTGAGGAGTTCCCCTCGGTTATCACGACCCCCTCCAGGGAGACGCGCCGACCGTACCGTCGACTGCTTCACGGGTGGAGGGTGGCCGCGGCCGGGACTCTTGGTGGCTTGGGGGGAATATTTACGGAACAGCTGCGGCGTGGAAGATGCGCAGGATACAAAGATCTTTCCTTCAGGGCTTGAAAGTCTGGAGGAGAAGAAGAATGCTTGAGCAGCTAATTACCGCCCATGCCAGACATCGGAGTAATGCTCACGATGCCGTGAGAGAAGCGGAGTTGAATAATTGATTACGGGGATTACGAGGGCAGGACAGTCGGGGATATTTATAAATGGGAGATGAAAGTGGATTGAATTATTTGGAAATGCATGACTTCACAGTCACGTGTGGGAATTAGGGGCATTCCAGGTATCAGTAAAGAATAAAAAAAATCAAAAAAAAATAAAAAAAATAAAAAGAATCAAAAAAATTAAAAAAGTGTAAAGAAATAACCTCCCTGGAAGTCTCTTGGGAGTGTTGGGATCTCCCTGTAGCCTGGAAGGGGGCTCCAGGAGGTGGGTGTTTCAGCGTACTTCCAAGAGGACCCCCAACGATCACCGCCCAGGGGGTCTGTGCGGGTGGTAACGGGGTCTAGAAGTCTCCTCCAACAGGGTCTCCGTCACCTTCTTGGTTTTCCTGCCCTGATGAGGCACGCTGCGTGCCAGATGGACCCACGTGCCAGGAGCCGAGGGCAGCGTCAGGCACCAGCATGGAAGTGGGTCTTACCAACAACCCATGAGCTCGGAGGTGGGTCCCTCCCACGTGCAACCTTCGGACCGCGGCTGCTGCACCAGCCCCTGTACCAGACCCGGACCTCGGGTATGTTCGTCCCGGGGACTGTGGTCTTCCCAGGGGGCAGGACTTCCAATGTTGTGACTGGTACTGTCCCAGGAAAACCATTCCAGAGGCTTCCCACGCTAAAACAGGGGAAGCTGCAGACCACCCTTGTGGGTGGTTCACCCTGTGCAGAGGCCTGAGTCCGGGGACGCGAGCGGTGACACTGCCGCAGCCCCCCAGCTCGGCCAACGCGTGTGAGGCTCTCTTGGCGGCAAGGCCCTATGGCTTCCAATCACTCACTGTCACCATGGATCCTCACACTGAGTGCACGGCGTGTGCCGCATGTGGGCCGTGGGCTCCGTCTTTCAAGTAATCCAACTTCCTCCAAGGTGCATGCATTTTGGTGTTTTGCAATTGGAGAAGTGAGGCTCAGCAGTGTGGAGCACCACGTGGTCACCCGGTGGTTGGTGGGGTAGGGATTTGGACCTCAATTTGTCGGCAGCAAGAGGACGGGAGGGTCAGACGTTAGGACCGACGACCTTTGCAGGTTTTGAGCCATGACTCACGTTTTCACGGAGACCCCAAGTGTCCTTACTGTAGAGATCGCACATGGAGGCTGATGCTCATCTTTTCTCTGTTATTAGCTGAATGTATTCATGTCCTCGTTAAGGAAACAAAGCACGATGAGGGGTCCGTGGCCAAGTCAGATGTAAAACTGTGGGGCCGAGTGTGCCCCTCAGAGGGCTGCCGAGCAGCACGTGGTGGGAGGTGCTGGGAGCTGGGAGGTGAAACCTCCCCAGGGGACGCAGCCGTCCCGTGCGACACCAGCAGCGTTAACGTGGCCAGGCTGCAGCTGAATTAAGGAAAACGGAAAGAATCAGCACATACGTGCAGTTGGAACAGACGTGAGATGTGTGCGGAGCCCGAATGACGGGAAAAAAGGCAAACTTCCCGGTGTGCTCCCAATCCCGTCGCAAGGGTGAATTTGATAACAGAATAAAATTCTTGTGAGAATATGCTCACACGAAGAATATAAAGGAGTGGAATGCAAATAACGATGTGATCACACGTTTCATCTCACAACAGCGGCATTTAAGAATTTTTATAATATTTTGTGTTACTTTCAACGGAAATCTAAAACGTATCTGACGTGGCAATTCCACTCGTTTTGATTTATCGATTTCATGCGCGAAGGGCACAGACTTGGGAAGTTCTCTTCGGAATGGAAGAAAGCTAGTGACAACCCGACGGGATGTGCTAGGGAGCTGGAAAGTCACCGTGATGCGCGCACGGCAGGGTCACCCACACGGATGCCGGGAGGGGTGAGGCAAGCTGACCGTGCTCACGTGGCCACAGCCACCGGGAATATGTATTTCGCTTCTTTGTTGAAATATATGTGACATGTAACATTGCATAAATTTTTTAGAATATTTTTTATTTATTTATTTGAGAGAGAGAGAGAAAGAGAGAGCGAGCACGAGTGGGGGGAGATGCAGAGGCAGAGGGAGAAGCAGCCTCCCCGCTGAGCAGGACTCGATCCCAGGACCTTGGGATCATGACCTGAGCCGAAGGCAGACGCTCAATCGACTGAGCCCCCCGGGCGCCCCAACATCGTGTAAATTCAAAGTTCACAGTGTCTTAATTTGATACGTTTATCTACGGTAATACGATTGCTACCAGAGCGAAAAATAGAAGCCCTTATCACATTATAAAATGATCAATATCTTTAAAAGCGGGGTATCTGCATGTGTTTGCGAGGATTAAAAAAGTCGATACAAAGGTGGAGCGAGCGTTGGAGGCAGAAAGACAGATGCAGGCACAGGTGGGATGGAGCTGGAGGGCATGCAGCAGGTGAGGGACCCCAGCACACAGGTGCACAGAGGCTGTAGGGGTTGAGCAAGGGCTCTCGGGGGCAGGCCCGCCGGGGACTGAATGTCACCCAGATTGACACACGCTTTATTTTATTTTATTTATTTTATTTTATTTTATTTTATTTTATTTTATTTTATTTTATTTTATTTATCTTATTTTATTTTATTTTGTTATTTTTTATTTTATTTTATTTTATTTATTCATTTATTTTTAAGATTTTATTTATTTATTCATGAGAGACACAGAGGCAGAGACACAGGCAGAGGGAGACACAGGCCCCATGCAGGGAGCCCAATGCAGGACTCGATCCTGGACCCCCAGGGTCACGCCCTGGGTCCCCCGGGCTGCCTCGCTTTGTCTTTAAATTAGGAAATATTTCAACGCACATCAGAGCATCGTAGGATAAACGCCATCACTCACCATCGACGTGACACGGCAGGACCTCGCCCTGCGTGGTCTTCAATCACCGCTCCTCCCTCTCCTTTCTGGAAGGAACCACAGCCTGGAAGGGTGCCGATGACGTGTACACGGACGGTGCACACGTGTGAACCTGTGAGGGTCCCGTCGTCGTGCTGTGCGGAGAGCCGCGGGCAGCTCGGCCCCGCACCTGCCTCTGCTGCTCAGCAGCCCCACCCCTGCTCAGGAGCTTCCGTCCCGTTACTCTATGCTTCTTCTTCTCCCTTGCTGCTTTTTCCTTCTGTGTCCACCCTTTTTCCTTCCCATACTTGCATTTCTAGTGCATCCATCAGCTCCTGCCGCCCCCCCTTCGGATCCATCCTGTTCGTGGCCGCAGACATTGTCCAGCCCGCGTCCTTACGTCTTTCCAGGGGAAAGGCGCAGGGGGCCTCCTCGTTCTCTCGGTTCTCTCTCTCTGACCTACACCTCCTCGGTTTACAGAAGGGCTGCCCGTGCTCCACACTTGTACCTACGCTTTCTCTCGTATTTTGTCCTGTGTTCATGAAGCAGCATCCCTGGAGCTCCCCCGCCGTGGCCCGCTGCTCGCCAAGGCTGGCGGGGTCGCGGCTGCTCATCCTTGGACCGGGCACGTGGATCTGTGTCTATGCTGTGCCGCGTGCTGGGTTTCTACCCCTGTGGGTGAGGGCTCCAGCCTTTGAAAATTTGCACGTGGTCTGCTACCGTCTTGGGAAGGCAGGAGCCTTTTCATGTTGCAAAACCTTATTGCTCAGAATAATATCTCATTAAGCTAATTTCTAACTTTTATATATCAATTTTTTTTTGCATAAACTGTAAGAACTCACGTGTTTTTTCTCTTTAATCTCGACATGGTGGACGGACCTGGAGGTCTCCTGGCATGCTGGGGACCAACTCAGCAGGGACGCTGACCGGATACACACAGGGTCCCACGGGCGGCTGAGTTCCGCTACAACTCTCAGGATGAGGCCATCCCGTCCCGTGATCGATGGGCTGCGTTCCTTCCTTTCCACACACTCGACTCTGGATATTGTAATTGATACCACCTTCGTGCAAGGTGCAATTATTTTGGGGGTTTTTCTTTTGTTCTTTTTTTTTTTTTGTCTTTAAAAAGGCCTGTGCATGTTCAGAATTTTATGTCCTTGCATTTTTTTAAAGATTTTATTTTTATTTATTCATGATAGAATAAATAAAATTCTGTTTATTTAGAATTTTAAATAAAAATGGGGGGCAGAGACACAGGCAGAGGGAGAAGCAGACTCCATGCCGGGAGCCTGACGTGGGACTCGATCCCGGATCTCCAGGATCACGCCCTGGGCCAAAGGCAGGTGCTAACCGCTGGGCCACCCAGAGGTCCCTTGTCCTTGCACCTTTGATACGACTCACTCGGTCGGTGTGTTTCTGCGGTTGCCTTCAGTGGCCTTTCAGGGAATTGCATGGCTGTTGGTTCCGCCGTGGGTTTTCCGTGTCACCTCCAGCGAGTCTTTGAAGTTATATTTCAGGAGGAAATTGTCCAATCTGTTCACCTACAAGGGCATTGCAGGCTGCCGGTGGTCCCCAAGACTACAGGGCCCCCTTCCTGCCTGCTGCTCTGTGCCACGCACTGCACCATGGCCGTACACGGGGCTCGGCTGGAGGAGCCCAGCGGTGGCAGGGTGCTCCCTCCTGCCCTCCTGTTGTGTCATTATCACTCCTGTTGGCTTTCTTGCTGTTACTATTGGTTTTATTGGCTGTCTTGGTGTTATTACTGGTTTAATTTACGGCGGGTGTGTTCACAGTCCGAGGAGCAGAGGCAGGTGCGCTGCGCAAGCAGTCCGCTGGGCAGGGCCCCGTCCGCGGGCAGGTGGCCTGGCTGGCAGCTCCTTTCTGCAGAGGCGTCGGGGGCAGCATCTAACGGGCTGGCCGAGCATCTACACGCGCCGCAGCGACCGCCCATCCCAGGGCCGGGGGCTCCCCTCTCTTCTGCGGAGACGCAGCAGCTGCCTCCAGCACCTCCCGATGGCCTCTCTGGCACGTGTGAGTGTTGCATGTGCTCACTTCACCGCGTTTTCCGGAGGCTGCGGCCTCACGGATCGGGAGCTACACCCCCTCCCCGACGAGTAAGGCCCGCAGCAAACCCTAACTTTGATCCTAAAGAGCCAGCTGCGTGGTCCTCCGAGCCTATCGCCGGGCCCAGACACACACGAACGGAGGACTGTGTTACACACGCGGTGAGTTCGGCAACAGCCGGGCTGTCATTGATTATTTTTCGACACCATGTTTTTTTAACGTCGTTATTCTGGTGCAAGATACGTCGGAACAAGTGACTGGGCTAATTTTATTGGCAAGATCAGAGGGAAATCTCCCCACGTTGGTGAGAGATAAAGTTCCGCATCAAAACACGGTTATAAATGGGGTGCTACTGGGTGTTATTCTATATGTTGCCAAATTGAACAGCAATAAAAAATAAATTAAAAAAATAAAATTAAATTTAAAAATGGGGTGCTAACTGTCAGTGCACTTGGATTTGCTCAGGGAGCAAGAACTAACCCACGGTTTGCAAAGTCAGGAGCATTTCCACAGAAGTCGTCCTTTGCTCTTTGTCTCTCCGCCCATTGCCCGCTGCCCAGTGCACCTGTACTGCCTCTCCTGCGTCTTTCGTTCATCATGTTGTTCAATGTGATGATGTCGAAATCTAAAAACCCCGAGCTGTGACAGTTGACTTGCCTCGTAGATGTTGTCACTTTGCATTGTTTTGAAAGACCTCTTTTTTCAGCGACGCTAAGCATATCCCGAGTGGGGACCACCTGTGCAGCTTGAGGGTCCTTTTGATAGAACAACACTGTCACCTAGTGGCACCTGCTATGGAAGGAAGCATCTCCCAGCGGGAGCCCCGCGTGGAGCGCAGGTCCCCCCCACTCACCAGTGGTCCTCGTGCTCCGGTAGTTGTAGTTGCCGTCCTCAAGAACCATCGGGGAGGGTAAAATAGTACGTTGACTTCCAAGAACGCAAGCGCCAGTGTGTGGACTTAACGTCTGCAGAACGGCTGGTGGTAGGAAACCAGCTGATGACACGGTCAACGGTCTACACCATCTTGTCTAACCCAGTTAGGTACCCAGTAGATACTGGAAGGGCGACCCTCAAACCAGACCAATTTGCCCATCCTAGAAGCACGGAGGACCTGGCAAGATGGTGAGACGTTAATCAATTCATGCATTCAAACCCGTTGACATGCGTCTTCCCTGTGCTGTGAGGCGCTGGGGCTGGTGGGGCAAGAAGACAGGGCCCCAGAGCACCCTCGGGCTCCGTGGCTGGAGGAGGCTTCCTGAGTCCGCGACGCTGGACCACTGAGGGTCACAGGAAGGGTGGGTGGACGGCCGGGGACGCGGGGGACGGCCCTCCCTGGCCGGCTGGACGAGGTGGTGGCTTCAACCCTCCTCCAGCTCCCACCATTCTGGGACGTTCTTCTCTACGCCGAGGGCAGTGCGGCCTTCACGCTGCATATTCCAGGATCACAGAAATGCCAGACGTCGGTTCTGTTACCAGATCATGGGAAGTTCATGACGTTCCCATGAACTTATGAGGTGGGAAAAAGTCGTCGTCGTTGGAGAGAACTCTGTTCTGCACGGCTCCTGTCATAGCGGCGCGGTGGCTTCCTGGGAAGATGGGGCCAGTCTGGGAGGTCGAGGGTTGTCAGAGGCAGACGGACATCCTGCAGGGACGGATTGACACTGGGGTCGGGTTTCCGTGTTCTAGGGCCCCCGGCGTTCTCCTGTGCCTGGTTTCTTGCACTGGCGTGACGGCCGTGAGCTTCGTGGATGTCGTCTTAGGGCCTAGTTCGCTCATTCTGTTCCGGGTCAGCATGGCATGTTTGCGCACCTGCTTTTTTTGTTTTAATATTTTATTTATGTATTTAGGGACGCCTGGGTGTCTCAGTGGTTGAGCGTTTGCCTTTGGCCCAGGGCATGATCCTGGGACTCTGGGATCGAGTCCTACATCAGGATCCCTGCAAGGAGCCTGCTTCTCCCTCTGCCTGTGTCTCTGCCTCTCTCTGTGTGTCTCTCATGAATAAATAAATAACATCTTAAATAAAATAAAATAAAATAAAATGTTTTATTTATGTATTTACGAGAGAGCGAGAGAACGAGCATGGGCAGAGGGAGAACAGACTCGCTGCTGATCCCAGGACCCGGAGATCATGACCTGAGCCCCCCAGGCGCCCCGTCCACCTGCTTGCGAGGGACATTTGGTTGCTCTGACCTGGGGCTGCTGTGAATAGTCTTGTGAGACGTACTTTGATGAGGAGAAGTGTGCATTCCTAGTGGGTGTGTGACGAGCGCACCTGGCAGACCTCATGGCGCGTGCGTACTCACCTCTACACGTGGCGAGAAGCTTCTGTGCTGGTATTCATCCCACCAGGTGCATGAGCCCTTGGCCAACCCAGGTCTTCATCATTCTTACTTTAGCTCCTGGGCTGCATGTGTACCTCGGGTTTGTGGGTTTGGGTACAGGCCCCTGCTGACTGACGAGACCCAGCCCCTTTCCTGTGTGTATCCGCCCCTGGACGTCCTCTCCTGACGGGTCATGGCTCGGGGTGCTGCGGCCCCTGGAACTGGTCACGAGCCTGGGCCTCCAGCGAGCCCACAGCTGCATCCTACAGGGCGTCTAGGGTGAGGAGCAGCCTTGGGGCTGCCAGGAATCCGACACACTGGCCAAGAAAGGGGTTGCCACCGCCAAGAAGGAACAAATCTCTGCATGGTGGAAATGTTCACCGTGTGACTCTCAGCTCACAGACACACATCACCCAGTAAGGAAGAAAAAAAAATCCCAAAGAACAGGACCAGGAGCCTTCTGAGCATGTAGCCCAGCCCAGGGTAAGAACCGTCCTTGGGACCTTGGCGGCAAGGCCGTCCCCACCCGGGCTGCATGCAGCTTGGTTCACACGAAGGCCACCCCCAGGGAGGGGGGGTAGCTAAAGAGAAACCTAGGAGGATGAGCAGCGACACGTGCCTGGTCCTGGGAGGGCCCGGCCAACACCCTGCAGATTGGTGCCTCCGTGTCCTCGCTCACGACGTCCCCTCCACCCGAGACGCCGTCAGCGGCAGGAAGCTGGCAAAAGTGAGCAGCGGGGCGTGCAGCCAGTTCCCGACACGTGAGGCTCCGAGGGGAGGGCCGGCCCCGCTCGGGGTAGCACCAGGCAGGCGTCCCGGCTCGCTCGCGCTCTCCGTAGGTTCGGGTGCCATGTGGCTAAGTCTACCGAGGGCGGCACACCGCCAAGCACTGGGCCCTGCAGCTCGGACGTCTGTCTTCTCACCTACTTTTTATTTTGAGAAATTCAAATTTTTCAGAAAAGCCTAAAGGCTGCTACAGTAAATGTCTATACAGTTCTCATCAAAATTCACTGTTTGAAATTGCCTAATTGCCGTCGAATCCTGTGGCTGCTGGAACGTCCTCACTGCAGAGCAGCCCCCGGGTCCAGGCGGCTCCCGTGCAGACCACGCCAGCAGGGGGGCCAGGGGCCCTTCCAGAAGGTTCTCGGGAGGCACACTCCAGCTCAACTTCCCCTCACGTCACATCAAGAGGCACATGGCCTTTGCACTGACGAGTCTGTGTGAGCCTGGGTTTGTCATTCGACGAGGGCTCTGTGAGTCGCCCAGGGGGGCGAGGCTCCATCTTCCTTGCAGTGGAGACACCGGCTGGGAGCATTTCTTGGAGGGGATGTAGATAACCCATTTCTCCAGGACTTGGCCCTCGGTGATTGAGCAGAGGCTGGAGATCCCTGCCCCAGCCCGAAGCTACCTTGGTGGCTGGCAGTGGGTTTTCCCTTTTTTTTTAATTTAAAGAATATTTCCTATTTTAAAAAAGATTTTATTTATTCATTCATGAGAGACACACACAGAGAAAGAGGCAGAGACATAGGCAGAGGGAGAAGCAGGCTCCACGCAGGGAGCCCGACGTTGGCCTCGATCCTGGGACGTGGGATCAGGACCTGAGCTGAAGGCTTCACTCAACTGCAGAGCCACCCGGGCGTCCCTGGCAGTGGGTTTTCTGACTGTGCCTTTACTTTATTTTATTTTGTTTTATTTTATTTTATTTTATTTTATTATTTTATTTCATTTCATTTCATTTATTTTGTTTTATTTCATTTCATTTCATTTCATTTTATTTTATTTTATTTTATTTTATTTTATTTTATTTTATTTTATTTTATTTTATTTTATTTTATTTTATTTTATTTTATTTTATTTTATTTTATTTTATTTTTTTAATTGTGCCTTTCCTCTGCATGTGCCCAGCATCTTTGTAGGGAAGGATGTGAGGCCGCAGGGTCGGCTCGGGCTCCAGCAACGTTCTTACCTTCAGCAGCTCCCGGCAACGCTAAACCGTGAGCAGGAGCCGGCCCCGCAGCCCCGTTGGCCCCGGTTATGCTGCCAGCATTTCCTCACCTTCCTTAGCCCTTTGCTTGACGTTTCCGAGCCCTAGATAAGGAATGTGCTACTTCCCCAGAGTCTGGACCCGGTGTGCCCATGGCCGAGAGCACCTTGCAGCTTCTTGGCCTTGCCATGGGCAGAGCCCAGGAAAACACTTGCAAGCCAGCAGGAGGCAAACCAGAGGTCCGAGCAGATGCCACCACCTGTTTGGACCCCTCCGGGCCCCCCTGCGTCTTTCCTCGTGGTGCATCTCTGCAGTCCGCATCTGCGGGGGTGGGGAAGCCTCCCACGCCCCTGATGTCCCTGGTGGCTCTTTGCCGGTGCCTCTGCGAGCTTCAGATTCACCACCAATGACCCCTCTCCGCGGTTGCTGCACGGTTCCTGACGCTTGGGCCACTCCTAGACTTTCCACCTGTGACCCTGGCTTCTATCGGAGAGGCCGGGGCAGCCACCCAATGTGGAGCCGTGTGGAGGGGGCCGGAGCTCCCAGGTGGGGGTCCTGACACGGGGCTGGTGACGAAGGCCTCAGCACGCAGGACCCCTGTCGAGCCCCCAGCCTGCTCCCTGGCCTGACAGCTCCCTGGGCTGCCGTCCCACGTGGTGGCCGTGGTCGCGGCAGTAGTCCAGGACACACGTCAGCACTTTGGGACGCAGAGGGCATCAGCGGCCCTGGGCACATTGACACAGACCCAGGTACAGGAGCATGCAGCGACATCCTCATGCCAGGAACGCTCTCTCCCAATGAGTTTAGAGAAAACATGTTTCTTCCTAGAAAACTGTGGCTGAACGGAATGTCATCCCCAGTGAAAAAGGACAACGAGGCCATATGACCATTTGCAACCCACTGTGAGGGGACGAGTGCCATTTTGCCTCAAGGGGGAAGCATGTCCTTGGCTCCTGGGCCCAAGGCCGCAAGCCTGCGGGCAGTGCCAGCCTGATACGCAGAGCTGCCTGCGGGAGTCCCAGTCTGCTGCGGACGCTGGGCGGCTCCACGCTCCTGCCCGGGGAGACGGTCCCTGACGGAGTCCAGCAGCCCAACCCGATTCCGCCTCCATCTGTGGCTCTCCGTGTGCGCTGCCAGCTTTTTAAAATTCACATGCAAAATTATCTCTACGTACAAACTCCGGTGTGTTGATCCACACAAGGTGCAGCCCTCGCGTCCCCCACATCCTCTTCAGCATCCCTGATGATCGGGTTCCCATCGGCCTGTGTCTGAGTGGCTCGTTCGCGTGGGCTCTGTGCCGCCCGGTGCAGACCCTCCCACGCTCAGTCCCCAGCCGCCCATGCCCCTCTGTGAGCGAAAGTCTGTGCCGAACCAACCTGGAGTGCAGGCATCGCGTCTCGGGTTCCCACGCCAGACTGGGCTCTGTACCAGGGAATCGTCCAGAACAGGACAAAGCTCCCAGCCGCTAACAAACACACAACAGCAATTGTCCCCGTTGAAGTGTGCGCTGCGTGCAACCGCTTCTCAAATCGAAAATATTTACTCCTTCTGCTCGGTGATTTCCATGGTCCCCGGAGTCACTCCCGCTGGAAGCAGGTGTCAACAGGCAAAGGCAGAGAGGCGTGAACATGCGTAGGCAGAGAGCGCGAGTCCCATCCAGGCCCCGACTTCGCGATCCCAGGGCGGAGAGCAGTGAGCATTTTAACCGGCTGTCTACAGGAGGCTGGTGTCTGGTGCTGTCAGAGACACAGGGGAGCTTCTGATGGGCGACCTAACCTCATCCTGCAAGCAGCGGTGTCCGTGGCCCCCGCCTGCCCCGCGTGTGACCAGGGCCGTGTGCCCCAACTCCCCGGACAGCGTGAGTGCAGATAGGTGTGCAGATGCCTGCGGGATGGACAATTACCCTCATTTTGCAGTGAAACCAAGTGAAGCAAGGGGCGCCTGGGTGGTTCAGTCATTAGGTGTGTGTCTGTGATTTTGGCTCGGTCATGATCCCGGGGTCTTGGGATCGAGTCCTGCGTTGGGGCCTGTGCTCGGTGGGGAGTCTGTTTCTCCCTCTCCCTCTGCTGCCCCCTCTCCTCTCTTTCTCTCTCAAATAAATAAATAAAATCTTAAAAAAAACCAAAACTAAGTGAAGCGATGAATGCCTCCGCACCTCACTCTCCTCACCTACAACATTTTTATTAATTAAAAACAATATAATGCAATTTTACACTATCCAGAGGAATACAGTAACCTGCATTCTTCCCGGCACCCCATGGGCAGCCTCTGCAGAGACAGAGAAGTCCGCCTGCTGTCGGCGGCGCCCAGGCCCTGCCTGCCCAGCTCCCCACGCTGCTCCACAGCTTCGTTCACTCTTCTCCTCCTTGTTCTGCCCCCCGCCCGCCACCCCCTCCCCCTGTTGGCCCGTCCCCTGCTTTCCCTCCTGCCGACTGTTCCACGCAGCCTCTGAGCTCCTGCAGGACACAGCCTGGGCCCGGCTGGGCTTACAGCAGGTCAGCGCGAGACAACACCTACATGGGTCCCTGAGAAAATCAGCGTGTTGGGATACTGACATCTGAGGACAAGTTTCTAGAAGAATCTTTGAGTCCATGCTGGGAGGCGGCCGGCCCCCGGGCCTGAGAGTAGGGACAGAAGGGGGCTCACAGGTTGGATGAGAAAGAAGGATTTTCAGGGCCTTGGAATCACACAAAGAAGCGCTAGAGGCTCATCTCGGCACCGCCACTGCCTCAGGTTCCATGCCCCGGAGGGAACTTCTCCTGCTAGCGCGATGCCTCGTGCTGCACTTCCACTCCATCTCTCTCGTCTCTGTTTCCGTTAGAACATGATAACAAATTGCATTCCTCAAGTTACCTGGTGGATGCAGTGATACATTGCCTGCAACTTCTGCCTGCAAATGTCAGTCCTTGACTCAGTGGCTCCTTATTTCATCGGTCAACTAACAACAGTGCTTTCATTTATTTATCACACCTCTAGCCACATTCATTAACTATCTGCTGTTAGGAACTGTGCTGCAGCGAACATCCTCCCACCGCTCCGCCCGTGTGCTCACACTATTTCTAGACTCGCAGATGTGGAGAAAGGGCCCTGTGGGTTCTAGATTGTACTTTTCATCTGGCTGCAAAATTACTTTCCAATTTATATTAGCACCAGAGCGTGACGTTTTCCGCGTTTTGCTCGTTCCTCTCCGCCCACACCCCTGTGGGCATGCCATGGCATTCGGTTCTGGTGTTAGGAAGTTCTGCAACTTTTCATGCATTCTGCCAACTGTTTGCATGTCCATCCGATGGAGTCGTGATTGGCAATCCTGCTACGTACGCCTGCATGCGTGAGTGCATGTGTGTGTGCGTGTGTGTGCACGCTATTGCAGGCCGGTATTGCCGTCCCCTGTGACTGTTCCCTGACTACTCTTCCACTCGTGCAGGCACTTGTGCAGGAGCCAGAGGCAAGGGTGACCAGACCCCGGCTTCCATGAGGACTGCTCGGCTGGGCTGCCGGGCTCAGGAGCTGGTGACCCGGTCAGAACCAGGGTTTAGTGACCCCACGCTCCTCGTCTGCAGTGGCCGTGGGCAGACATCCTTGAAGGGCAGAGACTCTAAGATGACCGGGAGGCTGGATGCTTGGCAGCATCAGGACGTCTCTGGAGGGGCCGGGCTCAGGGCGGATGCGGATGTGCAGTAGTCGTTCAGTGGCGCAGAGCCTGTGCATAAGGTGTTTGAGGTGGGGATGCACCCCGAGGTGCTGGAGCAGCAGGAGAGGCTGGAGACGGGTGGGGGCAGACTGCCACTTAGAGAGGCGGGGACCACGTAGTTAGCGCACCCCCTTAGTGGGGGAGGGCGGGGAGCCAGGGTGGCGTAGTCTTCGCGGGTGTGCTGTTTGCCCAGGGCGGGGGCTGCAGGCCTGAGCCGGGCGTCTCTGCTGAATCCCCCTGTGTTCACATGTTGAAACCTCAATCCTCAAAGGCCATAGTACTAGCAGGTGGGTCCTTCGAGAGGAGATTAGGTTATGAGGGTAGAGCCCTTGTAATGAAACTCGTGGGCTTATAACAGGGACCCCAGCCCGCTCCCCCAGTCCTCTGCCTTGTGACGACACAGCAGGAATACGTCCCTCTGTCTGTGGACCAGGAAGACGGCCCCTGGACGTCCAGGCTCCCGGACACCAAGAGGTAAAGTCTGTTGTGTTAGCCACCCCATCAGCCCCAGTGGACTGGCAAAGCTCTTTTCCACGGTAATGAACATGAATGGAAATTTCCAGATGGCAGGAACCTATGGCTACCTTACATTTTACTGTTTTTCTGGCAAATGACACAATTCCAAGAATACTCATTTTTAAAAATGAGTAAATAAAGGAAAGAGAGTAAAGTAGGCAGAGGTCTTGGTATAATCTCGACTTCACGGTGGCAGGTACAGATCTGAATTTGTGCAGCTGCTGTAGGGTTTTCCAGGCAAGCTTAGAGAGGCCAGGCTGTTTTATGCCAAAGGCAGAGTGTGGTGTCCTGGGCGTGTATGCACAGGGATTAAATTCGTGCCCAGGCATAAAATCCAGGGAGTATGGCACCTACATTCTGTTGGCAAGCCACGGCAGGCAGCCTGGTAGGACCAAGGGGCCACCCTCTGGAAGCAGCAGAGGAGTGGGCAGCGTGATGGGCCCTTGGCACCTGCTGTCCTCACAGCCCTGGCTGCCGTGCCGCTGGCACACCCAGGACCCTTTGCCTCTTCTGGGGACACTGCACGTGCCCCCAAGGAGCGTGTTTAAGGAGTCACGAGGGAATATCCATGCATTTAGCTTTGTGGAGTTAGAAACAATTGCACAGTGCAGAAAATACAACAATCTTGCAATTTGGGATATTCTTAGTATTTAAAAGGCCTTATAAGGGCAGCCCCAGTGGCTCAGTGGTTTAGCGCCGTCTTCAGCCCAGGGCCTGATCCTGGAGTCCTGGGATCGAGTCCTGTGTCGGGCTCCCTGCATGGAGCCTGCTTCTCTCTCTACCTATGTCTCTGCCTCTCCCTCTCTGTGTCTCTCATGAATAAATAAATAAAATCTTTTAAAAAATAAAAATAAAAGGCCTTACAAATAAAAGCAAAAGCAATCACATTAATCAACTGTATTATGTTAACTCATAGTTCTATTAATAATCATTAAAATTGTATGAGGAATACATTAATAAACATGAAAATGATAGTATTCCCCCCCCCCCCACTGTGATATTGTCAAAGAATATAAGGAAACTAAGGGTGAGGAGTTACCCAGATTGTCAGAGACTTGGGACTTTCTGACGGGGGCGTGGGGTCAGACAAGGCTTGTTGTCCAGCAAAGGGGTTTCCGGGCAGGGTCCCTGAGCAACAGAGAGAGACAGAGACAGAGACAGAGACCCAGGCAGAGGGAGAAGCAGGCTCCATGCAGGGAGCCCGACGTGGGACTCGATCCCGGGACCCCGGAGTCACGGCCTGGGTCAAAGGCAGGTGCTAAACCGCTGAGCCCCCCAGGGATCCCCAGACTCTGCAGTCTTAACCAACGTTCCCGCTTCAGAGGCAGGTGATGCTCTAAGGACCGCGATGCTAGCAGCTCACGGAATGCACGTGAGCATCGTCCTACAGTCCTACAGTCTGCGGGGGAGCAGGGACCGGGGAGAAGGATGCCCGGGATGGGGCTCTGAGGGGTGCAGACGCTGCCTGATGCGACTCATAAGAGGTGCCCCTGCTTGGCTGCCCCCGCGTCCTCTGCTGTCAGGGCCCCAGGCCCCTCTGGACCATGACAGCCCAGTTTTTGTATGGACTTTGACGGTGCATCCTTGGCCCTTGATCAATGGGCAGGAGCCAGGAACTCCTCACAACGGAGTTTGCATCTGGGGTGTCAGCTCACGTGACCTGTGAAATCCAACATGAGAAAATCCACCACGAGACGTGCGATGCGTTGGATCGTGTCCTGCAAGGGATGTGTTGACGCCCCCCACCCCCATCCTGTGAGTGGGACCTTATTTGGAAACAAGGTCTTTGCAGATCCAACCACGTTGAGGTGACATCATGCTCATGGGGCTAGCAGCGTCCTTACAGGTAGAGGAGGGGCCACAGGGCAGAGGCGACGCATGAGGATGGACGCAGGGATTGCAGGGGTGCATCTGCGAACCAGCGGGCGCACGGGTGTGCATGCAGCACTTCGGAGTCTTGGAGATGGGGGTGCAGGAGAATCATCTCATTTTTCCTGTTCTTCCCAAGGCAAGATGCCTCTTGAGTCACATGCCTCAGAGGCCGGCAGCGGCGGCTGCAAAGGTGGGGGAGGTCGAGGATTCATTCCCGAGTTGAGGACTTCAGCGATGCGGAGTCCCGAGGCCGCACCTCGAACGCTTGGGTCCCTCAGAACCTACAGTAGGAAAGAGGTGCCCACGAGGCTGCCGTGACATCGACAGATACGTGACCCAACACACACGTTGAGGTGGAGGGAAGTGCGTGCCGAGGGGATCCATAGAGTCCCTGCGGGCCCATCCCCGATGGGAGGTGGGGCCGACTGCCCCTCCCCGGGGCGGGCTGTGCCCCTGACAGACACGGTCACAGTCAGCGTGGACAGCGACAGGCCGTGGCGGGATGGGAAGGACGCTGCATGGTGCCGTCCAGCCATGGGCAGGTCGTGGACACGCTCCAGGGCGGGGACACCCCGCAGCGGGCCCAGCCCACGCTCCTCGGAAAGGGCAGGGTCCCCAACAGCAAGGAAGTCGTGGGCCTGGCCCAGCCCGGAGGGGCCCCGGGAGACAGACCTCGAGCTGCGGGGTTTCAGGGCAGGGTCCCCGAGCACCAGGGGCCTCCAGGAAGGACGCCGTGAAGTATGGACTTCAGCTAACAGTATGCATCAGTGTGAATTCGTTTTCCTTTTAAAGATTTTATTTATTGATTCATGAGACACAGAGAGAGAGAGAGGCAGAGACACAAGCAGAGGGAGATGCAAGCTCCATGTGGGGAGCCCGATGGGGGACTCCAACCCGGGACCCCGGAGTCATGCCCTGGGCCCAAGGAAGCCGCTCCTCCGCTGAGCCCCCCGGGGATCCCAATGTGGATCCATTAATAGTGAAAGTCGCCATCTGCTGAGGCAGGCCGCTGGGGGTGGGGGGGACGCGGCGGGGCTGTTGGGCACTCGGAGCTTCCCTCACCATATTTTGTGTTTAATCGGAAATATCTTATTTGACTTTCATTCTGGAAAGATGATTTTGATTCTACTGGATAAGAAATCTAAATTGATTTTTTTTTTTTTTTTTTGTGGTGGGGGTACATTTTTCCTCTATTTCTTTTATGGTAAAATTCGTGTAGCCTAAAATCTGCCATTTTAACCATTTTTAAGCGTGCGGATTAGGGGCCGTTGTCCACCGTCTGTGTCCCGAACGGCGTCATCTCCCTGAACTGAAGCTCTGTCCCCTGACACAGAAGCTTCCCGTCCCCTCCCCTGGCGCCCCCGTCTCCGCTCTCCTCTCTGTGGATTTGGCGCGCGGGGCACCTCATGCACGTGGGGTCACGTCCGTCCTCCGTGTGGATCTGCACCGTGGTCCGTCTGCATTTCCTTCCTATTTAAAGGCTGGTTGATACATGTGTCATTCTAAAATCATGTTAAAATAAGACCCTATTCCAGCAGATCCAGGGGGGCGTGGTACAGCTCAGGAGGACACGAGGAATGGTGCCCAGGTGCTGGGTCGATCCCCCGACGGGGGCCAGGACCCGGGAACACAGATGCAAACCGTCGCGGGAAACGACTGCCGTGGCCCGTTGTGCATGGGAGGGCAGAGGCACATGGGGCGTCGCCGCAGACTGCACACACACACACACACACGCACACACACACACACGCACACACACACGCCTCCGATGCATAAAGACAGCGTGGCTTCTCCCACGAACGTCCTCCTGCCTGGACCCAACTTTTCCAGCGCTCCTCCCTCGGATGCGCTCCCGACCCAGCGGCCTCGGGGAGCCCAGCGCCGGGCCCAGCGCCAGCCGTCGCCAACACTGGGGCCTCACTGGCTGCACCGGGCGCCCGCCTCCCAGGGATGCGTCCTCGGCACCCCATCAGCTCCGGGGATGTGGCTTCTGGAAGCTTCTGCTGCCTCTCTCTGCAGCCGACCACCTTGGAGCCCATGGCCCTGCTACCTCCCTTCGCAGTCCTGTCGGCTCTAGCCCGGAGTCCTTTCATCTCCAGCGCGTGGGGCCGAGCCCCAGGGCGCCTGCAGGCCTTGTTGGAGGTCGTGCTCGGGGAGGGGCTGCTGGCGGCCGGGGATGCCCCCAGAGCGAGCACTGTCTCCCCCCAAATGCTAGTGCCTCGGCTGAGCACCCGGCGCAGGTGCCCGCCCCAGACCTCAGGCCACGGTGGAGACGGGCCCTCGGGTCTCGGTGAGGAGCGGGCGGGTGCCAGCGCCGGTGGTCATTCCTCGTGAGTGTGGGACCCGCGACCGCCGAGGGACCGCGCTGCCGTCCTCGCCCGAGCCCTCGAGACGCCGTCGGGCGCAGCAGGTGCTGTGCGTCCTGTCGCTGTGTGGCCGTCACCGCCTTTGCTCAGCTCGGCCCCCATCACAGAGCGGCGCTCGCTGGTTTGGGACGGCCAGGCCCACGGGCCGCTCACACCCGGGCCGCGCAGGTCGAGGACCCCCGCTCGGCCGGGAGCCCGGGAGGAGATGGGGGAGGTGGGTGCCCGGACGCCCCGCCGCGGGACGGGCTGAGCTGTCCCTTCGCTGACCCCCGTCGTCCTCCTGGCTCGTCCCTGGGGCTCTGATCAAACAGGGTTTTTGCCTTTCAGATCCCACCTTTCAAAGCCACCCGAGCGCGTCCGTGCAGGTCCCACGCGTCCCTCTCAGGATGTGGTGAGCCCCACAGCGAGGTGTCTGCCGAGGCGAGCTGGGGATGGCACCCCGAGACGCTGCCCGGGGCGCCGACGGTTCCCGATGTTTCCTCGGCTGCCTGTTTACTCCAGAGCTTTGGGTTCGCAGAGGCTTGCATGTGGCCTCCCCTTGACCTCTAGCGTCTAAAGGTAACAAGGAAAATGGGTCTGGAAGAGAAACGATTTACAACGTTTCCTGTCTCCCATTCGGATGTAACTTCACCGTCCACCCCAGGATTTTCAATTAGCATTTCCACCCCCCCACCGGGCGTTCTTACATTTAAAACCACCTGTAGGGCAGCCCGGGTGGCTCGGGGGTTTAGCGCCGCCTTCAGCCCAGGGCGTGACCCCGGGTCCTGGGATCGAGTCCCCCATCCGGCTCCTCTCATGGAGCCTGCTTCTCCCTCTGCCCGTGTCTCTGCCTCTCTCTCTCTCTCTCTGTATCTCCAATGAATAAATAAATTAAAAAAATAAATAAATAAAACCACCTGTATATGGCTAGTACATATTTATTGTATTTGCCTTATTTTTCTTTCTGTAAACTCAAATGCGTTAATTGCAATGTTTAAAAATCTACAGAACTTTAAAATCATATAAATATCTTATGTCCTTTGCACTTAGGACACCGTAACCGTAGCCACCGTCTTATCACTTTGGAGTTTGCTGACATGCTGGTGGGGAGAAACAGGAAAATACGGAAGCATATTTTTTCCCATTAACTGATAAAACTCATCGAATACTATTTCCAACATAAGAGATACCTATTTTGGTCTGAAAATACGTAGGGTTTGCGAGGAAATCTCACGGAGATGCCGTGGACTGAGTTCCTGTGACGTGTGGGTGAATTTCTCATGTCGCCGGAGAGTCACTGTTTACAAGGTGGGGAAAACTATGATGGCAAAAAAATAAAAACTAAAAACTAAAAAAAAAAAAAAATTATTGCATTTCCTAAGTTTGAAAGTGAGATGCAGAATTTTTTCATGAATCACGTTATCGCCTTCCTCCTGGCTCATTTCATTTCTGCTGTCGGTAGGGACAGGGACGGCCTTCGGGTTTTACCCTGAGCTTTGTGCTCCTGGCTCTAGGCTCCCGGGCTGGCTGCTGCGGGCGGTGCGCACACACGATGGGGTGGTCCTGCCCCACACAGCGACCCGGGACCCGGTCGTGTTCCCTGGGAGCACTTGGGGGCCACGGGGACAACCTGCAAGCACGCCGTCCCTTGGGGAGCCAGGAAGGAAGCATCTCACTGTCCCCCAGGAACTTAACAGACACCCGTCTGTGGCCCTGCATCCCACTCCGGGAGCTTCCCCAAGAGCGAAGGCCATGGGTCGGGGCTACAACCCACCTCGGTCTCTGCTGTCAAGGTCTGCTTTGTGTTTCTCCAGACGTTGAACCTGTTTTCATAACATCATATGTTGAGCAGGTGCTGGTCCCTTCGGATTGCAGGGAGGCGGTGGGCGTGCCCCATGACTTCAGGGCTTGGATGGATTCAGGAAATGTTACTGCCTGTTATTTTGTCCAGTTTTTTTTAAAGATTTTATTTATTTATTCATGAGAGACACAGAGAGAGAGAGGCAGAGACACAGGCAGAGGGAGAAGCAGGCTCCCTGCGGGGATCCCGATTCAGGACTTGAACCCGGGACCCTGGGGTCACGCCCTGGGCTGAAGGCAGATGCTCACCCGCCGAGCCACCCGGGTGTCCCTGTCCAGTTTTTTCTTGCTGAGGAGGAGGGAGCGGCAACTTCCAAGCTCTTTAAATGAGCAGAAAGCAGAGTGGTCCACTGAGTTTTTTGATCAATGCAATGAGTGTCACCAGAAAAAGGGGAGCCTGTTTAAGTAAGCAGGGCTAGCACAGCGGGAATTCATGAACCCAGACCTCGTCTGTCCCAGAGAAGGACGAGAGGGAAGAGAAGCTTATGGGGGAAGATGGGAGCATCCTTAGGGCCACGTGGAAGATGCGTCTGGGGGGCGTGCACAGAAAGCTGGGAGAGCCGACGACCGTGAACGTGGAGCGACGACGAATCCACTGGACGCTGACTGTCTTGGGTGGAATCAGCGGGTGGCAGGGGGTGAGACGATTCAGGCGTCTTGACCATCGATGGCGTTGACCTTGGTGCTACTCCTAGAACGTCTCTAGTCCTCCAGGCGACCCTGGAAGGTGCACTATACCCTTCCCACCCTGAATGTTGCCGTTTCTGTTCTCTTCCTGTAGCTCGGCATCCCGGGCTTCCAGGTGGCGAGCCTCCACGTGGCCGCAGGTGCAGCAAGGGCCCCAGGCACCTGGGGGGGGAGGGGTGGCAGGTGCAGGCTGCTCTCCCCAGGGAGCCCTGGGGCAGGTCAGGGTGCCCACTGCCGGAGCCGTGGAAACGGGTCACTCAGAAGGGAGCCTGTGGGCCAGACTCAGTGTATCTCAGGTGACACTTTCAACTGAGCTACAAAAAGGACAGCGTTCAAGCTCACTGCTTCTCTTTAGTTGAAATAAATGCATTCTAAATAAATAAATAAATAAATAATAAATTCGACATGGAGGCCTCCACACTGTCCTCCCGAGTGGCTGCCCCCGTTCGCGCTCCCACCAACAGCGCACGAGGCTCCCCTTTCTCCGCAGCCTCGCCAGCACCTGTCGTTTCTTGTGTTTTCGATTTTAACCATTCTAACTTGTGTGGTATCTCGCGCTTTTTTTTTTTCCGTTTTTTTTTCATTGTGCTTTTGAGCTGCTATTTCCCCGATGACGGGGGATGCTGAGGGTCTTCTCGTGCGTCTGACCCCTTCCCCCCCGCCGCCCGTATGTCTTCTTTGCAAAAAATGTGAGTTCATGTCTTCTGCTCGTTTTTAAAATTGTATTGTTTCCTTCGTTGCTGTTGTTTGAAATGTGTTAAAAGGTAGCAGTTGGAACGTTTATGAATTCAATGGTAATCACTGGGAAGCGGCGTGCATGTAAACAAGCAGGTGTGCACGGGGCTGCTTCTCCAGGGCAGCGTGAAACTGGAGCTGGCGCTGCACCCGCAGGGGACGCTGAGCCCCCGGGGCCACGGGGAGACGCACGAGGCTCCTGGCTGCACCGCCCTGGGCTGCGGGGCCGGGAGCCGGCTCCTCCCCTCCCTGCGCCCTCCCTGTGTTTGCCCGCAAAGGTGTGCATCCTGTGCAGAGTCACACTTGAGGTTTACACCACACTCAGAAATCCCTCATCTTCCCATTACTGACCCGACTGCAGTGTTTCAAGGTGGAAACAAAAGGGATATAAATTGGGGACCTTCAGTGGGAGCCTGCCCCGGGCCTGCCCTTTGACCCGAGCTCAGAGCTGCTGGCCCAGCATCACCCTCCCGGGGGCAGCACAGCACAGACACGGCTCTTCACTCTGCACAACAGAGGCAGGTGCACGGGAGGCGTGCAATCCCCCGGGAGCCCCCGGCGAGTAGGATGCATGGCTCGCGTGTGAAGGGCTCCAGGGGCCGCGAGCTGTGGGCTTGTGAAAGCGACCAGGGCTGACCCCTCCCTTTGCCTGGTGCAGGGTGTGGGGTGGGTGGGAAGGGTGCCTACTTGGGAATGGGGCGAGCTGTCAGCCCGGGGGGCCCGGGGCAGGCCCCCTGCTGCAAGGGCATCACGCAGGCACTGGGACGGGAGTGTGTGCAGACCCGGGCCAGGTGACGCCTTAGGTGTGTGCTTGGTTTGGGGATAAGGAAGGGAGCTGCTGTGCGTTCTGGGAGGGGAATCTTGGCCTGAGCATGAAAGAAATTCAGAAAGAAAGGGTCGTGAGCACTGGTGACACACTGCACCCTGCTGACCTGCAATCACGCGAACAGCCCGACGGCGGACCAGGGCTGCCCATGCGGGACAGCCGGGGAGTGACGTGCTCCTGGGGAAGCTGCGCCCGGGGGCTGCGGGGACGCTGGATCTCCTTAACCTTGCGGATTTTAAGTTCTTTTCTGTGGACCCCGCCGTGGCTGGTTCACTCATGAGGACCGCAGAACGGGCGCGCTTATCCAGGATCGAGGCCAGCTGTGCCCCGCAGCCTGTCGCGTCCCAGCGACTGCCATCCCTGCTGCGCGGGAGCTGGAGGTCAGGCCGTACGAGGCCTTTGGATGACAGCCTTCGCCTTACCTGAGCGAGCCGAGCTGGATGTTCTGAGATTCATGGCATTTGTGCTTCCTTATCAGTTTGGGGACGTCTGAGCACAGGGCCTCCCCGCGGCACTTGCTGGCTTATCCCCTTGGCTCCCATCAGAGTGGTCCTGAGACACTTCACTGAATGTCTTATGGCCTCGGGAGGGTCTGGCCTTGACCCTGCTGCATCTGAACTGGCTGCATAGCACCGCGCAGCTTGCCTTCCGTGGGCTCCCACGTCCTGCAGTCCACGAAGGGCGTGTGCGGCGCAGGGCACGGTGTGGCCTCCTGGCAGATGCTGCAGGGGGTGGGGAGGCCCTTCAGGAAAGACCGAGGCAAGTGGTTTCCTCGAGAAATCAAATGTGAGGCCAGGACGTGCACCCGGGGCGGATGGGCGCTCCGCTTTTGGCTTTGTCAGTAGGAGGACGAGTCATCCTGAGCCAGCGGCAATCCCCCCGGGTACTGACGCTGTCCACAGGTTGGGGAGGCGCACAGGACCCATGGCTTCTTGCTGGGGACACAGCCAAGCTCTGCAACACTCCATGGCCGGAGTCGAGTGTGCAGGCCTCCTCCATCTCCAGGACTTCCTAACAAGCGTGAGCAAGCGTCTTCCCTTGGAAAGTGCTTCTCGGAGCCACTGCCCCTTGTCTTTGCAGAAGTGGCCTCTCCTGGTTCTCAGGCCCCCTCCGTGACACGGCCCGTGAGGGCGGATGGCAGCAGGTGCATCCGACCTCCCCACATCCCAGCCCAGCCCCGGCCCGCCTGCACTGCCCGCAGCTCCCCCGCGGCCCCCACCTGCACCAGCAGCCCTCCTCCTTTCCCCACTCGTGGCCAATCTCTTCCCAGGGACATTAGTGCGTGCACCGTGCCTGCTGCTTGGAGCTGGCGTGACCCGCCAGCCCCTTGCGTGTCGCGGGGTCCACACCGCAGACCCGCAATCTGACCTCCTGGCCCAGAACAGATACCTTTCCAGAGCCCAGCTCTGGGGGGTGGCCCCTGGGTCCTCCTGTCCCTGTTCCACATGTCCCTCCATCCTCCTGTCTGCATTGTACGTGTCCTCTGTGTGACACCTTGAGCCGCCCAGCCCCGGCCCTCCAGGTGCGCCCAGGCCCCGCCTGCTTCGTCCTCCCCTCTGGTGGGTGTCGGTGGTCGCTGGTGTCCTTCAGCTGGTAGACACGTTACCACCACCCCCGTCCCACGTGGCTCGTCTTCCCCTGGCTTCTCTGTCCACGCACCATCGTCTTACAAGGACACGAGTTGCGTTGGACAAAGGACCCAGCTGCCCCAGTATGACCTCCCCTTAACCTACTAATTACGCCTCCCATGATCCTATTTCCAAATAAGGCGATGCTCTGAGGTTCTGGGGTTGGGATTGCCACATATCCCTTTTGCTGTTGCAGTACAGGCAACGTGCGTGTGTGTCAGCTCAAACGCCAAGCATTTTGTTTCAGTTTGTCCAATCCACCGACAATTCCTGACACTTGAGTAAACCTGATGCATCCAAGGAAGACTACAGAGGCTGGTTGGCTCTGCAAACCCTGTTTCTCCCTCGAGGCTCCGGGGGTGTCCCTGTGCAGCCAGAGTCACTGCTGAGCCCCGTCCTGCGCGGCCCTTGTACCTCCTGCCTGGTGACCGTCCGATCCTGCACCCGATACCGACCACCGGGATTTTATTCGTCTCTCGATCGTCATCCCCCGGCACCTGCTCCCCGTGTGGCCCATCTGAGATGTTCCAGAGTGTACCTGAGTGTATGTGATCCTGCGTCCTTCTCCAAAAACTGATGCTACTGCGAAGGCCAGCTGATCACCCTCCTGTCCCGCCGGGCTCTCCTTCGGCCGAGAAGAATCAAGGGAATGAGGGAACCTGGCAATGAATGTTACGCTCATGTCACCTGTGCTGGGGGCCAACAGGTGGCCTCTCGTTTCTGTGGGGTTACTGGTGGAGGCCGAGGGTTGGGGCCGTACCCGTCAACGAAGCGGCCAACGTGTCCTGAGCAGTAAAGCTGGTCCCTAAGCACCGGTCACGGTAAGACCAATCGTGCCCTGGGGATCATGCAGCAGGTGCACCTTCACGGAGGTGGACGCACGCGGAGGGCCTGGGACATTGCACACACGTGCCCCGCAGAGCCAGCACCGGGTCCCGTGTTCCTAACCCTGACCCAGAATCGTCTGGGGACAATATCCCAGTGTGACGGTGCATCCTAACCTGGCATCAGTGTGTCTGTGATGTGTGGATCCTGACCTGGGGGCCTCTTTGGTTTTTTGTTTTTTTTTAATATTTTATTTATTTATTAATGAAAGACAGAGAGAGAGAGAGAGAGAGAGAGAGAGAGGCAGAGACACAGGCAGAGGGAGAAGCAGGCTCCATGCAGGGAACATGATGTAGGACTTGAACCCGGGACCCCGGGGTCACACCCTGGGCTGAAGGCAGGTGCAAAACTGCTGAGCCACCCGGGCTGCTCATGGGGCCTCTTTGGATCTAGAAGTTTATTTTTTTTTCTTTACATCCCAAAGTTCCAAAAAAAAAAAAAAAATCCCAAACTTCCTACGGGCATTTAATTCCTTTGACAAGCAAACAGAGGCCTTTGGCTTATGCCGCACATCTATCTTCCGCCAAGCATCTTGGAAAATATGAGAAATTAGTAAAAACTTAGTAGCTGTAATTCATTAAAAAGAAAAAACGGTCTATAGGGACACCTGGGTGGCTCTGCTGGTGAAGCGTCCGCCCTCAGCTCAGGTCACAGTCCCGGGATCCTGGGGTCGATCCTGCTCCTCCCTTTGTTTCTTCTGCTTCTCTTTCTCATGCTCTCTCTCTCTTCCCCCCAAATAAATAAATAAATAAATAAGTTTTTTTTTAAAAGTCTATCCTGCTGAGGCTGTTGTTTGGGGAAGCCACCTGGGACTGTAGGGTCGTGGAAGCAGCTCAGGGTCAGGAAGTGCAGGAGGAAGGGAGCCCAGTTGTGTCCGGTTGGAAATAACAGTATCGCATCCCCCCGTTACTCAGTAAGACACTCGTACGCTCTCTTACGTGCAATATGGTAAGTTTTAAATAAGCAAACCAGGAAACAATGCTCAGGCCTTCTGAGCACCCCCCGCCCCCTGCGATTCCAACACAATTGCCATGAACAGGCTCAGCGAGTGTGACCGTCCCCTCCCACCATGGAGCCGGGCCCGCACACCCCCCTCCGGCTCACAAGCGTCTCATCCTTGGCACACGTGGGGGACTCAGACGACAGGCCAATATCAACATGGCATGAGAGAGGCAGAGCCGGGCTCGTGAGGCCTGCAGGGGCCGGGGGGCAGTCCAGGGAGCGCTCTTCAAGTGGAAAAATATGAAACTCTGAACCCAAAACCGAGTGTTGGTTATGGACGGGGCCTGCCCACGAGGCGCCCCGAGGCCTCCGCCTTGCCAGGTTACGGGAGAACTGCCTCTCCGTGTAAAACTCTGGAATTCCAGGTAAGCAAGCTGGAGACGCAGGATGCGGCCCATCCGCATGGGGAGCATCCCCGGCCTCCAGAAGGAAGGGCCCTCTGACACCTGCTCCGACATGGAGGGACCTGGAGGACGTGAGGCTGAGGGGCATGACCTCCCCACAGCCCAGCCCAGCCCCAGCCCGCCTGCATGCCTGCAGCTCCCCTCCATCGGCACCGCTGCACCGCACGAGTCCACGGGCATCGTATGCACAGAGACGGGAGCAGAGTGGGGGGCGTTGGGGGAGGCAGGGAGCTGGTGTTTCGTGAGGACAGAGCTGCAGTTCAGGAGATGAGAACCTTCAGGACACGGACGGCGGTGTGGCCTCACGGCAACCTGAGCGCCCTTAAATGCCCCTGAGACCTCAAACGTGAAGCTCGTCCCTCCGTTATCTGTATTTCACCACAGGTAAAAAAGAAAAAAAAAATAAACAAAAAATAAACCGGTGCATCACCTTCCTGCCCGGGAATCCGTCTCCACTCAGGGCCGCGTGGATCCGGGTAGGGCCCCGTTCCAGCTACCTGCTGGGGCCTTCTGCAGTGGCATCTGCTGAGCCTGAGCCCGCCCTGCCTCCTGCCTTTCCCACGAGCACAGCCACAGGCTGGGCCACGAGCCGCAGGGCCCGCAGCCGGCTCCTCTCACCTGTCCTTAGAGGTGAGGATGCTCCTACGTGGAGGAAGCTCACACTTGTCTCTCATTCCCCTTCCTGCTCATCAGGCTCGTTCCTCAGGGCTCCATTCACGCAAGTACGTATTGCTCTCCACGTGTCGGGGCTCAGCTGCTTCTAATGCTCTTGTTTCCTCTTTTCTGACCCTCTTGAGGGTCACAAACCGTAGATCCCACGAGCGCCGAATCCTTGAACCCATGAACCCCGATGCTGAATTGCAGAGGAGGCTGATAAATGGGTGTGTCGCTCTCCCATCGAGCTCTCTGGTGGGTGCTCCGAAGGAAGACCCCGCAGCACAGCAGGCCCGGGAGTCGCTGCAGAGGAGCGGCTGTACGTGCCCTGAGTCCGGACGGCAGGTGGGAGGTGTGTGCACGGCCGTGCGGCGCATGGAAAGGAGAGCGAGGGTGAGGGCAGATGAGGGAGAGGATGGCAAGGACCGTGTGGGGAGGGCCCCAGAGCGGCTCCGGGTCACCTGTGTGCTGGACCAGACAGCTGGAGATGCAAACGTGCACAAGACCACAGCTGGTGGCATCTGAACCCGTGCTCAGAGGCCTGAGCTCTTCCTAGCGTGTCGTGTCTCAGCTTGTGCTTCTGGGGCACCAGCGTCTGGCTCCCTCGGGCGCTTGGTGAGCTGAAAATTCTGCTTCAGTCCCCAGATCTGATGCCACAAAATCATTGTTTCGGTGATGGAGACGAGCGTCTGGACCCAGCTCCCCAGGCAGCCCCCATGGAGAGGATATTGCAATCCTGGGTGAGACTCGGGGGGCTAAGAGGATCCCTCGCTCTTGGCTGCGCCAGGAGAGAGCAGCTCTTTGTGCAGTTTGTAGCGGGGCGCGGGGGGCTCAAGGGGCGATCCGAGAGGAGCACGTGACGCTGGGCAGCCTCCCGCTCCAAGGAAATGCTGGCCTGCCCTGGGAGCGGAGACGCTGCAGCCTTGTCCTGTCCAGGACTTTTGTAAGAGTTTCCACATTTGCCAAAGGAAACGTTTGCCAGGAGCGGAGCGCAGGAAGGCCGCGCCCCTCCCTCCCCACGCGCGGGGAGTTCGTTAATGTGGAAACTGCCCGCCGGCGGCCAGCTCAGGTGCTCCGGGGTTGCGCAGGCTGCGTGTCTTTCTTCTTCTTTTGCTCTAATTCATTACAAGAAATGTGAAGATGTGCCCCTGGGTCTGAGCCCATGTGGAATCGCAGCGTAGGAATCTCAAACCAGATTCTTACGTTCATTTTTCTTTGGCAGGAGGTAAAAGTCTCCTTTAGAAGAAAAAGAGCCATTTGTGAATGTGTGCACGTGCAAGGCCGGGGGGCCCACGGCACCCTGCTACTGGATGGGGTGGCCGGGCCCCAGCGTGGCGACTGGCAGGCCTAGCGTGGGAGGAGGAGGTGCCACGCTGGGGGCAGAAAGTCCGAGGGGTCTCAAGTCACCCAAGGGAGGTGAGCCGAGGGCGCACCCAGGGGTGTCGCCACTGTTCCCACCTCCAGAGGGATTTTTGTTCAAAGAAACACGGAGACCAGGACCAGTGTGGTTACATGTTCAGAGGAGCAAAGGCACGTCCAGGGGATGGAGGGGCCGGGCACCCCAAGAGGCAGAGCGTGAGGAAGGGGGTGAATGTCTTCCAAGACATCCAAGGGCGCACGGCAGGGGTGGGGCAAGCAGGTGGAACATTCTGGAGTGTCTTGGGCCACACATCCGGGCAAGGGCATGAGGGGATATTAGTGTTTAAAGGATCAACGTTGGAGGAAACCATGGAAGAAGGTTTGGTCTGTCTCTCGGAGATGCTGGGCAGGTCACACAGTGCATGGGGGACCGCGGGGCACACAGGGGTGGGGGGCAGAGGGCACGCAGTGGGACATCCCATCCCAGGCATGCATCCACTGCCGGACCAAACCTGAGTGTGCATGTGTGTGCATGTGTGCTGAGGGTGTGAGTGTGTGTGCTGTGCGTGTGTATGCAGCCTATGTGCTGTGTGTGCTGTTTGTACTGTGCATGCACATGTGTGCTTGCGTGTGCCGTGTGTGCAGTATGTGTGCTGTGCACATGCTCACGTGTGTGCCGTGTGTGCATGAGCTGTGTGTGTGCTGTGCATGTGCATGTTCTGCGTGGATGTGTGTTGTGCATGTGCATGTGCCGTGTGTTCATATGCTATGTGTGCACTGTGCATGTGTGTGTCCTACGTGGATGTGTGCTGTGCATGTGTGTATGTGTGTGCTGTGGGTGCATGTGCTGCGTGTGCGCTGTGCATGTGCATGTGTGCTGTGTGTGTGCGTGCGTGTGTGCGGGTGTGCTGAGGGGCCCCTGAGGCAGGGATCCAGTTGTGGGTCTCGGGACAGCGAGGGAAAGCAAGCACGGAGCCGTGTGCACAGCAGATGGCGGGAGGCCGGCGCCGCTGGTCGGAAGCACGAGTGACGACCTGCAGAAATGGAGGTTATTTATTCAAAGCTACTTCAGCGATTCCGTTATTGGACACCACAGATTTTTCTATTACTTTAACGATTAACGAAGGAGCGTGGTGCGAGCGGGCTCCTTGTGAACGTCTGGGCCGGCCTCGCGTGGAGAGCCGTGGCACTCCGCGCTGTCCCCGGGCGGGATCTCCAGCCTCACGCGCAGGGCCCGCAGCAGGAAGCAGGTGAGCTCCGCGCCGCGCAGCGAGCTCAGGCGCCGTCTGCCTGGTGGGCTTGTCCGCACAACCCTGACGGTGGAGACGGGCCCCAAGCCGGGCAATTCCCCGAGGTCTGGGACGCGGACCTGGAGCACAACAGGGCAGACGGTGAGGAGGCGACTCTGGCATCGTGCTCTCACCGGCGACTGCCGAGGCCCGCCCGTCGCAGAGCAGGTGGTGGCCGGCGCCGGAGCTCAGCCCGACTCCACGGGTGCGCCCTCGGGGCTCCCGGTCCCCCGGCCCCTGTGCTCCCCACGGATGGGCTGGGACACCTGCACAGGACGAGGCAGGCGGTAGGAGCCCAGCCCAGGCGCAGGTGTGTCCTTCTGCTGCAGACAGGGAATGCCTGCTGTTTCTCATGCTGTGAAGGGACCCCCAGGACAACCCTGGAGAGACCCCCCACCTCATTAAGCCCACCAGGGCTGAGCCCGGAGGCTGCTCTTTCTTGGTCATTTATGAGCTGAAATCCTTCCATGGGGAGAAGCTCACCTGCGCACAGGGGGTAGCCCAAGCCCTGGACTCATCGCCTCCCTTATTTGGGGCTTCGCGTACAATGTGCGGGTCCCCGGTATCCTCCCCAGGGGCCCCGTAGGCCGGAGCTGTGTGTGCGGGATGGACACAGGGACAGAGAAGGGACAGGGCCGTGTGATGGTCTTGAACACAGTGATGTTCTTCCGTCTGTAGCAGTCGTGGCCCTCGTCAGGGCCGCCTGTGCCCCGTCTGTGCCCCGGAGGGGGGGTCCTTCAAGTTGGCTCCTGCATCCCGTTGGCACCCCCGAGCTGTCTTTGATGCTTCTGGGGCTTCTGCTGTGATGAGACCTCTCAGGCTCATTCTCTAGGCTTCCTGCCCAGATGTGGAGTCAGACTTGAGTCGGGAACGGTGTTTGGAGTCTCTGATCTGGGCCCTGGGACAGCAGTGTCTTGACGTTCCAGGGGTCCAGTCGCTTTTAGGCAATTAGGTGGTGTGAGCAAAATGTCACGATTAGCAGTCATTCCTTCTGCCAGTGGCACACACGTCCCCAGACCATGGCGGCCGTGTGTGTAAAAGAAACATTTGGGTATCGATGTCAACCCTTACTGTTAATTATTATAGTCTATTTGGCAATTGCCAACACATTTCTGAAATAATTTTTGGCCATGTTAGTACTAATCTAATTTCTTTCTTTCCTTTTTTTTTAAATTTTTTATTGCTTTTTTGTTGTTTCGCACACACATCTGCTAATAATCACCACCGGGAATCTTTTATTCAACACACTACCCTGTTTTATTTTTTTATTTTTTTTATTATTACAAATTGCCAAGAACAGTGAATTAAGAAATCTAAAGATTTTATTGTCATAAAACATCCCACGCGTAACTCCTTTTCAGAGTTGTTTCACACGGCACCGATGAGTAGAATTTCTGATTTAATAAAATCTGGGCGTAGTTTCTATCCGGAAACTAAGCCAGAAAAATGCACTCCCACTGCCTTTCCTTGGGCGGCTGGTTAAGGGCCGGGGGTTCCGTTTCAGCCCCTTCCCGGCCTGCGCTTCTCACGGAGCTAACAGCAGGTTTCTCAGAGCGTCGGTTGCATTTAAACCTTCCTCTGCTTTCTCTGCAAACGGTTTCACCCCTTTCTGCGCCTTCCAGGGCGAGACACGAGGACACAGATTTCAGGGTCTGCGTTCCCGTCTCCTCTGGCTGTTTGTCCCAAACCAAGGGCAGGATTTCACAGCACTCGGGACATGCGCTTGTCTGGTGGCTTTTATCTCTGTCACATCATCTATCATTGAGCCATAAAATTGCACCACTCTACATACGAGGCTCTACAAATCTGGAAAGTCTCTACGCCAGACTTGTCCAAATTCAGAGCAACAGTTTTGGACGCTCAGCTGTATTTGTAGCAGCACGAACTTCCAAGGATGCTGTAATAATGGGTCAGCTGACGGGATGGCACGCGGGATGCCAGGACCTTGCTGTCCTTCCTTATTTGCTTTCGCTTTTATCAGCTATGGACATAGGGGAGCATGAGTATGGTCTCAGCTGTGTCGCCGGCAAGGTGCTGCCCCGGCCCAGGGGACTGTCCGCACCTACACAGACCCGCTGCCTTCTCGTGGCCGCCGTGAAGATGCTTGGGATGATTCCAGAGGTTTTCCCAAGGTCAAGAGCGGGATCTGGACCCAGACGACTGGGCTCTAGGAGTCCAGGGCCTTTGTCACCACAGCACATTGCATCCTCTTCTCTACCAAGTGGGTCTCCAGGATGATCTGAGATGCTGAAACCTCAGGGCCGGGCCAGTGTCCCATTTCACGTTTGGCCTCTCCACATGTCTGCTCCAAGCATCCATCGGGCTACGCGTCATCACCGTAAACGACGGGAGCCCCCTCTTTGTTCTGTAAGATCATGGACGTGACGTGGCTTAGGCTCTGAGACTCCCCGCCGCCCCCCGTTTGTAAAATATCCATGGTGGCACCGCAGGGAAGGCGTACTTACTTGCCTATTTTTTATTAATCTTTATTTGTTTCATCACGGCAGGTGCACTCCCGATTCCCCATCGCCTACTTCCCCATCCGCCCCCTACCCCCACCCCCGGCCTGGTCACCATCGAGGTGCTCTCTGCAGTTAAGAGTCTGTTTCTTGATTTGTCTCTTTCCCCTCCTTCTATGCTCATTTGTTTTGTTCCTTGAATCCCACGTGAGTGAAACCATCTGCTATTTGCCTCTCTGACTTCTTGCACTCCACGTACTCCCCTCCAGTTCTATGCACGTCATTGCAGATGGCAAGATCTCACTCTTCTTGATGGCTGAGTAAAATCCCATCGTGGAGATATGTATATATGTATTCCACATCTTTATCCACTCACCTGTCCGTGGACACCCGGGCTCTTTCCGTAGATTGGCTACTGTGGACTTTGCAGCTATAAATGTTTGGATGCAGGTGCCCCTTTGAATCTGTATTTTCGTATCCTTTGGGTAAATGCTGAGTTGTAGGGTAACTCTATTGGCTGTGCCACCTTGCGTTCCCACCAACGGTGTATAAGAGGGTTCTCTTTTCTCCGTGTCCTCGCCAGCATCTGTTGTTACTGCCTCGAAAGTCATAAAATTGGAAAGAGTCATGCACACTCAGTGAAAGGGCCGCGTTATATTTTCAAAAGATGCCCGTCTCCCTCTTTCCTGCCTCCGCTGTCTATGGGGGTGTTTTCAGCAGAGCCGAGAAGCAGTCCTCTCCCTGGGCCTGGTGGACCCGGCAGCATCAGGCTCCCCCTGAAGATGCATGAGGACCAGGAGAGAGGACTTCCAAACGCATCCTTGACTTCATGAGGTGTCGTGGGCCATCGAAGTGATGATGAGCAGCGGGTTTGGGACTTGCTGTTCTGGGAGAAACGATTTTGCCTTTCGCAGGACGGACACGAGGAAGAGCGTGGGGTCAGGGAAACATCCCTTCAGACCTGGAGCCCCCTTCTCTCTCTTGGGGTCGTGCCCTGCCCTCCTGACGTCTGTGTCTTCTTCCACCAAAGAGCTCGATCCAGCCGGTCAGCTGAGAACACGTCCCACTGTACTTGGTACGTGGCAGTTGCTTCAAGATACTTGGCAAGGAACGCGTAATGCTAGAAATAAAACATAAATTGCAAATGTGCTAACGTGGCACTTCTCTCACCTGCTCTGAAAATGCATTTGGATTTGTGAAAACCCATGCATTCATTAGGTGCTGCTACGTGCGGTGCCTTCCCTGATCCATGCCCCGCCCCACACCGCCCCTGTCCCCCGCCCAAGCCTAGGACAGACGACCTTCCCGAAACGTCTAGTCCTACCCTCTGGCTCTGGCTTGTGTTTGACCAAACACAGGGCCTCAGAGATGATTCCAGAGATGGAGCAGGGGACTGGTTCCCACCACCCTCTCCCCCCAGCATCCTCCTGCCCCAGTGCCAGCCCTCTCGGGCTCCCTGGATGTCCAGCTCCCTCAGACCCAGGGTGGGCACGGCCTCTGCTGGTCCTGGGGAGCTTTCATCCTATAAACAGCCTGACCTCTTGTTGAACTGTACGCAGGACGAACTATGTGCAAGATGGCTAGTTGTGACTCTAGGCGCCCTCTGTGAGGTTCATTCGCGTTGTAATAAGTAGCACCGTGAGTACCATTGCATTGTGGGGAGATGTCACAATTAAATTATCTGTGGATGAGCATTCACCCTGTTTCTGCTTAGCATCATGCTGCTGAGGGCACTCTTGCACCCCGTGTTTTAGACGTAAAGGCATCATTCTTTCGCGCTAATGGGGGGGCCAAGCGGCTGGGCCACAGGGTACATGTATGTTGAGATTTATTTAGTAGACAGTGTGACGAGTTTTCCAAATTAGTTTTATCCATTCGTGTCTCATCCCACTCCTGCCAAGGCAGGCATGCGTCATCCCACTTGTCCATCCTAGACTCTCCACGGCGTGTCCTGCATCGTCTGATGGTTTCGTCCTGTTTCCATAATGCCTGAGGAGGCTGAGTACTGCCATGTGGATGTTATCTTTTGTGAGCATATGTTCAAGTCCTATGTTCACTTCAGAGGTGACCTGCTTCATTGGTTTGTAGGGTGTCTTCAGATACTCTTAATATGAATCTACCGTCAGATACACCTTCCCCTTTCTCTGTGGCTCACGTTTTCATGCTAAGTGGTATATTTTGATGAACAGAAACTTTGGTGGTAAGTGTGTAACATTGCATCATTTGCGTGATGATTGTTCAACATTTTTATAAATATGCTTTATCAAGTTTAGAAAGTAACATTCTAGTCCATCTTTTTTTTTTTTTTTTTTTTGCCAAGAGTTTGGATCATACATGGTGTGGAATTATGTCAAATACTCTTACGATATCCACTTAGATGACTACATATTATTAGGACTTTTTTTGGAATAATGAGTATTTTAATTTATATTGATTTACAGTTAGATGTTTTGATAAATCCTCTTCCCTGGAATAAGCCAAATTCAACTATGATATCTTATCATTTTTAAAATAATCAAATCCGTTTATGGTTTTGGCATCTGCATGCATGAATGTAACTGATCTAAAATGATTAATTCTTATGACATAGTTACTGGGCTTTGGCTAGTATTAGGATCTGCCTTGCTCTGCAGAATGAGTTGTGACTTTCAGTTGAAGGATACAGAAGGACCAAGTCACACTCTTGCAATGAGAAGAAAGCTAGTGACAGGTCAGTGATTTTCCATGAATTATCAGGGAACTGATGTCACAGGGACTTGAAATCCGGAGATGGGTAATTTCAAAACCAAGTGTTTGCTGATGTGGCGCAGAAGCCGCTGCATGCTTAGAAGCCAGTAGAGGCTTCAGCTGGAAAAGGTGGATGAATTGCTGTGGGCCCCATGAGTGTGAATTCCCTGGTGGCAGCCCTTCCTTGCAGGATCCCCAGGAACCCTTTGGGGAGGCAGGAGCTGGAGCACGCTTGTCCCCATCTGCAGTGCTCGCCAATCTTAATTCTTCACCCTGGCCACTCTTTCCCAGCTCCTCCATGAAACAAGCGCCTTAATCTGAGTGGTCTACACACCAAGCCACACACCTAGGCACTTCGTATTTACACGTCAGAGTACTAAAGACAATGCAAAAATCTTGAAGACAATGAGGGGGGGAAAAGGACAATATTTTTACAAGGAAAAAGGATCCAGTTTACAAAAGAATTCTGGTAAGCAAGAAGACAGTAGGTCATTTTTGAAGTGTGAGTGTGTTGTTGGGGCAATTAACTCAGAACCCTATGCCCTACAGAAGTATCCATCAGAGTGGGGAGAAACAAAGAGTTTTCAGACAAACCAAAGCTCTGGGAACTCATCACCAGCAGACCCACTTTACAAGAAATGTAAAGGATGGTCTTCAGGCAAAAGGGATCTGATACGGGTTGTGACCAAGGGCTCTAGTTGTGCAGGACGTTAGCCCTGGGGGATTTGGGTGAACGGAATGTGGGGTTTTCCTGAGTTATTTCTGAGAACTGTCTCATGCCAGGCAAAAAGAGCATGGCATTAGTGGAAACTGTTGCTGGAGAAATAAAAGAAATGAATTCTTACTTTTAAAGTTAAATATTGAATTCCAGAATGTAATCACAGTGCTGGCTTCCTCAAAGCTGCCTTTATCTGAGTTCTCAGATTGGTGATTTGTTAGAGATGGAAAGAGAAAAAAATCACTCCTTTCCTAGGCTTGAGGGTGCAGTTTTGTTAAAGGTTTGAAGTGGAATGTTCCTCGGGCTGGGAACTGAGAGAACCTCTGCACCTGCCACTGGCCGCCTGGGGGAGGATGGGAAGCTGAAGGCACCTTGCTGTGGGGATGCGATGCGTCCCGTTCAGCAAAAATCAAAAAGTGCAAACACTGTGGCTTTTGGATCCGTGCGAAATGACAATTTTCTCTTTTTAGGGAAACTTGTGTAAGGAGATTCAACAAGTTGCCGCGCTCTTTCTCTGAATGCCAATTGTTTATAAACCAGCACCTTTACTCCAAGGTTAAATGAAAACGCAAATCAACGAGGAGGCTAAAACAGAATTAAAAGTATTAAAAGTAGATACAAAAAAATTATCCTTGAAGCTTCTTTCTAAGATGTGGTTCCTTATTCCTAAATACAAACACAGGCTTTTAATAGGTAGGCTTTCACGCCTTTGAACACGCTTTGAAAATGCCACACCCGTGAACAAAAATAACAGAAACCTTGGAAGCTTTCCAAAGTAGCCTGATGAACCACTCCTTGCTCGAAACATCTTGACTACTTTTCTGAACCCGTCATATCTTAATCACCAGGAAAGAAAACAGCAGAGAGACGCGCTATTCTCCTATCAGGAAGATTCTCACCTGTGACATTCGATCGGGGCTGGTGTGGCACCTGCAGGGATTTTCCATTTGTCCCAGACATAGCTCCACATGTTGGGCCGTCAGCATTTGTTCTCTCGTAAATATGCATAAAGCACGCATGGAAATATATGACATATGCATATACATACGTATAAAACACTATATTTGATGTTTTTTTCAGAGCTTATCTGAGGTATGATTGACACACAATAAGCTACATCTCTGAAGCGTGGAATTGGGTAAGTTTTGAGATGTATGCACATGAGACATGTACCTTTTTATCCTTTTGACGTCTGTAGGATCTGTGATGATGTCACTGCTTTCACTCCTGACATTGGTCATTATTGTCTTCTCTTGCTGTCTATGGATGTCTCTGTGTCTGCTTCTGTCTCTGGCTATTTCTCTGTCCCCCACAGGTCTGTAGAAGTGGACTGATATTACTGACTAGTAGGTGGCTGGTTCTCCAGGAGGGCTCTCTGCAGATCTCTGATTTCCATTTCCGTGCGAGTCTCACTCCTAGGAGGTTCTCTCCCGCAGCCTGTGTGCCCTGACACAGGACGCAAGTCGGCAGACCAAAGCTTGTCCACGTGTGTGTGCTCCCCTGGTCTGACCCTGCGGTCCCTGTCTGGTAAACCAAATCCTCCTACTGATGTCTACTCTGTCAATATTCCATCACCTATTTTTGGCTCACTGAAGTTTTAAAACTATTACACACTCAGCTTGTCAATTAAAAAAAACTCACCTTGAGATCTTAACTGAGAAGACACTGAATATACAGGTCCATTTTGGGAGAATGAATACTTTGCCATAAAGAATCTCCAGCGCAAAAATATAATAATACGCCTGTAAGTGTTTAGATTTTCTTTAGTGTCTCTCAATACAGTTTAAAATTTCTGCATGCGTGTATGGTACATATTTATTTTTAGATTTGATTTTTCACGCTGTCATAAACCACTGATATTTCAAAATCTTCATGTTTGAACTTTAAAAAGAAGATTATTGATTTTTTTGTGTGTGTGAAGATGATCATTCTGTATCTTTGCTAAACTCTTAAATTATAATAATTTAACTGTTGATTCTTTAGAAATTTCTGTTTACCCTTTATCATATGTTAATATATACGTACACTATATATTGCTGTTGTTTGGTTTCCAACCCTTATAACAACAGTCTTTGCTAGGATATTCAGTATAACACAGAATCAAAAAGTTCTGAGTATCAAAAAGTTTTCATGAAGTTTGCTGTGGTTCTTATAAATGTCCTTTTTAGGTCAGGGGAATCCTCTTTTATCATTAATTTGATAAAAACTATTCATTTAATCATGAATAGTTGTTGGATTTTATGAAATACTTTTCTCATATTACATGAACAGCTCCTATTAATTTCATCTTTAAACTGTTAATGTGGTGAATTACATCATTTGGTTTAATCATAAAAAGTGCAACCTGCGACTGGTTGTAAAACCAAACGTGGCTATTTTGTCTATAATGAGTTTGATAGAATTCCCCAGGGAAGCCATCTGGCCCTGAGTGAAATAAGTCAATTGGAGAAGGACAAACATTATATGGTCTCATACATTTGGGGAATATAAAAAATAGTGAAAGGGAATAAGGGGAAAGGAGAAAAAATGAGTGGGAAATATCAGAGAGGGAGACAGAACATGAGAGACTCCTAACTCTGGGAAACGAACTAGGGGTGGTGGAAGGGGAGGTGGGCGGAGGGCGGGGGTGATGGGTGACGGGCACTGAGGGGGGCACTTGAGGGGATGAGCACTGGGTGTTATTCTATACAGAATTATAGAATTATGAATTAGAATTATGTTGGCAAATTGAACACCAATAAAAAATAAATTTACAAAAAAATAAAAATAAAGAAAATCCCTAAGAAAAAAATATATAATTAGTTTGTATAATTAGAGTACTATGGTTTGTTATCAACATTATGCTAGCATTTTTTTCTCTCTTCTCTGGAATATTTCATGTGATATTAGAAGTATTTCTTCACTGAATATTTTTCCTTGATCATTTCACCGATGCTGAATGAACATTTCTTTGTTTGAATATTTCTCCATTGAATATTTGTATTCATTTAAAATTGTGTACAATGCTTTTTTCCCCATCTACATCATCAAAGTAATGGACACAAGTTGTTCACAGTATCCATTTCTTGGGATCTTTTTGAAGTCTGCAGGATTTGTAACACTGCCTTCTCTTTTGCTTTGACAAAGATTATTTGTGGTTTTTCATTGTTTTTCAGGTTTTTTTAAACAAAGCAAAACAATATTTGTTGATTGAATCATTGTTTCCTTGATCAAGAATTTCTAATGTTATCTTTGCTGTTTCTAACTTCAGGGGCACAGCAAGTTTTTCATTATTTTTCTAATTCCATGACATGAACACTGGCCTCCTTGTTTCTAGGTTTCTTTGCCAATACTTGAACTTAAAACCATCTGATACTTTCAACTTTAGCTGCATCTCACACATGTAGTTGTAGTTTTGCTTTCTAATCACTCAGTTCAAAATACTTTCTGGTTCCCATTATTTATTTTTATTTTTTTTCTGGTTCCCATTATGATTTCCTCTTTTATTCACAGATTTAAGTGTGTCTTTCCTAATCTCTAAACAGATAACTGTTTTCTACTTTCTACCTTGTTATTTTTTTCCAACCAGATTAAGCTGTGGTCAGAGACGGGCTCTGTGAGGCTCCACACCTACACAATTAAAAATAATGGGTCTTGTATAACATCTGTGAACATTCCATAGATGATGCTTTGTGCATTTTTTAGACCTTTTTTATCCTTGCATTGAGTGGCATGTGACATTCTTTCAGTATAGACATAGATTTATCTATTTCTTTTTGTAGCTCTATCAGTTTCTGCATATTTAGAGGCCATTGTTACTGACTGCTATTAAATGAGTGAAAATTGGGATCCCTGGGTGGCGCAGCGGTTTGGCGCCTGCCTTTGGCCCAGCGTGCGATCCTGGAGACCCAGGATTGAATCCCACGTCGGGCTCCCGGTGCATGGAGCCTGCTTCTCCCTCTGCCTGTGTCTCTGCCTCTCTCTCTCTCTGTGTGACTATCATAAATAAATTAAAAAAAAAAAAGAAAATTAAGTTATGGAAACTTTCTGGTTACATTAGTTTTCGCAATTACTAAGTGTTTATTTGTATCTGTGATAAGGTTCCTTTGACTTGAAATTTACCTTGTCTCTCTACTCTTTTGTATTCCTCTGTTTCAGAAATTTCTCATGTAAGTAGTATATGACTCTAAAAAATATAATTGAATGAGTCTTCATCGCTTAATTAAATACTTAGTATATTTGCATTTAATGTAACTATCTCCATATTTTTGCACAAATATATTATCACATATTTTGTTTTCTATTTGCCCCATTGGTTCTATATTTCTATTTTTTTCACTTTTGGTCTTCTACTATATGGATACATTATTAACAAAAATCCTTACTTTGTTTGTATTTCCTTATTTTTTTAATAATGAATTTATTTTTTATTGGTGTTCAATTTGCCAACATACAGAATAACACCCAGTGCTCATCCCATCAAGTGCCCCCCTCTGTGCCTGTCACCCAGTCACCCCACCCCCCGCCCTCCTCCCCTTTCACCACCCCTAGTTCGTTTCCCAGAGTTAGGAGTCTTCATGTTCTGTCTCCCTTTCTGATATTTCCTACCCATTTCCTTATTTTTTGCTGAATATCCTTTCTCTCTTCCAGGATCCCACCCAGGATACCAGGTATATTGAATAGTCATGTTGGTGATAGTTTCTCAGCCTTGCCTTGTGTTTGATGATGCTGAGAGTGTATGGGAGTGCTGGGCTTCCCCTTTGGACATTGGATGTTTCTGTCATCGTGAGACTGGGGTTATGAGTTTTGGGGAAGACTACACCTGTAATGGGCCATTCTCATCAAGTCCCACCAAAGGTACACATGACCACCATAACTTACACTGCCAATGGTTACCTCACTCACCCAGCTGGAGCTCCTCTGTGAAGCTGCCCTTTGCCCCCCCCCCCCACCTTCCCAAACTGTGCTCTGGGGGAGGAAGTCATTAGCACAGTTCACACTCAAGTGAAGAGTTATGTCCCTTCTCCTTGACGGTTGAATAGAAAGAGAATGTTTAAAAATTTCTTTCTCTATTTTTTCCTTTAAAAATTAATGTCAATATAGTTAACAGATAGTGTTGCTTTAGTTTCAAGTGTATAATATAGTGATTTGCCGCTTCCAAACATCATCCATTGCTCACCACAACAAGTGCCCTCCTTCATCCCCATCACCTATTTCCCCATCCCCCACCCATCACCCCTCTGGTGACCATCAGTTTGTTCTCTAAGAGTCTGTTTCTTGGTTTGCACCTCTCTCAACCTCTCTCTCTGTTTGGGAGGCATGTCATTGCTTTCCATGATGTCTGTGGGCCCAACAGCTATTTATCATTTATGAAAGCCTGATGAGAATCAATACCTTTATTTTCTCACCTATAAAACTAAAACACTTTAGAATATTTATGAATTTCACCACTCTGCAAACATGTCATTGGAGCGTATTTTGAGTCTACTTAATGTTTTAAGAGCAAGTTTTTATTTCGTGTCCAGTGTTTTGTTTGTCATTCCTTCTTCGGTCTTTGACCTTTTTTTCTGAGATCATTTTCCTTATTTCCAAAACAGATATTTAAGACTTTCTCTAGAGAGGCTTTGTGTGGCAAACATTCCACTGTCATTCTCTTAAAAATGCTTTCACTGACATTTCCCTGCTCAGAACAGATGTCGGTGTTCCCTTCAATTCCTCTCTGCACGTAATGGTACCATCTTGGCTCTGTCTTCCCTTGGGTGAGATGTCAGCTCTCGTGGAACTTTTCTTGCCTCGAAGGTGTTCTTTCTTTTGTTCCTGGCCAACTGGGTTATACATTTTTCTCTTTGCCTTTTGTTTTCAGCATTTCCAACATAATGTGTGTATGTGTGGATTTCCTTTACTCTGCAACAGTTTCCTGGGATTCTTGGATGGGCGAAGTGGAATCTGGTACCAGTTCTGGAACACCCGTTGCCATCATCACTTCAAAAATTTCCTCTGCCACGTTCACGTCTCCTGGATCCCAATGAGATGGACCAGCTGAGGCTGTCCCACTGCGTCCACCTCTACATTCTGCTCTCCTTTCTGTCTCCGAACCTATCTATCTCTCCATGTGCTGTAGATCCACATGCAGTCTTGCAGCTTATCCCTTCAGCTGTGTTTATTGGCTTTCTTCTGTGCTCTAAACTTCAGTGTCCGTATTTTCAGTTCCAGAATTCCTGTTTGGTTCTCTCCCAAATCTGCAGTGTCACTTTGTTCTGGTTTCTGGTTCCCATATTAAAAGCTTGGCTCCTATTCTTTTGTGCATCGTAAGCTGAGCTGTTTTATAATCATAATCTCTCAATTTTAATATCTTAAATCTGTTCGGTCTATTTTGTTCTCTATCCTCCCTCCCCCGCCACCCAGCGGTTCTCACTCGTGTTTCTTCCTCGCGTGACAGTTTGCCTTTTGCTTTTTTTTTTTTAATAGACATCGATTATATAAATGTTTGTAGAAGTGGTTGGATCTCAGGGTTGTGTTTTCATCCTCTTGTAGAGATTTTGTTTGTTTCTTTCAGGGGTTTAAGGCAAACTTAATAGTTTTTCAAGTTAGAGATTTTCCAGCTTAATGGAAACAGGTGGCAGGGCTGTGTGTTGATCTGTTTACTCCCATTCTCCCTTAGAGGAAGGAAGATACAGGCCCTTCAGCCTGCTCTGGAAGGGAGGGCATCTTCACTGGGGAGACCCGGTCTTTACCTTCTTGAGCACAGGCAGGCAGCCCCCTACAACCTCGCCGCTCAGCTGAAGCCCCGAGGACCATCAGACACCTGGGCACAGAGCTTATCCCTCTGGGGTCTGCACCTTGGTTTTAGATCAGCAGTGTATGGCTGTCATGCTAGCATTTTGTTGCTTTTGAGAAGATTTTGCCCTCATACACACCCCACCTGTGTGAGGTAGGGGGAGGAATGTAACCTACTCCACTGTTGGAGCCTGTGGGATGATTAAACTGAAGGGAGTCCCCAGATCCCGCTTAAATCCACACTGTTCTGCTCTAGGAGTGGAATCCTAGGGAACTCAGATCACCCAACTCTACAGCTTCCACCCTTACACGCTTCAGCCTGTCCCAAGGAGTGCTTCATGTGAGAGTTGGTGCAAGGAGACTCTGAATTTAGATTTAAAAAAAATTTTTAGTGTGGCCATGAAAAGGAGGACCTCCAGGGTGCTAACTGGACAAATAACTCTTTTTAAAGAAATCTGTGATGTCTTTTGAGTGAAAATGAATATCTTCATTGATTTCAACCATCTCCCACTCCTACTAAAATAACATAGGGAGACCGAATCAAAGACGCTTAACCAAAATACGGATATTAAATTAGAACTTTTGCCTCAAATGTAATTAGTACCTAATGAAATTTTGTATAAAAAATGTGGAGAATATTAATCCAGCATTTGAAAGCAATTACTACATCTTACCAAATTATGTTTTATTAGGTTCCTTCTTTTTTTTTTTTTTTTTTTTACACAAAGAGTGGGAATTCAAAGGTAAAGAACTTCTAGGAATTTTTTTCTTCTTCTAGAGTTTCCAAAATGTTAGTATCAAGGGCAATGTGATATGTAAATCCTGTTCAGCCGCCATCGTCCAGGAAGTCCTGCCTTGGAAGGACTAGAAGGTCAGTGAGCATGATGCCGGCTCCAATCTGAGTTTCTGGCAACTCGTTGGGGACTGTCATCATCTACCTTGATGGGCTTTGAAGAAAAAGAAATGGGTTTTGCAGTGCACCCACATTTGAGGGGTTTTCTGAGAAGACTCATGCACAGATATGCGCTCCAGGGGAGACTATAGTCTCCTTCATCCTAGAAGGAATAAGAAACAAACCATTCTTCAAGAGGACAGCACAACACTTGCCTGTCTTGACCTTCCTAGTACCCTTTTAGGTGACATTTATTCCTACACATTATACCTAGACATTTGATACTTTTGATGCTATCATAAATTGTGCTTTCTCATTCATTATGTTTTCAAATATCATTCGCTTTCAGAAAAAAAATATAATTTTTATGCTAAACTCTTTCTGCAAAATATGGTAAACTTGCTTATTAATCCTGATAATAGAACTGCAGATTTTTCAGATTTTCTAAATGTACAATTTTAATGGCTAAAAATTATGAGTGTTTTAGTTTATTCCTGACAATGTTTATATCTTTCCTTATTTTATATTTTATCCTGTCTTATTGCACAAGAAAGGTGCTCCAGAATACAGTAGAATGTATTGGTGTCAGCTAGTGTCCTGCCAAAGGAAAATCGTAAACATTTTTCGCAGTACATTCAGTGTTTACTATAGGTTTTAATGGATCATTTATCATATAAAGGACTTTCTATTATCTAAGACTATTTGTTTTTTTTAATTAAAAAATGGATGTTAAATTATTTGCTTTCTAGGCATCACTTGAGATGATATTATTTCCTTAAATCTATTATTTTGGCAAATCATATTGATTGATTTTATAACATTAAAATAATCTTACATTCCTCAAATAAATATATCTTGCTTCACTTTTTATCCTAAATTAAGGAACCAGTATTCTTAGATATTTATTTATATTTTGTGTCTATTCACTTGAGTAGACTAATCTGTAGCTGACCCTAATCATAAGCTCATTTCATTTTTTAAAAAGATTTTATTTATTTATTCATGAGAGTCACAGGCAGAGGGAGAAGCAGGCTCCATGCAGGGAGCCCGATGTGGGACTCGATCCCAGGACTCCAGGATCATGCCCTGGGCCAAAGGCAGGCGCTCAACCTCTGAGCCATCCAGGCATCCCAATCATTTCATTTTTGATATCAAAGTTACGTTTATCTCATCAAATGTTTGAGAACTGTTCCATATTTTCCTAGTCTGTGTAAGAGTTTATGTAAGGATTAGTCTTATTTCTCCTTTAAATATGTGTTAAATTTTGCTAGTGACACCAGGTACTTTGATTTTTTGAAAATATTCTAATTACTGATTAAATTAATTAAATTTTAATTACATTACAAAGTAAAGAGTTTAAAGATTCTATTTCTTTTTGCATCATGTTTTAATAATCATATTTTTCTTGTTTTTTGTCCACTTCATTTAGGTATTTAAAATCACTGACTTAGGTTTGTTCATGACTGTTTATCAGACTTTTAGTCTCCACAGCATTTGTGGTGGTTAGCCTGATGTGGTTATTTTCAGTTTTGTTTTTTCTTAAAAAAAACTCACCACGGATTATTAATTTATTCTTTAAAAGTATGACAAGTTATTTTGTTGGTTGTTTCTATTGTTAGTTTTTTATTTCAATAATTTCTATTCTTAGGCTTATTACTTCCACCCTTTAATTTTGCTGTTCCTTCCTATTATATTACAATTCAGGCTTTCATCCTTTCTAAATGTATGGATTTCTCTTAAACACAGTTTTTAGCTGGTTCTCATAAATTTTATATGGCATTTTGTATATCAGTTGATTCAAAGTATTTCTAATTTCTTTATTGGCCCCTATGATATTCAAAACTATGTTTCCCAATATCCAAACATATAGACATTTTCCTAGTTTTTTAAAAATACGAATTAATAGTTTCATTGTATTAAGGTTAGGGACAGTTTGACGTAATTCTTCAAAGTTTATTGAAGATTGCTTTATAGCCCAGTTTTTGCGCAATTCCTAAAATGTTCCACATATGCCTGATAAAATGTGCATTTTGTAGTTGTTGCGTGAGACATCCTATAAACGTGCAATAGCTAAAACATCTTATTTATTCAAATATCCTTTATTACGACCCAGCAATTGCACTGTTGGGGATTTACCCCAAAGATACAAATGCAATGAAACGCCGGGACACCTGCACCCCGATGTTTCTAGCAGCAATGGCCACTATAGCCAAACTGTGGAAGGAGCCTCGGTGTCCAACGAAAGATGAATGGATAAAGAAGATGTGGTTTATGTATACACTGGAATATTACTCAGCTATTAGAAATGACAAATACCCACCATTTGCTTCAACGTGGATGGAACTGGAGGGTATTATGCTGAGTGAAGTAAATCAGTCGGAGAAGGACAAACATTATATGTTCTCATTCATTTGGGGAATATAAATAATAGTGAAAGGGAATATAAGGGAAGGGAGAAGAAATGTGTGGGAAATATCAGAAAGGGAGACAGAACGTAAAGACTGCTAACTCTGGGAAACGAACTAGGGGTGGTAGAAGGGGAGGAGGGCAGGGGGTGGGAGTGAATGGGTGACGGGCACTGGGGGTTATTCTGTATGTTAGTAAATTGAACACCAATAAAAAAAAAAAAATATCCTTTATCACGATTGCCTTCTTCGGTGGTGTGTCTCAGAGTCAATAAGTCAATAAGAGTCAAGGTGCGTTAAGACCTTGCTGTGTGGTTTTGTGGAGTTGTGTTCGTTGTACATTTACCTTGAACCCTTCGGCCTTGTGAGCTGACCTATTAATGCTTATTTCTTGTGTGTGTGTGTGTGTGTGTGTGTGTGTGTGTGTTCATAGATCCCTTGGGACTTTCTGGGTCCATGGTGATGTTCTGTCCTGGGGACACTTGGATTTCTTCCCTTCTCATCTGGAGACTTCTCTTTCCCTTTCTGAGCTTACTGTACTGGCTGCATTTCCCACTATGATGCGTAAGGGCCGTGAGAGTGGAGGTCCTTGCCTCGTCCTGAACCTTGAAGTCAAATTAGTGAGGCTCATGTGGGGGCTCCTCCAGCAGCATCCCGGCCGTCTGCAGAACACCCCACCCCCCTGGACCCCAGCAGCAGCAGTGACAGGGGCTTTTGAGGCTGTAGGCAGAGATATGCCATGAGTCTTGTTGAATAAAATAACTAAAGATCTTTGAAGGATCAGGAGAGTCTGAGGGTGAGTGCCCCAGAGGGGGGAGGGGGGTCCAGGGTCAGAGGTGGACCATAACGTGTGAAATTACAGTACAGCACTCCCTTTTTCCGTGAAGGGCTTTTGTGTGACTTTGCTCTCATCAAACGACCTCGTGTTTCAGGAGAACCTGTCAGCATAACATTATCACACTCATCAAAGTATCACACCCGAATTTCAATGCCCCTTTTCACTGTACTGCGTGTCTTTTACTCTCTTGTGTGGTATTTGTCATGATTCTTTTTTTTCTCTGTATTTCTGCTTACATATTTTCTATCGATGTGATTTCTTTATTGCCAGTCTGTTTCTCTGCAACCAATCTTCTACTCAATTCATAAATTGAGTCTTTAATCTCAGATACTGTATTTTTTCAGTTGTAGAGTGTGCTTTTTATCCTATTTCATAGAATTGATTAAATCTCCATGTCTTTTTCTCTACTGTGCACTTTTATTAACACTTCTTCTTGGAAATAGTAATCATATATGTGTTTTAGGTCTGCCACTACCTTTAGTATTTAAGTACTATGTGGGTCTCCTTTCTTTGCCTTATTTTTTTCTTTTTGGGTATCAACATTTGCTAATTCTCCCTTTCTGGGAGCTTGGCCAGACTGTATTTCCTCAGGCTCGAGTGATGCTAACCACAGTATCGGGTGTGCCTGACACGCAGTGTGAGCCCACAGAGTCACGTCTCTTCCACAGGAAAGTGTGTCAGCATTGGCACCAGCTTCTCTCACCCTCTTCCTCCATGGTCATGGTTTAAGCACGGGACATCAGGGCCCCTGCCCTCGAGAAACACTGTCCATGTCTTTGGTTCTAAATAATTTCCTGGATTATGAAAGGCCAGGCACAAAGGTCCACAGACAGGCACGACTCCTGCATCAGAGCAGACTTATTTGACCTTCAACTGTTGTCCAGGATTCTCCATTCTTTATCTTAGCAACGTAGCCCATGCACCTGAGGGCCATAAACCATTTCATCCGATTTGCTGTTCTCGTATGCATTCCAATAGCTCACATGTGTTGCAGCACCCGGACAGGTCAAGTTTTTCACGAAGGCATCGCTGTCAGCAGGAAGTAGGGGCACCTGAGACCGTGCCCCAGGCTGCAGGGCCGGCCGAGTAGGACCAGTTCACACAGACCACACATGTTTGGAAGGCAGCCCTGCTTCTCACACCCCTGAAGTTGCAGAAATCCCACAGAATAGCTGGCTTGCCCCCAGATGCTCTGCAGAAACCCCTTCTTCAGTGGTCCCAACACACGTCGGGGACCACAGGGGCAGGGAGCCCTGGCCTGATCCACTGTGCGTTACAGTCTGCCGCCCACTAGCTAATTGCCCTGATCTGTGGAAAAGCCTAGTCCCCCCTTTGGATGAATGATAATCCTTCTAAGATGACAGGTAGGGAAGTTTTGGAATTTAAAAGCCACTGGGTCGGGCAGCCCGGGTGGCTCAGCGGTTTAGCACCACCTTCAGCCCAGGGCCTGATCCTGGAGTCCCGGAATCAAGTCCCAGGTCGGGCTCCCTCTGCCTGTGTCTCTGCCTCTCTCTCTCTCTATGTCTCTCATGAATAAATAAATAAAATCTTTAAAAAAATTTAAAAAAAATAAATAAAAGCCACTGGGTCTTGACCTCTCTGTAGCTTTACCCACGGCAGTGGACACACATTTTAAGCTGTGTATCATTAAACTGGGACAAGTTCATTCTTCTGGTCTGGTGTTAATTAATGACGCCGCACTGGAAACCCTGTGTTCTCCAGAGAGGCCTACCCTGACCCCTTCTCATCACTAAGTCCCCTCGTCTCTGCTCCCCCTCAAGGAGGAGTGGTCCCAGCCACTGCTTACTGGGCTCCCCAGCCATCCTGTAGGGAGGAGCAAGCCCCCCTCCCCCCATGACTATGCTCGGTCTTCATGCTCTGGCCTTCCCTGGCCTCTTCCCCACTGGCTGGCCATGAGGTCCCTGTGTACAGCCTCACTGGCCCTTTGCCACCCCTGGAGGGGCTGAGACCCTGTGCAGCACCTGGCTCTGCCATCCTGAGCCATGGGTACCCTCCCCAGCCTGGGGAAAAAAATCTTCCCTCCGTGTGCACCGCTGCACCCCAGGCCCTGGGATGGCCCAGGTGGGCTGGAGTTGGGCATCTTTGCCCCCGGGACACCCGGGGCTCTGATGAGGCCCCAGTCGGTTTGGCCCCAGGCAGCCAGCTTCTGAGGGCGACCTCGTGAGGAAGAAAGGACGTGCCGGGTGTTTCAGAAGGGCTGAAGCAGGACGGGCTTTGCTGCGACAGGCACTGTGGGAGTTTGGTTGGGCTCCGGGGGCCCCAGTGAGCCTCCGGTGACCAGTTCCCACGGGGGTTTTACCTCGTGACCCTGCTCCAGCGAGATGCAGCCCCTGCCCCTGCCTGTCCGTCTCTCCAGGCTCAGGGCAGCAGCTGACACTGTGTCCTCCGGCCTCGCGGGTCCAGGAAGGGTCATCGATTTCCCAACCGATGGGAAATGGGGTTTTCGTCCCAAACCGATGGTTGTGGGGACGCGGCGGGTAATTCCAGGCTCCATACATGTGGACCAGGAAGCCAGAAGTTCCGCTCGTTACTTTTTCACGGGTATTAAGCACCTCGTGATGTTCTCAGCCGGCGCCTTTGGAAACGGTGCCCACAGTGAAGTGATGTGGCTCTGATGGCATGGACGTGCGCGAGAGAGCGAGCAGGCACTTGCCAGCCTTCCTGCACACCAGCCCGAGCTCTGCGGGCCCGGCCCCTGGTTCCCCCCCCACACACAGCTGGAAAAGGACGCAGGGGACGCCCCACTTTTGGCTTCTCGTTTCTCCTCTCATCATTCCTCAAAGAAGGTGTCAAATCGGTGCTGGCTCCGTATGCCTGGCCTTCCTCATGCCTCTGGCTTTTCAAGTCTTTTTGGCAGAAAATATTTTTTCAATGTGAAGATGTATATATTTTAAAGGAATCCATTTATTTATTCATAAGAGATACAGAGAGAGGAAGAGACAGAGGCAGAGGGAGAAGCAGGCTCCATGCAGGGAGCCCGATATGGGACTCGATCCCGGGACCCTGGGGTCAAGCCCTGGGCCGAAGGCAGATGCCCAATCACGGAGCCCTCCAGGGATTCCCTCAACATTAAGGTATTGTAAATAAATCCTCATGAGTCGTGCAGGAGCCTGGATTGAGTAGCTAGGTCCTCGTGTTGGTCAAGACTCTCTTTACACCTTATGTTTCTGGCATCATGGAAATTTCCTGGGGGAAAAAGGTAGAAAAAAATTGTGCAACAAATAGTGGAGAATCAACATGCTCCTGTGCTCTGGATCTTCAGCCTTTTAAATGGAGGCAGCAAATCCAGATGCATTGTAGTCAATCTCAAAACAGAAAATGAAAAATATTGATGCAATCGTATAATCAAATGGCTCCCTAGAAAATCAATTGGTCAGCAGTTCTTCAAAAAAGCAGAGGAGAAAGGACTTGTGGTAACTATACACGCTGGTGATTCAGGATTTTGTGGTTTATTTTTAAAAATTTTTTTAAAAAGATTTTATTTATTCATAAGAGACACAGAGAGAGGCAGAGACACGGGCAGAGGGAGTAGCAGGCTCCACACACAAGCGCCCTGCCTCTGCCGTCCCCGGAGCCCACGGCTATGTTATCAAATCCCTCATGACCACGGGGCAGTGCACCCACAGGCGACACAGGGAGCCCATTGCTTTCTGATTTTATAAGTGTATTTTTTATCAAAACCCCAGTTCCCATGCTCCACGCGGCGTCGTGGGGGGCCTCCAGCTCGGGGACACCTGCCCTACCCATGGGCGTGCGGAGCCCACCTCCCGAGATGCACCCACAGGGGAGGACGCGGACGCTCAGGAGGCAAGCTCTCCTGAACGGACTCCTTCAAGCTGGCGACGCGGGGAAGGACACATGCGATCTCGCCACTGGCTTTTTTTTTTTTTTTTTTTTTATAAAAAGCTTTCCAATATTCCAAGGGCACTAGTCTGTTGGGGAAAATCCTAGCGGTCTCAGTTACTAAGGCAGACAACCGACCCTCGTTGCCGGTGGATCCCAATTTACAAGTTCACCTGCTCGTGACCATCTATTTGCACCCCCCACCCCCACATCGACATGGTGCTTCCAAAGCTGTGGTGGCGGCCAGATGGCGAGACATCCGAGTCGCCTGCCATCCCAGGCTGGGTCGGGCTTGCTGGTGCTTTGCTTTCTAGCTCAGCTGTCGCGCCGCAGGACAGGGGCCTTCACCCAGCATGTTTAGTCGCACATTTTCCACTTTATCTATTTATTTTATTTTATTTTATTTTATTTTATTTTATTTTATTTTATTTTTTAAAAGCAGGCTCCATGCCGGGAGCCCGATGTGGGACTCAATCCCGGGTCTCCAGGATCGCGCCCTGGGCCAAAGGCAGGCGCCAAACCGCTGAGCCACCCAGGGATCCCACATTTTCCATTTAAAAAAAAATTGTAATTTTTCTGTTTAAAACAGCCCCACGCACGGTGCTGCGGTGCTGTCTGGTGCAGCGGAACACCAATCAAAAATAAATTTATTATTAAAAAAAAAGAGCTTTAAACAGAAGCACACATAAACGAGGCCGTGCGTTGATGGGTTGATGAGGAGGTTGTGGCCTGACGCCGGCAGGAGCCTGGCTGTGCATTTCCCTGCAGCGGCTCAGGGCTCCTCGACGGGCCGCGTGGCCACGGGGCGCGGTGCACCCAGGGGAGGACCCGGCCCCCTCAGTCCACCGGCCCCGTTGTCTCCCTGTATCTCGGTAAAATGTAATATGCACGTATGATGTAATAGGATAATATAGAGTAATACCATATATGCATACATTTTTTAAAAAAGATTTTATTTATTTATTCATGATAGACACAGAGAGAGAGAGAGAGAGAGAGGCAGAGACACAGGCAGAGGGAGAAGCAGTCTCCACGCCGGGAGCCGATGTGGGACTCGATCCCAGGACCCCGGGGTCATGCCTTGAGCCGAAGGCAGGTGCTAAACCACTGAGCCACCCAGGGATCCCCTGTGCATACATTTTTAAACGAGGCATCTTTTAATTTTTCTCATTTAACAAACAGCCTACCTGCAAGGTATTTATTATTTTTTGTGACCAAGTACGGTATCTGAGAGTCCAAGGAAATCGCCCCGGGCCGCCCCTCCCCAGTGACGATACGGCCACACGCGGGAGGGAAGATCCGAGGCCAGAGCATCGTCTCCTCCGAGGGTTTGGCGAGGGAGGCAGAGATAAACAGGGGGCTGCAGATGGCGATGCGTAGACGCGGGCTGAGACAGCGGGCTGTTTGCACGGGAGTGTGGCCAGGTTGGTCTGTGCCTCCGAGGGCGCCCTGGTCCCAGGGTCGGTCCCTCCGTTGGCTGACCCCCCGCCCCGCTGGGCTGTGAGGCCCCGAGGGAAGCAAGCGGGTCTGTCTCCCCCACGCGTTCTCCAGTGTTACCCCAGGGCCCCACCTGGGGTGCTCTCCATAAATAGGGGCGGGGGAGCCAAGTACACACATGCTCCCCGGCACAGGCATGCACACGCGCGTGTACACGCATGCACGCACAGACACACACACCGGAAGTCGCCCTGGGTGCATGGGGAGGGTCCCGCACCCTCTGCCCCTGCCGTGCCCAGCCTGCCCACCTGCCGGCCCCCAGGGCAGCCCCGTAGGGTGCCGTGGAAGTAGTGCCCCAGAGGCAACTTCTCTGGTTGTGGGAAACTCAACCATCCTACTCTGATGACGAGTTGAACCATTTTGAGACTTTCAGTGAGACAAATGCTTTGGTGAGGGCTCAGGAAAGACAACGTGCACCTCGATCACCGGCGTGTGCTCGGGCGGCCAGGCCGCCCCTCGGCGGGCACACAGCCACCCACCAGCTCGTGCGGGATGTGAGAGGTGCTAGGAGAGGCGTCTACATGCCGGGGGGTGGCCTTCGGGGCACGTGGCGGGTTAACCAGACCTTGTGGCTCTGTGCCCACCTGCAAGCGGCATGGCCACTTGCCGCCCCCCGGGCTCCCACGGAAGCAGAGCGTGTGAGGCCGTGCAAGCACACGGCTGCCCGTCCCGGGGGAGCTGCTCTGCTGGGCGAGGCCTGGTTTTGGTTACAACGAGGTGTCAGCCCCCCTCGATTCACGATGAGATGCAGCATTTATGGCCTCACAGTAAATGACACCAAGGGAAGCCTGACTCTTGGAGGTTGGACGGGACCACAGCTGGCAGCCCTCTGAGCGAAAAGACAGAAATGAAAGACTCTATTTCGCTCCCTTTCCTGGCTCCGAGAAGGTCAAGGTAATATCGATCGTCTTCATCCAAGTCAAATCTTTGGCTAAAAAAGAAACCCATTTGGAAAATGTGTTTTTAATATTATCCATGTGACTTTGTATGACAATAAATCGTGTGATCTTCCAAAGTCCAGGACCAAAGGGAAAGATTTAAAAACAAGTCATATGTTTTTTTTTTTAACTTTCTGAAGATCATAACCATTTAAAGGCTTCAAGGAAACTAGATATTGAAAGAAGGACCAGGCTTATTTCATTTTTAGAAGATTGTTTTTTTAAATGATCGTGAAATAAAGTTGGTTTTTATTCAAACAGATTGAAGCAATTATGTTTATGGTTCTGTGAGTGACCATTTTAAGACTCGGTTACAACCATGAGGCTGTAGGATTTCCTGGTTGGCGAAACCACGGGGCACGTCGGATGCTTGTGCTCTGTCTCTGAACAGCGGGAAGGAGGAAGCCAGCGTCCGGGGGGCAGAAGGCTCGCTCTGGCCTTGTCCCGCACCATCCACGGAGAACGGCCTCCCGAGGCCCACGGCCCGCCCTGCACATCCCACTATCGCGTTTGTCCAAGTCTCGGTCACCGCTTCCAACGAAGCGCCCTTCTGGGTCGTGGAGACCAGCGCTGCTGGCGGTGAGCCGGGGCGACGGCCAGGTTACCCCAGGTTACCAGCCATGCCCACAGGCAATAAGTTTGGGCAAAACGATAGTTTTGTTTTATTTTTTTAAAGATTTTATTTATTTATTCATGAGAGACACAGAGACAGAGAGGCAGAGACCCAGGCAGAGGGAGAAGCAGGCTCCATGCAGGGAGCCCAACGTGGGACTCAATCCCAGGACCCCAGGGTCACACCCTGAGCCAAAGGCAGACGCTCAACCACTGAGCCACCAGGGTCTTGGGACAGTTTTGTTTTGACTCCCCTTCTGTTTTCTGCACCGGCTCCCATGTTTTGTGTTATTTTGTACCAACTATCACTTCGTGCATAAAAAAGTCATTTGTCTCAATGCAGAAAAATACCTCCTGGAGGCCCTGGATTTATTTATTTTTATTTTTTATTATTTTTTATTTATTTATTTATTTATTTATTTATTTATTTATTTATTTATTTATTTTTTTGTTTTTATTGGTGTTCAATTTGCCAACATATAGCGTAATACCCTGGATTTAAAACTCAGGCCCACAGTTATTGTGGGCTTCTGTTGGGAAGGGAGGAAAGCTGGACTGAGTCTTAGTCATGGTGAAGGAAGCATCCAGGATATGGGAAGGCGGCTCAGGAAAATCCTCCAGCCTCTGGTCCTCGTGATGCCGGGAGGGGGTCCGTGGGAGGCAGGGTGGGTGGCTGCGGGGAAAGGCAGAGGGGACCTGGTGAAGAGGGTCAGGGGGGCGTGGGACAGCGAGATGGCACGGGGGTGGCTGGGGGCAGCCCCAGAACCAAGATCGAGCGAAGGACTGGGAAGGAGCCTGTTCGGACCACGGGGAGGGGGCAGTTCCATCGGAGCCAGAGCACAGAGGGAGAGGCCGTGGGAGGGGCCGAGGGTGTGCAGGGGTGACTGAGTGGCCCCCAGCATAGGGCCGGAACGGGGGGGCACGAGAGGCCCTGGAGCAGGGAAGGACCAGGTCGGGGCTCAGAGCCGCCTCTGCTGGGTGGACGCCGAATACCACCTTTGCAGCCGGGCGCGCGGGCCAGGAAGGCTCCCGGCACACGGCACACGGCACACAGCACACACACAGCAGCTGGCACACGGTTTCCAGAAGCTCTGAGCCCGTCAGCGTGGAATCCACTCTCTGCAGGGATTGCCACCCTCCCTGGGGAGTAAGGAGGCATCGAGACAAGTAGCAGATCTGGAATTCCCCCAATGCCTACTGTCTTCCCTAGATTAAAATGGGGGCCCCAGAGACAGTCACGACCTAGAGGAGCTTTCGCGTCTCTGCAGCAATCTGGGTGCGTCTGTGCACAGCGGGCCTCCCCTAAGTGAAGGTCACACAGCACAATTCTATAGAAGACTGTTACTTCCGAAGTCTTTATTATGGAAAAACACTGGGGTGACTCGTGGCATCCGTTTCATAGGGTAAATAGCACGCTGACGATGAAATTGTCACTGCGTCCAAATCCACCGAGCTGAAGAGGGAAGCCACGGAATATATTAGGAAGTTGGTTTATGGTAAGAGCAGAGAAAGGATGAATTATTGAATGATTGTTAGAACACCGGCTACATGCTTAGGCCAAAAGCCTGCCTTCCTGGCCCTCTCACTGCATGGATATGCTCTGTGGGGCTCAAAGATGTGAATGGCGGAGAAAATGGCCCCAAAATACTACAAGAGAACAAGGCATGAATGATACATCAAACGAATGGAGAGATACAGCTCAGCAATAAATGTAAAATGCAAGCAGATAAACAGAAACATGAGGACCGGGGCGCCTGGGTGGCTCCGCGGTGGAGTGTCTGCCTTCGGCTCAGGTCATAACCCCAGGGTCCCGGGATCGAGTCCCGTGTCAGGCTCCCCACAGGAAGCCTGCTTCTCTCTCTGCCTGTGTCTCTCATGAATTAAAAAAAAAAAAAAAAAAACAGAAACAGGAAGACCTATCAGACTGACAATATTAAAACTTCAAGAGAGCAGCCTTATTTTTCACGTCAGGCAGACATGACCGGACAGTGGTTGTGGTGTGGTGGATGTAAACCTGGTGGAGATTCACTGTGGGCACTTAACCCGCGTGCCGAGCTCCGCGTGCCCGCATGGCTGGCCTGCGGGACCCAGGCTCGCGGTGAGACCCCCGCACAGGCAGCGAGGTGTTCTGTAGGTGTGGTCAGGGTCGGCATCCTTCAACCTTAGGGCAAGCAGACCTCCCTTCCTCCAATCAGCGTAAGGGCGTAGGAGCAAAAACTGTGTTTTTCGGAGAAGAAGGAATTCATCTGAAGCTGGCAGCATCGAAGTTTCCAGCTCACCCAGCCCATCCCACAGATTTCAGTCTTGCCAGATTTATTGTCACAGTCGCTTGGGCCAATTCCTGAAAATTACTCTCTCTCTCTCTCTAGATCCGTATATTCTGTTTCCCTGGAAAATTGCAACCGATACAACACTTGGTATCAGAACTGAACAACTATAGTTCTAACCTGTGAACGTATCTCAAGTGGCTGCTTTATAAAGTGGAGAAGACACATGTAATGAAAATATGAATTTCTGTGTTCTTTATACGTTGAAACATCGGTTGATACCCCAAATGTGTATTTATTTCTTAAGGGCCGGTTAATATTCATTTAATCAAAATCGTACATGAAACTGGACCATTTCCCGACACCTTACGTAAGAATTGACTCAATGGATTAAAGACTTGCATGTAAGACCTGAAAACAGTAAAACTCCCAGGAAAAAACCTAAGTGGTCACGATGATGGTAATGCATTTCTGGTTATTACCCTGAACGCAGGTTCTGCACAGTGACGGAAGCCATGGACAGAATAAATATGCAGCCTACTGAATGGGAAAAAAATATTTGCACATCACATATCTGAAAAAGGGTTAATATCCGAAGTATATTAAAAAATACAGACACTCAATAGCAAAAAACAAACAATACAATTAAAAGTGGAGAAACATTAAATTCTGAAGAGTGCATTGGGGATGGTCAGCAGGTGTGCATAAGATGCTCCACGGCTCTCACTGTCGGAGAAACGCAAGTCAAAGTCACAGTCAGACATCACTCCACGTCCGTTAGGATGGCTTTTGTCACAAAGGTGAGAAACGACAGGTGCGGGTGAGGATGTGGAGAAAGGGGAGCCCTTGTGAGCTGCGGGTGGAGCCACTGGCGACCGTAGTATGGAGGGTCCTGAAAAGATTAAAATAGAATTACCAACTGATGCAACAATTCTTCTGGATATTTATCCAGAACCTGGAAACACTAACTCAAAAGGATACATATATTCTCGGGGTTATCTCAGCCTTATGTACGGTAGCTCAGATACGGCAACAACCCAAGTGTCCAGTAACGGAGGAATAGACAAAGAGGGTATGTGCACACGTGTGCACACACACACACGCACAAAGGAGAAAAACACTGTACGACCTCAGTTATATGTGGAAACGACAAACAAACAGGTTCACAAATACGGAGAACGGATTGATAATTGGCAGATTACGTGGGACGGGCAAGCCGGGTGAAGGGAGTCGGGAGGTACAAGGATGCGCTTATAAAGGAGGTACGTCCTGGGGGTGTGATGTGCGGCCCCGTGACCTTAGTTAATGATAGTGTGTCGTGTGTTTTGGAAGTCGCTAAGGGAGTAGATCTTGTTTTTTTCTATTTATTTTTATTTTTTTAAAATTTTTTTAATTTTATTTTTTTTAAGGGAGTAGATCTTAAAGGTCCTCATCACACATACACTATCTTGCAACTGTCTGTAGATGGGTGTCAACTAGACTCCGCATGGTGATCATCTGTTTTATTTTGTTTTGTTCGTTTGTTTTTTTTAATAATAAATTTATTTTTTATTGATGTTCAATTTGCCAACATACAGAATAACACCCAGTGCTCATCCCGTCAAGTGCCCCCCTCAGTACCCGTCACCCAGTCACCCCCACCCCCCGCCCTCCTCCCCTTCCACCACCCCCAGCTCGTTTCCCAGAGTTAGGAGTCTCTCATGCTCTGTCTCCCTCCCTGATATTTCCCACTCATTTTCTCTCCTTTCCCCTTTATTCCCTTTCACTATTATTTATATCGCATGGTGATCATTTGGAAGGTACACAGGTGCCGCGTTGTCCAGCAGCACACCTGGAACTAGGAGGATGCTGTATGTCACTTACACTTCAGTAAAAAATGGACACTACTCAATCCTTAAAATTATGTCTCAGATCTGTTTTAATTGATGTTCTTGATAGTGACTGGCATGCTCTTCTCTACCCTGCTGGTAGCTTCCCTCTCTGGGCAGAGAACGAGGGAAAATGTGTGCATCCAGGTCTGACCTCTCCCTTGGGCTGCAGAGGGGTACCCAGCGACCCCCCGACTTCTCCGTCTCAGAGTTGCCAGGTAGACGGGAGAGTCCTCTCACCTCCTGCCTCCCGTGTCCTTCCCACGCTCCGGCTGATGAGGCCCCCCAGAGGACGACGAGAAGTCAGCCTTAATGTTTTCTGTGGATGCATCGCCCCCATGCACACACGTGCGTGCACACACACAGACGCACATGCAGGCATGCGAATGCACATGCACACACACACAATCCGTGAATGCATATGCACACACGCACACACACGCACACACGCATGTGCATGGGCACACACAGGCATGCATATACACGTATAAGCACACATGCATGAATGTATGTTCACATGCAAATGCACACACGCGTGCATACACATACTCCCATACACACGCACACACACGTGCACACACGCACGCACACACCCTTTCAGTCTATGCAGGGGGTGTTGGCTGAACGTCAATGCATTCTGTTCATCCCTTCTTCCTTCTCTGCCTTCTTCAACCCTACCCTGGCGTGGGCCCTACCGTGTGTCAGGGGCGTGACTTTAATACCCTGGTTCCTGATCCTGTGCTCACAGTTTGTGTTCCTCACAGGGCAGAGGAAGTTATCTTTCTTTCTGATGACATCCTGGTTACGTCCCTCTCTCTTTTTAAAACATTGTTTTTAATGTTTGAAAGCCTCTCCCCACTGTTTGTGCTCTAACATCCAATGTCCACAGTGGGAGCCCAGCTCTGGACATCTGTGGACACCACCTCCCACCCGCACGGTGTCCTGAGCCCCGGGGCACATGACCGTGGTCATTCCCAGTGTGCCCTGGTGGTTCATCCCCTTCCCTGCGCACGTGGCACTTCCTGCACGGGCACCGCTGCCTGAGGAGACGCTTCTGCGAGTCTCCCTAGAGCAGCAGAAGTGCAGTCATTAGCACCCGCTTCTGGGGTCCTCACTGCCTTGTCACCCCCGCCACAGCCCTCCACACGGCACCGTCCATCTGCTCCAGACAGACCACATTCCCCACGGGGACCGTGGCTCACCCCGCACCTGGCAGCAATCGATGTCTCCGTGTGGAGTCCGCCTAAGAGCAGGCCCTGGAGCAGGGTGCTAGGGGCGACAGGTGGGGCAGAGGGAGCCCCAGAGAGAAAACAGAAAGAGTAGCGAAGGGGATGGGGCGCTGATAGTGAGCTGGGGCTGCGGGAAGCTGGGGCCGGGTGGCACCAGGCTGTTGGCTACGGGGAGCACTCTTGCGAAGCCTGAGCCCTCCATCACCACCCCATCCTCGGTCTGGGGCGCTGCCTGCTGCAGGCTAAGCAGACTCCTGCAGCGCAAGAGGCAGGCCAGGCCGTGAAGAAGAGTGCACAGGGTCGAGGTGAAGGTCGTTGGGGTGTCCCTGCCCTGCTGCAGGCATGTGGGGTGGAGGTGGGGGTCATTGGGGTGCTCCTGCCCTGCTGCAGGCAAACTTGGGGCCAGGGGTGGGGGCTGTTGGGGTGCCCCTGTCCTGCTGCAAGCATATGGTGTCAAGGAGGGTGTCGTTCGGGTGCACCTGCCCTGCTATAGGCATGTGAGGTCATGGTGGGGGTCGTTGGGGTGCTCTTGCCCTGCTGCAGGCAAGCTTGAGGCCGGGAGTGGGGGATAGCTTCTGTGCAGCAAAGGCAGTGCAGTGTCGTGAAGCGAATGAATTTTTAAAAAGATTGCCGTGGACGGTGGATGGTGAGAGTTTTCACTTGGAGAAGGGGTCTGGGGTGATGTTTTAATCCGTGATTTTATTTGATATTATTTACCCTTCTGTAATTTATAACGAAAAAGTATGTTCCAAAGTAAGATATCGAATTCGGGGCTCAGAATGTCAAAACCCTTCTGAGTCCACATGGCCTGTCTGGCCTCTCTTCCCCTGATGACCCAGGTTAAATGCACTGTTTCCTTCACAGATGTTCCCACCAACTGTGGCTGCAGATGGCAGGAGCGTGTACTTCACGCTGCGCTTGGAGAGCTCAGGTGTGTGGGGCTTGTTCTTGTGACAGAGTAAACTGTATTTTTTCACGCCTTATAAAATTACCCTGTAGACTCCCTCAGATCGAGAGCCACCCCTACACTCCTCTCCCTTAACTCTGGCTAACGTCCACCCATGGTGTCAACCTCCCCAAACTACTCACCATGGGCCCCACTTTTCCAAACACATTCTAATTGTCACCATGCCCCGTGGAGACGGTGTCCACAGACACTTCCTACAGGTCCCACAGTGTCTTCCTACAGCGAAAGGAGCTCCGAGCGTGAGATGTGGCTGGTGGCACTGGCCAATCCTGCTTGGGACGCTGCGCAAGCTGCCCCCACACTGGGCTCACTCGCTTCTTGGGTCCAGCTGGAGCACTGATTTTTGGTTTCTCTTTTGCAATCAGGTTGCACTTCTGCAAGGCTTCCCGGCTTCTCGAGAGTGTCAGGAACGTCCTCTTGCAGGCAGGCCTGTGGGCCGGGCCCGAGCGCCAGCACATGGATGTCCAGAGGTCCCAGAAGCACTTCAGAGAAAGGCTCAGCTTCACGTATGGACAAAAGTGTGTGTGTTTTGGGGGGTGGGGGAGGTGGGGGGCATGAGCAAAGCGCAGAGCAGTCTCCGAAGGCTCTCATGGCGTGTCTTGGCTCGACCGGTGCAGCCCTGAAGGTGCGGTGAGGTTGCACACTAGTCAAGCCATATTCTGAGCACGTGCCCCACTTCCAAAGCCAGCCTATTCGCACCATGATCCCTAGAGAGAATATTTGCTTATTTCTGGAATTTCTGAAATGCGATACAAACCAATGAATGCACGACAGCCCTAATCATTAGTGAGAGTAGGATCTACAGGACAAATGTGAAGAATTCGTATCCGTCTTATTGATTCGGAAAGTGAAACTATAAGAACTTTCCCCCACAGCTGAGTAGTGTCCAGGTTTCTTTCATGAGCCTGTATTATCTTAACAAATCAAGAAAAAAATGTAGTAAAAATAGAAAAACAGAAAAGCCGAAGCCATGGAAACTTTGGGTTGGTTAACTCAGAAGGAGAGCTTGCCTGAGGTGGAGAGAGAAGCGCAAGTAAAATGTCTGTGATTCAGTCTTGGGACTGGCTGGCGCTCTCCCGGGGGCCGTGACCAGGCTGTCCGGGTGCACAGGCCAGACAAACTCCCAGAAAAATAGTGCTAACACCCCTAATAATGTGGCCACCGAAAGGCAGGGCAGCCTGCTTGGTGCTCACAGATGCGAAGGTTGGGGCCAAGTACCGTTCTCGACACTTTACGCAGAGGCAGAGCATTGGCCCGCAGGGAGGGCCATAAGACAGACCATTTGGCTGAAACATGTAGATAATAAAATTCCAGAGTTATTGGCTTGGCAAAATTGACAAACCCTGCGGCCAACAAGTGGTTGGATGGCTCTTAATGCAGAAACTACCTGGCTGCACACCCACTGAAGGAAGTCATTAGTCACTGGTCACGCCCTCTCTCCACCAGGCTCCGACTCCGATTGCTCCCTGGGAAGCTTGGTTCACGCCTTGCAGCTCTCTGGTCAACCTGCTGGTTGGGGAAGACAAAACCCACCTGGGAGCTCCCTGGCTGGCGTCCCTCAGCCTTGCTCCCAAGACGGCCTCTGGCCCTCACCAGATCCTTCAACCAGCCTTTTGGGGTAGATCTGCCTCTATTTGGAAACTTCAGTCCCTCCCCCTTATGGCCTCTCTTTCTAGAAACACCCACCAAAGGGTGTGGACCAAGAGCAGGGAAAGAGACCTCACGAAGGCGAACAGGGAGGGAAACTGATTAGCCCTGAGAGCTGTCACAGTGTGATCACAACGTGATCTCCCCACCCCCCAACACTTACAAAACTCTTTGGAAAAAGTTAAGAAGTTTTTTGTTTTGTCGGGCACTGAGGGGGGCACTTGATGGGTTGAGCACTGGGTGTTATTCTATATGTTGGCAAATTGAACACCAATAAAAAATAAATTTATAAAAAAAAAACAAAGAAAGAAAAGAAGTTATTGATGTGATTGGAAGGCAGTGCCATTTGGCACAGATGTGCCCTCGATGCCTGCCTCTGCTTCAGCGGTTCACGTCAGGATTAATGTTTTCCATTAACATTTCAGAATACAAGTGATCAAAGAAGTCAGTGCCTCTTTTTGTGACCTTATAAGGAAAACTGCAGATTTCCATGTTAAAATCTAGAGCAAATCCAAAGTTCATCGTAAGCGTGGAATAGTATTACTAGTTGTCCAGATATAGAGAAAAAAGAAAATCTCTGGTCTCAATTGTTTATTTTTTTATGCTACATTTTTACTTTGATGCACTGTAATTATACTCATGTGAGAGGCAGAGAAATTGTTTATTTTTCTTTCTCACATTTATAAATCACACACTCATAGTTTTTGAAAATTGTTGTGGTAAAATATGTATGACATAAAATTTGCTATTTTAACTGTTTTCAAGTGTACGATTCGGTGGAATTAGGTATAGTCACAATGTTGCACAATCATCCATCCAACAGTCATCCATCCACCCATCATCCGTCTATCCATCCATCCATCCATCCATCCATCCATCATCCATCCATCCATCATCCATCCATCCATCATCGATCCATCCATCAACCACTTATCTACCCATCCATCCCCTCGTCCACCCATCCCATCCATTATCCATCCCCCCGTCCACCCATCACTCATCCACCTGTCATCCATCCGTCTTATCCATCCATCCATCCATCCAACCATCCATCCATCCATCCATCCATCCATCATTCATCTGTCTGCCTCCAGAACTTTACATCTTCCTAAACTGAAACTCTGTCCCCATTAGACAGTGATTCCTCTTTTCAATCTCTACCCCAACGCCAACACCCACCCACCCCTGCTTTCTATCTCCATGATTTTGGCTACATTAGGCAACTCGCATAAGTGAGATCGTACATTATTTGTCTTTTTTGTGCCTGGCTTATCTAACTTAGCACAGGGCCACCCATGTTGTCGCCTGGGACAAGATTTCCTTCCTGTTTAGGACTGATAATATTCAGGTTTGTATCACATTTTGTTTATCCATTCATCCATCAGTGGACATTTGGGTTGTTTCCAGCTTTTGTCTATGTGGACAATGCTGCTGCGAACACGGGGGCATGAGTGTGTCCTTGCTTTCAGTTCCTCTGTATGTATGTTCAGAACTATAATTGTGGGATCCTAGGGTGGTTCTATTTTTAATGTTGGAGGGACCTCCAGACTGTTTCCCACTGTGGCTGCACCACCTTACAGTCCCATCAACAGTGCATGAGGGTTTCAATCTTTCCACACTTTCACCAACATTTGCTTTCTTTTTTCCCCCATTACATTTTTCTAGTAGCTATCCTAACGGGTGCAAAGTAGTACCTTATTTTGGATTGACTTGCATTTCCCTCATTAGTGACAGCTCAGCATCTTCTCATGTGCTTATAAGCCATCTGCACATCTTCTTTGGAGGAATGTCTATTTTTAAAAAATATTTTATTTATTTATTCATAAAACACAGAGAGAGGCAGAGACACAGGCAGAGGGAGAAGCAGGCTCCATGCAGGGAGCCCGATGCAGGACTCGATCCCAGGTCTCCAGGATCACGCCCTGAGCCAAAGGCAGATGCTCAACCGCTGAGGCACCCAGGCGTCCCAGGAATATTTATTTACATTGGGTTATTATCTCACATTAAGTGGGGGTGACTGGATGACAGGCACTGAGGGGGGCACTTGATGGAATGAGCACTGGGTGTTATGCTATATGTTGGCAAATTGAACACCAATAAAAAAATAAATTTAAAAAAATAAATTGGGTTATTATAACTGGGTGACGGGCACGGAGGAGAGACAGCACTTGATCGGATGAGCAAGGGGTGTTATACTATATGTTGGCAAATCAAGCTTCAATAAAAATATATACATAATATATAAATATATGATAATAGATTGGGTTATTAGCTTTTTTTACTATTGAGATTTTTATATTTCTTATAAATTAATCCCCTACCAGATTCATAATTTTAAAATATTCTCTCCATTCTGTGGATTGCGTTTTCACTCTGATGATACGGTCCTTTGATGCACACAAGTTTTTAATTTTGCTGAAGTCCAATTTACTTATATTTTAATTTTTTTCCCTGTGCTGGTGGTGTCATTTAAGAAATCGCTGTTGAATGCAATGCCATCAAACTTTTCTCCTATATATTTTTTTCCTAAGGGCTTTTTTTTTTTCCTAAGGGCTTTATATTTTAACTCTCAAGATTAGTCCTGTTGTCCATTTTGAGTCAACTCTTACTGGTGTAACGTAAGAATCCAATATCATACTATTGCATCGTATCTATCCTTCGCATTAGGATAACGCAGCATTGATTTCAGTAGGATTGTTCCCCTAAATTTAAAAAAAATTTAAAAAAAAAAAGAGAGAGAGAGAATCTTAGCTAGGCGACAACCGTAGATGTATTTTCCTAGTGGCCAAATGGATGCAGGGCAGGTTCAGGGCATCTTGTCTCTCCTGTGCGGCGATGGGCTCGTGACCTGCAGCCAGCACCCTCTGTGCACATGACCCCACAAGCCAAGGCCCCTAGGGAAGGCGTTTGTGCTGTCGTACAGCGTCCGCCCTTGGCCTGTGGTCCAGGACCTGGCAAAGGGGTTGATGCGCAATTACTATTTGTTGAATGAGTTTGTTGGATGCATGTGGCCGTGATGCCTGGATATTTGCACGAAGGTAAAATTAAAGCATGAAAACAGGCAAACGAGTGAGGGTTTCAAGATTTTGAAATAAAGGAGGGAGACATGGGAAGACAAGTGCAAGGCCAGCAGGGGCCAGAAATGTGTATTTCCCGCTCGTGCTTTTCTCAAATGAAACCGACGGTCGGTAATGACTTAGCAGCAAAGGAGGACGCGAGGTCGCCCGACCCCGGGGTCTGAGGTCGCGCAGCCCACTGTCCCCTCCGGGACGCAAGCGTCCTTGGACCCAGGACAGCCCCGATCTGCATCCGGGGCCAGGGCTGCCTCCCAGGAGCAGAGATATGGGAGCTGCCACAGGGCGCTGGACGGTTCTCGAAATGAGCCGCGCGGGCGAGCGGTTACCTGGAGGGAGCCAGGCCCGCCGCCCGTGACCCCGCGCTCGCTCGGATCTGCACACGCGCCCGACACGGGCTCACCGCGTCTCCAACTGGCGGCCCGGCAAGGAGGACGGGCTGCCCGGAGCCGGCCAGCAGGCTGGGAGCGACGCCTGAGGGATAATAAGGACACGCTCAAAGGACTGGTCGCTGGGGCATCCAAAAAGAACATTCTGTTTCCTTCAAGTCTCTGTCGTCGCTTCTTCTCCGACTAGGAGGCAGGGCGCCGGCGTGTGGCCCCCCGGGCTGCCCCCTAACTCTGTCCTCGTGCCCGACGTCGCCCGCGGAAGAGAAACCAGCTTTCCTCGCTCCCAGCCGCATCCTGCTGAGCACAGCTCGCCGTCCGTCGGGTCCCTCCTGCAGACGCGTCGGGGTGGCTCCCGGCGGGGCGGGTGCACGGGACCGGGTGCAGATGGCTCAGGCCCTGACCGGCCGCGGCATAGGGGCCGCCCCGCTGTCTGGCCCAGAGTATGAGGCTACAGGGGAGGGTGTCGGGCTCCAGGAGGAGGGGTGGCATGTGCTTACATGGTGACCTCTGGGCTGTTCGCTGTGGGAACTGGAGAGCCCTGGGTGGGCGGCCAGTGAGGCTCCGGGTGTCAGAGCGTCACAAACATGGAAAATTAAAGGCCTGGTCAGCACATGCATGCAGGGTCCTTCCTGAGGGCCAAGGGGAGGGGGTGCTGTGTGGGGGTGCAGGGCAGCAGCGGCCGGAGGAGCTGCTCCGTATTTCTGGGGCTCCCTTAGCTGCTGGGTGGTGTGAGTTCTCTGCAGGTGGAAGACGCGTGGCTGGGGGGCTGGGCCTGCCTGGGGACAGGGGACAGAAGGGTGCTGTGGCCATCATGAGGCTGGAGGGCAGGAGGGCAGCAGAGGGCCGGGGCGCCCGGTGTGGCAAGTGGCACAGGAAGGCGTCCCTCCCGTACCCTGGCTCTGCTTCCCCAGCCTCCATCTACTCGCTCTGGGCTCAGCTCAGGAGCATCCTGCGGCTCCTCTGTGGCCTGGAAGCTGGAACTCGTCCACTGGGGGCAAAGGTTGAGGTGGAGAAGGCGAGGTTGCAATCACAGTGGCAGGCAGTGCACCTGCCCTGGAAGCCCACCTGTGCCCAACTCACACCTGGCGCCCGACGCTCCATTTTCTGCACCTGTTTCCATATCTACGGAGCAAGGGCAGCCCTGACACGCATGCTTGTGAGGGGTGGCTGAGCAAAGGCACGTCCAGTCCTTGGCCACCTGTGCATGGACTGCCGAGCACAGGAGGGTGTCCCCTGGGGCGAAGGCTCCATGGCTGCACCATGAGGCTGCGATGCTCGCCAGGTGCTGAGCCCGGCTCTGCATGCTGAAGCTCAAAGAGTCCCCCAGATACAGAGTCATCCAGTCTTTGTGCCCCACACTGGGGAGACGGGCTCAGAGACGGGGTGCATCTGGATTCCCCGAGCCGGCTCACCTGGACGCCCGCCCGAACCCAGGGCTGCCACAGGACGCCAGAGCACAGGACCCAGGAGCAGGCCCAGCGGTGGCTCGCGGGGTGCGGGGCGGCCTCACCTCCAAGCGCTGGGAGAGCCGGGTGCGGGGGGGCCTGCTGTCCCCGAGCCGTCCCCCGCAGCTCCCCTGTGTCACCTGGGGGTCACCTGCTGTGGACGCACGGGCTGCCTCCTGGGAAGAGTCCCTTTCATCCCCGTCTTCTCGCTGCCTGCACTTCCTCAAGCCGAGGAACTTAATTCTGCTTTACGAGGACGGGCTGCAAGTGAAATTCCTCCTCATACACCCCCTGGCTTCTCTCACACAAATTAGAATAGAAAGGGCATGATTTGGGGCCCGAAAAGGATAATTCTGTGCATGAGAAAGGAGTCTTTAAAATATGTAAATCAAGACACCCGAAAATGCCTAATAAAAAATAGGGATAAAATAGTTTGAACGATTACATATTCAAAGGAATATTCTTTTTTTTATTTAAAGATTTTATTTATTTATTTGAGAGAGAGAGAGCGAGAGCACGAACAGGGGGAAGGACAGGGGCAGAGGCTCTCCCTGAGCAGGGAGCCCGACGCGGGACTCGATCCCAGGACCCTGAGATCACGACCTGAGCCGAAGGCAGGCGCTTCACCTACAGAGCCCCTGGAGGACCCCGCTTTATGTTTTTAAAAGCAAAGGAATTCAGGAACATTTTGAGGTTAGAAGTCCTATGTCCTGGTGCAAAAATCTGCTATTTCCTGAAATAAACAGGTTCCTATACGTCACCTTGGGAACGGATGCTGACACACAGAAGGGTGCAGGTCACCGTTGAAAATTCGGGAGGAGCAGCGTGGGGACGGCACCGGCAGGGTTCGGACTCCCCGCCTGGCCTAGTGTTTCCACCCCTGGGCCCCGCTCCCGAGGCCGAGCCTTCCCGGGGGGTGGGGGGTCCGCGTGGCTCTGGGGTCCACGAGGCCTCCACGACCCCATCGGCTGCCGAGAAGCTTTAGGAGCAATGTCGCGGCAGACATGAGCAAAGCCCAGGGGTGCAGGGCGGCCAGGCCCAGAGGTGCCGGGAAGAGAGCTTTGCTGCTGCGGGAGCCTGTGCGACGGCCTGCCTGGGAGTCTCGGCCAGGGACAAAGTGTCGGGCTGGGTCCCCTCTGCTGGCTTCCTCCTTCGGGGCCATTTCCAGGGTTGTCGAGAGGACACTGGTGGCTGGGCCCACGCTGTGACCCGTCCCGGCTGAGCTGAGGCTCTGAGCGCTTCTCCCGGCTCCTGAAGTGCAGCGGCTCTCCCGGCCCCACGTGCACACGGAATCCGGGGACACACTTGTGACCTCGACCTGGGGTCGCAGACCCAATCCGGGTCCCCTGAGCGGCGGCGGCGCGCCCTCGAAGCCCGCGGGCAGCACCGATGCCCCTGCTGTGCGGGCCCAGGCTTGGGTGGGCGGAGGGTGGGCGAGCGCGCGTCCCCAGCATCACGGCTTGGCCCTTTACCGACGCTCCTGCTGCATCACCACGTCCTAGAGTCCTGCAGCCTCAGACACACGGCGACTTCATAAATTCCCATTAATCGTCTTTTCCCTTTCATCCATCGTCCTTTTGGCGTCTGGTCTAACGACTGCCTCGCACATGGTCCTGGAAGGTTTCCTCCTAAAACGTGTTGCAGTTTTATATCTGTATTAATCTTTGCGTAAAGCATGAGTTTTAGACCAAGTTTCAGCGTTTTGTCTGTGAATGTTGGATTGCCCAATGACCCTGTGTTTGGAAAGGCCTGTCCTTTCCCGGTGACTGGCCTTTGCGCTCATGCGGAAAGGCAGTCAGGCTCACCTGGGTGGGTCTGTTTCCAGATCTGCATTCGGCTCTTCCATCTCTGTGTCCTTTTTATTCATTTATTTATTTATTTTTGCCAGAGAAAAAGATAATTTATAAAAATTCATCTATGGATCGTAGGGCAGATCCATTGTTAACTCTTTGAGGAACCTCCACACAGTTTTCCAGAGTGGCTGCCCCAGTTCACATTCCCACCAACAGTGCAGGAGGGTTCCCCTTTCCCACATCCTCTCCGACATTTGTGGTTTCCTGCCTTGTTAATTTTCCCCATTCTCACTGGTGAGAGGTGGTATCTCATTGTGGTTTTGATCTGTATTCCCCTGATGGCCAGTGATGCGGAGCATTTTCTCGTGCTTTTTGGCCCAAAGTCTTCATTAGCAGAGCTGCATGGTAAGTCTTGGCTGCCTGCACTTTATTCTTCTTTTTTCAAAAACTGTTTTCCTAATTATTTATTCTCTGTCCATCCATTGCCTGTCCGTACTTATTGAAGACAATCCCATGTAGGTCTACAGGAATCTTTGTCGGATTTGGGTTGGAATTGCCATGAACCTGTTTATCAATTGGGAAGAGTCAGCATCTTTATTATACTGAGTTTTCTGATCTAGAAATACAGTACATCTCCCCAGCTAGTTACATATTTTTGTTTCACAAGCGTTTTGCACTTTTCAGCATACAAATCCTACATACATCTTGTAGATGGACTCCTACGTATTTCAATTTTTTTTAGCAATGTTAAGTGGTATTGTCTTGCAAATTGTGGTGTTCACATGTTCATTGCTAGTTTAATGGAAAGACGATTGGTTTTCCGTGTGTTATTAATTTTTGACCTCTATGAATTTGTGTGTTAACTCTAGGACTTCTTTTTTTTTAATTTTAATTTTTATTTTTTTTAATTTTTTTTTAATTTTTATTTATTTATGATAGTCACAGAGAGAGAGAGAGAGAGAGAGAGAGAGAGAGAGGCAGAGACACAGGCAGAGGGAGAAGCAGGCTCCATGCACCGGGAGCCCGACGTGGGATTTGATCCCGGGTCTCCAGGATCGCACCCTGGGCCAAAGGCAGGCGCCAAACTGCTGCGCCACCCAGGGATCCCGGACTTCTTTTTTTTTAATATTTTTTATTTATTTATTCATAGAGACACAGAGAGAGAGAGAGAGAGAGAGAGAGGCAGAGACCCAGGCAGACAGAGAAGCAGGCTCCATGCAGGGAGCCCGATGCTGGACTCGATCCCAGGACCCCGAGGTCACGCCCTGGGCTGAAGGTAGGTGCTAAACCGCTGAGCCACTGGGTCTGCCCAACTCTAGGACTTCTTAAACTTTATATCACTTTTGCATAGATTTCGGGGGGGGGGGGGTTCTACACAGGCAACCGTGGCACCTGCATATAGGAAATTTTTTTTTCCTTCAATCTATGTCTTTAATTTCTTCTACTTGTCTTACTCTACTTGCCAGAACTCCAGAATGTCGAATGAAGAGGACAGACTCCCCTGTCTCAATCTCAGGAGGAAAATCTATTACAGCTACCCATGACATGCGCTGCGGATTCTTTGTAAACGTTCTTTTATCAAGTTGAGGATAAGCACATCTTCCTCTTCTTCCTGTTTTTCTGAGAGCTTTTGTCGTGAACGAGCATTAAACTTTGTTTTAAAGATTTATTTATTTATTTTAGAGACAGAGGGAGCCAGCAGGAGGGGCAAAGGGAGCCTGACTGTCAAGCCGACCCCACGCTGAGCTCCGGGTGGGACTCCGTCTCAGGACCCACCGAGTCCACGGCCTGCGCCAAGAGCAAGAGTCAGGTGCCTAATCGACGGAGCCACCGAGGTGCACCAGGGTTGAATTTTGACAAAGGGTTTTTTCCTGCAGGGCTGGATTTTATCACACGACTGTCGTGCTGCTGCCGTGGTGCCCTGGACCCCGCTGGCCACCCGCACCCCGGCGACATCCGTGTGCTGATGGACTCCATGGCTGATGCGTTGTCATGCATGTTTGCACCTAATGGAAGAGTGACCTCCATCTGCGGTTTTCTGATTTTTAGCTGTTCTCTCCTGGTTCGCAAAGAGTCAGGAAGTGACCCCTCCGCCTACAGAAATGGGAAGAGATGGTGCACGACTGATGGGGGTTCTTCGGTGATGTTTCAGAGGCTCCCCCAGCGACACCGTCTGGGCCTGGACATTTCTCTTTGGGCGACTTTGAAAGAATCCATCTGGTTTCCTTTACCCAGTAGGCTCTTGCAGGGGCCTGTTCCATGTTTAGCGAGCTTTGGGGAAGCCGACCGTCCTAGCTAAGCCGCCCAGGTGTGGGTGGCGTCACGTGTGGCGTCGCTTCACCTTCCTCTGGGAGCCCACGGGGTGCCCTGACCGCCCGGCCAGGAGGGCAGCTCTGCCCCCATGGCCTCCATGGAACCAGGGCTGGGGAGGCGGCCTCCTTTCCACCCAGCCGTCAGGGCTTCCTGATAGTCCTGCAGGCCTGCTCTGACCAGCGAGCGCAGGGGGCGCAGACTGGGGGCAGGGCCCAGCCACATTGTCCCAGGGACGGTGGGCGAACAACCCGGGCACAGAGGACAGGGCGGCTGGCAGCTCCCGCGTGCACGTGCGGCCCGGTCCCTCTCCCCGTTCCTGCCGAGGCCCCTGGCCGCTCTGTGTCCTGTGCACTTGTCACGTCTCCTCGTGTTAATGCCCAGAGCTGCTGGTCGCATGCAAGAGGCGTAGGGAGAGCTGCCCTTCCCCCTTGCTGCAGGCGGACGTCCCTGGGCAGCGTCCCCGGGGACTTCTCTGTGCTCTGGGGACCCACAGAACAGGGTGACTGCATCCCACCCTCTGCAAGAGCTCGGGGCCCTTGAGAGCAGCAGTACCACCCACCCTATCCCCCGATGCCCCTCCCAGGCTGCCTCCCGGTCCCACGGCCCCACAGCCTTGCTGCCAAGTACAAAGCTGTGTGGGCCTGTTAGGACGTCCCTTCCACCATCCGGGCCGCCCGCTGACCCAGGGGACTGGCCTCATCCCAGACTCGTCCTGAGCTCGTCGCACTCAGCCACGGCCGACCATGTCCTGCGAGGGCTCGCACCGGCCTGGTGTGGCTTTAGGGAAGCGGGAGCCCTGTCCCTCCTGCCTGGGCTCCGTTGGGCCTGGCGGATGGGACCAGGGGCCCCGGGTCCTGTGCCCTCTGATCACAGCGTGATGCGTCCGTGGGTCGCCCTGCCCGATTGCTTCCTAGCAACAGTGCCATAAAATGAAAGTTTACTTTCATACATAAAATCAGGAAGAAATGTTTTTCATCTGGAAGTTCAGAATTCTTTTTTTTTTTAACCCATTCTCCTGAGGCATAATTAACATCAAATTCTTTTAATAGAGTAATAGTTCACAGTCAACGCAGGTGGTATATTAAGATCTGAACTTAAAATTGGATTTCTCCACTGCGAGGCTTTCCCCCGAAATGTGTCACCGGGTTCTTATCCCAGTTAGTGATAACACATATTTCGTAAAGCTTTTTTTTTTAATTATTTATTTATTTCACATGTACTTTCTAGAGCTTTCCTCGCTGTACTCGAGATTTGCCATTCATGAGCGGTTAATGTTTGCAACGTATGTGAGCCACGAGCAGCCGTCTCCCAGGCACAGGTACAGAGGGCGGCAGGCTCCGTGTATATTTTTGCTCACGTGTCTGCAGCTACCGGCAGATGACACTTGCGGACGAGGAGCAAGGACTTGCATGGAGAAGTCGCCCTAGACGCTGGCCGGTTGCCTACTGAAGAGCCCCAGGGGCTGGTGGCACTCAGGTCACACGATGTCGGGTCAGGGCCTGCTCCTAGTTTTGCAGGTTTGAAACTCCGGGTTTCTCTGTGCGTCAGAACGGATCCGACTCTCGGAGGCCGACTCCCTTCGGCGAAGGCCAGTGCTGCCCACGAAACGCAGGGTTTCTTCCCACGTGTCGGCACCCCGATGGTCCCTCTGGCGAGACATCCCTCCCACAGCCGTCTCCTACAACTTACAGGGATGCAGCCCTGGTCATGGTTTCCGTGGTGATGGTGCTGCTGTGCTAGGGAGCTGGGCCACCCCCGGAGCTCTGATTGGCCACCTGGGGGGACAGCTGCCTTCCTAACGACAGCAGGTGGCATTCGGGGAGCCGCCGTGGCTCGGCCGCTTGTGCAAGGGACTTGGGGCTTGAGCCCACCCTCTGTCTTCTTGCCTCCAGTCTGCTTTCCAGAGAATCCACCCACGCTACCCCACGGTCGGCAACAAGCCCCCCCACGCGGGGAGTTTATGAACCAGGAAGAGCTGCCGGAGAAGGTGACTCCAGCAGAGCGTGTCCGCGTTTCCACGGGCGCCCCGTCTTCACGTGAGCCTGGTGGCCTGGGCAAACGTGGAGCTCCGCCCGCTGCCTTGTCCCCGAGCTCGGTCATGCTCTGCTCCGGCGGCTGGGCTGGGGTGGCTCCCCCCGGCTCCCCCACGCCTCGGGTGACTCTTCCCAAATCTGCTCACTGGCCAGGAGGGCAGCTACGACCTCGTGGCTCCCGCTTTATGCTCATGGGGGTCCATTCGGAAAAGCATCCTCAGGAGCTCTGTTTGTAAATATAAATCAGCACTGAGTGGACACTTCCACGTGTGGAACGCCGCCACCCTTCCACCCGCTCCTTCAGGCCTTCACGTCTTGGTTGACACAGTTTGATTATCGGCCCATGTGCAGCACAGCTATGCTTTGATTTTATTTTATTTTTTAAATATCAACCAAAAACTTCACATTCATCCCTATTAGGCTTAATCACATCGTTATCCTTTGTCTAACATCTTGATTTTAATGGCGTTGATCTTTGAGGCTGAATCGTTTTACTTAATGCTTTTTTTTTTTTTTTTTTAACTTAATGCTCTTACTCACCATCGGCCCGGTTTCTCCCGATCCCCTGACGGCGGAGCCCGCTGCGCTTCCCTCCATCACTGGCTCCATCACTCTTTGGGACCGTGTCTCGACACAGGCCAAGCCAACCACTTGAACGATATTTTGCCTGCCTCTGAGGTGTTGCGAAAACGTTGTTTAAAATCTGGCAAAATGGATGATTCCACCTCCACACCATTCCTGTGGGCTGTCCCTGGAGAAGGCACCTGGGCGCGCCTGTCTCACTGACAGTGAATCCGTGCAAGTTGCCGGTGTCACCGTCGCCTACGTTTCTGTGTCCTAAACCCAGCTATACGATGACCACGTCTCATCTCCCTCAATTTCACCAGGACCAAGGCAAAGCTCCAAGCTCCCAGATGCTCTCAGATCCGATGCTCCCTTTCCGGAAGGTTCCATGTGACTCGCAGATGACCCGTTCTGCGGGTCATGACGTTGCCAGGATGGAGGGAGTCTCCGCAAAAACAGAGCTGTGCGTGGACATGTGCTCCCCAGCCCCCCGAACACCCGCAGACGCAGCCGTGGCTATTCCTCTTCACGAAGAGTTTCCCATCTTCTCTGGTTTTCTCCAGGGAGGTGACTTGGTCAACACGCCCAGGAGGGGACAGCCAAGGCACGCCCCGGGTCTTTCCACCCCAGGCCCCACATGTGCTCAGTGGAGCAAGTGAAACAGGGTCAGATGATTCTTTTTTTTTTTTTTTCCACCTCCGCTCTGAGCAACAGCAAGCGAAACAAACTTGAAGTTTGGTGGCTGGAACATGCGTTAGCTCGTTTTTTATTTTTGTTTTTGTTTTTGTTTTTCCTCCCAGATGTTTATTATTCATCATTTTCCAGGCTGAGCCAAGTTTTCTTTAATAACCAAGATAGATTTCCTCGCGTTAAAAAAACAAAAAGCAAATAATATCATTTTATATAAATAATGGATTTGGAATGCTGAAGATCACAATACTTGCCAGAATCATAAATCACCACAGAAAATAAATGGTCCTTTTATTACTTTAAAAACCAAACTAGTATCCAGGCTATTTAACTATGAATAAAAATAAACATGAGTTTGGAAGGATTGGAGTTTATTTCAGATAAACATCTTTTTTTTTTTTTTGTAATTCTGATCCAAAACTGTTCCAGAAGGAACTCGCAATCTGATCAGCGCTGGTTTCCCGTGAAGCTGAGTGTTTTCCTGTTTACTCCCAGCGGGACCGTGCAACTGTTCAGCACTGACTTCCCTTCTGTTGGCCACAGATCACCGATCCGTGGCAAGAAAATAAAATGGCCCAAATGCTTTTCCCTCTCACGTCGTTCGAATCCAAGACGTTGCTTCCTAAATCATCTGTTTCCTAAAGCTCTGTTTCCTGGACCAGCTTTACGGGTGCATTCGTATAAAGTACGATCTCATGCTTTCTTTCCTGTAAAAGCACCTGTCGTGCCTTCCGTGGTGTAGATTCTGAGAAGCCGTGGGACGTTCTTGTCCTGGTTGCAGCTCCTGTTGTGCAGAGCAGGTGACGGCACGTGTGGGCCTTCAGCTCTGCCGGGAGCACACGTCCACAGTGGGTGACGGGCGGACGCCCCCAGGGATGGACGGCAGCGCAAGCTGCCCAGGTCCCCCCAACAAGAAAGCAGCCTTCGTCTTCCCGCTGCCTTCCCGAGGCCACACTTGATGGTGGCGGACGTCGTCAGTGAGCCCGAGGAGTCCCCTGGGAACTCCCGAGACCACCCCCCCCAAGGCCGACGGGCTCCGCTCACATCCAATCTGCGTTTGCATCCGTGACACCTCTCACCTCCCATGGGATTCCTGGGGCCATCTCTGCCTTTTCCCTGTAGGACAAGCTCCAGTTATGGGAAACCAGAAAACACGCACGTTCAACAAACAGTTTGATGCAGAAACAACATTGTCATCATAATAAAGGCAGAGGCTGGCGAAATAAAACTCACTCCATAGATTCCAAAGATTAGGTTTAAAGGAAGCCTGGTGTAGGGAAGAAAAGCAGGGAGATATCAGTTCATGGTAAGATCTTTAAGAATACCTCATTTGTGTCACTATTTAAAATATATCATTCAAATTTCAAACTGCTCTGTGACGTGGGACCCAGAAAAGGTTTTGTTTTTGTTTTGCTATTTGTCATTGTTGTGTTTCCCCCCCATCCCGCCAATGTCAAGGAGGAGCGGGGGTGCACTGAAGGTTGGCCCAGACGCACACGCCTCCGTGAGCGTTGGCACCTCCCGTGACTCAACCATTCCCATGTCCCCGAGCACCCTCCTGGGAAGTCTCTGGTTCCTGCCTGGGGGGAGGATGCATAGGTGAATAGAGAGAGAAACCTGTTCTCTGTGCCCAGCATAGCCCCTGGGGGGTCTGGGGGGTCGGTGGGGTGGGGACCATGAACCCCCTGAGAAGTAAGAACTTCTGGAACTGCCCCTCTGTCAACAGCCCTACTGGCCGTGGTGACATAGCCTCCTGGCCCGTGGCTCCTGCTGAACATATGTGCATTTATTTATGTATGTTTTGAGTGTTAAGGAAGCATTTTTCTTTCCTATATGTGTGAAGTGTACGTGTGAGGGGCTAGAACTATTATTTTCAAAGATTGAGTGACTGGGTGACGGGCACTGAGGGGGGCACTTGATGGGATGAGCACTGGGTGTTATTCTATATGTTGGCAAATCGAACACCAACAAAAAATAAATTTATAAAAAAAAATACATATTTGAAATATAATATAATGATTGAAGTTGTGAAAGAGAAAGAATAGAATAATAATGAGAAACTTAAAACTTTGGGAGCATGTTAATAAATCTGTAAATTTAGTAAACATTCAATAAATCTGTAACTTTATCCATTCATCTTTCAAAAATTGAACACCAATTAAAATAAATTTATTTAAAAATAAATAAATAAATACATAAATAGTAAATAAATCTGTAACTTTAAATGCAAAAAAAAAGAAAAAAAATTGGACAATTTTACGTTTGATCACTTGTACCTGGTAAAATATAGGTCATATAAGATTATGTACTATGTGTATTTTCACAAGTGAAACTGTGATCATTGGAAAATGTTTAAAAGTAATACACTTGCCCTATTTGCATCTGATAAACTCATCTCTCTTGTGATTGAGGTTGATGTGCTCACATTATTTTGTGAATGTTTCTTTTTGCTACAAAAGCAGCCACATCATTGCACACGGCACCATGCGGCCGTGTTCTCCTATGGCTCGGCGCTTCGGAAATCCTAACTATGATTATTGGGGAAGACGCAGCTCTACTTCTTTATTTTTCACATCTAAGTATTGTTTATATGCCTTGAGAACTTGCCTGCTTCTATGAAAACTGGGCTGAATTTAGTTTTTTGAATCGTTTTGAATTCTGTTGCTTAGATACCAGACACCAATTCTGTTCTTTTTAGCAGAGGAAAAAAATTGTTATAAATGATCACAACAGGGTGTGTGGGCTGGAATTAGCATAAGAACGGGTGAGGGTGAAAGGTTGTACCTGGAAATAATACTCAGACCAATAGGCCCCAGTAACCATCAGACACCAAGCATGCATGGATGGTGTGGGTAGACCAGCAACTCGGTGGGTCTAATGGGAAAGAGACCCCCCTGGAACATCACTAAAAACACGAGGGGATGCGTTTTGATGCAGCGACGCAGACCCTTACCTTCTTGATCTGTTTTATCTCATGGTTCACGGCAAGGCGGTGCTGGAGCCCCCACGCTGAGAGTCCGGTGCACCTGCCTCCAGCTAGACTCATCCTGAGTGATGTGAAGCCTTCGCAGGCACCATCAGAATCTCAGTCATGTCACTAGGACGCCTGTCTGACGCCGCTCTTCACTGAGCATTTGACTGTGGCCGCCAATCCCTAGCCAGGTGATTGACCTCGGGTCACCGCTCAGGGGCACACAGGCAAGACTGAACCCTTTTCCAAATCCTGCCTCTCCTGGTGTTTTGGGTTTTGGCTCCTGTTACAATGATAACCCCCTTGGCCTTGTTTGCATTTTCTACTTTTACTTATTCAAAACATATTTTATCGAGCTCCCATCACGTGCCAGAAACCGATCATGGCAGAAATAGAAGCAAACCATCTCTAATCCTTATTGTCACGGACCCGACATCCTCGTAGGAGAGGCTGGGGATGGACCAGCAAGTAAACACAGGCTAAGTTAATGTAGCGGGCTGGTATGTGTCCCCCTACGGAGTGTAACGTCCAAGTCCTGCCCGGTAGCTATGAATGTGACGATATTTGGGGAAAGAGTCTGTGCAGATATGATGAAGTGAAGAGTCTCAAGATGAGATCACTGTGCGCTGGAGAGAGGTCCAAATCCCGGCACAGGTGTCTTTGTAAGAAGAAGACACAGACTCTGACTCTGGGATATGAACTAGGGGTGGTGGAAGGGGAGGAGGGCAGGGGGTGGGGGTGACTGGGTGACGGGCACTGACGGGGGCACTTGACGGGATGAGCACTGGGTGTTATTCTGTATGTTGGCAAATTGAACACCAAAAAAAATAAATTTAATTAAAAAAAAAGAAGAACTGCTAACTCTGGGAAACGAACTAGGGGTGGTAGAAGGGGAGGAGGGCGGGGGGTGGGAGTGAATGGGTGACGGGCACTGGGTGTTATTCTGTATGTTAGTAAATTGAACACCAATAAAAAAATAAATTAAAAAAAATAAATAAATAAATTGGTAAGGAAGACTTAAAAAAAAAAAAAAAAAAGAAGAAGAAGACATAGAGGTACAGAGACCAGACCTTGCAGAGGTGGGGACAGAGCGCTGTCCGAGGCTGGAGGACACCAACGCCTGCCGCCAGCCACCAAAGACAGAGACGTGGGACACACTGTCCCTCAGAGCCCTGGGAGGGGACCCGTTGTGCCAATGCCTTGATTTGGATTTACAGCCTCCGGACGGTGGAAGAGTAACTCTCTGCTGTTCCGAGCTACCAGTTTGTGTTAGTTTGTGGTGGTGGCCTGAGCTGGCGAGCCTGCTCGCGGTGCTGAGCAGCAGGAGTGGGCAAATGAAGGAGGACGTGACGGGTCCTGAGGGTGTACAAACTATGAACAAATGTGGCCCCAAAACCAAGGAGGGGCAAGGGAGGGAGCCGGGGAGGAAGACACGGCAAACACAAGAAGCAGGGGCCTGACACAGCCACAGGGCAGGGGAGCCAGGGCCCCGAGCCACCAGGATGGAGGGTGTCCCACAGCTAGTTGCACGATGAGGGGTTCGTTGCTGGAGGGCGGCGGGCCATCCTCTACCTGCTGTGTTGAGGTCCTTGAGTTTGAACGGCCTGAACAGGACAGTAGGGAACAGTTGAGCGGCTATTAGACAATGGTTTGATGAGGATAATGGAGCCTTCAGGGCACCTCAGAGATGTGCGTGCACCTATGTGCCCAGCCTCGCTTGTGTTTTCGCATAGTGACAAACATACAGCGACAACAAAGCCTTTGCTCTAGTCAATGGCCCATCTCGTCTGGCTCACTCTGATTTTTCAACCCCTCGAGTGCATGTTTTGTTTTATTTTTAGTTATTTGTTTTTTAAATATATTTTTTTAAGATTTTTATTTTATTTGTTCATGAGAGACACAGAGAGAGAGAGAGGCAGAGACACAGGCAGAGGGAGAAGCAGGCTCCATGCAGGGAGCCCGATGTGGGACTCGATCCCGGGTCTCCAGGATCACACCCTGGGCCGAAGGTGGGCGCTCAACTGCTGCGCCACCCAGGCTGCCCTACATGTTACATTTTAGATTGGCCCTGGAACATGTCCCGGTGAGATCACACCTGTGTCCCTCTATCACAAGTCCACATAAGGCGCACAAAATGTTCAAAACGAAGAACAGTGGTTTCCCTGGTCCCAACGATCTCCATAAGGCTGATGCCAAACAACCACTTACACTTTTAGCTGTGGAAATCATTGATGGATGATTTGATCTCAGCTCTACTCCAATAAGCTCCTTCACTCATTCATCCATTCATCCATTCGCCGAGCTCCTCCTTGGAGCTGCACACGTGCACCTGCAGCTTTATCACAAGGGGAGGGGAATGAACACAGCCTCACAAAGCTGAAAATTCCACATTTAAGAGCATCCAACAGAGAAGACGTAGAGCTTCTTTGGACCAAACAAAGAAGGTTGCTAGAGATGGTTCCTTCATTCCCAAGGGAGGGATACTGGAGACAGAGGCCTCAGGGATGAGGAAGAGCGTTCCAGCCAAAGCACGGTGAAAGTCAAGCCCAGGGCCTTCCAGAGGGGAAGCCGGGACAGCTGGCTGAATGGGGAGGGCTGGGTGGGCCAAGGGTAGGACCAAAGTCAGAAATGAGCACATCCCCCAAGGCCCGGGCACTGCGTTCCATGAAGCTGACACAGCACCCCTGCGGATCTCCACATTTCCCGGGGATGGAACCTCAGAGAAGTTCGGTGGCTCGTCCCAATCCACACCTCTGCTCTGAGGCCATGCAGGGCTTCAAACCCAGCCTCTCGCACGTTCTTGCTGGTGTCACCAAACTCGCGGTCCTCAAGAGGTGGCCTCCAGGGCAGCCAGGTTGCCATGCAAGGAGCATGAGAGCGCTGAGAGTCCCCGACAGCGGGTGTTGGAGTCTTCGTAGGCTGCCCTTGCTGTGACGCATGCGCTCCGTGACCTTGACTCACCAGGTCATAGAGAAGCCTGGGTGGCGTGGACCTCCACGGGGCCATCTCCAGTGCGGCAGCTGTGGACTGGTCAGCGGCCTGGGACCTCATCCTGCTCTGAGAATTAACTGAAAAAAGTAGCAAAACCCAAACCAGCTGGCCCTTCACTGAAGCGAGCCTGAACAGCACCTTCTCGGCCGTAGAAGTCCCAGATATCCAGACGGGTCATCCTGGGGGGTGGAGAGGGAAACAAGCTGCGGGTTGACACCTACATCTCCGGGTCCGGAAACCAGAAGGTCGAGGATGCTTGGGAGCCCAAGGAGGAAGCTGAGACGAGCGTGGTGCTGCAGGGGACAGGCTGACGCGCCTGCCTAGGGGGACAAGGGGCTGTTTGGCCCAGGCCTTACCCCAACAGAGCGACGGGAGCAGCGGCTCCTGAGCACAGCCTGTGAAACCAGCTGGAAACAACCAGAATCTTACGTCTGCCTTGTGCTCACTTCAGGGCTTCAGGCAAATTTCCTCCAGTTCGGTCTCCGTTTCCTCATTTGTGAAGCAGGAAGAGGAGCTGTTCTTACCTTACAGGGTCTTATACTTCAATCGGCTACGTGCCCGGAGCATGCCCAGGACCCGGCATGTAGCGCGTGGTCCTCATCGCGCACTGGCTATCGGGACGTTAGCCAGAGATCTGGGGATGAGCCTGGACCACAGCGTAAGTGCTGCTGCCGTCAAGCAGGTGGAACAGGCAAGGGGGAGGATGGTCAGGAACCTTGCAGGATAGGAGGGGAAGAGCGACGGGAGCAGTGTCTGAGCGTCACAACCATTAAGAGGCAGGTGGAGAACCAGAAGTGCATGAGGAAAACCCCGGGAGGGGCGGGGACAGGCAGGGGACACGGTGCCTTGATGGAGTGAGGGATGGAGGGAGGCGCCTACACTAACCTGTGAGGTCTCCAGCAGGTGCCACGGCTCAGAGGTGGTGCCCAGGGGAAAGCTGGGCCTGGAGACGTCCAGAGTAAGGGCGATCACTGAGGGGACAGGGCAGGGCATTTGCCAGGCGTCACATGTCGTCGTTCTTCGGCGTAGACCCGAGGACTTACATTGATGGGGGCCTTAAGCACGCCGTGTCCACCATGGTGTGGGCAGGAGCCACGGCCCAGATGCACAGCAAAGTGGACGCCCGTGCATCTTGCAAGAGTGGACTCTGATGATCAAGAAGCCCAGAGCCGGGCACCTCACCCCCAGCAGGACTCATTTTTACATTTTTTTTCCACTCGCATGTTTATTAAATAATTACCAGGTACTGCTTCCCAGGCACTGATAACATCTCTTCATTCAGCAGCTATGATCTGGTGAGGGAGAGAAATGTAAGTTTTTGTTTCTACTTCTTTTTACCCGACAAACAGCTGTCTTGAAAAAGTGTGATTATTTATTATTTACTTACTTATTTACTCACTTAGATATGAAAGCAAAATGGATTGGAATTTGTCCCATACGTTTATTTTTCCTATTTCAATCTTGAATTCTAGTTCCTAACTACTAAGAAGCCTCTATTTTGTGAGAATCCTCTAAAATTCAGTTATGTCTCTGAATCCAGGTATAGATATGTATTTAGCACCCCTGCCCTGTGCCCAGTTTTCTCTGCATCATAAAGAAAATGAGATACTCACATTTAAACTCCTCTGGTCTTCAGTGACGAAATCACCTGCACTTTACTGTTTCTCAGGTTTTTTCCAATCACTGTTCCTTAGGTTACTGATAAACGGATTGCTCCTCTTCTAAAATAGTTATTAGCACAAGTTTTCGGAAAAAAAAAATCTTTGGGTTAGCAAAATTGTTTAGTGTTTCCAGTAATGGAAGGATTTAAAAAAAGAAAAAGAAAAAGAAGACAGGATCTTGAAGTATAGTAATGGATGGTGATAGTGACAATAATCTCTTCTAGAAATCTTAAAACATTCCTTCTTACATGAATTTTTTTATCCTTTTAATAAACGTGTGAAGCTATAACTCTTTTTCAAATAATCTGGAAATCTAAACAACCAATTTCATTTAAAAAAAACCAACCAATTTCTTTCGCAAAATACATATTCGCAGTCTTAGACTATAGAGTCACAAAGTGCATCACTGAGAACAAAATCCCCCAGTACCACTTCTTGTTTTTTTTTATAAATTTATTTTTATTGGTGTTCAATTTGCCAACATATAGCATAACACCCAGTGCTCATCCCGTCAAGTGCCCCCCTCAGTGCCCGTCACCCAGTCACCCCCACCCCCGCCCTCCTCCCCTTCCACCACCCCCAGTTCGTTTCCCAGAGTTAGGAGTCTCTCATGTTCTGTCTCCCTTTCTGATATTTCCCGCTTATTTTTTTTCCTTTCCCCTTTACTCCCTTTCACTATTTTTTATATTCCCCAAATGAATGAGACCATAGAATGTGTGTCCTTCTCCGACGGACTTGTTTCACTCAGCATCACACCCTCCAGGTCCCTCCACGTCGAAGCACAAGGTGGGTATTTGTCGTTTCTACCGGCTGAGTCATATTCCACTGTGTACAGAGACCACAGCTTCTTTATGCCACTTCCTGTTTTGAACTAATGTTGACATCTTGGTAAAAGTTGGTCAGGGGCAGCCCTGGTGGCTCAGCGGTTTGCGCTGCCTTGACACTTGCTGGATGGAACCAGGGTTCCAAGACACGACTGATCCTTCACGCTGAGCCGGGGGGGCCGCCCGCCTGGGCCACGGGCCGGAGTCCGCTGTTTCGTGGGTAGAGCTTTACCGTCACGCAGCCATTCCCACTTGTCTCTGGCTGCCTCTCCCCACCTCAATGGTGGCGTCAAGCATTAGCGACCGAAGCTGCCTGGCTTGCGAGTCATGGAATATTGACCGTGTGGCCTTTTACGGGTAGAAGTTGGTCGGTTGCGCTCCGGGGGGCCCGTGCACCAGATGGCTGTTGTCCCTCTTGGGTGCGCTGCTCTGCTACCGTACACAGGTTTGTATATTTAGGAGACATCACGACGTGAATTGCATCAAGGGGAACACGTGAGCTGATCTGCAAAGCCCACTGATTCCAAGACTCCCACCCATGGGTACACAAAGAGATGCTCGTCATCACTCATCATCAGAGAAGCGCAAATCAAAGCCACGATGAGATACCACCTCACACCTGTCAGGCTGGTCATTACTGAGAAGGAGGGGGTGAAGGGGGGAGAGAAGGCCGGGAGGGAGCGAAGAGAAGGGAGGTAACAGTGACGCAGAGGATGCGGAGAACAGGGGCTCCTCCGACGCTGGGAGCGCAAACTGGTGCAGCCACCACGGAAAACATATAGGAATTCTTCAAAAAAATTAAAATTAGAACTGCCATACAACCCAGTGACTCTGCTTCTAGGTTCGTATCCAAAAGAGCGGAAATGAGGAATTTCAGGAAATACCTAAGTATCCGCACTCCCGTGTGCACTGAGGCACTCTTCACAATAGCCAAGTCATTACATTTCTATTTTTTCTACCGTCTTCACTTGTCCTGCAGGAAGTCTGTCCTGTAAATGCAAAGGCACGTGACGTATTCCAGCAGGATCTACGTCTCCTTCCCGACTTTACCACGGACGCATCTGGCAGGTCACCATTCAGGGTGACGTCTGCTGAGGTTTTGGTGAGTAACGTGGGAATCCCCTCTTCTCTTCTTCTGGTGGGAATGGACTTTGGAAATGGTGATATGGCTCTTCTCCTTCCGTCTGTTAATGATGAATTATACTAATAGATTGTAAATGTTTACTTGTTTATGGATTCTCAAGCCTAACTAGTCATAGTGTATTAATTTTACATAAATTGATGGATTGAGCAAATTAATATTTCGTCAGGATTCTTTAATGCTGTTTCCGTGTTGGCAACATCCACGTTATACAATCACCATGCACTACATAGAAAGCTTTTCTTTAATTTTCTGTGCCCCGGAACACTTGGCATAAAATAGTTTGTCTTCCAGAAATTTGGGAAAATTCTCCTGGTAAGTATCTGGCTCAGGAGAGATCTTGATTTCTTGATGTGCGTGTGCAGCGTGCATATATCTGTTTCAATTAAAGACTCAATATTTTACTGATTATAAGACCTTAATGGTTTTCTATTGTTTCTGAGTTAGTGTTGGTGCTAGGTACTTTTTTTTTAATAATAAATTGTCCTTTGATTTTTTTTTTTAAGATTTTTGGCATACGCTGTTCATAGTATTTTTTTGGGGGGGGACTTAAATAAGCCTTGGGCTTATCCATAGTCAGAACACTTTTCCAATCTTACTTTTCTAGATTGTTCTGGCTCTGAAGTGTTTCCAATCATCCTGGTGACTTTGATGCTTATTTCATCATTTACTATCTTGGAGATTTTATTTTCTGTAATTTAAGTAACTTCTTTGTTCTGATTCTTTGAAATATTTCATTATAATTGCTACTTTGTTACATTTTAAGTTTCTAAACTATATTTATTTAAGCTATGGTTTCTTGTTCCACTTTAGCAATTTCCTCCCAAATTTTGACATTGATGTTTTTATTGTCTATCTGACCTATATGTCCCAGGCTTTCTCAAACATAATTTTTAATAGTTTTTTTGTGATCATTATTAGCTTCTTACTTTATTTCACTATTATCTGTATGAAGGTTGGCAAAACTTGTTCTGTGAATATATACTTTGTTAGGTTTTCTAAATAATCATGTATTTTTCTAACATTTTCTGATGATTGGTTATTGATTAAATCAGGATTTTTTTGGCTGCTTTTTTGAAATTAATAGAGTTATGCTACTGTATGTCTGACAGTTTAGCCTTTTTTATGTTAGGTTTTGCTGCTTATATTTTGAACCTCTTTCATTAGTTGCAGATGGCTACAGAATTATTATATTTTCCTGGTTATTCACCCCTAGGACCCTACTGCTTCCTTATCCTCACATTTTTTATCATTGATAATTATCACTCTCACTACATTGTGTGTTTTTTTTTTATTACAGGACTTTAAAATATCTTAAGATTTAGAAGCCAAACTTAATCTATTAACATTTAGTGTAAATTTTATTACATTTGGATTTATTTCTACCTTTTTTCATTTTTGTTTTATTTTGCCATACTTTCTTCTGTTAGTTTTATATATAAGGTTTTATTTACTTATCCATGAGACAGAGAGAGAGAGAGGCAGAGACCCAGGCAGAGGGAGAAGCAGGCTCCCTGAGGGGGGCCCGTGGCGGGACTCGATCCCGGGACCCGAGATCACACCCTGAGCTGAAGGCAGACGCACAACCGCTGAACCACCCAGTCGTCCCTCTTCTGTTAGTTTTTTAAAATCCTTTCCTGACTTTGGTATATCGAATTTTGGTTATTCATATTCTTGAAATGGTTTGGCCTTATATATTCTGTGGGTGGTGACTCTAGTATTTTAGCTTACATACATGAGTTAATATTTAATTTAATCAGTATCTACAGCTCTGCTAAAAAAATACAAAATGTTTAGCATAGTATAACCAACGATTGGTTGTACTTATGACTGCGGTAATTTGAGTACCTGATAAAAATATTCCACCTTATTTGAAAGAAAAACATTCATCACTGCTAAAACATTTAATTTCCAATGTATTTTTACTTATTTTGACTAGCCAAACGTTGTCCAAATTGTTAGAGCACCATTTATATTTCCTCTGACGTATTTCTTTGGTTTCCAGTTTTCTTATTAAGGGATATCCTTTCACAGTCCTTTCAAAGAAAATCTCTCAGTCTCTAATTTTTTGGAAATTATGTATATCTCTGCTCGTGTTGAATTACAAGGCCGGTGAGTATAATGTTCTGAGTGAATTTCCTTTTCTCCAGCACTCTGGAGATCTGAGGATGCGTGCCCATGGTCCCCTGGCCGACCCCATGGCTTGTGTCCATCCTGCCCCTATGAGCATTTTCTACCTGCCACCCTCTCTTTCCTGTTCTGCAGGTGCACCAGGATCAGGGCACGTGCATCCTTGACCTTCCTGCCGTGCACCTTACCCCAGGGCGCATGTCAGGTGCTCCTTCCTGCTCACAGATTCATTCAGCACACGTTGCCCCAACACGCACTCTGCAGGAGATGCTGTGCTAGGCACGGGGGGCAGGTAGGGGCGAACACGGGGAACCATGTCTGCTTCTGTGGAAATATAAATATCCTTCGATATTTTGCTTCATTTTAGAAGCTTTAATATATACTACATCCTTTATCAATTAGTTCAAAATACATTATAGTGTTTACTGTGGTTTCTTTCTTTGACCCCAATTTTTAATTTATAATTATTTCTTAACTTCTATGCATATGTTGTTGAGCTCAGCTTGGTTTTATTTCAATCATAATTCATAGTTTCACTTGAATTTTGAATTTTATGGAGACTTGCTTTTATAAAACTCTAACATATTATATATATATTTAAAGATTTTATTTATTTATTCATGAGAGACACAGAGAGAGGTAGAGACACAGGCAGAGGGAAAGCAGGCTCCATGCAGGGAGCCCGATGCGGGACTCAATCCTGGGTCTCCAGGGTCACGCCCTGGATGAAGGCGGTGCTCAACCGCTAAGCCGCCCAGGCTGCCCTATGATATATTTTTGAAATACATATTTCATTCACTGGAATATATATTTACCCTATAATGATTAGGCAAATGTGCATAATTAGAAGAACAAATTATAAGAACAAAATCTAGCTCTATATCTTTGCTAAATTTCGTCTGCTTATTGAATCTTCTCCTGTGAGATTTGTATCCAAATATTTCACTGAGATTATGGAGTTACCTATTTCTTAACTTTTTAATTTTTTAATTTTTTTATTTTAATTTTTTTATTTTTTCCTATTTCTTAACTTTACGCCTGTCAAATTTCCTCTACATGTCACGTGCATATACATTGAGACTTGCTATGACTTTCAGGTGAATCGACCATTTTATCCACAAAACTGTGTCTTAAATTTTACTAGTTCCCAAATTAGTATAGCTATTATAGCTTCTTTTGGTTATGTTTTACATGGCATATATTTTTCACTATTTTGTTTTCAACATTTATGATTTTTTAAGTGGTTCTTTTTTTTAAAAGATTTATTTATTTATTTATGATAGACAGAGAGAGAAAGGGGCAGAGACAGGAGGAGGGAGAAGCAGGCTCCATGCTGGGAGCCTGACGTGGGACTCGATCCTGGGACTCCAGGATCACACCCTGGGCCAAAGGCAGGCGCTAAACCACTGAACCACCCAGGGATCCCCAACATTTATTATTTTTTAATTGCAAATATTTCCCTATTGTGCATGCTATTAACATTGTTTTCAACATTTAGGATTCTTTAATTGCAAATATTTCCCTATTGTGCACAGTTATTTAAAAATTCCACCTGGTAATATGTATCTTTTCATTGAAGTGTTTTCTTCTATTATATCATAATCACTGGCTTGTTTCTTCCTGACCCACCACACTTGTGCATTTGGTACTTGTATGTCCCCTGCCTGCTTCACTACCTTTTCCTGCTCTTCCTCCCTGTCTTGGCTTTGTTTGGAGTTCACTAAGCATGCTTTATTAGCCTATTCCCACATCTAGGAGCTTGAATAGCTCTCATTTCACTGATACTCATTCAGCAGTTCTGGGAGGTTCCACCATTTGGTCCTTGCCTCCCACACACTCTACATGGGCCCCGCGTGCATGCCATGTCTGCACGTGCGTGTGGGCCTGGAACCCCATGGGGGCATCACCTGTGCTGTTTGACACACATACACAGATGCACACGCTCTGCCTCTCATCTTTCTTCCCTCCTCCTGCCTCTGGCTGCAGAAAGCCATAACACCACCTTCGGTACGAGCCACGCGGTGACAAGGTCCTGGTCCGTGGGATGCCATCGGTTCAGGTCTGCTTGGGGGCTGATTGGACAGGCATGACCTCTCAGCGGCAGGTGCCGCTCCACCATGTTCCTGCTCTAGTGGTTCTTCTCCAGAGGTCAGCCGCAGTCCTATCTCTTCTTCTTGTTGCATTTACTAGTGTCTGGTCGCTTGTATCCCTTCGCCCTTGAAGTGAATTCCTCTTTATTCCTCCATCATGAGACCCTTTCTTCCACTTTGTGTTGATGTTTTCCTCCGAGGTGTAAAGTTCCTGTCCCTTGTTGCTCCATGTGTTCTCTCTCGGCCCATCCACCACCGCTCTAATCATCTCACCAGCTCCGCCAACTCTAGTTTCCGATCCCCCAGTGTTTTCTAACTGTGGTCATTGGAGTTTGAATTTATACCATTTGTCTTTTGTTCTTCTCTGAATATGCCATGTCCATTTTAACAGTTCTACCCTGTGAAATTTTAGATCTTATTCTTTCTCTACTTGAATATAATAAACAGATATTTTAGAATTAAATCTGATTGGGATCTGAATTTCATCGACCTCTATTTATTACCTATTGTTTCTCTTGATTGCCATTCAGACTATTGTCTCATGATAAGCAGGGCGATTATTTTTCAAACTTCTTATCTGAGCATAGTTGAGAAGTGCTGCGGCAGGGAATGCGGGTGCGGCCACTGTGGACAAATAGTGTTGAGGCTCCTCAAAAAATTAAAAATAGAAATTTCTATTTCTATTTTTAATATTTAAAAAATATTTTAAAAAGCAGAAATTAAAAATTGTAATTCCACTTCCAGCTATTTATCCAAAGAAAATAAAAATAGTAATTTGAAAAGATAAATGGGCTGGGTCATTTCGTTATTTTATTTCAAAAGTTTCACTTGAAAAATAATTTTTTGATGTGAGGCCTAAAGACATGTCATATTCTACTAGAAAAACTTGTTTTTTCAGGTGCTGGGAGCATGTTCAAGGTGATCTGAAGTCAGTGATAGGACTACTTAGGGCTGGTGCCATCCCTCTGTGAACATCTCCTTCAGGTTTACATCCTCACATGTGTGGTGTTGAACACAGAGCCTGGGGGTCATTCCTGCCCCCGTCCCCCCCACACACCTTGGGGTCCTTAGCCGTGGAACACCACTCCTAAAACACCACTTTGGGGATGAGCAAGTTTGGCAGCATAGGTGTCTCATATTTCCCTTTTCTACTAGACTTTAGCCTTGTAATTATTTTCTAGTTTGCTCCCAATGTAATCGTGAGGGTTTTGTTTTTGGGTTGGTTTGGTTTTTTTGTTTTGTTTTGTTTTTTCCTATTTCACCATTTTTTTCGTTTGCCTAAGATACCTCTTAGATGCCTAAGACGGTCTGCTGTTGCTTGAAGCTCGGGTCCTGTGGCAGGAGGACATCCATCTCTCTATTCCTGTCTGGTCCCCTCATTTCCCTGGAAAACGCAGACACCTTATTCCTCCACTGCATAACACGGGCCAGGCTGATAACTCACTTAGGCCAGGGAGGCTGTGTGAAGGTGACCCACCGCGCTTCTCAGGGAGAGTGTTTGCTGGCTGATGCCCCTGTCCACCTCCCTCGCAGCCTCTCTCTATGAGGACCCTTGTCTCTCATCCTTCCAGGGTCCAGGTGAAGAGATCCATTCTCTCTTCTTTTTTCTCTCACATTTCATTTAAACTCCACCTGGATTCTGAGCCATTTGGCATCTCTCAAGTGCACCCGTGGTCTTAGCTTCCAACATCAGAAATACCATCTTGAGTGTTCATGCTCATGTCTCTGTTACAGATTCACAGCACAGGAGCCAGGATGAGCCACTCTGAACAAAAACCCAATCATGCCATCCTATGTGTGTTTTGGAGCAAGAGCCAGGGGTCTTATAATCGTTTACGATCCTGAGAACAGCCACCCTTCCTGCCCTGCCCGCCGTCTGCCCTCCCGTGACTTTGACCACAGTGGCTTCCTTCCCGATCCTCACACAAACCTGTGATGTGCTTGTTGATTACATTTACAAAGTCATTTTCCACTTTTCCTGCTCCACACCCACGGTATGCTCAGTCGAGAAAATTAAAGGCTGCCTGTGTTCTGGCCAATGCCAGGCACACAGTAGGTCCTCGAGGCCCACTGGTGGGATGCTCAGTCTTAGAGTCGCGCACGCTGACCTCTGAGGGCACATTCAGTTATGACATCCTAGGGTTTCAGATGTTGCATGTCAAAAGTTCCTTATCACACAGCTGAACGCAGAGAAACGCCCAACAACCCGGGTTGCATTGTGGTGTTTATTTAACTTCTTAAAACGAGCTATCACCATGGTGTCTAAGAAAAAGCTCTCTTGATTAATTATTAATCAAACAAATGAGTCACTGAAAAGCTTGGTGAGTGAATCACCCAGACACAAGCACTTACACTTATACTAGTTACGGAAAGGAAAGATCTGATTGGGTAGGAAAATCCAGGGCTTGAGGCCCAAAGGCCCAAGAGGCAACATTCTTGAATCTGCAGAGTACACAGTCACTAATTTTCTGGAAGTTTAGTTATAACATGGAGGACCACATGCAAGAGCAGGAAAATGAAGTGATTCTATGGCGAGTCTGTCTCCCAGCTTCCCCGGGGCCCCAGGCTCTCCCTGACAGACGAGGAGGCCGGGGAACCGAGCAACCCTTCAATCAACACTGGCATCAGGGCTGCCATGCAAGAGTCCAGGCTTCTCTGCGGCCACTCAGTGTCTGAGCCCATGTGCGCACCTCTCCTGCCGGTCACCATCATCCTCCTTTCACTGGCATTGATACTCTGTTTCCTTGACACTGAAATCTGGTTTTGCAGCTACATAAATTTAAGAATATCAAACAACACGTGACAGCATGAATACACATGTAAAAACCACCTGAAATCGCACGCCCTTGAGATAACTGCTGTAACCACGCTGGTGATCTCTCCTTCATGTGCTGCTTTAGAAGTTTATGTAGCCGTCTTCATGAAGTGCCTCACTGTTTGGTTTTTCTTTTCAATCTTGGACATATTCTACATTTTTTTTTCCTGGCACTGACTCTCTGTCTCTTCTCATCTCCTCCATCAATATATCCAAATCCCCAGGAAAACAATGTGAACAACAAAGTAAATATTTTTCCATAACATTCTTCCTCAGATGACTTCGTATTATATACAGCTTTTTCATTTTTTTGTTTTACATAAAAATACAGAATATCACAATTCTCAAAACCCAACAGGGTGACAAAACAACTCCATTAAAAATGGGCAAAAGATTATATCAAACACTTCCCAAAGAAGATAAGATGGTAAATGAACACGTGAAAAAGATGCTCAATGTCATGAATCATTAAAGGAAGGATTAAAGGATTTTTCTTTTTTTTTAAAGAAAAATCATGACAAATACCCACCATTTGCTTCGACATGGATGGACCTGGAGGGTATTATGCTGAGTGAAATAAGTCAATCGGAGAAGGACAAACATTATATGGTCTCATTCATTTGGGGAATATAAATAATAGTGAAAGGAATAAAGGGGAAAGGAGAAAATATAAGTGGGAAATATCAGAAATGGAGACAGAACATGGAAGACTCCTAACTCTGGGAAACGAACTAGGGGTGGTGGAAGGGGAGGAGGGCAGGGGGGTGGGGGTGACTGGGTGGCAGGCACTGAGGGGGGCACTTGACAGGATGACCACTGGGTGTTATTCTGTATGTTGGCAAATTGAACACCAATAAAAAATAAATTTATTATTAAAAAATAAAGGAAAATCATGATTATATACTGACTGGAATAGCTAAATTGGAAAACAGTGAGTCCAGCAAGTGTTGGTGACAATGTGGAAGGACAGGAAGTCTAATATGCTGCTGGGTGTAGTCGTTTGGGAAACAGTCTGGCAGTTTCCTATAAAGTTAAATACACACCTGTTACATGACTGAGGCTCCCCACGTGTAGGTACCACGTGTAGGTACCATGTAGGTACTTCCCAAGGAGTGAAAGTGAAAACATATACATGTGTATCATGCATACATATGAACGTACATAACACACATACAATCAAATATATAGGGATAGTAGCCATACAGATGCTACATGTTTATACAGCATGTGTAACACACCATTTATACAACCAGGCTTTTAATTCTGAAGGCTAGATTGTCAAGAAGAATACATTATATGTGTTCTCTTTTTAAAATTTCAGTGTCTATTATTCCAAAAGCTGTTGCCATCCACCCTCTGGTGGGAATCTGAGAGAGTATACTTTTAATTTACACCCACAAAAGACGCCAGTCTCAAAAATATTTTGCCATCGAGGGGGTGTAAAAGAATATCCCTTCATAATCTTAGTTTGCATTTAGTTGAAAATAAATAAGAAGAATATACCTTTGTATGTATTGAGCACAGGAATCTGCTACTGTATTAGTCTCCTGACTTTTTTCTGTGTCCATATTCTCTTCAGCATTTGTCTATTTTTAAGAATCACTTTGTGTGTGTTCTTTGCATATGTTATATATTAATCTTTTATTAATCTATAGTACACATATTTTTCCAAACTTTATATTTTTTCTTGATTTTGCTGTGGCATAATTTGCCATAGTATTTGGAATGCTATATAGTATTTATATATTTATTATATTTATATATTAACAAGTTAATATATCTGAAAAAAAGCAAGAAAAAAGTCTGCAGAGGTCATATTTTCTCATATAAGATTTACTAAATCTTATTGCAAAAGTGATACATAAATTAATTTTATATGAATTAAAATTCATATAATCACAATAGTCACAATCGTAATCATACTGTCATGTTTAAAAATGGAATAAAATGATTCCAACCTAGAGAAGGAAGAACAGATGCCAGAAATATTCAAATAAATCAATATGAAGAGTCATAGAGGGTCTTGTCTTTCCAGTTGTTAAAATGCATTATAAATCCAGAGTTATCAGAAAGCATGGTGCTGGCATGCTTCTAGGCATATGAAGTAGAATGGCTCAGAATGTCTAGAAATAGGTATGACCAATATTTGAAAAGAAATTATATGACAAAGTGTTAAAGTGTTGTTTTAATTTTTAAAATATTCTAGGACCCAGCGGGAGAGCAATCAGGAGGGAAACTAAGTGGTATTGCCTACCTCACACCACATATACAACTAGCACGTCAGATGTATCCTTTTAAAAAAAAAAGATTTTATTTATTTATTCATCTATTTATTTAGAGAAAGAGAAAGAGAGAGAGAGAGCACAAGCAGGGGAGAAGGAGAGGGAGAAGCAGACTCACCACTGAGCAGGGAGCCCGACGTGGGGCTCGATTCCAGGACCCCGAGATCGTGACCTGAACTGAAGGCAGACGTTTCATTGACTGAGCCCCCCAGGTGCCCCCAGATACATTCTAAAATTTATCCTTTCCCTGTATTATCTGTAAACTCCACGTCATCAGGGAAGTGTACACCTAGAAACAAGAGCAACAGATACATGGTCCTTAATGTCAGAGAGGCCTGGGCTCAGTTTCTGGATCTGTCATTTTACATGCTTGACTGGAACCAGTGATCTAAGGCTTCCAAACTAGTTTTCCGAACTCTACAGAGGGATGGGAACGCTCACTTCACTCGGTGTCCTGGACGATTACATAATAACACCCAGATAATCCGTGTCATATTGTGGCACATGATCTGCAATCAGCAGAAGTTGCTTCACGCTGCACACTCCTCAGTCCATGCACGCGTCATCCCTCCAATCTGTCCCTTTCTCATCTGTCCAGGTGTCGTGTGGGACCTGGCTTATGACAAGTCCTCCTGGCCCTACATATTGTGTCGCCTGGCCCTTGATGCCACGGTGGTTGGCACCCCAAGGCCACCCCTGGTGCAGACACACACTCATCTTCCCTGAGTCTCTGGGTAAATCTTCATTCCTCCCTCTTAGGTCCTTTCTGTGCCCCCAAGGCCTTTGGAAGCACAGATCACTTGAACGCATCTCCTGCATTCCACAGAGAATACAAAGAGAAGCTGGATGACGTTCCCTCTCCCTTGAAATTGTGCTGATTCAAGGAAATGGGCAGCACGCTGAGGCTCCTGATATTGAATTCCATCGAGAGGAGGTCAGGACTGTACCCACCTATTGTTCTTGTCGTTGCCAAAAGCATTACTCACCTCGTATTGGGTTCCAGAAGGCATTCACACACTTAATAAAAGGGGAGTTAGGACGAGTTGGAACTCCTCATGCCAGGCGGTGTTTGAGCATGCCATTTCTCAGCAGCTGACTTAGTATCTTCTTGCTCAGAACAAACCTTCCCACTGATCCGAAATACCTATGTACACTCAGCTTTCTCATTATCATAATCAGAGAAAATGGGAGCAAGTTTAAACGAGGTACAAAGCACATGAGTGTACCAACCTCATTTTCACCTTTGTATAATAAATTTAAATTGCTGGGAATGGTGACATTATTATACATCATGCTATTTCTTAAGAGTGTTAAGAGCTTGTAAAACTCAGGGAGAATTTCAGTGGATATTGTTGATACTACTTATAAGACCCTAACTTGTTATCATGTTGGCGATCAGACCACGGGTCCGGACAAGTTACTGATTTTTTAAAAATGCTTTGTAAAACTGCAGCCGCATTTCTGCTGATCATTAAGCATCCATGATGTACAGAAGAGGGATTATCTGTCGTTAAAAGCTGGGTTCCTTAGCCTGCTTAGACATAGCAAACTGAAAATGTTTATAGAAACAAGAGCAATAAAGTGTTTGTTTGTTTTTTCAGAATACCTTCTTTATGCTCTTATAGAGGACTGGGTTCATGCTTGTTGCTACTTGTGGGCTGAAGCTTTAAGAGCTGTTGCATGGTTTGGTGTCCTTTCTTTGCCTGCAAATTCTTGGAGATGGAGATAGAGCTTCCCTGGGCTGGAACCCGCACATGTCCAACAGCAGAAACCCTTACCTTGCCCACAAATGCCACATAGTGAGAACAAGAAATAGAGCTCTCTCGTAGCCCACTGAGAGCACGTTGACACATAGCATCACCTATCCTATGCTGACCGATACTTCTATTTACATGTGCCAGGGCCTTAAAAGTTCTTATGCTCAGTTCCTTAATTTATTAGGTTGCGTCCTATAAAACTGCTGGAAGTAGGTCAAAAACAGTCAAAGAGGAGTACACACATCTGCATGTGCCCCAAATCACAATTTTGCATTAATTTCTCCTGATTAATATTCTGATATGGATATTTCTCCTGCTGCTATGAACCTTTTCATAGATTTCAGTGATTTCATCTCTTTTCATAGATGTAATGAATTCACCCCATGTTATTGCAATATAGCATTTGTCTCATTTTTCATTACCATTTGTTTTATAATGACCATCTTTGGAAATATAGCATCGCTACAATTTTGGATTGTGTATTAGGACTTGTTCTGAGAAACACAATGGGCAAAATGTGTAAGTATTTACGAGACTTTTGATGTACATTAGCAAGTTTAGTTCCAGAAAGCATTACTCTTGAAAACTCTAGATGGTACCACCCTATTTTTCTTGACCCACATCATCTGGTTATAGTAATTCCACCCCTACCTGGCACTCATGAGTCAGACAAGATGTTTTGATGAGGGGGTGGTCCACGCTCTGCCTTCCCCTTACCTTGGCACGAGCAGCTGAGCCCTGACCCCACCCACACAGGACAAGGCAGACAGGGTGGTAGGTAGTGTGCAGACCCGGATGGCTTTCCATATCTCGTGTCTTGTTCCCTGTCCCATGGTGTCAGCAGAGTCTACTAGGGCAGGGGGACTCTCATCCTTACTCAAAGGAAGTCAGATGCTGTGACTTAATGCTTTGCTTTCACCAGGCAGGTGTCAGCAGAACCAGGTGGAGCCAGAGGTATACCCTCCTCTGCGGTGAGGTTGTATGCTCACACTCCCCATGCTGGGGCATTGGTAGGGCCCACGGGGAGCTGAACATATACCCCTATGCAGTCCTCATGCTGCATCTCAATAGGAAAGTTAAATAGGTGTTATTCTGTATGTTGGTAAATTGAACACCAATAAAAAATAAATTTATTAAAAAAATCAAAAAAAAAAAAAAAAAGAAAGTTAAATAGGATCCAGCATTTCAATTAAAAAAAGAAAAAGCCAAATTCTGGGATGTAATGGAAAGTTACTTGTCATGCAAAGAACCAGGTAAATCACAATATAAAAGAGAAAGGAGGGACACCTGGGTGGCTCAGTGGTTGAGCATCTGCCTACAGCTCAGGTCGTGACCCCAAGGTCCTGGGATCAAGTCCCACATCAGGTCCCCCAGGGAGCCTGCTTATCCCTCTGCCTGAGTCTCTGCCTCTCTCTGTGTGTCTCTCATGAATAAATAAATAAAACCTTTGGAAATAAATAAATAAAAGAGAAAGGACATCCATACAAAGATGAGTCAAATGTTGGGATCATCTGGCAGTGGTCTTAAAACAATCAGAATGAAAGCACGCTAACAAGTAACTTTGAATTCCTTTTAAAATAAATGGAAAAAAGGGGAAAATTTAACAAAAAGAAATCCTAAAGAAGAACCAAATTCATTTGTGGAACTGAAAAAATAAAATCAGTTTATCGAAATCAGCTTATTATGATCCGTTTCATTGAAATAAGGGAAACTCTGAATGAGCTCAACAGTAGCTTGAGATGACAGAGTCAGTGGACCTGTGGACAGATAAATACATTTACTCAATATGAACTGCAGAAAGAAAGCAGACCAGGGGAAGAAAAATACCATTTATGGTTGGAGTTCCAGACAGAGGGGAGAAAATTTAAAAAATATATTCAAAGAAATAATGGCTGAAAATGTCCTACATTTGACGAAAGATTAAAATTTACAGATCAGGAAGCTGAGTGAAACTAACAGAATAAACAAACCCAAAGAACTATGCTGAGACATGATAATCAAACATCTGACAAGTAAAGCTAAAGGAGAAGTCTTGGGAGCAGCCAGAGAGAGAGCATTGTTTCCAGGGAAGTGCCTGCCTGAGTGATAGGGGATCTCCCATCCAAAATCTTGGAGGCCGGGATGAGATGGTGTGACAGTTTTTAAGCCCTGAAAGAAATGAATTTCACCTGTGAATTCCAATCCCTGTCCACTATCCTTCAGAAATGAGGAGGAAATAAAACATTCCTGATCAAGGAAAATGGAGGCTATTCTCTGCCAGCCAACTATCCTTACAGAATGACTAGAGAAAGTTCTCTGAGCAGAAAGGAAGTGAGCCCCCAAAGTTAGAGACCCAGAAGGGAAGAAGGACTTCAGCAGGTAATGTAATAGACGGTCCTATTTCTCATGAGTTCTTCAATCATATTCAATACTTGAAGCAAAAATTGTAATACTACAATCAGCGATGGATAGAACAACTGGACAAGGTGAAAATAGCAAGCTTATCATATATCTGACCAGCGCAGTCAATCAACAGTATGAAGCATATTTAGAGAGCACTCCACACATTGAAAGAAAAATATATATTTTCCAAGCACTGATGGGACATTTACCAAGATAGCCCATTTCATGGCCTATAAAACAATCTCTGTAAAATTTAGTAGAACCCAAATCATGAATACCATGTTTTCTGACCCTAATGAAATCAAACAGAAAGGCAATAAGAAAAATTGCAAACAATTAAAAATTAAGGGACAGACTTCATTTTTTTTTATTTTTTATTTTTTTATTTTTTAAGGGACAGACTTCTAAATAATTCATGAATCAAACAAGATGTTTCACTATTATTTATATTCCCCAAATGAATGAGAACATATAATGTTTGTCCTTCTCCGACTGACTTACTTCACTCAGCATAATACCCTCCAGTTCCATCCACGTTGAAGCAAATGGTGGGTATTTGTCATTTCTAATGGCTGAGGAATATTCCATTGTATACATAAACCACAGCTTCTTTATCCATTCATCTTTTGTTGGACACTGAGGCTCATCCACAGTTTGCCTATTGTGGACATTGCTGCTAGAAACATCGGGGTGCAGGTGTCCCGGCGTTTCACTGCATCTGTATCTTTGGGGTAAATCCCCAACACTGCAATTGCTGGGTCGTAGGGCAGGTCTATTTTTAACTCTTGAGGAACCTCCACACAGTTTTCCAGAGTGGCTGCACCATTTCACATTCCCACCAACAGTGCAAGAGGGTTCCCTTTTCTCCGCATCCTCTCCAACATTTGTTGTTTCCTGTCTTGTTAATTTTCCCCATTCTCACTGGTGTGAGGTGGGATCTCATTGTGGTTTTGATTTGTATTTCCCTGATGGCAAGTGATGCAGAGCATTTTCTCATGTGCATATTGGCCATGTCTATGTCTTCCTCTGTGAGATTTCTCTTCATGTCTTTTGCCCGTTCATGATTGGATTGTTTGTCTCTTTGCTGTTGAGTTTAAGAAGTTCTTTATAGATCTTGGAAACTAGCCCTTTATCTGATATGTCATTTGCAAATATCTTCTCCCATTCTGTAGGTTGTCTTTGAGTTTTGTTGACTGTATCCTTTGCTGTGCAAAAGCTTCTTATCTTGATGAAGTCCCAATAGTTCATTTTTGCTTTTGTTTCTTTTGCCTTCGTGGATGTATCTTGCAAGAAGTTACTGTGGCCGAGTTCAAAAAGTGTGTTGCCTGTGTCCTCCTCTAGGATTTTGATGGAATCTTGTCTCACATTTAGATCTTTCATCCATTTTGAGTTTATCTTTGTGTATGGTGCAAGAGAGTGGTCTAGTTTCATTCTTCTGCATGTGGATGTCCAATTTTCCCAGCACCATTTATTGAAGAGACTGTCTTTCTTCCAATGGATAGTCTTTCCTCCTTTATCGAATATTAGTTGACCATAAAGTTGAGGGTCCACTTCTGGGTTCTCTATTCTGTTCCACTGATCTATGTGTCTGTTTTTGTGCCAGTACCACACTGTCTTGATGACCACAGCTTTGTAGTACAACCTGAAATCTGGCATTGTGATGCCCCCAGATATGGTTTTCTTTTTTAAAATTCCCCTGGCTATTCGGGGTCTTTTCTGATTCCACACAAATCTTAAAATAATTTGTTCTAACTCTCTGAAGAAAGTCCATGGTATTTTGATGGGGATTGCGTTAAACGTGTACATTGCCCTGGGTAACATTGACATTTTCACAATATTAATTCTGCCAATCCATGAGCATGGAATATTTTTCCATCTCTTTGTGTCTTCCTCAATTTCTTTCAGAAGTGTTCTATAGTTTTGAGGGTATAGATTAATATAAGGGAAGGGAGAAGAAATGTGTGGGAAATATCAGAAAGGGAGACAGAACATAAAGACTGCTAACTCTGGGAAATGAACTAGGGGTGGTAGAAGGGGAGGAGGGCGGGGGGTGGGTGAATGGGTGACGGACACTGGGGGTTATTCTGTATGTTAGTAAATTGAGCACCAATAAAAAATAAATTAAAAAAAACAAACAAAATGTTTCAAAGGGAATTAAGAAAATATATAGAATTAAGTAAAATTTTTTATTTAAAAAAAATCAAAATCTGGGGCATTCGGGTGGCTCAGTCGGTTGAGTGTCTGACTCTTGATTTTGGCTCAGGTCATGATCTCAGGGTGGTGAGATCGAGCCCTGAGTCAGGCTTTACACCGAGAAGGTAGTGTGCTTGAGATTCTCTCTTTCTCTCCCTCTGCCCTCCTTGCTCCCACTTTCTCTCTCTCAAAAAAAAAATTGTGTTTAAAAAAATCACAATCCAGGGGCCCTTGGGTGACTCAGTTAGTTAAGCATCTGCCTTCTGCTCAGGTCATGATCTCAGGGTCCTGGGATCGACCCCCACATCCAGCTCCCTGCTCCATGGGAATCTGCTTCTCCCTCTCTCTCTGCTGGCCTCCACTTGTGCTCTCTCTTTCTCTCTCTCACATAAATGAGTAAGATATTTTAAAAAATCACAATCTGCAGAACACAGCTAAAGCAGCAGTGGGGAGGAAATTTATAGCAAGAAATCACTGCATTAGAACAAAGAAAAGGTCAAAAAAAAAAAAGAAAAGGCCATAAATCAATAATCTAAGTTCTTATTTCCAGAAACCACAAAAATGAAAGCAAAATAAATTCAAAACAAATGGAAGAAAGGAAATAATGAAGATAAAAACAGAAATCAGTGAAATGAAAAACAAGAAAACAGTAGAAAATCAAAACAAAATTTAGTTCTTCAAAAAACATAAACGTCATAAACCTCTAAAAAAACTGACACAGATAAGAGAGGAACAAATCACCAACATCAGCAGAATAAAGAAAGAGTTACCACGGTAGTTCCTGACACCATTAAACGGATATAAAAATTATGCTAGAAATATTTTTTCCTTTTTTATTAATAATAAATTAATTTTTTATTGGTGTTCAATTTGCCAACATACAGAACAACACCCAGTGCTCATCCTGTCAAGTGCCCCCCTCAGTGCCCATCACTCATTCACCCCTACTCCCCGCCCTCCTCCCCTTCCATCACCCCCAGTTCGTTTCCCAGAGTTAGGAATCTTCATGTTCTGTCTCCCTTTCTGACATTTCCCACCCATTTCTTCTCCCTTCCCTTCTATTCCCTTTCACTATTATTTATATTCCCCAAATGAATGAGACCATATAATGTTTGTCCTTCTCCGATTGACTTATTTCACTCAGCGTAATACCCCCCAGTTCTGTCCATGTCGAAGCAAATGGTGGGTATTTGTCATTTCTAATGGCTGAGGAATATTCCATTGTATACATAAATAGGCAGAGGGTAAAGCAGGCTCCCTGTGGGGAGTCCGATGCCGGACCTCGATCCCAGAATCCTGGGATCAGGACCTGAGCCAAAGGGAGATGCACAGCCACTGAGCCACCCAGGGTGCCTTCAGAAATAATTTTATACTCATAAATTCAACATTTAGAAAGAATAGACCAATGTCTCACAAAAGTGCCAAAACCCAACCAAGATTGAATAGACTGTTGTTCCAAAATATTTATGACATAAATATTATGATATTAAAATTTTAATCATAAAGTTCTCAAAAAAAAGAAAGAAAAGAAATCTCCAGGTGCAGATGGTTTCACTTTAAAATTCTACAAAACATTTAAAGAAGAATTAGCATCAAGTTTACACCATCTCTGCAGAATATGAAAGAGCACAAAACCCATTTCATGGAGCCAATATTATCTTGATCCCAAAACCAAAGACAGTAGGGAAACAAAGAAGTACAAGCAATATTTACCAGAAGTTAGATGCAAAAATCCTCAAAAATTAGCAAGTCAATTGTAGCAATTTATAAAATGTTATACCTTGGACTCAGTACAACTAGTGGGATTTATTACAGCTATTCAATGCTGGTTCAACATTTTAAGTAAGAAAAACCAAATCAATTTATGCAGAAAATGACCAGCAAAACACAATAATCATTCATGATAAAAACTCTTATAAAAGTAAGAAATAGGATGAGCACTGGGTGTTATTCTGTATGTTGGTAAATTGAACACCAATAGAAAATAAATTTATTATTAAAAAAAAGTAAGGAATAAAGAGGAACATCCTTATAATGAAAAAAAGCCCATTCAAAGTGGATGTATCTATGGCTAACATAATGTCAGTTGTCCATTTCTTCTCCCTTAAAATTGAAAACAAAGGAGGTTCTCTGCTCCCACAACTGTTGTTCAACACAGTCCTAGAAATTCTAGCCCCTGTACTAAAGGAAAGAATAGAAGTGAAAGGCATACACGTTGGAAAAATATTAATAAAACTCTCCTTATCTATATGACATGATTGTAGAAAATTCTGAGAACCCAGAAACAAAAGCAAAAACAGAAAACCGCTTATATCTAGTAAGTGTGTTCATCGAGTTTGCAATCACAAGATGACACAAAAATCATTTGCATCATTTGCATGTATTAACAATAAATATGTGTAAACCGAAGTTTACAACACAGTGTCATTGACGATATCTCAAAAGAAAATAAAATGTTCTACTGCGTATATGCTTATCTATTATAGTAACTATATGCTAAAAATTACAATCCCACTTTTCTTCGGTGTCTAATGGGACAGGAATGCAGAGCATGACCCTGGGGCAATTACATACATCATCCCAATTCCAAAAACTTGCTTATCAGCATGTAATGATTTAGACTCAGCCCAGTTGGCCTAGTCCAGATGGGACACATCTAGCGTGTTGCAGCAGGCACGTGACAGTGCAGATGGCAGCCGCCGCCCACGTGACTGGCACACCTCTTGTGAGCAGTCACATCTCCTCAGGCATGTTCTCCAACACCTCCCCTCCATGAGTTACGAGGTCACTGATGGCTGGTTTTATCAGAAGCTACAAGTTGTAAACCCTAGAGCAGCACAACAAAATAAAAGATTAAAGCTAGCAAGCCCATTGAGGGGACAAAATGGACTGCTAAAACATACTCAATGAACTTAAAAGGTGCAGCAAGGAGAAAAAGAATAAAGATCAGAAGACAAATGAAAAGCAACAAGAACATACACATAAAACCAAGTATACAGTTCATTAAATGTAAATGGCACAATCAATCTAGTTGAAATACAAAGATTGGGTAAAAACCTTCAATGATGCAGCTAGGGTAGAAACAAAAGATGAGGGAAAGGAAGTCCCACGTGATCACAAGCTGGGCCAGCCTCCCTTCAGCACCCTGGCCTTCAGCGTCCTGGGTGCACCCCACCATCCTGCAACGTTATTCCAACAAGTCCATTATGCTCTCCCACTAGGCAGCCTGCCCTCCCTTCATCACTTTGTGCGGCCCCTGGTGTTTTTTTTTCTCTCTCCAATGTGATCTTCATGAGGTTTTATGTAGTCTTCAATGTCCTCTTCCCCAGATATGAGTATATGTGGCTAATAAATGGGGCTCATCTCATCCATCTGGCTGTGGGTGCCATGGGGTCAGACACCTCATACTATTTAGGGCCAGACATGCATCCTTCACCACCCACCAGGTGAATAGGAAGTGAATGTAATAGATGCACATGACTTGAACACACAATCAATGAACTTGACCTGATAGGCACTCATAGAACGTTTCACTCAACTGGAGACACATCCCTTTCTTTTTTCTTTTTTCTTTTTCTTTTTTTTTTTTTTTTTTTTGACACATCCCTTTCAAGTCCTCATGGAACATTTCCCAAAATAGCATTCTGGTCTTTAGAACAAATCACAATAAATGTAAAAGAACTTAAATCACACAGAGTATATTTGTTGATCACAGCTGAATTAGAAATAACTTCTTCATTAGAAATAAGGAACAGAGATCTGGAAAATCCTCACATGTTAGAAATTAAAAAAACAACAACATTGATCAAAGAAGGAAGTCACAATTAAAATTAGCACATGTTCTTTAAGTGAATAAAGGTGAGAAAAAGTTGCAGGACATGCATCAAGCATTCCTAAAGGAAAGTCACGTTTAACAGTTATGTTACAAAAGAGAGAAAATCTGTAGTTAATGGTAATGCTTCTACTATGATAATCCTTATTATACCACCTCTGATAAATATTGTGGCTTAAAACTCAGAAGTCTATATCGGGGTAAGAGCAGAGTCAGAGTGGTTTTTGTCACTCTGCATTCTGTTGTGAAATGACATGAATAAAAATCTTGAAGAGAGACACCACACAGGCCCACAGATTCAAGGAACTACAAATACTGCCAGCTTTTAATTTATATTTTAAGGCAAGAGAACATAATTTATAGTTGCACATTCTACTGCTCACATAGCAGCAAGTAGGTTGTCCGCTGAAAGCGGGTGAGCATCCCAGACGTCTCAGCCAGGCGCGGGCTCTGTCTCTCTTAATGTCTTTTTACTTACGTGAGCGGCAGTATGTTCTTATTTACCCAGACATACAGAAATTAATTTTTAATGTAACTTCCAGCTCAACAAAATTTGGACTCTGCTGGAGACAGAGATAAACACTTATTTATGGGATCTTTATTAAGTTCTCATGGGAAGTCTGTAAGTCAAGAAAGCAAGATCATAAAAATGAGCTCATCACTCTTAGGAAGCAGATAAACTTGCTCAGATAAGATAATAAATGTCCCGAGTCCTCACTGTAAACTCCAAGTGAACTGTGCCTGAACTCGGGGAGGTTTGGGCTTTCTTCCCTGCACTTCGAGGTCCTGGTGGGAGCCAGGTGTCAATGTGCCAGCGCGCTCCCTCCCAGACGTCCTGTGTCTCTGAGCCAACCATGAACACGGAAGTGCAGAGCCCTCCCATACAGCTGGATTTTATTAGTTTTATGAGCTTCACCTGACACACCGTGGGGCGAGCTTGAAAACCGTACATGCAAAAATCTCTTGGTGTTTATAGATGAAGCAGTAAATCTTGGTGATGCCTGCTGTCTGTGATTTAAGTTTCCTGCAGGTGATGGGCAGGCACATCCAAGAGTGGCGCCCAGGCTCTAGGAGGTGTGGCCTCCCCCTGCCCTTCTGGCCGCATCATGGGCATTGAGTCTCACGTCGGGGCATTGCCCTGTGTCCTCGCTGTGCCTGCAGGACTGTCATGTTTGAGCTGGTGAAGCATCTATTGTTCATGCTGGAAATGGTCTTCCCAGCCTTCTTGCACACTAGCGTTATGTGGTCCAGCTTTTCTACACCACTCTCTCGATGGGATGACTGGGCACAGGTTGATCCACTGAGCCGGGACCATTTTCTATTGTCCCTGCTGGCCAGGAAAGCGAGGACGTACTCGGCTTGTACAGGATGGATCTGTGAGCCTGTGACAGGCTACAGGTCAGCCTGAGAAATGAGCTTGAGCTTCTGCTGGAGATGGAAGCATAGAAGAGGAAGAAGGGCGCTCATGAGGTAGCCCAGGCCCAGAAATGACAAGCATGGTTGCACGTGGGAAGTGAGCAGATATGTCCTAGGACCTACCCAGGTTCTTGGCTTGTGGACAGACAGATAGGCTGGAACAGGGGGGCCAAGGAGAGCCAGTGTTGTGTGTCTGTGAACACAGGAGAGGGATGGCTAAGCTCTGGCCCAGTTTCTGATGTTCCCATCGGTGCCCAGGGGGAGGGGAAAGTGAAAATCTGGACATCACGACAGGGGTCTGAACTTGGGAAGGGACCCCGGGAGCCATTGATTCAGAGGACACAGCTGCAGTCATGGTGTCCCCTCCAACACAAAGGCTGGAGACCCCCCAGACTTGACTTCTAGTTGAGTTTCTATGAGTCTGCTAGAAATTCCACCCTGTCCTCTGCATCCTTTGCTGGTTATCTGTTGGAGAAGGCCACTAATGACAGTAACTAATACCTGGGTAGGACTCGTTGTTCTAGACATATGTTTTAACTCATTTAATCCACATGAACCCTATGAGTTGGGTGTTTTTTATTATGCCCATTTTACGAAATAAAGCAAGAAAGCAAGGAGGAAGGAAGGAAGGAAGGAAGGAAGGGAGGGAGGAAGGAAGGAAGGAAGGAAGGAAGGAAGGAAGGAAGGAAGGAAGGAAGGAAGGAAGGAAGGAAAAGATTGAGATGCAGTGAGATTAAAGCCCAAGATCACCCCAAATATAAATGTTAGGCTGGGAGTTCCAACCTGACACTCTTGCCCCCAAATCCAGGTTCCTCATCACTCTGTGAACTGCTTCTTACCCCATTTCTTCATGCCTCTTGCTGCCCCATCCACAGCACTTAACTGATAGTGAGCTGTGGACTCATGCAGGGACCCACTTGACAGCATGAGGGACAGGCGCTACATCCTCTCCCAATGGCTGGGTCCAAACCATGCAAGGGGGGTCACAACAGCTTCATGACGTTAGCAGGTGTCTGCTAGGAGACAAGCTGATGCCGCTTGGTCCGTGTTACGGCAGATACCATCCGGATTGTACATTCCTGGGTTTTACTTTCCCATAACTCTGTGAAGATTCTGGGGGAAGACTTAAGGTGGACCACCTAAGGCCATAGATGTTTGAGTTTGGTCAGAACCAGGCTACACGCCGACTCCACGTGCGCTTGAGGAGAAAGATGCCTTTGATCGTATTCAAGGGACGACATCATCACGTGGGTCACTTCTGATGGGTGCGGACAGATTACTTCAAGATGCTTCTCGCTCCCATGTCAGCAGGCTGTTTACAGCGTGTTAACCTTCTGGCTCGCCTGCAGGGCGCCCTTCACAGGGACTGATTTGCAGTGTGTGTCCGCCCGAAAGAATGTCAGTACTGCTCTCATCCAGAAAGTTCCTGCAAGAGTTTGGGGCATGAGGGGTAAAGGTCAGTGCACGGAGGTCATGGCAACATGCAGACACTTGCAGTGAGGACACTAGGCCCTCAGTGTGGACATAGGCACTCTGGCCATGCGGGTTGTATGTTTTGTTTAGGAATTATGGGTAATTAATTCAGATCTTCGGGTCAGGTTTATCTGCACACTCTGTGCTCACAGATTAGACATGTGAAATGACAGCCACCTGTGCACCATGAGGTGCAGTTGCTTCCATGAGGTGACGTGTGGCCTGGGCTTGGCACTGGTGGAGTCGGACGGCTCTGCTCGTGGGGAGTTGCCTTTCTGGAACTCAAACGGACAGCAATGAAAGAGTACTTCCTAGACTCTGAGACCTGGCGGGTTTGCCGTTGGGGCCACCCCTCCTCCAGCCTAAGGCAGGGGTGCAGGAGGGGAGCGGTGGGGGGAGGCGGTGTCATCACTGCTGGTCTTACTGGTTCTTTCCCTCCATGGGGAGTAGATGTTCTGTGCAGCTTGTTGGTAAGGAAATGTGGGGGAGGTGGTGGTAGGTGTGACCCAATCAGAGAGACCACTCGGAGAACGAGGATCACTTCGTCCTCCTTCCACACTCCTGCGGATTCACCGTCCATTGTGAGGCATTCAGAAAGTTCTGTGAAAAAGGTTTTCCTATTGCAGGTTAAAAGAGAAGAGCACATTCCTTCATTGCTCTGTCCCAAGATATTTGTCCCTTTGATTCCCATGGATCCTCCCCAGAACCTGCCCTTCCCTGAGAAGAGCTGCATATCTTCAGTCCCAGGATGCTTTACTCCATCCTCACATCTCTGCACAGCCCCACCCCACTGTAGACTAACACGCTTGAAACATGCTTCCTTTGCTCCTTACCTGAAGCAACTGTTCCCTCTTCTGAGCTTCCATTGTCTCTGTTCTTCTCTCAAGCTGATGGTTTTGCTCTATGATAGATAGACTATATGGACCAATAGATGATAGATGGATCAATAGACCAATAGATGATAGATCAGTAGACTGATGAATGGTAGATTGACCCATAGATGATAGATCAAGTGATAGATTGATGGATGGTAGATCAATAGACTGATAAATGGTAGACTGATTGATAGATATAGATCGATCGATAGATCAATAGATGATAGACTGATAGACCAATAGATGATAGATCAATAGACCATTAAATGATAGACAATAGACCAATAGATGATAGATTGATCAACTAATAGATGATAGATCCATAGACCCACGGATGATAGATTCATAGGCCACTAGATGATGGATCAATAGACCAATAGATGATAGATGGATCAATAGACCGATAGAGGATAGCCTGACAGGTTGAGATGGTAGACAGATTGGTAGACAGGTGAGCGACAGACCTATTTTTGAAAGCAATTTAAAGGGAATGAGAACAAATCTATTTCTCTGTTCCCAGTCTCCAGGGCGTCACATCGATGGGGCTCAACTGCGCCGAGTGGAACTCTCCGGAGCGTGTGGGAGAGAGGCCTGCACGGAGGCACGGTGGCTGCCCGGAGCTGCGGCTATGGAAGCTGCAGTCGGGGCGCACTAGGTCGGGTGCAGGGAAGATGCAGCCGAACCCCACTTTTCTTCGGTGTCTAATGGGACAGGAATGCAGAGCATGACCCTGGGGCGGTTCTCTCCATCATCCCAATTCCAAAGCCCTCGCTTATCAGCACCTAACGATTTAGACTCGGCCCCATTTGGCCTCGTCCAGACGGGACACGTCTAGCGCGTTGCAGCAGGCACGTGATGGCGCAGATGGCGGCCGCCGCCCACCTGGCACACCTCCCGTGAGCAGTCGCATCCCCGCAGGCACGCGCTCCCCACGATGAGCTATGAGGTCACCATGAATGGAGCCTTTGATCAGATGTGGGGGCACTTTATGATCCTGAGAAACATCTTAATCTGTTCCATTATTAGAATTTGAAGAACACCCATCTGAAGGGTAGATCTAAGCGTTGTGCAACAGGGGAGAGCAGACGCATCCCCGAGCCAGTGCTCTTCTCACAGTCGGGTGTGGAATGAGCGTGAGCTCGGCCGCGTGGATGACATAAAACCCCTCCAGGCAAATGCAGGCAGCAGGAAGGTCCTCCACATGTGAAAAGCAAAGGCGAAAGAGAAGTGCTTACAGGCCCAAACGTGGGTGCTGTTCTTCAAAGCCACGGTTGGTGGCTTCAGGGCCGGATGGAGTTGCCAGCTGTGCACCCCAGCCCAGCAGTCCGTGGACCGAGAAGCCCTTTCCAGGAGGGCGACAGGTGTCTGCGATCCCGGGATAGTGAGTGTGGGATCCAGAGCGGAACCCTGAGCGCCGCGCACCCTCCCGTGTGCTCTCCACCAGTGCCGCTCCTGCTGCGCGTCGCCTCCACAAATCAGCTTTCCTGAGCTTGGGAGTCCTGGCGCCACCAACGCGCTCCCGGCCGTCCCTCCTGGGCCACCCCGCTCCGTGCCGTGATCCGTAACGGGTCTGCAGTTGCGGTGCTGGGCTCCGGGGAGCTACCGCAGCCTCTGAGTCCCCACAGAGCCCTTGGGCCCCTTCCCAGGAAGCCCGGGGCGAGGCCGGCATGCCAGGGCAGGACAGGTGGGCACAGCGCCGTTTTTCCTGACACCTGACGTCAGCTCAGGAGACGAGTGGCCGTGGGCGCGCTTGTCAGGAGCAGATGAGCAGGAGGGGCTGCCGAGGCCTGGGGTGCGTGTAAAACAAGCACGGACGGAGGCGACTTAGGAAGGGGCAGCCCAGGTGCCACCCAGCTTCCGCGAAGGCCTTGTGGGCCGTGGGTCGGGACCTGCCTCCGCCCCGCAGGGGATGTGTCGCCGCGTTCCCAGAAGGGAAGCCCTCCCAGGAACTGCTCCCTCGGGGGAGCCGCGTCCCAGCCCCGAGTGCGTGGGTGCGGGCCGGCAGGTGCACAGGCGCTCTGGGCTGAGCTTCCCCGTGCAGACACGGCCCCCGAAGCTGCGCCCCGCGTGCAGGGACCGTGTCTCCGCACATCCGCCACCCCGCTCGGGCTTGCTCCTCAGGGTCCTCTCTGGCATTTCGGGAGAAAGGGACACAGCTAATGGGGCCGAGTCCTCTTACCTCAGAGCCCTGTATGACCCTCTAGAGATTAGCACATGGGACGGAGCCATAGTGGGTGCAGGGTCACAAAGACGGGCTGTGTCCCCGCATCTCCCAGGGACCCGGGCGGGGAGACGTGCTCCAGAGGAGGCTGGGCCTTGGCTACGAGACACGAGCAGCACTGAGCCCACTGCGGCTGTCCAGGGCTTGGTCTCCCAAGCAGGGAGACGGGGGGTGCACAGGTGGGAACCCAGCTGTCTGTCCCGGGGAGACCCCAGGGCCAGGTTGGACGGACGTGGGCTGAGCCAGCTGGTCAGCATTCCTGCTACTTGCCTGGTCTGCGGGTCCATCTGGGGTGTCCTAGCCAAGTCAGCCTGCCAACCCCCCAAGCCTGGCCCTAGGCCGCCGGAGACTGTGGCCTGCAAGGGTCACTTTGAGGAGGGACAGACCAGGTTTCCCTCAGGCGACCCTGGAGTCACTGCCGAAGTCGTGACCCTTGCAGAGGGCTGAGCCACACTCTGGCGAAAAAAAGCAGGGGGGAGAGTGGGAGTGGAACGCGGAGTTGCTAATGGCTCCGCGGGACAGCAGAGCTGTGGGGGACCCACGGGGGCCCGAGTGTCCTTGTCCCAGAGGTGAGCGGGGCAGGGGGGCAGGTCCCTGCGGCGGAGCCTGCAACCTCGCAGGCCATCCTCAGGGTGGGAAGACCCCACCTGGTCCCGTTTCCAGCAGTTTATTACATCATCCCGGCCTGCTGCCCCCACGGGGGGGGGGGGCTGTGACCCCGCCCTGCGCATCTGGGGCGGGCAGTCCTGGGGCAGCTGGTCACCCCACAGCCCCTGCCCTCTGGGTTCTCATACCCCCGTCACCCCTGCAGGTACATGGGCCCTCGCGGGCGCCCTGGGATGCACGTGGGCTCGGGGACACGCTGCGGGCCAGGCTGCCCTGAAGCACCAAGCTTGGGCTGCCCACCTGCGCTCAGCTCTCATGCAGCGTGGGGTTACTCAGACTCCGGGCGCTCCTCTCTCGCCTTTCCCCGAGCCCCGAGCCCCAAGGACTGTGGACGTAGCCTAGGGGACCGTGTCCATCTTCCTGTGCCATGTGCATCCCCCCCGGGACCCGGACATGAGAGCCAGCAGGGACCGTGTAACCGGCCCTGATCTTGGATGAGCGGGGGGGGCGGACCCGGAGGAAGAAAAGACGACAGGTTCCAGCTATGCTGACGCCCTCCTGCCTGGTGTCCGAGCGGCTCCCGTGGAGCAGGACGGACAGGAGTGTCTGTGGGAGTGTGTGGGGGACGGGAGCGGCCACACTGCCCTGTGTTCCAGAAGGACGCTCCCCAGGTTAGGAGGTTGCAGGGGTTTGGTTAGGTCGAGCTTTGTCCTAGAGGCGAGGGCACAGCCCGATGTGCAGGTGGCCTGCGGGGTCCCCTCAGCATAGGACGTTGCCCGGCACAGCAGGGAGGGCCCGGTGGACCCCACGCGGGCACTGACCCGAGCACCTGCCACGCTCCTGGTCCCACCGGGAGGACGCTCAGCCCACCAAGGCTCTGCTGCAGGTACCTGCATGAGCCCCCCCTGGGGACCGCCCCCCCTCCAACCCCGGGCTGCCCACGGGCACCCCCTTCCCCAGCTTTGCAACGGGACTGGAGATGCGCAGACGCGACACAGTCCTGCGGGGCTTCCCGGCTCCATCCTCCTGACAGACCTGACAGGCTGAGGCCCGGAGGCGGGAGGAGGCCGCTCAGGGCCGGGCTCCCAGAGGGACCAGGCCTCTCCCCGGCTCTCCCTCTCGGGCTCACACTGATTTCACGGATTGAATAAATCACAGTTTATTTTATGAGAATTAACGCCTCCATCCTGGCTTCCCCAGCATCCCGCAGTCCCCGTAGGCATCTCCCAAGACCCAGAAAACAAACGGGAGCCTGGGGTCGGGTGACCCATCACCGGAACGTTAAGATCTCGAGTGCTAATAGGGACCATCTGATCTATGGTGGAGCCTGCTTCTCCCTCTGCCTGTGTCTCTGCCTCTCCCTCTGCATCTCTCATGAATAAATAAATAAAATCTTTAAAAAAGAAAGAAAAAGAGGGCTTGGTTTTGTTCTGTGCCGTCTGTTTGGTCTTGGGGCTCCCTCCCGGTGACTTCAGGCTTTTTCCCTCCACACGTGTCGTCCGTGACCCCACAGCACATCCTGCATCTGGGATGTGGGCATGTTTGTCCCTGGAAGGCAGGCTGAGCTCTTGTCACACTGGGGCTCTCGTCCCGCCGGGGGCCCTCTCCTGCCTGGAGAGGTGAGGTGTCCCCGTGTGCAGCCGGGGCCGGCGGGGGCCTGGACGGCCTAGGATCCCCCATCAGCACCCTCCCTCCCCGAGCTTCGCCTGCATCCCTCCCTTCCACGGACTGACAAGGGCCTGGTGTCTGCCGTCTGGGCCGGCACTGATGGCCTGGCTGGTGGCTCTGACGGCCTATGAGCAGCCCCAGCCCAGACGGACACACGTGTGCACACTCGGTGCTGTGTTCGGGGCGAGGACCGAGTGTGTGTAGGGGTGCAGGCGGGAGTGGGGCGAGAGCTCAGAGGGTGCCGGGGCGGTCCCGGGGGCGGTGGCACGGAGGTGGGCCTGGGGCTCCTGGGAGGCAGCGGGGTGGGTGGAGGGGGTCGTGGGTGAGCGTGTCGCGCCCTGCAGGGTGCAGCTGGGACCTCAGGGCCCAGCGAGGCCCACGGGTGGAGGGAGTGGCCGGGCTGGTGGGGCCGCGTTGGGCAGCGGTGGGGGTGGCCACCAGGAAGTGACACCCGGATTCTGCAAAGGGTCTCACTCCTCCTGCAGTCCACTTAAAGCTCATGTCACAACAGCTTGAAATGTTTTCTTCAGGAAAACAGCCAGCATTTCTTCTTCTTCTTCTTCTTCTTCTTCTTCTTCTTCTTCTTCTTCTTCTTCTTCTTCTTCTTCTTCTATTTTCTAATTCTTTTATTTATTTTTTGTATATTTTTTTTGTTGGAGTTCGATTTGCCAACATATGACACCCCGTGCTCATCCCGCCAAGTGCCCCCCTGTGACCACCAAACCAGCTCTGCAAGAAATAGTAAGGGGGACCCTGTAGAAGAAAGAGGAAGCCCAGAGAAATAATCCCCCAAGACAGGGAGTGAATCGGTATGACGAGGACACTAAATTCCTGTCTTTCAGTAGTAACTGAACGTGAAGGGGCTTAATGACCCCATCGAAGGGCGCAGGGTTTCCGACTGGAGAAAAAAGCAGGACCCATCTGCAGCCAGCATTTCTTACAAACGGGACCTCAGGCTGCCGGGCTCCACCAACGGCCTGCAGCCAAGACCCTGGTGACGGGGACCCTCCGCCTCTTGCCCCCGATAGAGCAGAAGGTTCCAGGCCCTCTCGGAACGTGGCAGCTCCCGAGGCCGCCGATCAACCTCTACGGTCGCATGGTGCTGGGTGAAGGCAAAGCTCTGTTCCTCGGCGTCAGACGCAGAAACTGGCGCTTCCTCGAATAAATTTCAGAGGCCGAGCCCGAGCTCACCGGGGAGGTGCATCAGGATGCCCCGGTGTACCCTGACTCCGTCGTGTCCGAGCAGAGGTGGCCTGGCCCAGCCCACGCACCCTCCACGTTCCCCTCCCGCTTCCCTGGAGAGTCTGCGCTGACGTTCCAACCACGGTTGCAAAATGAGGGACTTCCAGGGTATGGTTGCAAGGTCAAGCGCGTTCTTATCCTGCTCCAAATAAATTATGCTTTGGGGACGGCTGAAGTTCCTCAACAGCCTGCAGCTCTCGGGCTGAGGTTGTAAGGCCAGCATTCCACCCAGATTTCAGGAAACGGGCCATCTCGGGTTCAAATAAGGAAATGTGGCGCACGCTCAGTTTTCCGGGGGCAGGGGCGGGGGTGCTCCTTGAGCCCCGCGCCTCTTGCAGATGGCGTTCATTTTCTCCCAGTTCCCAGCCTCTTCCCTGAAAGGCGGCTCGGCGCTACAGTTTGGTGGGACCACTGCACCGACACGTCTTAACCTCCACTGCTGCCGCATTCACATAATACCCCAAACAAAGACATTTGACGCCTTCCTTTGGTGACCAGCTGCACACCCTCTCCATGGCGTTCAAGGCCGCGTGGGAGCTGCCCCAGCATCCACACGGCCACGGCCCCATGCATGCACTTTGCTCGCCCCGTCCCGGGTACAAAGTGTCCTGGGACCCACCTCCCCTGTGTGGAATGCTGACTTGCCCACATCTTTGTCTCACCTATGACAATCCCTGGGGGGATCCTGCCCTGACCCCATCCACCCGCTCATCTCCGCTTCCTTCTGCTCACTTATCCATCCACAATGCCACTCATCAAGTGTATGTGTCTTTCCTCATCATTGCACCATTTTAGGTGCCTAAGACATAACCTCGGGGGCCGTGGGGACATGTGCGGCTGGGCAGGGTGGGTCCAAGCAGGGGGCGCAGACTTCCAGGGCATGGTAGGTAAGCTAAGGGAGCCAGAGCTCCCTCCCGGGTGTGAACCGCAGGGCGCCAGCGGAGAGTTCTGGAAGAGCGCAGGGATGGGGGCGCGAGGCCGTGCAGGAGGCACCAAGGCGTGCATGTGTAACGATGACCATTGTGGGGAGTTTGGGTTTTAGAAAGGTCCTGGGAGGTGAGTTGGAGAGAGGGTCTGCAAGCATGGTTGGCAAGTCCGAATGAGCGATCTGCAGCTGGAAGGCATGGGATGTCCGCGGCCCTACCCACTTCTGGCCCTACCCGCGTGGTCTAGCGTGGTCCACTGACGTTAGCGCAGGAGAGAAGACGTCAGGGGAAGTGAAGGGCTCCATCTTCCACGTGTTGACCTGAAGGGCCTGCTCACCTCCAGGTGGAAACAGCCAGCGGGTGGGTGGTTGGGGCATCTAGGTGCCAAAAGCAAGAGGGTACTGAGTCCAGACCGATGGAGACGTATGTTGGTGGCGTTGCCTGGCCCCACCTGACAAACTACACACACGGTGTCAAAACCAGTTACGCCTCATTGCGAGGTTAGAAGGAATTTTGTTTTCAAATGGGGGAAATCCTAGCACGTCGAGGTCAGGAACCTGCCCCAAATCCCCCAGCTGGAGACAGAGCAGAAGCGGAAGCTCAGCCTCGACACACGCAGCTGGGGCTCCACGGCCACGCTCTGCTCTGGCTTCAGGGTCAGTGTGAGCGGCAGCTCGGCGAGAAGCGCAGTCGAAGCTCAGGTTGGATGGCGCCGGGACCCTGAGCCGCCGGGGCAGGACGGTGCAGGTGGGACACGGGGCGGGTCTGTGGTGTAGGGTTGCACTCACGGAGATGGCAGCTTGGGGCCCATCCCGAGGCCGGGGCTCAGCGACAGGGCGGCCTCCGGAAAGTCACTTCACTCCATAAACTGTAGTTGACCCCGTCTGTCCCTCAGGGGTGAGAGAGGACCCAAACTCCCGCGTCCCTGCCGTGGGGACCCCCTTCCCCGTCAATATATGTAAGTATTCTTACTTCCGTTTCCAAATGGCTCACGGGTAGAAAGCAAGGGGTATGACCGTGTGATGCCAAAGGTGACCGCCACCAAAGTGGGAAAATCGAAAGGATGGGTGTCGGGTGCCCACGGGGGAGATGGAGGTGGATCTAGGGTGGGGTTCGACAAGGCACCTTGGTCATCCGTGGCTGATGGCCCTTTCGACAGGTGTGCTTGTCAGGGGACCTTAGACACCCATTCCAGTCCCCTCCATGTCCCTGTGGCCTCCTGGCTTGGCATCGGGGACCTGCGACCATAAGTATTTCAAGGACACTTCTTTATATATTTTTTAAAGATTTATACTCATCTATTTGAGAGAGAGTGAGCACAAGCAGGGGGAAGCATCCGGGGCAGAGGGAGAAGCAGACTCCCCACCTGGCAGGGAGCCCCATGTGGGACTCGATCCCAGGACCCTGAGATCATGACCTGAGCTGGAGGCAGATGCGTCACCCACTGAGCCACCAGGCGCCCCTCAAGGACACTTCTTTATCCCAGTTTTTTAGCATTTGCATTTCCCTTAGACGACAGAAGATAAGAAAACCTCGTGCTAGCCCTTTAAAGGCACAATTACTCTGCAAGTTAAACTCTTAGGACCTACAGGCACAGCTACTGTGGTTTCTGGTTTTTTGTTTTCCGATTTGGGGCAGATACGGTCCTGGTTGAAGCTTGTGTTTGCATTGATCTAAGTAAGTAGGGGCTTTAAATGTGCTCATTCATGTCACTCACGGAAACTTAATGTCGCCAGCATAGGGGTGCGCTACCCAACGTCCTGATCAAAATAGTTCTCAAAAATACGGATAAGGAGGAAATCAGCGGGCGAACCGGGCGAATTTGTCTGGCAGACAAATATCACAGAACTTCAGGGAGGCGGTGAGGCCAGCAGTGAGTGGCCCGTGTCCTGTTTCGTGTCACCGGGAAGGGGCAGGGTTCGGGGGCAGACGGGCAGACTCGGGGCCAAGCGTGCAGGTGAGCCACAGGACACGACGCGGTGCCATCTGGAGTCCTCGCGCGGCACGGCAGGCCGTCCCAGGAACACCGGCACTATGAGGACGCAGAGAGGGCGACTGGGTGCAGAGGGAGGGTTACACGGCTACCAGCAGGTGTTAGATCTGACGCCGTCTTCCTTTTCTCGTGATCAAATAAATATGTGTTTGACCCCAGTCAAGGGGCAAGGACGGGGAGCCGTGGGAACTGGGGGATCACAAGGGAGTCGGGGGCATGCGGGACGTGCCATCCCCCACGGGGAGAGCAGAGAGGGTGGGGGGCCCAGGAAAGGGTGCTCAGACTCCCTCCGTCCTCGGGGAAGTGGGGGCACGGCCTCAGCTGTGGCCTCTGCGGAGCCTCTCCAGGGGGCTCACCCCACATCTCACGAGGGCAGAGTGAGAAGCTCGCCGTTTGCTGGGATGCCACGGGGCACAGATCACGGGCCTGATGCTGCTTCCAAAACGTGTGGCCCTCCTGGGGGACAACGTTCCTAGGCTCCTGGGCTGTCACTCTGCCCGTGACTGTTGCACGTTTGCACACCTCCCTGCGGAACAATCATGGGGCCGGATGTCAAGCTGACTGATTTCTGTTGGTTGTGGCGATGGTGCCGGAATCAGGCCGTTTGGGTCAAATAGACCCAGCCCCGCATGTGGGAGATGGCGCCCACATCCCCCGCCCCCATGCCTCCTCATGTTGGTGTGCAGGTGAAAGGCTCTACTAGCTCTGGTTATGGGTTTCTACCAATTGAATACGACCTACACTTAATCAGGTCATAGTCCTCTAAAATTACATTAATTACATTTAATACCCACCTGGTATTAAGATACAGTCCAGATCCCTCAGGGATGTGTCCTAATCCCAAAGGCTGGTCCCTGGTTAGCGTCCTGTCCTCATTTCAATGTGTGATGAATGAATACCCAGGTCCTAAATACCCGCCAGGACCAAGTTTCGTCCATGCCCCCCGCTCCCCGAGCACCTGAGCCGTGCTACCTCCCCTCAGGCTCCCAGAACACGTGATCTTCTTTAAGATTATTTCAGACCCTGGCTTTCTGCTCTGTGAGACGTCAGGACCCTGGAGCCGGCAGACTCGTCCCACCCCGACTGGCCCGCAGTGACTCTCGAGCTTGACACAGCATTGGGCTCCGCGAGTGGCCATCCCCGCCAGAGGCCCCCATTCAGCAGGTCTGGAACAGAGCCCCGAGTCTGCACGTGTAACCAGCGCTCGGCGGAGGCCGGGGCCCCAGGCTGCAGCAGCGAGGCCTTGGCTTTGGACCCCACCTGCCCAGGCGCCTCCCACCCGTTCTGGTTTGTGTGTCCGGGTCGTTTTACCCTTTCTCACATCATAATCAAGCCACATCACTATTTCCTGAACCCCCTCCGCCTGCCATTTACTGGTTATCTGCCTCGTGCGTCACGCTAGGCTACATACAGGAGACAACGTCCAGGAGGAGCTTTGGGCCGCTCGGGCGCGGGAGCCTGGACGGACACGGCACCGTGGAGCAGCCTTGAGCTGCCTCGGGGCCAATGACTCCGAGAAGCCCATGTGTTGAGGTTGAGGGGGTGTAGTTGGATGAAGACAAAGGGGATCGGGACACAAAATAAACACAGATACAAGCTGTGTATTACTGATGAACCCCACAAGCACGTTCCCAGTGCCCGCCCTGTATGTAGGGCTTCACTAGGTGCTGGGGTCTAAGGAAAGCAGTAGGGCGAGGCTCCGGTCTCAGTGGGGCTCCTTGAAGAGCGATTCAAGGAGCGATTTCAATCAGTCTGGCAGGTGTCACCATCGACCCAAGTCCCGGGAGCCCAGGGAACCGACTTTCGGGGTCCAGACAGTCCCGGGGCCAGGGGCTCCACTGCTGTGCTGACTTGCTGGGCTCCCCATCATCCTGGGTGGGCAAGGGTGATGCACGGGGCGTAGCTCTCGAGGGCAGCCTCTCTTGCCTTTCCTGCTGCTGCTCCCAAGTGACCCTGTTTGCTCGTCTCTCTGGTGGGGAATCGGGAAGAGGCCCCCTGCATCCACTGGTGATGCAGTGGCTGAGAAGCTTAGAAAATGAGGCCATAAACTAAAAAACCAATTATTTGGAAATTGGGTTTTCTGTAAAGGAGAAACATTAGATTGACAGCAGCTACTTTTGGAGTGGGAGGAAAAGGCAGGCGTGGGACCGGCCAGGGGTACAGAGAGGCCCTCACTGGTTCGCTGCTCTGCTCACCAGGTGACGTACTGGCGTCTGTTTCCTCAGTATTTAAACCGGAGCATATGATTTATGGATTCTCTGAGGCTTATACGTGGTTTGTATATCACACACGCTGCCTATTCCGTATAGTTTTGTGTGTCCATTTCGTAATAAGGTAAAGCAGGACAGAAGGCGCGGGAGATGCGAACCAGAGGACAGAGAACACGTACAGGACACAGAGGAAACCGACCACGGGGGCCCCCACACCGAATGTGACGGTCGATGGAGGATCCACCTGCAGTCCCGCACAACCTGCTTGGCGGACCACTGGGGAAACGGGACCCTGGTGTCGTTGGCAGGAAGGGAGCCACGCACCCGTGGAAACGTGAATTTTCTCACCAAACAACACAACCGAGCTGTACCGGGGGGGGGGCTGGGAAGCTGGGGTGTGGGTCGTTGGAAGGAGATGGGGTTTTGGGGGGCTCTCTGCCGGGTGCTGAGCATCAGGTGAGCGCCGACAGACGGTGGGGAGGCCCTACCTGCAGTGCTGCGGCCGCGGGGGAGCAGGGCCGCCTGTCCGCGCACGTGGCTCGTGCTCCAGACGAGCGGGGCTGACGCCGTCCCGGCCCAGAGGCTCCAGCAGCCGTGCTCCTGCCACGGAGGGGAGCCACGTTCCTGGCCAGCGTGGCGGGGGCCCACCCGACCCCAGGCTGCCTTGGGGAGAGCCTGCTTCCCGCTGGCTGCCGGCCGGATCCTCCTGCGTGTGTGATTCGGGCCTGCTGGACGGCTGCACGGGTTTGCACGGCTCAGCTGACACGCCTGGTGCAGGTGGGGGCCACGTGCAGCTAATAGGAACGGCAGGTGGGGAACGAGAGAACTAAGGATGCACATAGTCCAGGAGAATCTTTTTTTTTTTTAAGATTTTTATTTATTGCCTTTGTGCGGTGGTCGGTCCGGCTGCTCTCGTGCCGTGGTGCTGTGGCGGCTCGATGCGGCGCCCACTCTCCTACACCGGGGCCCTGCTGGGGAGGGGACGGCAGCCTCGGGTTGAGCAGGATGAGCTGCCCTTACAGACTAGAGTTTCTGATGTGCCCGTGATGGCGCTTTTGGGAGCTGACCCATCCCAGGGCGGAGGGGGGCGTTAGGCTGCCGTCGCCCCCCCCCCCCGCTGACCTTTGGTGTCCTCCCAGACCCCTGGTCCTCGCAGGCCGATCCGCAGCGCTACCAGGGTGCTTGAAGATTTCCGCCGCTGTTACCCTTGGTTCAAGCTTGATTATTCTGGAAGCCTACCTGGGGCGGTGCCCTTTCAAAGGTTAGGTACTAATCAGATACTGAAGGGCTGAAGTTTGTAATTCATCCTCTTGGATCAGTGCTATTGAAATGACTGTACCCTTGGAATGGCTCCTGCCACTCGAACCTGCAGTGCAGTCTGTGAAGAGTCACGTCCTTTTTCCTTGGCTGCTATGGGTTTTGTTCATGCAGAGGATGCCTCCTATCTGGTTGGTGTTGGGCAGATCCTAGGAACTTCCATCTAATTTCCCTGCATTAATCTATGCAAGCAGCTGTCAACTTACTGGAGGAAAGAAACTGCCCAGAAATTTTGAGATGCTTAAATACTTTTAGACCAATTAGATTTATTTAATATGAATACTTGTTTTTATTAAAAGGATTCCAATAAAATACTTTAAAATAAAAAAAAAAGATTTTTATTTATTTATTCATGAGAGACACACAGAGAGGGAGAGAAGCAGAGACACAGGCAGAGGGAGAAGCAGGCTCCACGCAGGGAGCCCGACGTGGGACTCGATCCCGGGACCCCAGGGTCACGACCTGGGCTGAAGGCAGGTGCTAAATCGCTGAGCCACCCAGGGATCCCCCTCTTCTCATTTTCATGGAAAGTGATTCCAGGTCATGATCTCTGTTTAGTTCTCCGCACCCCGTCTGCTTTACTGTTTTTGTCATCTTTGGTTGGCTCAAGTATCTTTGTGCACGTTTTGCTTCGGTTAGCATCAGCTACTCCAAGAAAGAGGAAAATTAGCTAGACTTTGTGCTTTTCAGGAGTCTTACGCATGCCTGTCCATGTAAATAATATTACTGTGCCACCTATGAAAAGACAACCTCCTGTGCTTAAATCCCAAGGAACAAATTATGACCACGACATGTGCCTCAAGTACCGATTAACATTTAACATTCACTATTTGGTTTAATCTCCATAACCAAGCTGTGGAAGCCATCATGGCCCTCATGTTAGAAACGAGGAAAAGATTAGCAGCTTTTAAAAGATATAAAAGCAGAGGCACCTGGGTGGCTCAGCGGTGGAGCATCTGCCTTCGGCCCAGGTTGTGACCCCGGGCCGGGGTCCCAGGATCGAGTCCCATGTCGGGGTCCCCACAGGGACCCTGCTACTCCTTCTGCCTGTGTCTCTACCTCCCTCTCTGTGTCTCAGGAATAAATAAATAAAATCTTTAAAGGAGAGAGAAAGATCGAACCAGTAGCTGAGACTGGATTTGAACCCAGGACCTCTTTGCTCTAGAGCATAGGACTCTCGCCATGGCGCTCTACGGAAACACTTCCAACTAATTAGGCACTTAGGGTTAAAAAGACAAGTCCGCACAGCTGTGTCTGTTGTGCCTTGTTCTGAGACCTGCCCCTCCTCCCCCATCACATGCTTCCTGACCCAGACCCCTAGAGCTGGGGCCCGTGCTAACTTGATTTCCCCGGCGTGAAGGGGTCTTCCAAAGCCTCCACCTCTCTCCAGGTTTTTCTAGTAAGAGCTTCCACCATTTCCCACCAGCGGACAGAAGGCAGAGCAAGTTTCCACTACACCAATACCCTCAGCTCCCCTCCATGCTGCCCCTCGACCTGCTGCCCCTCCCACCAGAGGTCAGGGTGCGGGACCCACACTCTGCAGCGCCCTGTGTGGGAAGCGGCTGTGACACGGGCATAGAATTTCCTGTTGTGAACACAATTATGGTTTTAGTCTCAGAAGGCTTTTTTTTGCTTTTTATTATTTTTTATTTTTTAAAGATTTTATTTATTTATGATAGAGAGAGAGAGGCAGAGACACAGGCAGAGGGAGAGGCAGGCTCCATGCTGGGAGCCCGACGTGGGACTCGTTCCCGGGGCTCCAGGATTGCGCCCTGGGCCAAAGGCAGGCTCCAAACCTCTGAGCCACCCAGGGACCCCTTTTCTTGCTTTTTAAAAACTATGTTTGTATTGAATGTTATTGTACATAAAGATCAATACAAGTACATTGAATTATTATTACTCCATTGTTGCCAAGGAAACCATCTTTTCTCATTATCTGAGGGCTAGTTAGGGGCCCATACTTCTCTGAAAGCCACGGAGGAGAATTCAGCATCAGAAAGAAGATATCCCGCATTCCAAGAATAAAGTCATCCAAATGTGGCATTCCTTGAACTCTTATCTGAGCCAGGACATCTATTATAATGCACAATTTATTTTTATTAAGTGTTTGTTGATTTTTAGTTGATTTTTTCTTTTTTTTATTGAAGTAATTGGTTAGCCTTAAAAAATTCAAATGTCCATTATGCCACTGTATTAACAGGAAAGAAGTATAATCTATGTGTTACTTTGTCCACATATGATCATATATTTAGAATTATGCCTTTTCCTTGATATTGTTCTGTTATTTTAGTACTGAAATAAAATATTACACAGTTTTCTATTTTCTACTATATCTATAGTATATAGTAGAAATACAATATATATTACAGTATATATTATAGTATATATAGAAATACAGTATGTATTATATTATAATATATATATTACTATACAGAAATATAGTAGCATATATACATATATATGTAATAGTCTAGCTTATGGTGATGCCCAATATTTTATACATTTCACATTATGTCAGAATATGCTTATTTTTCTTATTTTAATACGTGGAAAAACTCTGAACCCTCGTGCACTGCTGCTTGGAGTGTAAAACTGTGCAGCCACCAATGGTACAGAAGTTTCTCCAGAAATTAAAACTGTAGCTACCATAGGATCCAGTGGTCCCACTCCCAAGTATCTGCCCCAAAACAGCTGAAATCGGGAGCTCAAGGAGTTCCCTTCTCTCCCACATCCACTGCAGCACTGTGTTCAACAGACAAGATGTGGAAACAACCCAAATGTCCCTTAGTGGATGGAAGGGTGGAGAAAATGTGGGGTACATGTAGAGTGGAGTGTGATTCACCCTTACCCAAGAAGGAAATCCTGCCACTTGACACATGGTTGTGCACACATGCACACGCGGATGTACATGCACACAGAGACATGCATACATACATGCACACACATGCACAGCCATGGACATACACCCATGTATACATATAGGCACATGCACACATGCATACATGAGCACACACTCATAAGCAGATATGCAAGCACACACAGGCATGCATATACAATGACTTACTTGCACATACACACATGCATACATAAGGCATAAATACATGCACACACATATACACAGGCATGCACACACATGCATATACATAGATATGCATACAGAGACATGCATACATGCATACACACGTGCACACAGACCTGCACACACACATATGCACACAGACATACTTGCACACATATACACGTGAGCATGCATATGCACACACAGATATGCACACATTCATACAGACACACACCTACACAAATGCATACACACAAACATATACACATGCCTACACGGAGACATACATACACACGTATGTGCAGACATGCACACGTACATCCACAGACATGCACACACACCCACAGACACACACGGGCAGAGCAATTCTCCTACTAATGAAGATGATGCTATTTTATAGTTCTGCATATTAAAAACAAATCAAAGTAACTTTCACACATACTGGATAATGTGTGACATACAGTATTTGCTTAACATTTTTCAGAGATCGTTGGATAAAAGCAGAGCCAACAGTCCTCCTCTTTCCCCCCGATTGCCTCCCCCGGCTACTCATTATAAGAAGATTGGGGGATGAAATGTCCCCCGCTTTGGGAGGAGCCCGTTAAATTCACCAAACATTGTGCACGTCTACAGCTAGCTAATTTACATGCCTCCGAACATTTCAGAGCATGAATGGAAGGTCACATTTTTCCAAACTTAGAACCTTGTTTCAAAGAACAGCAAAGCTTCCTGGTACACAAGATGAAAGGGTTTGTTTTTTTTTTTTTTTTTTTTTGAGTCCTTTGACAGAGACTCTTTGGACATTAAATAGCTCATTAAATAGCGCTTTGATGAATTACAGTAAGTGTAAATAAATAGGAAACATATGGATTGGATTTCTTTGAAACATAAATGGATTTGAATTTACAAGAAAAAGAACTGTTTGGTTTCTAGCACAACAAACAAACAAAACCCTAGAAATACGACGTACGGTCCTGCTACTCCAAGAATTTCCCAACTTATATAAAGCTTAATTATTAGGGCATAGGAGTAGGGCAGTGATTTGGGGTATTCGTTGGTTTTGATTCAAAATAGCGATCTGTGAACGCACATGGTGCTAAGCACGTTGGTATATTTTTCGCACATCACCCGTCGCCGCGTGTGTACCTGGACTCCAGGTGTTCTCAGGTGGAAGACCAGAGGCGCCACCCTCTCCAGGTCGCTGCATCCTTATTCCGTGGGGGACGCTTCACCCAACAGCCAGACTTCACCTTCACTTGCTTCCGAAGGATGGTGTCCTTATCTTATACTACTTTTTTGAGAAGAGTATTGCAGTCGGGCTTGTTTGACAGCAAGGTATTTTTCCTGTGCAAATGAGTGACTGTCTCTGTTTCCAAATAGAAACATAGGGAACCGGTGGAAGGCGGGCGCCGGGCTTAGAAATCAGCAGGCGAGTGGCAGGAGGCGGCCAGCTGGGGCTCTACCGGGGGGCTCTACCTCAAGGGCTCTTCTGGGGGGCTCTCCCAAGAGGCTCTACCGAGGGGCTCTACCGGGGGGCTCTACCATGGGGCTCTACCGGGGGGCTCTACCTTGAGGGCTCTACCGAAGGGCTCTACCGAGGGGCTCTACCAGGGGGCTTTACCGTGGGGGCTCTACCGAGGGGCTCTACCGGAAGGCTCTACCGTGGGGGCTTTACCGGGGGGCTCTACCTCGAGGGCTCTACCAAGGGGCTCTACCAGGGGGCTCTACCAAGGGGCTCTACCGGGGGGCTCTACCTCGAGGGCTCTACCAAGGGGCTCTACCGCGGGGGCTCCAGCCTGTCTGCTCTCCAGGCCCCTTCCCGCAGGCGTGGCCATAGGGTGCGAAGGGCAGCTGCCCTCAGAGGACTAGGAAACCTAACCCGGGGCACCCAGAGGACAGTAACACTCACCCCACGTGAGGACCGGGGCCAGTGACACAGACTGACACCCACCCCGCTGGCCTGGCGCCGGCTGTTCTCATTTCACCTTCCCCCCGTGCCTGCCAAGTAGTGACCGCTGCCTCCCCTGCGCAGCTGGGGAAACAGGTTCCTGCGGAACTCCCGGCGTCCTGACATAAATGCTCCGAATCCTGGTCCCTCCTGAAATAAATGCTGCTGGTCTCACGTAGGCTTGGGGGCATCCCCTAAGTGAACGTCTGAGAGCCCCCCACCCCGGGTGGCCACCTTTATTTCCTTCTGCCCCCTCCCCGGCTCCGAGTCACAGGCATTGTGGCCAACACGCCCTCATGCCAGGGTTTGCAGATTTGAAGGGGGTCAGGGGGACATTGGGACAGGAAGCGCTTTTGAATTTCAAAGTTGCCAGTTCTAAGCATTGGGACTCTAGTGTGAAAAACAAAATGGGACCCCTGGTTATCATCGGCCTTGGCACCTGCGTGCCCCTCCACCTGCGGGGGTCGGTCAGAGAGAAGGAGCGCCAGCCTTCCCGGGCGCCCGGGAACTCACGTCGGAGTTAAGTGAATTGTATGCCAGGCTCAGGAGGGGCTTTGTCAGGGAAAGGGAGGTAGGCAGGGGCGCCTGTAAGCCTCAAGGGGCCCAGGTGGGATTCCGGGCAGCCGACACCGCTTGTTCTTGGAAAGAGTTACTCAAGAGGGCAGGGAGCCCTCCTGGGAGGGCTGGATGGGGAGGCCTGGTGTGGGTGCATGGGTTTATCACACTGCTCTGGCACCAAGTCATGGCACCAGTGGAGAGGGTGACCAAATCTTTCCTGTGCACGATTTCAGAAGGTTTCAGGGTTGTTTTGGAAAGGCTATGTGGTTTTCCCACAAAAAGAAACAAACACGTTAAAAAAAAAAAAAAAAAACTTGTTTTTATTTGAAGAGAAAGGTCACATTGACAATTTTAAAATGTTAAGTCTGTTCTCAGAGAATGTCTCCATCCCTTGTTGGAAACCCCAACGCAAAAAAAAAAAAAAAGGAAACCCCAAGGCTTGTATTCTTAATGGCACTTTACACTTTATACGCACCCTATTATTTTTACCGCCCGACCATATATCCACGTCTAGCTTGTAATCCCCCCAAATGGCTTGTGCTGGGGCCCTATGGTTTCTGGCTCATAGGACGTCTATCTGGCCCATGAGCTCTCTCTCGGCGACCAAGCCCAAGGACTCCTGAAGGAGCAGGACTCCAACTCTAGGGTGCGTCACCATGTGGCGTCCTCTCCGAAATGCAGGGGGGATTCGCGTGTCCTTAGCACTTGCAGGTTCAAATTAGCACCCCACCCCTTCCTGAGGCTCGGTTTGCTCATTGGAGAAGTGAAGAGAGTGATGCCTTATCTCAGGGTGGCTGTGAGGCAGACGGGGAGAGAAGTTAGTGAAGTCTCCTCGGAAACGGGGCTGGGGACCGTCGCAGCACTCTGGCCCAAGAGGGCCTGCTGCCTGGCCGCTGGTGGTGGTACACAAGGGGTCAAGCGAGTGCTGCTCATGTGGTGGGTGTTGTCACCGTGACGATGAAGGTGGACTACGTGAAGCTCTGTGACCCTCCAGCCGCCATTACGGATGCACATGTCCCTGTAATTAAGTGGCCCGTCCTAGGTGCTCAGTGCAAAGGAAGTGCTTTTGTGTGTGACGGTGACGCTCCTCCCTGGATAAATTCGCTATTCCTTGGAAAAATGACACTGCTAGCTTTCCAACAGGAAGCTAGAGAGATGTCTTGGAAGAACTCTTCTTTGACCTCTAGATCTGAATCATCTAGAACCTTTCAAACTACCCAAATTAAAATTTTTAAGTTTTATCTATTTTAAATATATATGTATATATATTTTATTTATTTATTATTTTATTTTATCTTATATTTTATTTTATTTTATTTTATTTATTTTATTTTATTTTATTTTTTCATGAGGGACACACAGAGAATGGCAGAGACCCAGAGGGAGAAGCAGGCTCCCTGCGGGGAGCCCGATGCAGGACTCGATCCCAGGTCCCCAGGTCACGCCCTGGGCCAAAGGCAGACGCTCAACCACTGAGCCACCCAGGTGCCCTATATATATATATTTTTTTTTTTTTTTAATTTCTGGGTCTACAAACCTTTTGTCTACTGCCTTGGCCATAGGAATGTGAACCCCAGGAAGTCTGGGTCTTGCCAAGGTGATTTACTGCTGTGCCCCCAACACTTAGAAAGGGGCCTGACACACGCAAGGTGATCTTATCATCATTTGCTTAAAGAAACAATAAATTGGTCATAATCTGCTCTTGCATAAATTGTTCTAAAAGGAGAAGCTTCTTTTTTTTTTTTTTTTTTTAAGTAGAGGCTTCTTTACCTCACTTATGCAATGTTCATGCCGTCAAACCAGGCAGCATGAGCAAACCAGTGTCCCGTTTCCGTTTTCTTGCTGATCCCCAAATTCGAGCACTGGCTTCCACACACAGATCCCTTTCTGTGATTTCTAAGAGGAGTTTTAACCTCAGGCAACTCCGTAAACGCCTAACGCGCCCTCAGCTCTCCCCCCGCCCCGGGAGCTCCCAGTGCTCCGTGCCCCGGGGCAGTGCCACCTGGACCCTGCGTAGCCGGCCGACCGAGCTCGCTGCGCTCAAGCTGCCATGGGAGAAGCCGCTAGATGCTGGTGGAGTCACGCTCGAGAGCAGGGCCTTGTCCACGGCTTAGCTGGGCGCCACGTTCTGAGCACGGAAGGAGTACGTACGTGGTGGGCACGAGCCCCCAGTAAAACTCGAAATGTGGCATTCCGCTGTGCTTTGCAAAACTTTCCGTGTGGGTCAAAATAGCATGAATGTAGGGGTTTTCCTAAAGTGATGCAGTGTTGGAAAGAGAGCGAGGAACTCGTGGCCAGGATGGCCTTCAAAAGTCCTTTTTATATAAACTTTTTTTTTTTTTTTTGGTATAAGGACAAGAAAAACTTAGTTAGAATTTTTAAGTAGAAACAAATCACTCCAGTCCTCTAGCGATCATGCTAGTTCTCTATTTGTTGGTTAGTCCCGCACATCATGGTTTCATGAATGCCACATATGTAATAAGTAATAACAAAGCAATAACAATAAGCAATAACAAATAATAATAAATAACACAGAGCCAAATGGGCTCACACCTGTGGATGACGGCACCCACGGGGCTGCTGAGGAGGCACACGGGGGACCCCTCCTCGGAGGGCTGATGTCCCCTGGCTGCCGTGGGCTGAGAGGGACGCTCGGTCCATGCTTGTTTACCCACTGATGAAACAGCTTCAGGTCAGTGTCTCCTTCTCAGTATTGAATTATATGCACTCACATCACAAATGTATAGTCCTGAAGTTTGTAAGACAGAAGTTATCCCGGGGGGGGGGACCCCTGGGGGGCTCAGCAGTTGAGTGTCTGCCTTTTGCTCAGGGCGTAATCCTGGGGCCTCATAATTGAGTCCCTCATTGGGTTCCCCGCAGGGAGCCTGCTGGTGTCTCTCCCTGTGTCTCTGCCTCACTCTCTGTGTGTCTGTCATGAATAAAGAAATAAAATCTTAAAAAAAAAAAAAGAATTTATCCCAGGGATCAGCTGGCAGGGCAGCGGGCCTGCTGTGTGTCTCCACTCCGCAGAAGGGAGGCCCCGGGGGGGAGCATCTATACCATGGAGACTCCTTCCTAGGCTCAGGGTCTAGGGGCCTGGGAAGGAGCAAAGACCACGTGGCCCTGGGTGCACATCTGGACCCCACTGGCTCTGTCCTAGTGTCTGTGACCCCCTGACCCTGTTGGTGAGGAGCTCTCCACCAAGGATGCTTGGCCAGAGGCCTCCCCGTGCAGGTGTCCTTGTCACTGGCTTCCGGTGCCGCACCCGCGGGGCCCCGGCCACATCCGCCCTAGAAGCCAGGGGCAGGGCGGGGTCCCCGGGCCTTCCTGGGAAGCGTCAATAGATTCGGGGCCTCGCTGGCCCACAGCAGCGGCCCTATTCTTCCAATCCCCCAGCTCACGTTTATGGACTGACCTTGGAGCTCAATTCTATTGTTCTCCTGATGGGGGAGGACATGGAGGTTGGACACCTGCCCTCCAGGTCACAGTGTCCACAGCTGAGTGAGCCCAACTTTGAGCCAACTCACTTGATTCCAACCCCTACTGCTCCTTCCAGAACCAGAGAAATAGAACTTGAGAAAGAGAGAGAATCAGACTCAGCTGCTCCCTCCCGCTTCCCTCCATCTCTCCTCCTGCCCCCTCCCACCCTCCTCCTTTACAGAACTGTGCACAGGGTCTCTCCAAAGCCTGTGTTCTTAAAATATTTTTTTAAGATTTTATTTATTTATTCATGAGAGACACAGAGAGAGGCAGAGACACAGGCAGAGGGAGAAGCAGGCTCCATGCAGGGAGCCCGACGTGGGTCTCGATCCTGGGACTCCAGGATCACGCCCTGGGCCGAAGGCAGGTGCTCAACCACTGAGCCACCCAGGCGTCCCTAACATAAGCCTTCCTGTTCCAGAAGACAACTCGTCATCTGCTATTTCATTCGGGAATCCAAACATTAATTAGAGTCCCTTCAACTGAATCCACAAAACATCTTCTTGGGAATTTGAGTTGAGCACTCAGGGGATCCCGAGTCCCCTGTGGAGATGCACCTGCCTTCTGACCAGTGCGTCTCGATGAGAACGCGCACCCTTCCCATCCCAGGAATCCTTTACTTTAGTCGTTAAAGCGATGGGGTGGATCTCACTGCCTGGGCATCTGATTTTGCTTTTATTTGAAGTGCACAGGCGCACAAATGTGAACCACACTATCTGCAAGAGGTCTTTTCTCAATAATATAAGCAAGATCGCAAAATATTAAGAATTTTATTATGGGTTCGTTCTGTGGCTATAGACGATTAAGGATTTGTTCACCACGATATTTTTGTTATTTTACTTTCAAGTTTTTTTTTTCACATCTTAGAACAGGCCCTTTTAAGCAACATCGCTCTCCACCACCCCTTAAAATCCAGTCCCACCACGGTTGCCTTCCAGCACAGGTCTGAGCTGTTCACGTTATTGGGAGTGCCTCCTGTTTATTTTCTTTTTTTTTTAATTTCTTTTATAAATTTATTTTTTATTGGTGTTCAATTTGCCAACATATAGAATAACACCCAGTGCTCATCCCGTCAAGTGCCCCCCTCAGTGCCCGTCACCCAGTCACCCCCACCCTCGCCCTCCTCCCCTTCCACCACCCCTAGTTCGTTTCCCAGAGTTAGGAGTCTTCCATGTTCTTCCTCCCCCTCTGATATTTCCCACTTATTTTTTCTCCTTTCCCCTTTATTCCCTTTCACTATTTTTTATATTCCCCAAATGAATGAGACCATATAATGTTTGTCCTTCTCCGATTGACTTATTTCACTCAGCATCATTCCCTCCAGTTCCATCCACATCAAAGCAAATGGTGGGAGTGCATCCTGTTTAAACCTAAATTCATGTTTGCCTTGTTAGTTTGTGATTCTCTGGCTGCTTTCTTTTTTTTTTCTTTTAAATATTTATTTATTTATTTATTTATTTATTTATTTATAATAATAAATTTATTTTTTATTGACGTTCAATTTGTCAACATACAGAATAACACCCAGTGCTCATCTGGCTGCTTTCTAACAACTATTTTTTTCTTCCCTGTATATAACCTTCGACATTTAAAATTTTTCTTTGATTTCTACCTACTAATTTTGAAAGGTATCCGCTTTTTGAATTCTGTTTGCATGCGCCCAACACTTTCACATGCCTGTGTGACCTAACAAACTGGTTGAAAGACATGTTTTATCTCCTTCTAAAATGGTATGAGGGCTTCTGACATGTAATTACAATGATCTTTCTCTTGATTTATGTTCTGCACTTGCCTAGTATTTTAATTTTATTTGGTTTCTGAATTCTACACGTTAGAAATGATGAGTATTATTTTACATAGCTTACTTGTTTAGATTTGTCTGCAAGCTTGCAATCCCCACCCACTCCCACCCCTCATTCCCTCTTGTATCTTAGATATTACTTCTGGGGTAATTTAATTTGTTATTTATACACCTGGGTGTGTACATGTATAGATATTCGCAGTCTCAGCCAGTTTCCCATCCCAATCTTTTAAAAACTTCTTTTTTAAAAAACATATTTTTAAAATTTATTCCTGAGACACAATGAGAGAGAGAGGCAGAGACCCAGGCAGAGGGAGAAGCAGGCTCCCTGTGGGGAGCCGGATGCGGGACTCGATCCCAGGACCCTGGGGTCTCAACCTGAGCCAAAGGCAGATGTTCACTGAGCCACCCAGGGGTCCCTAAAACTTATTTTCCATGTTTTTTCACTGCATTCTGCTTAATTTCTTCAGCCATGCCTTCACGTTTGTTCATTCCTGATCTGTTTAAATCTGCTGTTTTCAACTATCAACATCTCATTTCAATGAATTCTCTCTTCCTCCAAATTTCATTTAAAAAAAACGATCAAGAAAAAATTTATTTTTCCCATTTCAAATGACTGCGTGACAACTTTGCATGGTTTCGTTTGTAATATTTCAGATTTTCCACGTTCGCTGTTTGTTCTTTTAAATTATTAAGTGTATTTATTTCATATTTTTATTTGGCATTTCACTGCTTGAAGTCTGATTGTTTTTCTTTTCTTTTTCTTTTTTTTTAATCCTGCTGATTTTCACTCATTGTTCCTTGTCTACCTGATATACCTGGAAACATTTTTTTTTAATCTATGAATTCACGTGCATTGAAACGTTTTGGGGGTATGGGGGTCTTTTATGTGCATTCCTCTAGAAAGCTTTTGCATTGGCTCCTGACAAGTATCAGGACGATGTAAATCCACAGCTTGGGTGTTTGTTAGTTAGTTTGCTTTTTGGTGGAAGCCAGATAGTGTGAATTCTTGCCCCAAACACAGGTGAGGACAAGCTTTGTCTAACACATTCTCAGGGAAGACTTATTTTTTCTTTCTAATCAAAAGCAAGGCGGGGAGGCCAGCTGGCCTTTCTCTCTCCCTCTGATGTTGAAGACTGACCTCCAAGCTTTGGAACCAAAATGTAACATGGAGACGGGGGTTTGGGATAAAAAGGTACAGTAGCTGGTGCCCGGCTGGCTCCGTTGGGGAAGCGCCTGCCTTCAGCTCAGGTCATGATCTCAGGGTCCTGGGATCGAGTCCCACATTGGGCTCCTCGCTCGGCGGGGAGTCTGCTTCTCCCTCTGCCCCTCCCCTTGCCTGCTCTCTCTCTCTCAAATAAATAAATAAAATGTCTTAAAAAATAGAGAGAGATACAATAGTGTTATTGCTTTATAGGGTGAAAGAGGCTGCACGGACTCTGGCCTTCCATCCTGCAAACCAACCCCCCACCCCTCCACCCCCAACCCAAGGCAGGGGCTGGAGGTTGTCGGGAAATCAAGATCTGGCCTGTTTGTAGGGAAGGTGTACTTGCTGACAGTCTCATGCCTCTGTCCTTAGGGTGGTAGCAGGTTCCCAAAACGAAACCCTAAGAAGGAGGAGGGGGGTTTGCAGAAGAGAGTAAAAGGTCAGGGTCATGTGGAAATTAAGCTTCGCTGAAGCATGAGCACAGCCATTCTGATTTTCGTTGGGCTTCGTGCTTCTAAGGGGTTTCTGCGGTGACCTTCTGCCTTGCGGACCCTCCGAGCGCAAGAGGCCACTTTCCTGCTGGAGAACCGTCTCCCGCTGCGATCCTATGTGCTCCCCGGGGGCGGCGGCTGGTGTCTGGGCCCAGCGTCCCTTCTGCTTTGCACTGTCTCCTCATTTGGGGCAGCGGGGATTGGCCGGGTCTTGAAGGTTCCCCCCCTGCATTCGCTTTTGCACTTTTGCCACGATGTTGAGATGCTCCCCTCTGTGACATGTGACGGGCGACATGGGATTGTCAGAGGGAGAAGATCTCATCCCCTCTTTAGGCGGGTCGATAGAGCAGGCATCCTGTTGACTGAGACTGCACGCATGTTTTGAAAGACTATCGCTGTCCTAACGTGTTCTTGATCTGAAATTAAATATATCCTCCGGGGTGGAGCCCCCCTGAAACGCGGACACGACCCCAGTTTGGGAAACCCGGTCTCCCTCCCACCAGAAAAAAATCCCGGTCGCCTCTCTTAGGACTCAAATGACACAGTGCACGGTGCAACATTTTTTATATTTTCTTTTCTTTTTTAACAAAAATATTTTATTTTATTTATTCATGAGAGAGAGAGGCAGAGACACAGGCAGAAGAAGAAGCAGGCTCTATGCAGGGAGCCCGATGTGGGACTCGATCCCAGGACCCCGGGGGTCACGGCCTGGGCCAAAGGCCGGCGCTAAACCACTGAGCCACCCGGGGATCCCTATATTTTATTTTCTTATGTCCTCAACATTTTTATGTCTGAAGAGCATATACTTTCTAATGTGAATAAATAACATTTTCAGAACAGAACTTTTAGTCTCAATGAATTAAAATGAGTTTTAGATTTCCCCGCAGATCATAGATCTTACGCTTTAAAAAAGTCCTGTCATATTTTCTTTGCAGCGTTCATGGGAAAATAGACCAGGAAGAGAAAACCTTTCCAAAACAAGCCCTAAGGGGTTTGTTAAGCCCCGCTGGCTGGCGCGGTCGCGGGCTTGCTCTGGGGCGACCCATCTGGGGCCTGCGCTCCTGAAACACCTTTGCAGGCCGACTGCAAGCATCGCGCATCAGAGCGGATGAAGGCACAGCCACAGCTGCCCATGTCACAGCGGATTTCAGTTGTAGATGCCTCTCTTTTGCATGATCATCGCCACCCATCACCACCCATCGCCCCCCATCGCCACCCATCGCCATCCATGAGCCGTCTGGGTCTCTGTCGAGCAGCGTCCTCTGTGCCCAAGAAGCACTGGCGTTGGCCCTGCACATACTCTAAGGCTCCTGCACGACCCCGATGCTCTCACGTGGTGATGCCCCATCACCCAAATCCACGGACACGGGAGCTCAGGTTCCTGAAACACCCGTGTGCTGTCACCCTAGGGTGGCACGGCCCTGCTGCCTTGGAAGGCCTCTTCCTGTGCCTGCTGCCCCGGGCCGAGGGACTCAGGACCGAGGGGTTTGAGCCAGCTGTGCCGGGGACACCACTGACCTCCCTCAGGCCTGCCTTCCCCCTGCTCTGGCCCCGCTGCCTGGGAACTGCACCCCCTTCCTCGCAGCCCTACCCAAGCCACCTGCCGCACCCCTGCACCCCTGCCCACCGGGCTGCTGGGAGATCTGGGCACAGGGATGGGACCCCCTGCGTCAGCACCGTTGGCCGACTTTGCCCCACGGCCTGGTGCCCGGATCCAGAGAATGCGGGCCACTGAGCCCACTGCCCTCCTGCGCGGCGCTGTGCCAGGCCAGGGAGACAGGGACGTCCCAGGATGATGATCAGGGATCGTAGAGAAAATGTCAGAAGAAGAGTGTGTGAAGGTGATTACGGCATTTTCAGGACCAGGGGGTGCTCATAACCACACGCTGCTCCTGCTGCCCATGCATGGGGCTCACGTAGACGCGTCCCCGGTTTCACAGGCGGGGGATCGATCAGCCGATTCCTCCGTGTCACGGCCCTCCCTGGGGCTGCGGGCTCTGGGCGCACAGCAAGTCTGCAGGGGACGCGCTGGGCCCTACCTCGGCTCAGGTGTGACACCAGGTACAGCACGTGACATGGGGCGGCAGGGCAGGTGCAGCTGCAAGGCTGGGTTCCCACAGAGGCCAGGCGAAGGCAGCCACCGGGTGTCCTCTCCTCCCACCTGGTGTCCTCTCTCTTCCCCTGGGTGTCCTCTGTCTCCCACCTGGGTGTCCTCTCCTCCCACCTGGTGTCCTCTCCTCCTGCCTGGGTGTCCTCTTCTCCCACCTGGGTGTCCTCTCTTCCAATCTGGAGTGTCCTCTCTCTCCCCCTGGGTGTCCTCTGTCTCCCCCTGGGATGTCCTCTTCTCCCACCTCGGTGTCCTCTCTCCCCCACCTGGTCAGTCCACATTAGAGGAGTGTCCCAGCTTTTCATCCCCAGACAGACCAGGGATGCTGGCAACACCAGAAATAGTTCAAAACCTCCCCTCCCAGTGAATATTCCTGGTTTTGCACCATCATCCACCTGCATGTTCATTAATATTATTAACACACTTCCAAGTGCCTAAGCTCAGGTGCCAGGGTTTCTATTTTTCTTTAAGTTTGTACTTGAGTTTTTGGGGAAGGAAATCAGCAAAACTTATGACACAGTAAATTTTTGAATTTATGTCCTTTGGTTAAAAAATAGAGAAAAACTTTTAAGGGGACGATATTTGCCCATATGCTGATTCAAAAAACATGGTAATTCTGCAGAAGAAATTAGCTTTCCTCTTTTCCAAATAACGTCTGACAGGTGCCCGGGAGCTGTCAAAGTGCATCTGAACACACCCACTTGCTGTGCGGTTTTCCTCTTAGCTACTTACAGATGTAACTAGTCCCATGTGACAAGCAGTCGAAACATATTTCCACACGTGGTGGCGACTTAGTGGTCAAAATTCTTAAGTGAAAATATCATAAAACTCCAGAAAAACCATTATGCCATTTTGGGTTGATTTAGTTTATTTTACTTAATTCAATAACCTTAAAGGCTGTGGGCTAATTGAAAGAAAGAGGAAAAATAGCATCCCATAGCACGCAGCATTTAATGCGACTGGAATGGATTCAGTTTCTTTTTATACCTGAGCCTTTTCTTCATGACTCACTGGTGGTGTGTAAAGCTGTACCAATACACACGCATATGAGTTCCCCGATGTAGGATCAGCCACTTTTCAAACACCCCCTGTGTAAGGACGTCTGCACTCGCTCTGCTGTTTTGCACAAAAGGGGGCGGCCCTGACTTCCCTGCAGAGCTCCACCCTTGTTTGGACAGAAACCGAGAAGGGAAGGGAGAAGAAATGGGTAGGAAATATCAGAAAGGGAGACAGAACATGGAAGACTCCTAACTCTGGGAAACGAACTAGGGGTGGTGGAAGGGGAGGAGGGCAGGGGGTGGGGGTGACTGGGTGGCGGGCACTGAGGGGGGCACTTGATGGGATGAGCACTGGGTGTTATTCTGTATGTTGGCAAATTGAACACCAATAAAAAATAAATTTATTATTAAAAAAAAAAGAAACCGAGCTTTTGTCCTACAATCCATCTGATGCCTTCCTTCCATATCCAGCCCTGTTTCCGGGAGGAGCAGAAGGGGCTTTTCCACCTGACCTGATACCCTCATCACTCACCTGGTTGGAGAGGACCCTCCAATGTCCCTCTGACAAATCCTCTTTTCTGCCCAGCCTGGCACTGGGCGGATTTCCATCCCTCACAACCCACAGAAGCCCACCTGCTATAGAACTAACAGGCCTGGTTTCTGGGCTTAGGTGCTCTGGGTTTGAATCCTGCCTCTGCTATTTATAAAGTGGCTTCTATAAAGGCGATTTTCTTATCTGTAAAAGGCTGACGATAACGTGGGGTGTCTTCCTGAGAGTATTAATCGTGTAAGTAAAGTGATCAGCACAGAGTCCAGCCCCCAAACTGGGCAGCCAGCGCCCCAGGGAGAGGGGCTGTGCACGCCTCACATCTCCAAATGGGTCACGCACACACAAAGCTAAAGGAAAGGCAAGGTGCCTCGCCGTGTGGCTGAAGCCAGCTTGTGGAGATCGCCACTTGCAGCCACGACGCGGTGGTGGGGTCGGGCAGAAAGCAGCCGCTGGTGTAAATACCGGCTGAAGAATGTCTGAGGTTCTTCACGAGGGACTCATCCGCCCCAGCCGTAAGCACCACAGTGCAGACACTTGGCAGACAGCGTCCTGCTTCAGGGATGGGTCCCCCAGGGGTCCCCTAGAGGGGCACAGCGTGACTCCAGAGGCCTCACTGGCAAAGTGCATGGGAAATCCATCAGGAAGACAAGTGCAGACCCAAAGTGATAGGCATCCTGTGAAATGAATGAGCCGCCCTATTCTCTACTGTCTTGCCCCCAGAGAGGAAGACAGGCTACAGTACATTCTGGAATAAAGGACACTGTGGCTCTTGATTAGGTACTGGACCAGGGGAAGCAGCTCTAAAGGCAATTATTGTGACGACTGCCAAGATGCGCATCAACACTAACAATGCTGTCCATCAACATTAAATTTCCTGATCTTGCTCTTATGCTGTGATGCTTTAAGAAAATGCCTCGTGTGTACCAAATTCACACTGAAGTGTTACTGCCTGACAGCATGGCTCTAGGCCACTCTCACAAAACTCAGATGAAAACAACACACACACATGCACAAGCATGTGAATGTGTGTGCCTGGGGTAGCGGGGAGAGACTCAGTAAATGAGGCAAAATGCAGCTTGCTGGTGGGTGCTTGAAGGCCGTGCAGAAGAACTTTGTATGGTTCCTGTGATTTTTAAGTTTGCAATTATATAAAAAAGCTAAAAAGTCACAAAATGTTGACAGGTACATGTGTATTGATAGGTACTCACAGGATGGATAAGTAATTAAGCAAATATAGGAAATTATCCATGAAGACATATACGTGTTCACTGAACTATTTTTGTGACTTTGTTACAAATCCGAATTACTTCAAAATCATAAAAAACATACTTCAGAAACACCCATATTCATTTATTCATAAAGCACGTATTTCCAAGATAGAATGGCAAATGGCGCACATGCTCTGAATTTAAGAATTCTGCCGTCGAGGCAAACTACTCGGTGTGGCAGCCGTCTAATCAATGTGTCCATCTGGTGAGCAACAACACCTTTCTTGGAGGTGGTGTCTGAGCCACGGCTATGAGGCTGGAGAGAAGGCACCCAGGTGAGGAAGGGAAGGTGTGCATGGGGCGAGCACCAGAGGACAGCGAGACCCTTGCAGGCAGATGCCCACCCCTACAGCCGAGGGCAAGGAGGAGCAGTTTTGGTCGGTATGGATATCCAATCAACGATTCTTGAAAAAAAAGTTGAATCTTGACTGCCTGCAAGTTAAGAGGAGTTTCAACATAGAGTAGTTTTAATAAGTAAAGTAGATTTTGCAAAAGTTAAGAGGAGTTTTAAAATAGAGTAGTTTCAATGAGTAAAGTAGATTTTGCAAAAGCATTTGCCACAAATAGGACACAAGTGTGGCATCTTTATTATTTAAACTCATGGAAGTTGGGACACCTGGGTGGCTCGGCAGTTTAGCACCTGCCTTCAGCCCAGGGCATGATCCTGGAGTCCCAGGATCAAGTCCCACATCGGGCTCCCTGCATGGAGCCTGCTTCTCCCTCTGTCTGTGTCTCTGCCTCTCTTTCTGTGTCTCTCATTAATAAATAAATAAAATCTTTAAAAAATAAAAAAATAAACTCATGGAAGTTGAAAGAGAAACATTGGACCTCAATAGGTAAAAAGCATGCATGTAAAAAAATCAAAGGCAAGTACAAATCACAAGGTTATAAACAAGAAAGTATCTTACGTCTGATTAGTTTTGACTAAACTCTTGTCTTTGTGAATGAAAAAAAGAAGGCCAAGTATGTGACTTACAAAAGCTCCCCATGCTTTCAATAATAAAGGCAATGGGTATGTTATCAATGTATGTACAGACAAAGTAAAATAAAATTGCATTTAAGCAGTTAAATAAAAAACAAGGAGAATCCATAAAAATATTAAATTAAATTAATTAAAATTAACCACAGAGAGATAAATTATTTTTTATTATAATCTATTTTTCTGTATTTTCCTAATTTCATAATAATGCCATATATTATGTATAAGTAAGAAAAAGACAGCGATTGAGTTTAAGGCCCTTTTTTATTCTGATTTTCCAATCGGCATAGTAAATTATGCCGTCAAAAATTTTGTTACTTGTATGAAATTCAGACTTACACCAAAAATTTCAGGAAAACAGCACATTTTAAGAACAGCATTTTAACATTGAGGTTTAGTTGACATACAACCTTAGGGTAGCTTCAGGTGCACAATATAACCATCTGATATTTGTATATACTGTGAAACAATCACCGTAATAGACCTTTTTTTTTCCTTGGGACGAGGACTTTTAAGATCTTAGCCCCTTTCAGATATGCAGCACAGCCTCGTTAACTATGGTCACTGAGCTGGACGTCACTTTCCCATAAACGGCACAATCTGATGGGTGTGTTTTGGAGCAGAGGCAATGGAAGAGTAGAATTTAGCGTTTCTTTCAGGCTAACAGCCACACAAACTATTTCAGGCTAGGTAGCTGTAATCGGGGTGAGGCTCCAGGGGTCATCCAGCCCGTACCTGGGTTTTGTCCCCCGGAACAGGGTCTCCCTGCTGGGGGAGTATCATTAGTTAAGGATAAAACTCCCTGTGGGGGGCCCTTGACCCCGGGTGATGTGGAGGAGGGGTGGGGGAGGAGGGGAGCCGCAGCCCCTTGGCTAACGCTGCCTGCTGGTTCCAGGAGGGTTCAGAAGACCAGGTCCGAGTTTCACGGGGGCGTCCCCGTGGAGGCCCTGTGCCCCGCCAGCCTGCAGTCCCCAAGGGGAGCCCCCAGGAAGGGGCGCTGAACAGGACGGCTCCCGCAAATGAGGTTCTGCAGCTTCTCGCTGCCGTCCACCCTTCGATCCCTGTCTGTGGCCGTTTCCTGCGTTTCCTGCGGGAGAAGCAGATGCGAGTGGTCTTTTTTTTTTTTTTTTAATAGAAATTTATTTTTTATTGGTGTTCAATTTGCCAACATATAGAATAACACCCAGTGCTCATCCCGTCAAGTGCCCCCCTCAGTGCCCGCCACCCAGTCACCCCCACCCCCTGCCCTTATTTTTTATTTAATTTTTATTTTTATAAATTTATTTTTCATTGGATGCGAGTGGTCTTGACAATGACCTGCCGGCGGCCACCCGTCCCCTCCCAGGAAACCTGTGTCAGCCCCGCACCCACCAGCCTCCCCAGGTGCCTCTCTTTAACTGGATGTTTCTATATTTTGTTGACCTCAGCAACCCAAACAGAAGAGAGGCTTCACCACAGCTTTTCTTCTTCCAAGTTTACAAGGAGCCCCGAAATTCACTTGGCAGGAAACGCCGTATGGACACGGAGGTCACACTTACCACAAATTCCAGAAAAATGGTGCATTAGGCTGTTACAATATTGCCACTTTACTCACACGGAAGAGGCCTTCCTGGGAACACACTGTGTATAGGAACCGAGCTCGTCATCGCGGGGACACGATTCCTCCCAAACCGAGTGAATTTTACGGCCCCGGCAAACGCTCTTGCTAGGAAGTGAGTGTTATGAAACGGGTCGGAGATCACGGACAACACGCACGCTGCCAGCGGGCTTTGTTTGCTTCAGTGTGTTCCAAGGAGGTCAAAGCAACCTAAGAATCTCAAGATTTCTAAACAACTCCAGAAAATCAGGACACAGAAGAGCCCCGGGGAGAGGGGTGATGTGTGCATAACGGCGACGGCCAAGGGGACGGACACAGAAGCAGTTCTGTCGGCCTCGGTGGGGGCCCTGCACTGCACCCCAGTCTTTCCTGCGCTGCCCGCTCCCTGGGGGACCAGCGTGGCAGGTGCCACTAACACTGTGACTCTTTAGTGGTGGTGGACCTCATCCTTAGGACGGAGCTGGAAACTGTGCAGAGACCTAGACTCTGTGCCAAGCCCCGGCTCCTGGGCTGGGCTTCACGGTCCAGCAGCACGTCCAGGGTGGGGCGCCTGGGCAGATGAGACCCGACCCACGCAGACCGATTTCCTCAGGCGGGAAGGGGGACTGTGCCATAGGCTCACCGAGCCTCAGCCTTCGGGGATGCTCAGGCGTTGCCTGCGGATTGCTCTGCAAACTCTCCCGATACCGAGCACCTCAATCCTGGAAACGTGCCCCACCCGCGCGGACTGCTTGCTCCTGTCAGAGGACACGGACTCCTTCCAGTGCGTGTTCTGGGTGCCAGCGGATGACTGCAGACGGAAAGTCACACGTGCGTGCATCGCGCACATAGGGCCGCAGAGCAGGTCATCACAGGACATCCCGTGGCGTCGTGCCCCACGTTGCTCAGCTGTGTCGTGGAAGACGTGCTACCGCGTGAGCCACAGCTCCGGGGAGGTGGCTTCTCCCGGCCTGTTCTGTGACCGATGCTGCGGGTGGTCCTGGAGTTACAGGGTCACGTGGGGCTCAGCACGTGCAGGCGTGTCCCTGCCCACGGTCGACCCTCGCTGACTGCTGCCTCGTATGGAGCGGAGGCATCATCGCCCGTGATAATTCACGCAGCCAGGTGACTGTACGAATTACAGACAGCGACCTCCTCGTGTCACCTGCTCGGGTGCAAGCCCAGGAAGCTTTGCCCTCCACCCGCAAAGCATACCACGGCGGGCCTTCGGCTCACCCATCGGGGGCGTCCACCGTCCCAGGACCGTCCCCAGAGCCGCGTGGCTCCCCTCACTGCAAGCGGCCGCATCGGCGGCGGCGTCCTGGGCCTGGGCCCCGCTGTCTTGGGGGGCTGCTGCTGGGCTCGCGGCCTGGAGGTCCCAGCAGGTCCTTTGGCTCCAGTGCGTGACCCCCGCATCCAGCCCGGTGGCGGTTCAGGTGCACGCGGGCAGTGAGACACAGGCCCCAGCCCAGCGGCACAGGCTCATGCTCTCCTAGTATGGCACGAGTCGCGGTGGGCCTCCTCTACACATGTGCCGGCCCCAGTGATGCTGCAGGTCCCCCATCCCCAGCCGCTATGCCCCAAGAGCCCCAGCTCCCCGGAAGCCCGGCGGGCATGAGGCTCTCCTGCCGGCCCGCCTCACTGTTGCGCACTGAGCAATCCCCGGGTCTCTGCTCCTGCCACATCGCTGAGTTAGGCTCTGGGGTCTCACGCCTCCCACTTCTGGATTCGTGTGTGTGTGTGTGTTGCTGCTGTTCCGTCCCAGAGACCGTGTGTCGGCCTTGGCCTTTGACTGGAGGTGCGGAAATGTTTAGACTTCCTGCTTATGAAAGACATTTTCACCATTTTCACACCCACGGTAGGTGCTCCTGAAGATGCAGTGTCGCTGGAGACGGGCGAGCGGCCCGCGGTCCGCCGTTTCCCGGCTGGTGGCTAGCAATGGAGGAGGGGCTGCAAGTGCATCCAACGGAAGGCGGACCGGCCGAAGCACGACAGGTGTTCCTAGGAGCACGTGATCAAGGTGAGAATCCTCGTCCATCACGGCCTGGGCTCCGACTGGGGGCAGGAAGGAGGCCGGGCCAGAGGCACTGGAGTCTATGGCACTAAACAACACAGTCCCTCCCTGGAAATGGGGACTGCCCGCCGTGAGCCGTGTGTCTCTAGAAAACTGAGGTCACCAGAGGGAAGGGGGTTTCCCTGTGCTCACACGGGGGTCACCGGGTGTCAACTTGCCTGTGTCCCAGGGTGCCCGCACGTTTGGGGGTTGCATCCAGAGGGGGTTTCTGGATGAGGTTAACATTTGAATCAGTAAACCGAGCAAAGCTGGTGGCTCTCCCCAGCGTGGTGGGCCTCATCTAAGCAGTTGAAGGCGTGGATCAAAGGAAAAGATGGAGTAAGAGGGGACCGCTTCCCAGACAGAGCGGGGGCCTGCCCGGCTGGCGCAGGTTCAAGCCAGGACCATGGTCAAGGGGCGTGGCCTCCCGGTAGCAGCCTCCTCGCCGCCCAGCCTCTGCATCCCGCTCGGTCATGGGCCTTCGTGCTTGCTGGGAGCAAACGTGTACTTTTAAGAGGAGCACAGCCGGATGTTGGGCCAGGACACATGCGCACTGAGGTAGGAATCGCAGAGAGAGCAACACAAGCCACCCTCTTATTTGGCTGGCTCTAAACAAAGGTCCCCTGAAACGCTTGCCAGAAAAGCCATTAGACGGGCTGTTCCAAGCAATTTCTCAGATCGAGTTGAAAAAACAAGTCAAATGTTTACTCACTTCCCCAAGGAAACCTCTTGTTCCTGCCCTGTCGCTCGTGGTCATAGAGCAGGGGCTCCTCTGACCCCGTGGGAAGCACCAGGGACAGGCTCGTTGGCCTCGCCTGCCATCGGGAACCGTCTAAAGCTGAGTTACGTGTTGACAGTACCCAAAACTGCTCCCGCACCCCCCGAGCTTCCGGAGAGGGCCTCCACGCAGGCGTCAGCGTCTCCCATGCCAGTGTTTAGGAAGGTGGGTACTGAGAGCCTTCTGGAAGCTTCTGGACGCTGGTGTCCACATGGGGAGCAGTCGAGCCTGCAAGAGGCCGCCGGCAAAGCTGTGCAATCCCGCGCCCGGCTATGAAGGCCCCTGAAGCAGGCAGACCCCTCCCCTCACATTCACCCCGTGACCTGGAGGGAGGCAGCCGGCAACCCACGGCCACGACTGGCTGGAGGGAAGGGGCTGCCCTGCTGCTTAGACGGAGGGCGGGCGCCAGGAGGGTGGCCAGGGCACGGGGGCCGGGAGCTGGGGTGTTCACCGTCCCCACAACAGCCCCCTGGGGCCTGCCTCCCTGCCCCCCAGACGGAGACCGGGGCGCTTTATCAGAGAGGCAGCAGGTGGCCTCAGCCTGCGGCCGAGCTTGGGTGCTGTCCTGCGTGCCCCGACCCTGCTGCCCGGGCCCGGGACCGCAGTGCCCCCGGTGTGTCCCGCTCAACAGCGCGAAGCTGTCCAGGACTGGAGAGCCCCGTCCTAGGACGTGTCCCCCTCGACCCCAGGGGTGCTGGGCCAGGCCCCCTGCATGCCAGGGACGACGCCCAATGCCCCGGAACAGGCTCCTAACAGCCTGCGGCCTCTGCTGCCCTGAGCGGATGTGGAATATCTTCCCCGTGATTTGGGTGCATCTGTTGCCCCTCTCATCCCGCGGGGTGGAGGCAGGCGGTCCAGGGCTATGTGGCCTTGTCACCTGCTTGCATCCAGCCGAGGGCCCCAAACGCAGGGCACTGCCGTCCGCGCCCCGGGGGACATCGTCCCTGCTACCCTTCGCTCCCAGGAAGCACTGCCTCCGTCTCCCCTCCACCCTGAGAGAGAGTCTGCACCCAGAGCTCTGGGGCTCACGACCCGGGCGACCCCTGGGGCTCATCCCGCGGCAACTGACTCTGGCTTCCTGGCCAAGTCGGAAGTCTCACTACCTGTTCCCTCTGCACCTGGATGTGACCTCGTAGTGTCAAGACGCTTGCCCCCTCCCCCACCCCTTATGACAGTTTGGGTCCCGTGACCAGGAGGGTGGCAGGCACTTGCTTCCCGCTTGGTGCGGTGTGGCCGGCGGGGGCCAAAGGGTCCCTTCAGACACGCCCGGCTGGTGGATTCGTGTGTGTGTGTGTGTGTGTGTGTGTGTGTGTGTGTTGCTGCTGTTCCGTCCCAGAGACCACGTGTCGGCCTTGGCCTTTGACTGTATTGCAGATGCGGCCGCACGGCTTCCCACTGCCGGGGAAGTAGCCGAGCTCCCCGACAGCTGGGTTCTGCCGTGGCCCGCGGCCTCCACGGTCACAGACACCCCGGGCCGACTCCCCGTGCTCCCCGACATGGAACGCGCACTTGCCCTGCAAGTGCCGTGTGGACCCCGCCCCCATTTAAACGTTAAATCCAAGCCAGACAGTCAGGCGTCTCCTACTCCCCCTTTGTCACATTTGACAGAACAGGGAGGACACGTGTACTCGCCATGCGCCAGGCTGAGAGACGGTAAGACAATCCCTTTGTGGTTGAATTTTTCAGATTATTGCAGAAAACTGGGCAGCGGTTGAGCACCTGTTTTCGGCCCAGGGCATGACCCCGGAGTCCTGGGTTCGAGTCCCACGTCACGTTCCCTGCGTGGAGCCTGCTTCTTCCTCCGCCTGTGTCTCTGCCTCTCTCTCTCTCTGTGTGTCTCTCATAGATAAATAAATAAAAAAACTTAAAAAAAAAAAAAAGAAAACTAACAAAACATCATAATAGATTCGTGCCATTTTTTTAATCCGAAAATATATTTTTTCCCACGCTCCTTGTAGGGAAGCTGTCCGCAGTCACACGTCTGGGGACTGTGTTGCATGACCCCCAACCTCATCCCCAGGCCGCGTTACAGAAAGGAAACCCAGATTCAGGTAAAGCAGGAGGCAGGATGTCCTAAGCCCGGGCTGACGTGAGGACCGTCTGGGGGGCTCCTGCTGCCACCGCTGGATGGATGGGGCTCCAGCCACGGGCTGAGCGTGGGTGGATCTGCTGTCCGGTTGCTGCCTCCAAGGCCAGTGCACCACGGGCTCCGGGAGCCCCATGCTCTGTGCACACGTGCACACGCATCCTGATATGCGTCAGGGGCGGCCTGCGTCCTGGCCCAGTGGTGACCTAAAGTCTCCCCCAAAGATCTGACCCTCTGCACTTGAATCGCCCGTGCAAAATCCACCCACAGCTCATGCTTTGGTGCGTCGTGCCACCCTAACCCATCCTTTGCCACTTGGACACGGTGCATCAGGCTACGCCTCAACGCTGCCCGATGTAAGCCGAGCACCCAGTGCAGGGCCCTGTGCCCAGCACGGCCACCGACAATCATTCTTTCCGGCATCACTGCAAATGCAAGGTGCCCGTCAGTGTGCTCATGTATCCTGCTGGACCCTTTTGTAAACAAGAGAAAGGACCCATTCGAGGTTCAAGTGAAAATCTTCGGAAATCACAATAAGCTTTGTGCTCTACTTTTTTTTTTTAACATGAATTTGTATATTAAAAATGATCATTTACACTGAGGAAAATAATTCTTTCTCAAGGGGGTAGCATCTCACCTGTTTCTGACAACCGAAGAAAAATAAGGCAACCAGGGTCCTTCACACACACCTAGAGGTTAGGGTGTCTCCATCTCAAGGGGACAAACTCAAAGCCACTCAAGCAAAAGTGGAAAATCTCTGTAGCTCAGAGGATGAGATGGCCCCAGGCATGACCTCAGCCTTGACCCAAAACCCATAAAAAATGAGTGAGGTCCAAGGACTCCTCATCCCAGTCCTTGTCCTGCAGACATCTACCTCTACAGGGCTGGCTGCAGCCTCAGACAGGCCCTCTCTTCATGGTCACAACGTGGCTGCCGGCTGCTGCTGAGACTACAGCATCCTAGGTTCGCAGGGCAGGTGGGCGAGGGACCCCTTCCTTGCAGAGACTCAGGAAGCCTCTCCTCACCCTTCAGTGGCCCTTCCCGGACACTGTGCCCATCCCAGGGCCCTCCTCGTGGCCAGAGGTGTGGGACAAAGTGGCAGAAGTAGGCCTACGAAGGCGCACCTTCGCTCCAGGAATGAGGACCTGCTCAACCAGACCATAAATTCTAGAAAAAGATATTAACTGGTGGTTCCTCTGGAGCAAACACCCAACATTACCAAAAACATGGGGGGAAGGTGTGGTTCGTATGAAACGACGCCTAAGGGACGCAGATGCCGCCCAGCTAACGCATCATGAGACCGTAGCCTGCTCGAGTCACGGGGCTCCGCGGCTCTGTGTTCACGTTCTCCTCGATGACCGATTCTTCCTAGCCCCTCACTCACCTGAGGACGGATCGGTAAGTTCCCTGCCGGCCGACGACCCAGAGCCTGAGGGGTGTTTGATGGTTTGGCGCCGGGGAAGGCAGCCGCTCGGCGACCCCCGCGTGCCGCCCCCCTGTAGGGAGTGTCGGTGCCAGCCAGCTGCCCCCGGGCCCCAAACCCGCACGTGGTGGCCGAGGCCCCAGATGCTGGACCTGGGAGCCAGGCTCTGCGGGAGGTGATGAGGCCACGAGGGCGCAGCCCGGGAGGAGGGTCGGTGCACGCCCCCAGACCCTGGCCCAGGGCCCCCAGGCCCCATACCCTCCCGCCCTGAACCCCGGCCTCCGATGTGGCAGCGGGGCTCCCACCGGGAGGGTGCAGCCTCGGTCTTGGGCTCCCGCCTCCAGGACGGCAGGAAGTGATGCGACCCTTCGCCAGCCACCCGGCCCCGCACCTCCTAGAGCTGCCCCAGCACTCCGACGCAGCCTGCGAACCCGTCGGCTTTGGTTTGTTTGTTTTTTTCTCAACTTGAGGTCCCTGGAGAGAGAATTTAAAGCCCTAACAATTACTGAAGAGCGCGGTAGGCGACCACAGCTGGCGGCTGAAGAACGTTAGCCCTGGATGGGAGGCCATGGGAAGGCTCGCCAGGGGCCCAGCCGTCTGGACTTCCTGGTAACAGTGAGCCTTTTTAAGGACAACTCTGTCAGGATGTTGGACGGGGTATGGTGTTCCTCAAAACATTGTTTTTTACCTGAAATGCAATTTTTTTTAAGATTTTATTTATTTATTTATGAGAGATACAGAGAGAGAGAGAGGCAGAGACACAGGCAGAGGGAGAAGCAGGCTCCATGCTGGGAGCCCGACGTGGGACTCGAACCCAGGACCCCAGAATCACACCCCAGGCTGAAGGCGGCGCTAAGCCGCTGAGCCCCGCTGACTGCCCCCTGAAACACAAGTTTAGCTGGACATAGTGTGTCCTCCTTTGGCTCACGACAGCACATTGTCATACGGGGCCCGCACAAAGCTCTGCAGGATGCCTCCCAGTGGCTCCTGGCTCACAGGGGGGACCTCAGCCACGTGGCCCGGCTTGGAGGTGCCTGCCCTCCCCAGGATGCCCACACCTGCTGCCCGCGCCCCCATGCCCTGCTCCTGCCGGCTGACCACGGGCTTCCCATGGAGCCCCATCGCCTGGAGCTGCTGGCCGCGACGCTCCTCTTGCTGGAAACTGTCAATTCCAGAGCGCACGTCACATCCTCGGTCCCCCGTGGCCCTCCCGAGCCCGGGTGGCTGTTTTATTACACGGCAGCCTTCAGTAAGAGCTAAGCACCCCTGGGTTCATTCTCAGCAGAGGTCTGGGTGTTGGGGGGGTGGGTGGCCGGAACCGGCTGCACCAGGAGCCTGGGAACCCAGGGTCCGGGAGCCCCGCTGCCCCCCAGACTCCCACCACGTGGCCCGTGGTCTCCACTGCAGGATGTGCTAGCCCACAGGAGCTGCTGGAGAGCGACCGCGCTGTTCATCCCTGGGGCTTGCCTCCCACTGGGGGGCCAAGCACTGAACCCCTGAGGAAGGGCGCAGGAGGCCGCGCAGCAGGTGCATGGGCCTCGTGCGGACGGCGCCTAACATACCCCTGAATTTGAAACTCTCGTCTCAGGCCACAGCAAGTATTTAACAAAGGAGCAAATACGTGCAAGAATGAGGGCACCGGGGGGGTCCCTGGGGGGCTCAGCGGTGGAGCGTCTGCCTGCGGCCTAGGGCGTGACCCCAGGATCCCAGGTTCGAGTCCCATGTCGGGCTCCCTGTATGGTGCCTGCTTCTCCCTCTGCCTGTGTCTCTGCTTCTCTCTCTCTCTCTCTATGCCTCTCATGAATAAATGAAAAAAAAAAACACAGGGACCAGACTCAGAAGCACGAGTGTCAAGAACATCAGCACTCCATCAGCACTCCACGTGTTGACTTTGCTTCTTGGTCACTATCACTCGGTCGGGGCTCGCGGCTTCACGGGCAAACCTGCAGGGACATCTCCTGCCTGTTGTTGTCCGCGTGCAGGTGGCTCTGGAGGCTGTGACAGCTGTTCACAAACGTAGGCTCTCCTCTTCAAGGACATGCTGGTGATCCGCGGTCGCACTGCGTCTAATGGGCAGGGAAGGGCCTTCTGGCTTTTGCACGACAGCTGTCTTGTCTGTGATGTTGTAGTCATGTCTTCATGAACAGATGAATGTATTAATTTGAAATCATTTTAGTTTAGAAGCTTTGCACGTTCTGGTCCACTTCGTAGAAAGGTATGAAATGTGCACAAATTGGTTGCGGGAAATCACAATAACTGTTGTGTCATGAGTTATATTTATTACGGAATCGGGTTCCCCAATCTTAAACTCATCTCGGAACATGAATGCTCAGTGATGTTGCAGAAGCGCTGGAGTGGGGAGCTCATCCCCATCCCTCCACTGCGGGGACAACGCAGCTGGCAAAGGACTGGCAGAAGCACTGAGGGGGGCACATGATGGGATGAGCACTGGGTGTTATTCCGTATGTTGGCAAATTGAACACCAATAAAAAATAAATTTATAAAAAAAATAAAACAAACAAATAAATAAGTACATTAAAAAAAAAAGAAGACTAGCAGAAGCAACGTTTATGGAACCTTGAGATTTCATGGAAACCCTATAGACCAAGGGGGTGATGAGTGAGGGAAGAGGCTTCGAAGGCTGTTGGAACAAGCTGCGGTACGTGTGGCCGCCTGCCTAGCTACCCCCACAGCCCAGTGTCTTGGGTTGGAGTAACTGTCCAGGTGGCATCTAGTGACAGCCTCCACCGCCTGTAGTACCTTGGGCGTCTGGGGCAGAGGACGTTGGATGGGACAAGCAGAAGAAGCCACCAGGAGCCCAGGAAGCAGAAGGCTGGTTATTCTGGGAAGTCTGAAGCCTAAGATGTGTGCCCAGGGCTGAACACATGCTCAAAACAGAGCCAAGAGGACCCTGCCTTTGTGCTCACAGGACTGGAGGCCATGGCAGGGTTACACGTGGCTCGGTGTGGCCCTGGAGGAGTGTCCCACTCAGGTCCAATCTGCAAGCACTGGGAGGTTTTTGTCTGTCTTTTATCCCCCAGGTGTATCATTGACTCCCCAGCAACTCACTGCAGACCACTGAAGTAGCCGGATAGTGACCTCAGGGCGCATGCACAACAGGGAAGTAGCATTTGTAAAGAATTATTTGGAAAAGTCACTACACAAAGGGATGACTGCAACCCCCAACAGTCAACAAGCAGCACACCCACCCAGCACGGGGGGAGAACCCAGTCCCCAGAGTCACCACACTACAATATTCAATCACACCGACTTCCATCAACAAATTACAAGGCAGACAAAGCGGCTGGAAGGTACGGCCCATCCACAGGAACAAAGAAGTGGACGGAACTGATCCCAGGGAGGTGCGTGTGTCGGGCTTGCCAGCCAGAGACCTTTAAATCAGCCACATTGACACATTCCCAGAGTCTGGGCAGCCGCTGGCAAAGAATGAAAGGAAACCAGGGGAGAGATGTGTGAACAAACAGAGAGCGTGGAAAAAGAGTATTATAAAAAGGAACCACAGGGCACCTGAGTGGTCAGTTGGTTGAGTGTCTGACTCTGATCTCAGCTCAGGTCAGGATCTCAGTGTCATGAGTTGGGCTCCACACGGGGCATGGAGCTTGCTTATAAATGGAGAAAAAAGAAAGAAGAGAAAAGAAAAGAGAAAAGAGGAGAAAAGAAAAGAAAAGAAGAGAAGAGAAGAGAAGAGAAGAGAAGAGAAGAGAAGAGAAGAGAAGAGAAAAGAAACTAGAAAAGAAAAGAAAGCAGAAAAGAAAAGAAGAAAAAAGAAAAGAAAAGAAAGAATAAAAAGAAAAGAAAGAAGAAAAGAAAGAAAAGAAAGAAGAAAAGAAAAGAAAGAAAAGAAAAGAAAAGAAAAGAAAAGAAAAGAAAAGAAAAGAAAAGAAAAGAAAAGAAAAGAAAAGAAAAAAGAGCCAAACAGAAATTCTGGGAGTGAAAAGCACAGTGGTTGAAATCAAAACTGCCAGAAGGGTTCAAAAGCAGACGCAAGCTGTCAGAAGAATCAGTGAAATCATTGAAATGACCCAGAACAAGGGGTGGCAGGAAAGTCCCTCAGTTCTTCTGGGCTCCAGCCACCCTTCTGCTACTTGTTCTTTAGGACACTTTGCTCACCCCTTGAGAAAATTAATTCGGCCTCACGATCCTGCTCCGGACCGCCCAGCGGAGTCTGAAGGCAGAAGAACCGCAGCTTGCTTTATCCTTCGGTTTCTCCAAAGCCCTTCTGTAGAGTAAATAAAGCAAAAATTTGTCTTCACAAGGCTAAGAATATAAGTCATCAAAACTGAAGCAGTTCAACAAAGATTGGACACATAACAAACTAAAAAGTGGGTTGTCCCAAGTTTCAGTCTAGGGCTACTTCTATGGAGAAGCTACTTGTATGAAAAGCCAAGTATTCGTTTGGACCCATTCACACCAACTATGTATTCAGAAGCCATTTAAGTTTGTCCTGGTTTTCTAGAAAATGTTATGGATTGTTCTAAATGAAAAGAAAGTGTTTTCCTCTTAAGCATCACTATAATGTGATATAATTGGTAACTTTATAATTTACATTTTAATATGTTTCGGCTGAACTTGGATCCCTATGATTAATTTACTTTTGTACAAAATTTGGAATTTGACAAAATGTAAAATTGTCGATCCATTCCTTTAGAGAAGAAAGTTTGATTAATGATTTCCATCCTCTTTTATACTACTGGACAGGTACGATGATTAGTATAATTGCTTCTATTAACAATTTTGTTAATAAGAATACCGATATTTTGAGTATTTAGCATGATATAAATACTATATCAATTCTAAGCAGACATGGTCTTCTGGGGTCCTAACCGAACATGTGAAGGAAAATCAATTCAATTTATACATAAAGAAATTGAATCTGAAAAGCTTAAGAAGTCTGCCCAAGGATGCGCATCAGGAAATGGCTGAGCCAAAATTTGAGATCAGATCATCAAAGCCAGGGCCCCCTCTTTCTGTTCGTTCTGCCATCATTTTAAACTGATTGGCAAAGAGGAAAGTCAGCTGCCCATGTGATCTTTTGAATGGTCAAAATAACAGACTCCTAAAACCCACGAGGAAGAGTGACTTCAACCATTCACAAATATTTTGGGTCAGGTCTGGGGTCTCTCATTGGGGTCTCTCTACTAACTGGTCATTATAACAACAGCAAATACAAACGGGTTAAGTATCTTGAGCCAATTCATTGAGATAATTTTCTGTCCCCGTAGCAAGACCTTAAAGTATGACTACATGATGCAAGTTTTAAGAGGAAAGAGGATATTTAGAGAGAAATAAATACACCTAATAACAGTTTGCGGGCATTTGACAATATTTTAGAAATTTGCCTTGACATTAGGAATTTATAATTGTTTTAGCATCCATTACTTTCCACATGAACAACGGATAAAATCAGACATACAAGCAGCCACCAGGAAGGTGAGAGACGAGAGACGACACAGCAGTGATGGGCAGTAAGAGGAGACAGTTCTTGGATACAAGTAGGAAATGGCACTTTCCCAAACTTTGCAAACTTTGTTGTGGTTTCCATGAAATTCCAAGCAGCAACTGTATCAGCCATATTTCTGCATTGGTAATGTTGAAAGCAACATATAAAAAAAAAAATGTTCCAGAGTTGCTTCCCAAATTATATTTTCATTTGACAAATAAATTTAAATTACTTTATACATTTCCATTAATGCTTTATCATCAAGATGGTGAGGCATTACATGTTTTCCCCCTAAGATCAGGAACAAGGCATGGATGTCTCCTCTTATTGCTCTCACAACATCATTCTGGAAATTCTACTTAGCATGATAAGACAAGAACAGCTAATAAAAGGTATGTACAATGAGAAGGAAGAAATAAAACTGTTTGCAGATAATGTGATTGTTTCTGTAGAAAATCCCAAAGAAAACACAACTAAAAACATTGTAACTAAATAAATGGTGACACGAAGGTCGCAAGACATAAGGCTAATAATATACAAAAGTCAATTGCTCTCAACTACAGCAGAAATGGCAATCGGAACTTAAAACTAGAAACACAACATGATTTATGTTAGCACCAAAAACATGAACGAAAAACAGGTGAGTTTCTTCAATTAAGGACAATTCTCAAAAATGGCCTTCAGTTTTTTTCTCTCTACTGTTCTTTCTCATATACCCTACTTTTATCCTTTCAAGTAAACCTTAACTTTTTTCCTTAACAGTAACAACTACCGGTTCTTGAACACTGACTGTACGATTTCCAATGTATATATTTTAAGAAAAACATGATGAATTTTTTTTGAAAGCCCCAGCAACTGCAGTGGCCTCGCGGACAGGTTCTGGCTTCATCTGTCTTTACCACTGAGGAGGCTGAGTGCGGGCAGGTGCAGTGACCTCACCAGGTGCAGTGACCCAGGCAGGTGACCCGAGCAGGTGCAGTGACCCCAGCAGGTGCAGTGACCCAGGCAGGTGACCCGAGCAGGTGCAGTGACCTCACCAGGTGCAGTGACCCAGGCAGGTAACCCGAGCAGGTGCAGTGACCCCAGCAGGTGCAGTGTTCCAGTGTCCCAGTGTCCCATTCAGAGCTACTCGCGGTGCCGGGCTTTTGCAGAGAAGCCTCCCACCAGCGGCCTGCAGGACGGATTCTCAGCTGTCGCCTGTGCAGTGCACGGCCCTGGCCACCACGCTGGGGACAGACTCGGAGGGAAGAGCGTGAGCACCAGCCCGGGTGGCCAGGGCGGCCTCTGCTCGCCTTCCCTTTTACGGCTCGGCGTGGTCCTCTCCCAGCACCTGCACCCTTGCTGAGATTGTGCAGATGGGGTGCACACGGGCACTGTTGGGGGGAGGGGGGTGCAGACGGGGCACAGCTGGGAGCGGGGATGGGGGTGCAGACAGGGCACTGCCGGGGGAGGGGATGGGTGTGTAGATGGGGCACTGCTTGGGGGGGAGGGGGGTGCACACGGGCACTGCTGGGGGAGGAGATGGGGGTGCAGATGGGCCACTGCTGGGGGAGGGGATGGGGGTGCAGATGGGGCACAGCTTGGAGAGACGGCCAGAGTCTCATGCAGGAGGACACCAGGGCTGGGGTGACACGGGGCAGATTGTCCCCTCGAACCCCCTCTGCCCCACAGGTGCTGGTGTGGAGCTTCGGTGCGAGGATACGTTGCCTTGTTGGGAGCCACCAAGTTCATCCAGCATGTTCTAGAAGCAGGACTTCCGGAGGGCTGCGGGAAGGCCTGGCGCACGCTTCCTCGGTGAGACGGTGCATCCGTGCTAAGAGGGACCCTTCTAACCCCAACCTTTTAAAGCACATGGAAGCTGCTAAAAGTGCAGAGCGACAAGAGGAGCTCTTACCCAGGAAAGTTACTCTGCGAGACCCTGTGGCTGGTGAGCCACGAGCCGTCCACACCCTCCCCCTCAGTGCAGGGCAAGCACCCCGCTGGGGACAGGCTCCGCACCCCCCAGGCCTGCACTGGGTGGAGGTGGCTCCTGGCACCTTCGTTTCCTGCAGACGTCCCTGGCAGGTGTGCCCAGAGGATTGGAGCTCCCTCTCTCCTGCACCCCTCTTGTAGGGTTGGGGTTCTTCCCGGATGCAGCAGGCTGACGGTACCGAGGCCTGTCTGACTCATGGGGTGAGGCTCCGCACCGGGAGGGACAACCCCGAGAAGATCAGGGGCCTCAGCTCCAGGAGAAGTGGACGCATCCTTGCCAGGCCCCCGTTCCCTGGTGCAGAGGTGCAGTGTGTGTGTCCAGCGGGGTTTAAGAGCACAGAGCCCCGCAGCATCCCCGCAGGGAGTGGCTTCTTGGGGACAGAGCCTGCGGAAGCTGGTGCCCACGGTTCATCATCCAAAACGGCAGAGGCCCCAGTGCTGAGCCTTTGAGAAGCGGCCGGTCAGCTATTGACGTGACCACAACATTCAGAAGAACTGCCCTCTGGGGGTTGAAAGTAGCCTCAACAAGGGCGAGCATCCTGTCCCTGCCGAAAAGCCCGACTGTAATGGGACCAGGCTGTGGGAAGGCTTGGGGGCCCTCCGAGGACGGGCTGGCCACGCGGGGAGGGGCGGGCGGGAGAGGCAGGCGGGCCAGGTGCCCAGCCGGGCGTGGGGGGCAGAGCCAGGCCCACCGGCTTTGGGCTCAGGGTGGAGGCAACAGGCGCCGGGCTCGCCAGGCCAAGTCCCCCAAGCAGAAGCAGCAAGGCCTGGGGGTCTTCAGCGTCCAGGCCCATGCAGGTGCTCTATGGGCCGCACGTCCAGTTCTCAACACAACATGACTGGACCGACGGTGCAGCCCTCTTGCCTGTCCTAGGTCCCCGGGGTGGTGGTGGGGGGGGACGGCAGGAGCCTTCGGCCCGGAGCCGCCAACGTGTGCAGACGAAACCAGGCCCTGAAGGCGTGGGCTTGCCTTTGCCAAGGGAGGGGAGAAGCGTGGCTGCCATGGTCTGAGTGCCTGGGCTTCCCCCCGTTCCTGAGATTGGGGCTGGGCCACGTCCCGGGGCCGGGGGAGGGGGGGCGCGTCCTGGCCGTGGAGTCCTCATGAGTGGGGCTCGGGAGGCGGCGGGCTATAGGCCGGGAAGGGGGCCCTAGGCGGACCCCACTTCCCCGGCTCCGGGGTCCCGAGCTCCCGGCCTCCCAGAGGGCGAGCAAGGATCGACGTCTGTCGCTGGGCTCCGCCGGCTCTGGTCCAGCGAGGCTGAGCACCTCTCTGGCAACACCCGCCCTCCACGTGCTGAAAAGCCCCGGTTCAACCCCGCACCCCGCCCCCCCCGCTTCGGGGGGCCGCGCAGCCAGTGATGTGCCACCGACCACCGCCCCGCGGGGGAAAGACCAAGCTTTACCTGTTCCCCTGCAGAGCCGCCGCCTAGGACGCACCTGCTGTCGCGCTCAAGGACGGGTCTGCTGCTGCTCATCGGATTATTGTAGTCTGCAGCCGATGCAGGCGACGGACGCTGCAGGGATCATAAAGCAGGTAAAGGAAAGAAATCTCTGTACCTGTTTTCTTTGTCATTCAAAGCGTCAGACCCTTAACCTCTAGGCGGGTGGGGGGTAGCCAAACGTTCTGGGTCTCGGAAGGCCCTGCCTCTGCCGCGGAAAGGGGTCAGCTGTGACTCTGGGAACAAAGCACGGGCGTCTGGCCACTGTCCTGCGGTTTGCAGCCCCCTCCCCGTGAGGGCGGCGTCCTGGGTACCCGCGGAAAACGCCCTCCGCCCGCTGTCTCCACTGCCAAGGTCAGGAGCGCTGTTCCTCTCTGGGCACTGGGCTACGCCACCGTGACCCGAGCCCGCTCCTTCTGGTCTCCGCTGTCGCGTCTTAATCGACTTGCATTTACTTCTGCAAGTCGGCCCAGGAGCGTCCGGCCCTCAGGGGTCCCTGGGTTGGCCACTGGCCTTCGGATTCCCGCGAACGGCGTTGGACGCCCTGCCTTGCGGGGCTGCAGAGGAGGTGGGTGCAGGAGGGGGATGAAAAGCACCCAAATCGAGGGCAGGGTGCTGTCGGGAAGGGATCGGGACTCTGGAGGGAAACACGGCACGTTCTAGGGAGGACGGGATGTTTAGACGAAGGATGCCACACAGAGCCTCGCTGTAGCGGGAGCCCAAGGCACAAGCAGACAGCGGGGAGGGTGCGACCAAGGACGTCTTGGAGACAAGGACTGAGCCTGTTGCGGAGGAAGCGGCTCATCTCCTCAACAGGTCTCATCGGTGCATCCGTCCGTGAGCGTCAGGGGAGCTGGACCTGGTGCCAAGTCCACACTGGCAGCCGCTCCGTCCTGGGTCTCTGCGGGTTGCCCAGCTCTCAGCCACCCCGCGGTGTGGACGCCTGCTGTCTCCCTCGGATTCCAGGCTTGCGGGGTCGGGAGGGGGGAAGCGTCTCCTGATGCCAGGTGGCCCCCCCAGCGCATTCACCCCTGGCCCGCCGGCCTCTCCGTGTGTGCTCAGCAGCTGTGGCACACCCAGGCCCTGGCCACGGCGGCCCTGGAGATGTGGTGTGGACATGGGTGCTCGGCCCCCCGTCCTGCCCGCGGTGACACCAGCACCCGGGGAGATTTGTTCACGCCCGCTCCCCTTCCTCCTCCCTTCCCAAGCTGGTCACACAGTGCGGCCACGGCGTCCAGCTTCTGCGGCGATGAGGGACAGACGCTGGGCTGCCTGCCCAGCTTCTGGCCGCAGCTGCGTGCAGGTGAACATTCCTTCCCTCTTACCCGGGGTTAGTGCCTGGAAGGTGGCTTCCACACGACGAGCAGCAGATATAGTAGCTTTTAGAGAAAAAAAATTTTTTTCTAATTAAAAAAAAAATGATCTTTGGGTTCAAGGTGAGGCCACATGTCTTTTTTTTATTTATTTTTATTTTTATTTTTTTACATATTTTTTATTGGAGTTCAATTTGCCAACATATAGCATAACACCCAGTGCTCATCCCGTCAAGTGCTCCCCTCTGTGCCCGCTACCCCGTCACCCCCACCCCCCGCCCACCTCCCTTTCCACCACCCCTTGTTTGTTTCCCAGAGTGAGGAGTCTCTCATGTTCTGTCTCCCTTTTTGCTATTTCCCGCTCATTTTTTCTCAGGTTGTACTACAAAGCTGTGCTCATCAAACACAAGATGAAGGATGTCACACAGAGCCTCGCTATAGCGGGAGCCCAGGGCACAAGCAGACAACGGGGAGGATGCAGGAGAGGATGTCTTGGAGACAATGATGGAGCCTGTCGTGGAGAAAGCGGCTCAGTGTGGTCCTGGCAGAAAAACAGACACATCCATCAATGGAACAGAAGAGGAATCCAGAAGTGGACCCTCAACTCGACGGTCAAGACCATATATTCGATCAAGCAGGAGAGACCATCCACTGGAACAAAGACAAGTCTCTTCCATAAATGCCTCAGGGAACTCCAGACAGCCACATGCAGAGGAGTGAACCTGGACCACTGTCTCACACCAGACACAAAGATAAACTCAAAATTGATGAAAGATGTAAATGTGAGACGAGATTCCGTCAAAACCCTGGGGGAGAACACAGGCAACGCCCTTCCCGAACTTGGCCACAGCAACTTCTTGCAAGATACACCCATGAAGGCCAGAGAAACAAAAGCAGAGATGAACTATTGGGACTTCACCAGGATGAGAAGCTTCCGCACAGCCAAAGAGACACTCAACAAAACCGACGGACAACCTCCAGAATGGGAGCAGCTACGTGCAAATGACCTGTCGGATAAAGGGTCAGCATCCAAGATCTCTAAAGAACCTATTCAACTCCACAGCAGAGAAACCAACCATCCAATCCGGAAATGGGCAAAAGACACCAATGGCAACGGCACAGAGCAAAATGTAGAGGTGGCCGACAAGCCCATGAGAAAGTGCGCCACATCACTGTATTTCCATCAGGGAAACACAGATCAAAACCACAAGGAGATCCCACCTCACAGCGGTGAGAATGGGCAACATTGTCCGGACAGGAAACAAGTGTTGGAGAGGATGTGCAGAAAGGGGAGCCCTCCTGCACTGTTGGTGGGACTGTGACCTGGTCAGCCACTGTGGGAAACTGTGTGGAGGTTCCTCAAAGAGTTAACAATGGATCTGCCCTACAACCTAGTAATTGCACTGCTGGGGATTTACCCCAAAGATACAGATGCAGGGAAACGCCGGGACACCTGCGCCCCGATGTTTCTAGCAGCAATGTCCACAATAGCCACACTGTGGAAGGAGCCTCAGTGTCCAACAGATGATGGATAGAGAAGCTGTGGTCTATGTATACAGTGGAATATTCCTCAGCCATTAGAAACGACAAACACCCACCATGTGCTTCGGTGTGGATGGAACTGGAGGGTATTCTGCTGAGTGAAATAAGTCAATCGGAGAAGGACACACATTCTATGGTCTCATTCATTTGGGGAATATAAAAAATAGTGAAAGGGAATAAAAGGGAAAGGAGAAAAAATGAGTGGGAAATATCAGAAAGGGAGACAGAACATGAGAGACTCCTAACTCTGGGAAACGAACAAGGGGTGGAAGAAAGGGAGGTGGGCGGGGGGTGGGGGTGACGGGGTGGCGGGCACTGAGGGGGGTACTTGACGGGGTGAGCACTGGGTGTTGTTCTATGTGTTGGCAAACCAAACTCGTATATATACATGATTGCATGACCGATCTAGAGACGACCAGGTTATCCCAGATTATCTGGCTGGAGCCCATGAAACCATAAGGTCCTTATAGGAAGGGGGAGGATCAGAGTCCAAGAAGGAGAAATCGAGGTGAGCACAGAAACTAGAGGCTGGGGGTAGAGGAGGCACGCCCTGCCAAAGAGCCTGGGTGTCCCTAGAAGCGAAAAGAGGCCAGGAACCAGATTCTCCTCTGAAGACGGAGAGGTTTGAGGCCGTGATGACATCTTGATTTAGACTTCTGATCCCAGGTCTGTAAAAAAATAAAAAATAAGTAAAACAGGTAGCTAAATTGTTGGTCAGAAAGTTTGTATCCATTTCCATTCCTGCCACGTAGCAAACCGTGCATCTCTGTGCAGATCCAGGAGGCACACACTCACAGGCAAGACATCAGGTATGACGTCAGCAAGTGTGCACTTACTTTATGTACCTTGTGCTTCTTTTCTTACTGAGGATTTGATTTTTTTTTCTTTTTCCTTTTTCTTTTCTTTCTTTTTTTCTCTTTTCTTTTGATGTTGTTACTGTGGCTTATTTCTTCTCTTTCGATGATTTCCCCATTTATAATGTTTGTCCAATTGCCTCTGAGAATATTTTTTAATTACTAGTGTGAAAGGGCAGTTTCTTTAAGAGTATTAATACTTTTAGATTGTTTGTATTTTAATTGCTTTTTAAAATTATGCTGTTAAAAAATAAAATAAAATTATACTGTTTCTTGTTTCACCTTATTATAACTTGTGTCTTCTTTCTCAGGCAGGTCTTTTACTGCCTTAAAAATGACTATGTCCTTTAAAAAATGTTTCTTTTTGAATATTTTACTGTTAAAATGTAGTTATAAGCTAATGCATTGTTTTAGTTATGAGTACGACAATTTAGCTCGCCAGTTTTCTCAACTCTCCTATGTTTATAATAATGCCTTAATCTTATAGCAACATTGTTAAACAAGAATTAGCCTGTTTCCTCAAAATCACTTTTTTCCCCTATTTATCTGATCTCTGCCATGCTGAGTCTTTTAATTATCATTTTATAATCCAGCTCATCATCTAAAATAGTAAGCTCACCATTGGTTTTTAAAAATATTTTTGGGGATACTTTTTTCTACCAGATGAATGTTATCATCATTTTACATAATTACACATTCCATCAGAATTCCTTTTTGGTTCTATATGGATAATTTGGGGAGTATTAAAATAATTCTGATGAAAAAATACCCTGTTCATCATCATTTATGCACATGGCCTTTTCTGTATTTTCCTACATTCATATCCTAATGGACCCAATGTTTGTCCATATTATAATTGAGCTCATTTCGTCCCCTATGTAGCAGCATCTTGGGTATAAATTTATAGCAATGTCTTAAATACCTGTAAAGCTGCCTCTACTTTCAGAAGTATGACCATCTCAGCCCATCCCTGAATCCCCTACAGAAACAACCATTGTGAATTTTGTGCATCTTGCAGTCTTCCCTCCCAGTTATAATAGGTGTTCAGAAAATGGTATCATATTCTATGTTATACGCCATGACTTCCTTTCTAATGCTTCAGGTTTCAATTACAAGCTGAGGACGGATGCAGGACATTCATTTTCACCCCATATAATATTTTTTTAAGATTTTATTTATTTATTCATGAGAGACAGAGAGAGAGAGGCAGAGACACAGGCAGAGAGTGAAGCAGGCTCCCTGCAGGGAGCCCGATGCAGGACTCGATCCCGGGACCTTGGGGTCACACTCTAAGCTGAATGCAGATGCTCAAGCCCTGAGCCAGCCAGGCATCCCCCGCATATAATATTTTGTTGGGTGTAAGACTTCAGTTTAATCTGGTGTTTTTCTGTGGATGGATATTTGAGTTGCTTCCATTACTTCAATCATGATGAAACTATGCATTTAATCACATGACACCTGGCATGGACTTAAAAGACCAGCAATAAATAAATAAATAAACAAACAAATAAATAAACAAGCAAATAAATAAATGGAAAATGAATTAGATGAAACACAGGTGGCCAGGTGTTGAGGACACTTGAATCGGGCTGAAGCATATGTGGATGGTATTAGACTACTCTGCGCATTTCTGGGTCATTTTAAAACTTTAAAATTTTCAATGTGAAAAAAATAGAATTGAAAACTACTACCACGAATTTGTTTACAAGACACTGGCAGACGTGAGCTTTATTGCTCCATCACACAGATTCAAGAACAGGACAGCGCAACTCAAAAGCCTCAGAATGGACACGATGGTACCAGCTGTCTTCCAGGGGCACAGAAATGTCCTTAGCTCCTTGTGCAACCCAACACCTAGGGTTATATAACTACTTTTAAAAATCTGAATTTATTTTCATAACTTTCTGTACCATTTACATTCCGTTTGGAAAACCCCTTATTCCTATATTTTGCAAATTTTAAAAACAAGGCTATTTATGTCCTTCTTCCTTTCTTGCTAATTAGAAGTACTTGTTTCTGCTTTTGTCTTTTAATATATTTTGTATGTGAAATTTCAGTGTTTTTTCTTTGATTCTCTTTTTACTTGCTTCTCAGTGTTTTTGATGAACAAATGTTCTTAATTTGAATATAGTTGAATTGGTCTTTTATTTTATTCTTAGTAATTTTTGCTTATTATTTTATAAATCTTTCCTTGGCTTATGATCCATAAAGATATTCTCCCATATATCTTTCTAAATGTTCTGGAGTTAAAAAAAAAAAAAGTTTCAGAGTTTTGCATTTTGCACTTAAATCATTTTCGTCCAACTAAATTTGTATGTTATTATTTTTTGGCAGGGATTCACTTCTGTTTTGATCCATGTGGATAACATGCTCAGAACACTTTTTTTTCCACTCTTGGTCAGCTTTCCTCCTTCTCCGCCTGCCAAGTGGAAATGAGCTGTGAGTGTCTGTGTTAGACCATCAGGTGAGCTAGGAGGTCGGCCAGAAAAGCCACCGTAAGGACAGAAGGAGCCTATGCTGTTCATGAGCATCAAGCCTCCAGCTGAGCCACCAACAGACTTACTCTGTTGGAGAGAAAAATCAGAACTAATTTAATTCATTAACATCTGATGAATTAGTATTCAAATTTAACAATTAAATATAAATCTTAAAATAGAGTTCCATATGCATTTACATTTTTCCCTTTTACTCTTAAGACAGTTTTTCATTTGTGTAGTTACATTTAATTACTAATGTGTGGTATTGATTCTGGTAATGATTTTCATCAAATGCATTTTTGTATTCATGGACAAGAATGAAACAGTAAATGTATAGAACCCTTGCTTTGAAATTTCAGAATCCCTGCCTCCTCTGGCTGACAGTGTTCTGGAAGGATCTTTCATCACACTTAGCTATTGTAGCTAACTCTATCCTCCCATGAAAGACTTCTGTTCAAGAGCTTCGACGCATATGAAGCAAAAGTGGGTACAGCTAAAAATAGAAAGAAGCAAAAATCAAAATGATGTTTGGGGATTTTAACACTCTACTTTCAGCCATTGATACAACAAAGAGACAGAAAATTAGCCAAGATAAAGAACTGATCGCCACCATGAGCCAGTGGGATTGGATGGCTGTGCAGAGAACACTCCTCTCACAAACAGAAGGATGCACACTCTTTTTAAGCCCATATGGCAAATTGACCAATATATACCAAATCCTGGTCACGAGAGACAACAACAACAACAATAACTTTAAAATAACTGAGACCACACAGGGTGTGCTTCCTCACCACAGTGGAATCAAACTCTGGAAGTCAACAGCAGAAAGGCAACAGCAAAATATCCAAACAACTTTGAAAATAAATTATACACTTCTTGCTAACCCATGGGTCAGAAAAAGTCTCAAAGGAAATTTAAAAATAGTAGGACTGAGTGTAAATGAATAAAACACATCAAAGCTTGTGGGATGAGGGGATGCTAGTCTAGGCAGGACAACGTAGACCTGTTTCCCCAGCACATCACACTGTGCAGGACTAGAAACCCTGCAAACAACAATTACAACCAAAAGGGAACTCTGGAAGGTCATACGAAGGAGGATAAGTGGTTTGGGGCCCTAGGACTGGAGCACGAGCCCAACGGTAGATGGTCTGTGCCCTCCTACCCAGATGAGGGAGAGCAAGAGTAACTTGGCATTTCCTGACTCCCCATGGCAACAAAAGGCAGCCCAGGAACCTTGCTCTTTGTGGGTGGAATCCATGTCTGTCCTCACCAGAAATAAGTGTCCAGAGAAGGCTCTCTCGTCCCCCACTGGGCCTGACATTTCCCTTCTGGGCCAAGAGGTAATGAGGTGGGTTAGTATAGGTGGTGGGTGAGACCTACCTACAGCAAGTACTCCTGGAAGCCTCTTTGTCTCCACAGACCTGGGGCCCCTCTCCTTGACCAGAACAGGTGGAACCAGCAAAAGGACCACAGCCACAGCAAGCAGTCTGAGAAGCCTCTTTCCAACAACCTTACATCCCCCTAGTCCTACCCAAACACCTCCTAGGCCTCCCCAGCTGAAAGACATCTGAAGTTCAGTTTGGGGAAACCCTTTGTGCTTCCTCAGATAACACCAGCAGGGTGAGTGGGAGCTACTGGGCTTCCAGATTAATGTATCAGACCAAAGTAATGCAGGAACTCTGAAAACTTCCAATGGAACCAGATTCCATGAATGCAGACCAAGTACTCACCCTAAATCTAAGAAAGGGGACTTCCTGCCAAGAAGAAAGGTTCTGTAGAACCTGGAGCCTGCTAACATCATAGACCAAGTGACTAGGATGCAGTAGAAAGGCGCTCTTTGCCCCCAAAAACCAAGGAAATCACGTCTTGAATGAGAAAAGGCACTCAGGTGATACCAAGCCAAATCAGATGCTGGAATTACCCAAAAATTACATATTTTTATGAAAGAATACAGAAAACATAGGACATCTCAGCAGAGAAACAGAACTCATAGAAACAACCCAAATGAAATTGTAGAACTGAAAAATACAATGATAATAAAATAACATTTCCTGGGTAGGCTCAGTAGGAGAGAAGACAGAGGAGAAAACTGGCTCCTCGAGGACAGAAGTCACCCAGTCTGAACCCAGGGAGGAAAGAGAGGCCAAAAGTGGGTGAACAGAAGCTCAGGGATCCTGGGACAATAACCAAAGATGCAACATTTGCACTTTGAGGGACCCACAGAGAAAGAATACCGTCTGACAACTTCCCAGTTTGACAAAAGACATGAGCCTACATATCCAAGAAGCTTATCAGACCCTAAATGGGAAAAATCAAAGGAAAATCATGTTGGCAGCCTGGGGGGCTCAGCGGTTTAGCGCCGCCTTCGGCCCAGGGTGTGACCCCGGGGTCCCAGGATCGAGTCCCGCGTCGGGCTTCCTGCATGGAGCCTGCTTCTCCCTCTGCCTGTGTCTCTGCCTCTCTCTCTCTCTCTCTCTCTGTGTGTCTCTCATGAATAAATAAATAAAATCTTAAAAAAAGAAAATTATGCAAAGATATCTCATAACATTCTGAGAGTTGAGAAGTAACCACAGTGAAGCAGCAAATGGCTCACGTGGGGGTGAGGAGACAGAGGTGTCTCATCTGACCCAGGAAGCCAGAAGTAAGAGGCACAGTGTTTGAGCTGAAAGAAAAGATTATCCTTGAGAATGAAGTAGACAAATGTACAGTTGCAGATGTGGGATTGTGCAATTGGTAGATAGCATCTAACTGATACCCAGTCACTGCAGGACGTGTTCTCCCCCAAAAAAGCTCCCTGGAACATCCCCGGCAATAGCCCATATCTGTGGTCATACAACAAGCCTCATCACATTTAAAATACTTGGAATAATACAGATCCATTCTCTGATGACCACACTGGATTCAAACTGGAGTCAAAGGGAAGATGACAAGAAAATCTGCAAAACCCTGTAAATTATACAACACATGTTGTTTCTCCCATGGATCAGGGGGGAAATGTCAAAGGGAATTTAAAAAAATACAGAGCTGAATAAAAATGAAAATATGATACAGAAAACATTTGTGGGGCACCTGGGTGGCTCAGTTGATGGAATGTCTGACTCTTGATTTCAGCTCAAGTCATGAGACCCTTGGTCTCAGGGTCATAGGATTGAGCCCCGAGTCAGGCTCCAAGTTCAACACAGAGGTTCTCTCTCCCTCTGCTCTCTCTCTCTCTCTCTCTCACACACACACAAATAAATAAATCTTAAAAAAAAAAAGAGGGACGTCTGGGTGGCTCAGTGGTTGAGCATCTGCCTTTGGCTCAGGATGTGACCTCCGGTCTGGGGATCGAGGCCCACATTGGACTCCCCACAGGGAGCCTACTTCTCTCCCTCTGCCTATGTCTCTGCTTCTCTCTCATTGTCTCTCATGAATAAATAAATAAAATCTTAAAAAAAAAAAAAAGGAAACATTTGTGACACACAGGTAAAGCAGTCCTGAAAGGCAAATGGATTTCATTCGTGCTTTCTAGAAATGAGCAAATGCCCCAAGCAATAAATGAAGTTTCTACATTAAGAAACGAGAAAGAGGGCAGCCCAGGTGGCTCAGCAGTTTAACGCTGCCTTCAGCCCAGGACATGATCCTGGGGTCCCGGGATCCTGTGGTCCCAGGATCGAGTCCAGTGTCAGGCTCCCTGCGTGGAGCCTGCTTCTCCCTTGGCCTGTGTATCTGCCTCTCTCTGTCTCTCTGTGTGTCTCATGAATAAATAAATAAATAAATAATATCTTTAAAAAACTTAAAAAAAAAAAAAAAAGAAACGAGAAAGAGAGGAGCAGATGCACTCACCGAGCAGAAGGACGAAACAACAAGAAACAGAAACCAACAACATTGGAAATTGGGAAACAAAAGAGAATCAAGGAGAGGAAAAGCTGATTCTCCCCCTGCCCCCCCTCCTTGTCTGCTAAAAAATCAATAAGATCACTTCATGTGTAACCAGATTGCAAATAAGAGAAGGAGAGAAGACGGCATCCTGAGATCAGGACTGGCCGGGGCCACCGACTACTCCTCCAAGAGCCACCGACAGCAAACAGCCCAACGTCTGGGAAGCAGCCGGCCCTTCCTCGTAACCCGGGTCCCACGCGCGGCCACCACGCAGCCCAGCACCATAACCCTGAACATCTATCCCAGCGGAACGCGCCTTCAGGTTCACACGAAGGACGGCGCACAGGGTTCGCGGCAGCTGTGTCCACCGCGGCTCAGAGCCCAGGTAAGCTGATGTCCCACAGCAGGAACGGGCAAGGGGCCACCGTGGCACGTCCTCACCCCAGGTCCCCTCCCGGCCCCTCCCTGCCGCGTGCAAGATCACAGGGTGCATTCTTGGCACTGCGGTCAGCTATGCGCAGTGATACCGTGGATAGAAGTGGATGCAGGGAGCATGGACCTCCTTGTATATTTTTAGCAATTTCTGGTGACCCATAATTGCCTCAAAATATAAAGCTCAAGGTGAACCCGTGGTATGCAGAGCACCACCACCGTGTGTGTTGAGCGTGTCCCTAAGCCCAGCATGCCGCACTCCAACTGTGCCGGAGGGCTCACGCGGGCTCCAGGCCCCGTCGGATGCACTCACACGGGCCTCTGTGGGGCCCAGAGCAGGACTTCCACTCGGGACAGGCTCCCGCAGCCAGCGTGAGCCGACAGGGCCTGAGAAGGACCTGCCCCTGGGACGTAGCCACCCCAGCAGTGAGCTCGGGGGCCGCCGGAGGACTGGGCGTGCCCTTCTCACCTCCAGAAGTGGAACAGTTAACATCAGAAGACAAGTTAGAGACACTTTTTTTTTTTTTTTTTGTTAGAGACACTTTTGAACAAGAATATATTGCCTTCCTTCCGGTTTAGTTATTAGAAATACAGGAAAGACGAGCTTGTTTTCTCTTCTCAAAGGGGAAGGAACGGTTTACCATTCCTTATATATCTAATTTTGATTGACCTTTTTTTATATATAAATTTATTTTTTATTGGTGTTCAATTTGCCAACATATAGAATAACACCCAGTGCTCATCCCGTCAAGTGCCCCCCTCAGTGCCCGTCACCCAGTCACCCCCACCCCCGCCCTCCTCCCCTTCCACCACCCCTAGTTCGTTTCCCAGAGTTAGGATTGACCTTTTAAGGTTCAGGAGACTACAGTTCCCAGTTCCTGAGAACTGCAGTACGAAACTAAGGTGTTGCTGAGATTTCTACGAGTAATAATAGTAGGCAGTTTCAGATCAAGGGCAGAGATGCTTTCTGTTCCTGGAAATTGTCATTTGCAAAATTGTTATTTGCAAAAAATCATTTGACCCTTTGCTAAAACTGCCTCCTGGGATTAGGAAATCGGTATGGGGCCTTGGGAGTGCAGGCCCTCAGAGCTCTCACGCCTCCGCCGAGTCCTGCGCGCACCGCCCGTTACAAAGCCCACATCGAAGCGCCGAGGGCTGGCCCTGGGGCAGCCTTGCCATACATGCTGTTTCTTGTCCAGGGAAGATATTTCCCCCAGATTTTTTTTAGCTGAGCCTTGAGCCACATGAACTGTCACCCTCATATGTTCAAGCCGGAGAACATTCGTCAGAGGCCCCTGGAAGATGGTGCGATCGCGGGATCTCTCCCCCAAACGCCGGGCCCGTGAACGAACAGCTGCTTATCTTTTACATGTTGTTTGCTACAGGAGGGCGAGCCAGGAGGGTTAGAGGCTCCCTTCTCTACCACCTTACATGGAAGGAATTTTGGGTATGGAAAAGGACGTGGATAGGAAGCCAGCATTTTTTTTTTTTAACAGAGTGAAATCGCATGAAGGAGTCAGCATGTGATGCACATGACAGCGTTGAGCTCTACAGCCACGCTGCATTTGGGCTAAATGAACACCAGGGCATCAAGAGCAAAATATCGATGCCGCGTCAGCCCGTCTCAGGGAGGACCAACAGCCTGTCCAACGGGTACAAGGTGGGACTTGGATTCTCAGGACTCCGTAGGTACCACGTCTGTGATGTTAACAGCGGGACTTGTGTACACTGCTCTAGGTGTAGAATCCAAGTCCTGATGAGGTATTTGCCGTCGCTCAGAGTCGTGCCGTCGGGTAAGAGGCAGAGCTGGACGCCAGTGCTCAGTGCTGGTCCAGGACCTCCCCCCTCCGCCCAGACCCCAGACAGGCTCCGCTTCTCTCCGCCCTCTCCTCTGTCGCTGAGACTCAGGCTCCTGAGGGCTGCTGTGGTGCAGGAAGAAGCAAGCAAACAGATGTGCTACCATCGTGCCTTCCCGGATGATCACGCATCAGCCATTTTTCTCTACAATTGAGGAGATGATACGTCCCATCCTTCAGTGCTGAGCATCAGGGGAGAATGCCAACCACGAAGCCGCTGTTTCTAGCGGCCAGCACTGCATTCCAAAATTTGGAGCCTTATTGGTTTAATAGTAGGTTTTTGAGAGGTAATTCACGTCTGGTGCGCTCACCCCTACCACGTACCATTCACCGGTGCCACAATGGTACAAGCACAGTATACTCGGAGCCGGACGGCCATCGTCACAATCAATTTGAGAACATTTCGTCAACCTCAAGAAGATACCCTGTGCCCACCAGCTGTCACTCTCCATCTCCACACCATCCACCCCCTCCAAGCCCCAGGCAAGGGCTCGTCTATTTCTATCTCCGTAGATCGGCTTCTTCTGAACATCCTACATAAATGTAATCACACACGATCTTCAGTCACTGTTATTTTAATTCCAGTATAGTTAACATACAGTGTTATAACAGTTGCAGGTGTACAGTGTGGTGATTCAACACTTCCCACATCACCTGGTGCTCATCACGACAGGTGCACTCCTTCATCCCCATCACCTGTTTCCCCCATCCCCCCCACCTCCCCTCTGATGACTCTCAGTGTGTTCTCTATAATAAGAGTCTATTTCTTGGTCTCTCTCTCTCTCTCTCTTTCTTTTTTTGTTTTGTTTTATTTTGTTTCTTAAATTCCACATATGGGTGAAATAAACTCAAAATAGAATAAAGACCTAAATGTGAGGCCAGAAACCAAAAAAAAAAAAAAAAAAAAAAAAAAAACAAAAACAAACAAAAAAAACAAAAAAAAATCCTAGAAGAGAGCACTGGCAGTAATTTCTTTGACATCAGCCATAGCAATATTTTTCTAGATATGTCTCCTGAGGCAAGGAAAACAAAACAATAAAGAAATAGGACTTCATCAAAATAAAAAACTTCTGCACAGCAAGGGAAATGGTCAACAAAGCTAAAGGGCAATGCACTGTGGGAGATGATATTTGCAAATGATATAACTGATGCAGGGTTAGTATCCAGAATCTATAAAGAACTTATACAATACTCTCAAACCAAATAATCCAATTTAAAAATAAGCAGAAGGCATGAACAGATATTTCTCCGGAGAAGATACCAGACGGTCAACAGACACTTGAAAAGATGCTCAGCGTCACTTGTCATCAGGGAAATGCAAATCAAAGCCACAATGAGATCCCACCTCACACCTGTCGGGATGGCTAAAATGACAACAGGAAAGAACAGGTGTTGGTGAGGACGAGGAGAATGTGGGCCCCGGGTGCACTGTTGGTGGGGTCCAAACCCTGGGGCAGCCACTGTGGAAAACAGTATGGAGGGTCTTCAAACAGTTTAAATTAGAATTATCCGATGATCCAGTAATTGCACTACTAGGTATCTAGCCCCCAAAATACAACAACACTTAATTTGAAAGCTATATGCTCCCCCACATTCACTGCAGCATTATTTACAATAGCCAAATTATGGAAAGAGCCCATATGTCCTTCGACAGATGAATGGGTAGAAAGGACGTGGGTCCATATACACAATGGAATGTTACTGAGCCATCAGAAAGAATGAGATCCTGCCATTTGCAACCGGGTGGGTGGAGCTAAAGAGAATGACGCTAAGTGAAACAAGTAGCTCAGAGAGGAGATTTAAGAATACTGGAGAATGAAGAAACAAGGTAGGGAGAGGCTTCTCCGTTGGTAATTGGTAGCGAGTGAGCCTGAGCAGACAGGGAGACAGACCAACACTGTTGAAATCGGCCCCCTACAGGGATCATGGCTGAGAAATGTAGCCCCTGTGATGTCTGCCCTCAAAATTATAATGGTTACTTTAATTTAATTTCATTTTTAAGTGCTGTCCATGCCATTTGCACATTTTTATACTGAACTACTTTGAATTAGTAAAAGGCCCTGGAGCACAGACTAAGGTCATGTCCTCACTTGGAGGTAACTAGAGATGGCTGGGACAGCCAGAAGGAGCTGGGTCACTGAGCATCAATTCAGCCCTGGCCCGCGGGGCTGGGGGCCACGGGAGGATGTAGAAAACTGACCTGGCTGGGACCCTAGGAAACAATGTGGTGGGCTCAGGACATCCCACAGACAAGAGGTGTCATCTAGCCCCTGGAAAAGGGGCGAACCCAGCAGACCAGGGATTTGGGAAAAATTCGTTTTTCTCTGTTTCCATAGTAACATTTCCAAACAATTTTCAGATGTTTTGATCTATTAGTCAGTATGAATTTCAGCTTCAGTATATTTCGGTTAGGTACATATTATGTCATGAAAACGCAACCCTAGTTTGAGTTTTTAAGGTAAGTACAGACTCTCTAATTTTTACCAAAAGAGACAAGCTAAAAACAAATCAAAATAGACCAACAGAAAGGCAAGCAATCATGGCCAAAGTGCTTCACTTCAGTAGGAATAGATCCTGGGACTCCATCTGGCTTGACTGAAACAGCAGTGTTTTGCATGAAAAGCAGCACCGCAATACTGAGCAGCCTGCCCTACAAATCTCCCCAGTCGGAAAGTTTGTATAGCTTTCAACATTGCTTTTCCATCGTCTGATCTCATAGCCTAAACCTGAAAACTCCTTAATTCGACATAGCAAAGATAATTGAGAAAACAGCATTTTGATGACCATTTCCAATGTCATTTCATTGTTTTCAGTTACGTATGTGGAATCAGGATGAACTCCGTCTTGTGGAGAAGATAATGAGCGTGTCACTCAATATTATAAATTATTAGCAGAGCCTTCCTACAGTTACCTCAAGACACTTCCTGGAATTTATATTCCTCACTTGTAAAATCAGAGAACGTGTCCTATTATCTCTGGAGGCTTTTTCCAACACAACGAGGACAAGAATAAGGAACGCTGCCCTAGTTCAGCTCTGGGACCTGGGGTCACAACATAGAAGGAGAAAATAAGACAATATATAACTGTCTTGGCTCTGTGCAAGAAGGCTTAATTATTTAGCCACCAACAATGTTTCTGGTGAGTGACATTCCTGCAACTTAGCTGGGTTTCTTTGGAAATGGACCCACTACAGTAAGCAGTTCCAATCTATTTTGTATTTTGGACATATGTCAAAAAAAATAAAGGCTTGATGCTTTTATTTTTGTTTTAGTTTTCTTTTTTCTTTCTGTCCCTATCAACAATGATTATGGGAATAGAGCCTGGTCAGGATGAAGATCCAAATAGTTTTTCTAAAATAGTTTAAAGGTTGTTATATGGAAGAGAGCTAGACTGGAGTTGTGTAGCCCCAGAACCTTCTAGAAGGTCTTATAGGATTTTATGAGATGACGGTATAAGTAAGAAGTGCTCCGCAGTAGAGGTATCAGCACTGGAGGAGGGAGGTGATGATTTTCAGGATACTGGGATTCTGCCAAAAACTGGAGAATCAGAAGCTAAAACTTCCCAGGACACTCGATGGCAATGGCTTCAGATGCTGCCTCCGACGATCGGGTCTTTATTCTGAAATGTCCGATTACCAATGGTTCCACATTGCCTCAAAAAAGGTTCCCGAGTTCTTCCGGAATCCTCCCAGCTTCCAGGAAAGATTCTAAGCATTAGTGGCACCAAGATGAAGAAAAGAAGAGCCACATTCTTGAGGGGCTCCCCAGGAAAGACGGAGAGGAAGCCACATTAATAAAAAAATTGGACCACGTTGCTTCAGGGGCTGGAATATTCTCATCAACCTTCTCTGACCCTCTGTACCAATGGCAGGAACATTCTGTGGCTCCCGTGGTCTTCTGAGCTTATCTTCCTGTGTTGCTCATCCTCCACGTCTGAATTTTTCCCCTTAGTTGAGTGCCTGTCTACTAGACAGCGTGTCCTTTGCAGACTGAACCCCTGTGTTGTCTCTAAATCAAGAACAGCTCCAACGGGCACTGAGGGGGGCACTTGACAGGATGAGCACTGGGTGTTATTCTGTATGTTGGTAAATTGAACACCAATAAAAAATAAATTTATTATAAAAAAAGAACAGCTCCAAATACAGTAAGAAACATTCGCCAAGGAGCTTCCACTGATTGAATGAGAGCTCTCAATGCCTCCATGGCATTCAAAATGAGGGTACACAGAGGAGACAGCCTCCGGGGCAGGTCTTTGAAGGACCTGCAGCTTCTCCCGTGAGGAATGAATCTCCAGGAAGAAACAGAGGGGAAGGGAAGGTGTGTGCACCTGAGACCTCAAATGTATGATGCCCGCATCTGAGCCAGGACTCGGGACGGCGGGCGGCAAGAGGCAGAGCGACGAGGGAGGTCAGGGTCATGTGTTAAATGCAGAATGTCAAGCCGGGTCATTACAACTTCAGGATCTAGATGGCGTCTACACATTGGGATCAAGTGGTGGCAGTTTGATTGAAATTTTTCTAGAGATGGTTATAGATTCACAGCAGTTTCAAGAGATAATACAGAAAGAGCCTTTATATCACACTTTTGCCAGCTGCCCCCAGTGGCACACTTTTTAATTCTGGTCTACTCTTTGACACCGCTCTCGCAGGACTCCCTCATCTTACACGCCACACCTGGCCACACCTGGATTTGCCACATCTATCCTATAACCCCGCTGATCTCTCTGCTTGAACACTGTGTCCTCTGTGCCTCCTTCCCTCCCCCCATTGCTCCCCACTGCACTGTCTGAAGTATTCCAGGGAGACGGCAAGCTTTAATACCGAGTGCGTGACTCTCCCCCTTCTATCTTCCTTGTCGGGGTTGCCTGGGGCTTTCAATATAAAATAGATTGCTCATCTCCGTCTACAAAAGCTCTGATTGGGATATTTATAGGAATAGCATTGTCTATAAACCATTTGGAGGAGGAATTTACGTCTTCACCATGTTGAGTCTTCTAGTCAATAAGTGTGTTCTTTAGATGGTCTTTGATCTCTTTCCTCATGATCTTGCAGTTTTCAGCATAAAAGTCAGCATGTTTTGTTATAGTTACATCTAAGTATTCCTCACTTCTTGTGTGATTATAAATATGGTTATATTCTTTTTCATCTCAGAACCCGTGTGTTCATTGCATAGAAATGCAACGAGTTTTCTTATATTTATCTGGTATCCCGCAACTTTGCTAAATTCACTCATTAGTTCTACAAGTATTTTGTTAGAGTTTTTGTGACGTTCTACTTAGACAATCGTGCCATCTGCAAATAAAGGTATGTTTTTATCACCTTATTGCAGTGATGAGTATTTCCAGTACTATATTGAGGGAAGGTGATGAGAGTAGACATTGTTGTTTTGTTTCCGTCTTAGGGAGAAGCCTTCTTTCTGTCTTTGATATTAAGTGTGATGTTTGCTGCAGCATTCTGTAGAGCACACTTTATAAAGTTGTGATAATCCCTGCCCCCCAGACCTTACTCACTGACAGTTTTCACTATGGATGGATTTTAGATTGTGTCAAATACTGTTTCTGTAGCAACTGATGGGATCATGTGATTTTTGTTCCTTTCGTTGATCTGTAGGATTACAGTAGATGTTTCCAGAGTTGAACTAGCCTTACAGGCTTGGAATAAATCCCACTTGGTCACGGTGTGTAATTCTTTTTATATATTATTGCATTTGATTTGCTAATGTTTTTATTTTTTTATCTATGTTTAAGAGAAACTTTGGTCTGCAGTTTTATATTTTTGTAATGTCTTTATCTTGTGTTGGGATTAGAATAATGCTGATCTTGTAGGATGAGACAGTGTTTTGTCTACTTTTACTTTCTGGAAGCAACTGCATAGAATTCATATGACTTCTTCCTTGAATCTCTGGGAGGATTCACAAGTGAAATCATTTCACATTAGTGCTTTTTAAAAATGTATTAATTGTTGATTTAATTTTAATAGATGTAGGCATATTTAATTTATCTATTCCTCCTCGTGTGAGTCTTGAGAGCTGTGTCTTCAATTATATTTGAATATGATGTCCATCACAGTGTGCCTTCATTATGTCTAGAAGATCTCTCATGATAGTCCTCTTTCATTCCTGATTTATGTAATTTGTGTCTTTTCTCTTTCTCCTTTGTCAACTGTGTTAGAGATGTGTCCATTTTGTTAATATTATTGAAGAACCAGCTCTTTGCTTCATTGATTATTCCCTATCATGTTTCTGTTTTAAAATTTACTAATCTCTGCTCTTATTTTTTATTATTTCCTTCCTTCTGCTTGCTTTTCATTTATTCTGTTCTTCTTTTCCTGGTTTCTCGGGGTAAGAACTTCAGTTATTAATTTGAGACTTTCCCCCATTTCTTATGTAAGCATTTAATGCTATAAATTTATCTGTCAATACTGCCCTGCATCCCACAAATTTTGATATGTGTCGCTTCATTGGCATTCAACTCCATGTATTTTTGTTTGTTTGTTTACGAAAGAGAGTACTAGTGAGAGGGGCAGAGAGAGAGAGGGAGGAGAATCCCAAGCAGACTCCCCACTGAGCATGGAGCCCAATATGAGGCTTGATCGCACAACCCTGAGATCATGACCTGAGTTGAAATCAAGAGTCGGACACCTAACTAACTGAGCCACCAGGTGCCCCTCAACTGGATGTATTTTTAATTATTTTTAATGTTTTATTAATCATGGGTTCTTTAAAAGTATGTTGTTTGGGAAGCCCAGGTGGCTCAGCAGTTCAGCACTGCCTTCAGCCCAGGGTGTGATCCTGGAGACCCGGGATTGAGTCCCACGTCGAGCTCCGTGCATGGAGCCTGCTTCTCCCTCTGCCTGTGTCTCTGCCTTACTCTCTCTCTCTGTCTCTCATGAATAAATAAATAAAATCTTTTTTTAAAAGTATGTTGTTTATTTCCACATGTTTAGGGATTTTCTTGTCTTTTTGTTTTTGTTTTTGCTTTGCTATTGATTTATAGTTTGGTCAGAAAACACATTATGTAGGATTCCAGCTATTTAAAGTGTGTTGAGATTTGTTTAATGGTTCAAGGTACGGTCTATCTTGGTAATCCCTGGGGTAGAGGGAGATGTCTGCCCCGCTTTGTTGTGTGGAACGCTCCGTAGGTCAGTCAAGTGCTGTTGGTTGGTTATGTGTTCGACTCCCCTACCTTCCTACTGGTAGCTCTGTCGATTGCTGAGAGGAAGATGTTCGATTCCCCGGCTGTGGATTGGTCTATTTCTGCTGTTATTTCTGACAGCTTTGTTCCCTGTGTAAGGCTTTGGTGGTTGGTGCGTACACACTCGCACCACTGTGTCTCCCTGGCATCAACATAGGTGGTGTCTGCTTTGTCTCTGTCACTTCCTTCTCCGTCAGCTCTACACATAGTCACCCTGCTTTTTTTGGATTAATGCTTGCAAGGTCTATGTTCTAAGTAGCATTACTTTCCAGTGATCTCTGTTGCTGAATTGGATGTGAATTTAAGGCTCCTGTAGGTGAGTTGTTGTTGCTGTTGTTGTTGTTGTTTCTGTATGCTTTAATTTACTCTGCCCTTTTGTTGGTGTATTTAGACCGATTACATTTCACTTAAGTTTGGATAGGATAGTGCTCAGGTTTCGCATTTTATTACCTATTTTCTCTCATTATAATTTCTCACTTTCTCCTTCCTTGGTCTCCTGTAAGAAACTTAATATTTGTAGGAATCTACCTTGACTTATTCATAATTTTGAGTGTGTCTCGCCACATGGTGGTCCCAGTGGTTGCTCTGGGAATTGTAAGATATGCATATATCTTATAACATTCTACTGATAATCAATATTTTACCACTTCAAAGGAAGCGGAGACAGCTCACTTCTATTTAGGTCCCTTTGCCTTCCCCATTTAACATACCATCATCGTGGTATCAGATGGTGCTTAGGTCATGCTGTGGTTGAGGGAGCATGAGCGCCTGAGGACAGTCTGTCCAAGGTGCCTGCATTGCGTGCTCTCCACCAGGCCCTGCTGCTTGGGGATGCTCCCCGTGCCTTCCAGGACCATGTCCTCCCTGTGGAAGAAGGTCCTTAGCCATCTTGGAGGCCAGGGCTGCTAATTCCTTTGGTTCCTTCCACCTGAGATTTCATTCCTGAAGAATGGTTACTGGACATAGAATCACCGTTGATACTCCTTTCCCTCCAACACTTAAGGGTGGATATTGTGCCACTTTCCTCCTCCCCTCGACGGTTTCCATGAGAAACGTGGTACCCTTTGAATCGCTGTTCCCTGCAGGTCACGTGCGGCAGCGTCCTCTTTGGCTGCTTGCAAGCTTTTAGGATTTTTTTTTTTTTTTTTAGCTTTTAGGATTTTAACTCTGAGGTGCTTTGGTGTACATTTCTTTAGATTCTTCCAGTTTGGGGTTTACTCAGCTTCCAGCTTTTAGAAGTGTGTTTCTTTTGCAAAATTTGGGAGGTTTTGGGCCACCGTTCCACTCAGGAACCTCCTGGGCCTGCTCACTTCCTGTCCTTCTAGCACCAATGATGGGACTCGTCTGTGGTTTCCCTCTGCCCCTGAGGTTCTGTTTGGATTCTAGTCTGCTGTTCAGACTGCTTTGATCCTAACAAACTGCCCCAAGTTCACCAATTCTTCCCCTTGCCTTCACCTTGGAACCAGCAAGGGGGGCTTTTCTTTTATTTCAGTCATTGCTTTTTTAATTCCTATAATTTCTTTTGAGTCTTTTTACCTATTTTTATTTCCTTGATGAATTCTTTATTTATTTGCTTTTTGTATTTGTTTGAAGAATCTCTCTGATAAATTGTCAGGCATTTTTGAGAGCTGCTTAGAAACCTCTGTCAGAGCACCTGGTGGCCCAGTCTGTTAAGCACCTGCCTTCAGCCCAGGTCATGATGCCAGCATCCTGGGATCGAGTTCTGCATTGGGCTCCCTGCTCAATGGGAAGTCTGCTTCTCCACACACCCCCAATGCCCATTTCTCATGAATTAACAAATAAAATCTTTAAAACCTCTGTAAGATCATTCTAACACCTGATTGGTGTTGGTGATGACATTGCTGACACCCACAATCTCCGAATCTTACTGAGGGTCATTGAGGATAATTTTCAGTACTGAAAAATAGCACTTGAGGTTAGTCTGTAGAAGCCTATTGCATATTTGAGAGATATGAAGAAATTAGAAGGGTATATATTTTTTAAAGTTATCTTCTTAAGTTCCTAAAGTCATAAGGAGATCATAACCTGATGGGTAAAATGAACAATTTACAAGGAAATTTGTGTGTTTACTGCAGCAGTATCTAGGAACTGTTTTATAACACCATTCTGAAGGAAAGGGAAGAATGGACAACAGGCAGGAGTTAGCAGGTGGAAGTAGAGTGTAGAGTGGCCATATGAGCTTGAAAGAATGTCCTGGGGGGTCACCAAATATAGAGGAGTCACCCCTGCGTGTATGAGGGAGAAGATCCCTAGGGTTTAACAGCCAGCGTGGAAGGACATGGAAATAGGCAGAAAGGTAAGAGGAACACAAGAAATATGAAAATTGTGTGGAACCCACAGCACTTCTGGGTGGTCGTGCCTTTTCCTCTGAAGCAAGGGCAGCAAGAGTAGTTTGACATGTCAAGCAGAGCCTGCCACCAGGATGGAGAAGTGTAAGCGGGGCCCATGGAGCCCCAGCCCCTGTGCGTGGAGACCCAGCCCCATGTCCCATGGGACACCCAGCCCTATGTCCCCCGGGAGAGCAGCCAGTGCATGGGGAGATCCAGCCCAGTGTCCTGTAGGAGCTGCAGGACAAGAAGGGAGCAGAACGGACCCAAAGCCGTCCACCCAGGGGTCGCGCCCTGCAGCATCCGCAGGGACCCAGAGGGCAGGGCCTGAGAGTGCCCCTCTCCTGCACCGTGTCTGCACCTGCCGGCTGCCTGCAGGCACACGTGGCACTAGCCCTCAGTTTCCCTGCCTGACATTCCCTCAGCAACAGAAGCAAATCGACCGTATACAGAAAGTTAGACCAACATGACATGTAGGCAACACGTGCCTGGTGTGTCCAAACAGGAATACACGTTTGGAGGGCACTTGGCCTATTTTCTCAAGGCCCCTAACTGCGGCCCACGTGGCATGATTTATGCTGGACAAGGGCAATAAACCAGAACAGAGGCCTTGGCGACCTCCCAGGCATTCTGCAGGAGAGCTGTGGTCACGGCACACGATGCCGTGGGAGGTCCGAGACACGAAGGCCTCCAGGGCAGCTTCGCACCAGGGTGGCAGCTCCTCCTGTGCACGTTCTGGAGCTCATCCCACGGCAGTGCAAGTGCACAGCTCGCCCCAGCGCATCTCCGCTCGCCTCAGACCCCAGACCTGCACGTCCAGAGGCCTTCGGGCACCGCCTCCGCCTGGCCCACCTGGAGCTGCCGTCGGAAACATATTCTCTAAATTCAGCTCTCCTGTGGTTTCTTAGATTTCTTTTTGATGACTCCCGGGCATCCTGGATCACTGGCCAGAGTATGCACTGGTCTTGTAGTCGGCTTGCCTAGGATTCATCTTTCCTGTGCAAGCCGGCGGATCCAAGGCCAAGCCCCCGCTCACCTCCTTATCTGAGCCTCACTCACCAAGCCAGGACCCCCTGCCCTAAATCCAGACAACCAGAGGTTGCCCCTATGGCCCAAAGCCCACTGGAATTATTCAAACTAGCCAGTACCAAGTTGTTTACTCTTGCCTGACGAGCTCTTCCTAGGAAACCTGAGTAGAGACTCTAGTCCATGCTCTCGTCTTTGCCCCTCTGGCTCCTGACCAACCCTACTGCTTCTCTATGTCCAGAGCACCCGCCCGGCTTGCCGTCGGGCTCTGTGCCCTCAATGAGGCGCCCCTCAAATCAAAATCCCACAGGGAGAAATGAGACTCAGCCCTTGGGTCCTCTTAGCGTGAGGTTCAGGATGTGGTGTGTCTGGATTTAGAAATATAATCCAGCCTGGCCAGCCGTGCCTGTATGGACTGGCTTGAGCCTCACCCACCGGCCTCTCTAAGAGGCTGTAATAATCTCTCGCTCAGAGGGGAGGTGATGGGAGTGGACTCATCATTGAAACATGAAGAGACCCCGCTGTCAGGCACAGAGGACATTCGTCACCTCGGCCCAGGAGGCCACAGGAGACATCTGTCTTGCTTACCACGGTGTCCAGGCCCCATTTCTGCCATGAGATCGAGGGCAAGGGTTACATAGTTACACGGATAAGAGGGTGAGCAGTGAAGCCACCCAGACTCTTCCCATCCGCAGGATGTTGGAGAGGGTGGGGACCTATTTCATGTTCTGTGTATTGTCAACTGTGGGATCTCACAGCTTTGCGTCAGTTCTGCAGTAGAATCAACTGGCTTTACTTCCCAGCTCATAAAACCAACAGTGACGTAGGACCAGGTTAGACCAGCTTCAGAGCACGGAGTCTCCATGGGGCTTCTTCCCCCAGGGCCGTGCCCAGCACAGCCACACGTGCTCCTGCGTCCCAAACCCTCCTCCCTCCCTGCAGACCCCGTGGGGAGAGAGGCACCGTCCGGGCACATGAGCTCCTTGTCAAGTACGCGCTGCACACACAACGTGGAACTGGTGCATGTCTCTGCATGTGCTGTCTGCTTGCACGTGTGCATATGTGTGGAATGTGTGTGCATGTGTTTGAGTGTAATGTATGCTTCTAAGCATGTGCAGAGTGATACATGTGCATATGTGCGAGTGCATGTGTGTGGATGTTTATGTGGTGTGTGCATATGTGTGTAAGTATTGTGTATATGTGCATGCATGAGTGTGTATGCATGATGCCTACGTGTGCACGTGTGTGTAGTGTGCATGTGTGTATAAGACTGTGTATGTGTGTGTAGACAGGAGTGTGCATCTGTGCTGTGTGCATATGCATGCACATGAGTGTGTGTGCACAAGTGTGTGTGCAGTAATACATGCCTCCTGTGTGGCTCTCAGGAGAGCCGAGTGCTCTGTAACCTGTCGGACGTGACGGGGCTGGCCAAGCACCTGCGCCATCACAGCCCTTCTCCACTCCACCCTGGCTCCTCACAAAGGCCACCCTCAACGTGGGGTTTCTCAGAAGGTTCCCTTCCCCCCCCCCCGGACAAAGGGACAGGAAGCCTGCGTGACCACTCTATGGCCAGTGCGGGAACCTCTACTCTACTCGAGGACCAAGTGTAACCACAGGGGTTTCTAGACCTGCCTCCCCCCGGAGACGCGTGGGTCTGAGAAGTCTCTGCTCTGTCCCAGGCTTTGTGTTGTGCTTTCCTGGTTGGGTCAAGGTCAAGGCGATTTAGTGGTGCCTCCATGGCTTCCTGGAATCCCACCGTCCCCAAGCACATATCATTTTGAAGGAATGGCTCCCGAAAGCTTATGCACAACAACATCGTTAACCCACAGACCTCGTGAGCAAGTAAACAGTTGCAGGAAGGCTTCACGTAAACCAGCAAGCCGCACCCTCCTTATCTTTTTCTTGTAAATACTGCTTGATCTGCCTTCATTCCTGAAGCAGAGCTTGTTTGGAGGACCGTTGATTCGAATGAAGGATATTTGTGCACAATTTTGTATGGTTTCCATGGAAAAAGTGAATACTAGGACTGTACAGGATTATTGTGGTTTTAAGGATAAAATGTCGAATCTGCCCTCGTGAATCCACGTGAGACTCGGCCTGCGTGACACGGTTGCTTACTACACAAGCCTCTCATTTTTTCACACCTGGTCCTGGAGCTGGAGACCTGGATAATCCCCAAGGAACTGGTGCATTCAGATTTTCCACATCGATGCTCCATGACGCCCGAGTGAGCGTACGGCCCGCCAGGATTTCAGAGGTAGGAAGACGAGCAGAGTCTCCTACTCATGCCATGTTCTCGGCACCGGACCCCAGAGGCCTCGCCTTCCCAGGGCCCCACCACACCGGAGTCTTCCCCTGCAGCTCCCTCTCCCTAGAGACCCCTGCCTGTGCCCCCTTCCCAAAGAGGGTCTTCCTACCCCCATCCCTTCAGAACCACTTTGGTCTCAGAAAGCTTCCCTCCCTCTCCGGGACGTCTGCTTTGATGTCCACTTAAAAATAAGAACAGCTCTAAAAAATAAATAAATAAGAACAGCTCTGGCCTCACTACCTGGAGCAGCCAGCCCACCCCAGGCCCGGCTCTCTCCAGCTGTTAGAACCTGCTTTTCTTGTCTCTTTCCTAGAGCCTTTATCACCCTCTGGGGAAAAAAAAAAATGGATTTTCTGCCTCTCTTTGTTTGTCATTGCATCTCTACCCACGAGTAGCTCCTGGCGCCTTGTAGGCATCCATGGATTGTCTCCTGAATGACTCCATGAGTGTCCGGTCTTCTGGGCCCCGAGAGCCACAGTTCTTCCGGTCCACACTGCAACTTTCCTGTAACTCCAATGCGCGCTAAAAGTTTAAGAGTAGCATACGGGGAAAAAAAAAAAAAAAAAAAGAGTGGCATACAGGCTCCTGGATAATGGGAGTTAACCATGAGAGGGGATCTTACATTGTTGAAGGCAGCGATGACTCTGTTTCCCCTCCTTGACCCCTAACTGCGTCTGTCTCGCAGAAAGAATTGCATTGGGTGGACCGCGGGGCAGGGCAAACCCAGCAGAGTCCTCATTTGGGAAACAGATCCTCTAAAACCGACTCGTCATGACCATCCCAAATGGAAACCGGTGTCTTTAACAGACTCTTACACATGAAGTTACGGTACCGCGGCTCACGGCACCTTCGTGACCTTCGAAGGCATCAAGGGAGGACCCACCACTCTCCGTCAACTGCTAAGAAAGGGCCCCTCCCCAGTTGGGTTGCAAGAAGGTCTCATCTACATCCTGTATCTGTCTTCAAACCAAGAATACACCACGTGATCTTCAAAGTCTCCGCCACGCCTACAGCCACAGTGCCTGGGAAGTGATCGTCCGAAAATGCAAGGCCTGTCTCAGCTCTTCATGCACAGAGGGAAACCCTTCCCGTGGGGTTTCTGTTCCCTTCCCCAGCGGCTTCCAGGAATCCTCAGCAGCACCTCCAGGCCAAACACGTGCAGGCAGGCGGACGTGGGACGTGCAGACGTGGACGCTGAAACGTGCAGGCACGCAACCGAAACAGGATGTGTGCAGAGCGATGCTTGCAAGCCTACTCCTTGCGAGGCCCGTGGAGTCTCCTCTTCCATTGCGTTGTGTTCCCTTGCAGCCTCTTTTATTTTGAGTCTTGCCCTGGCCCCTAAGCTCTCCTTGTGACTCCGCGAGGGTTCACAAGAGCACCCGAAAAATCCCTATCCACAGAGGAGCGCCCGGACTGCTTAACCTAATGGCCTGTGCTCTTTACATGTGTCAGGAAAGCTCTTTCCTCTACATATGCTTCCTTGCCCCTTGGGCCTTGGCATGCGGCTGGGCACATGGCATGGAGGCCCCCAGCTCCGGGTCCCCCACGTGGGGTGAAGGACCTCTTGTGCATCCCCATGGGGGCTATTTCCATGACCATGAATGACGTTAGACACCACAGCCGGGACCCAGCACTTCTCACCTCGTAACACTGGTGTCTGACGCGATGCCCGACACACAGAGCGAGCGACCCAGGGACAGAAGGTAGCCTTATTATTGTGAAGATCAACTGTCAGAATATGGGGCGAGGAATTCAGGGAGTGACCCTGCGATCCACTGTGATTTCATCCCTCAGACCTGCACCGGCCTGAGTCAGGGTGTTGCTGGCCATGGCGTGATGCGTAGCCCAGCAAAATCCTCTCCCAGAGTGTCCTCCCGTGTTCTCGTGGTGGGAGAAGCCTTAGGGTCTCAGCATGGCACTACCCGGCCCTACAAAATCAGGGACTCTTCTTACACACTCAAGGCCCTAGAAGGAACCTCCACCTCCCGAAGGGCCCATGCTCGTTCCTCTGCACACACAGAGAGATCTACCTCAAATGTCATCTACCACCCTTCGTTGTCATGGCCAACTCTTGCCTGTACTTTGAGATCAGAACTTTGAGATCAGTCCTTTTGACCCAGGATCGCCATGTGGAAGGATTGCATTTTAAGGGAAAACACTCGGATCTTTTTACCTCGCTCCTTCCTACGCTGCCCCTATCCCCTTCATTTCTGAGCTGAATATGGAAGACATTGTGGTCACAGGTTGGCTGTGGTTCATTTCCACTGGGAATGTGAATGGTTTCCTGGTAATTTCTCCAGTCAGATGAGTGACGTGAACCCCTGGAGCCCCCTGGGAGACACTTCGGGGTTTGCCTCTGTGATGCGCTTGCGGCGTGAGGGAACCACGGACCCCATACGGCATCCTCCGTAGGAACATGCCTGGTGGCGACCCCTGGTGTCTTCAGCAGCACGACGTCATTATTCCATAAAACTCCCCCTCCAGAAGATTCACACGTGAATAGCTTGACGGTCCCCTCCAGGAGCTTCTAGAAGGATCTCTCTTCAATACAAGCATTGGCCGAGAGTTTCCCTCCAAGACTCTTAGACCCCTTCTGCTGTGCCCGCCTCTCCTCAACCATTATCCTGTGGTCAGTGACCAACTCTGAACAAACCCCAACACGAAAGACCCATCTCAACCCAGACCACAAAGTCTCAATAAACATCCTGACTTCACTTGTCTCCTCTGAAGTGTCTTCAAGACTCAGTTGAGGAGGGACTTCTGGGCGGTTCAGCGGTTGAGCACCTGCCTTCAGCCCAGGCCGTGACCCCAGGGTCCCTGGATCGAGTCCCATGTTGGGCCCCCTGCATGGACCCTGCTTCTCTCTCTACCTCTCTGTCTCTCTCTCTCTCTCATGAATAAATAAATAAAATCTTAAAAAAAAAAAAAAGCTGTGTGAGCCACACTTGTGACGTCATGGAAGGCACCAGGACAGAGGGCAGTGACCTCTGCAGTGGGGGAGGTAGCAGAAGGCGCACAGAACACTACCAGCCTCATTTTAGCCACACACGGGTTGGGGAGGAAGGAGGGAGGTCTGCAGAGTGAAGGCAGGACCTGGGCCAGCCCTGGATGAGGAGACATGGGGCTCCCCCTGGGGGGTGGTGCCTGTTAGAAATAGTGACCCCTTCCCCCAGAGAACTTCCATGCAGGGGACCCTGGTGAGGCTCTCTGGTCTCCGTGGGGCCTGAGGGCGGCTCTTTGACTCTCCGATGCCCTTTCCTTGGGGGATTTGCTTCCATCACCCCCAACAGGTCCTATTGTCCTGAACAATGATCAGAGCTGCCCAAAGGAGGGGCGTGAAGGGTGTAGGAGCAAAAATACTCTGCTGGCAAAGCCGGTCCCTGTGAGGGGGGACAGGGAGGGCCAAAGCCACAGCGCCTGTCCCGCCTGTCCCCGCCTGCGGGGTCCCAGGGCGGCGGGCCGTCCCCAGAGGCCAGGAGACTGCAGCCTGACTGAGCCACGCTGTCAGGCAGGGGAGCAAGAGGCCCCTGGGCGATGCAGGAAGACCGGGCCCAGCATCCGGGACTTCTGGAAGGAATCAGGGGCCAGTGTGCGGAGCCCTCACTCCTGCCGAGCAAAGCCCAAGCAGCTTGCTCTTTCTTTTGCTCGATGGCGCGTTCCGAGAGCACGGCGGTAGCTTCTCTCCTGACCCCTGCGTCAGCTGCTGGGGTCCCTAATGACACAGGGCAGGGCCTGCCCGGGGACCTGCTGGCCACCCGGAGATGAAGGGACGTACATGGGGAAAAGTGCTCCAGCCCTCGTACTCCTGCTCTGTATCCCCCTGCACAACTTGGCCTGTGGGCGTGATGAGTGGTGTTTGCGCAGCAGAAAATCATGCATCTCAGTGTCACACAGGTCACCAAGGTCCCTCAGCTGTCGGCGAAGAGCAGACTTGCAGCTCTTCCCAGGGGGCCTGTCGGGGGGCCGGCCTCCCTCACCCGGGGGACCACGAGAGTCCATCGTGCGGCTGATTTCAGCCTTGTGGGCCTCCAGGTGGCTGCGGGTCCTGGTTTGGGACCTAATGGTGCCCCAGGTGGGCCGCACCTACGCTGGACCCCGGGTCGGGAAGCAGGGGCTCAAGCCCGAGCTCGCCCCACAGGAGCAGCAGCGACGGGGACCCTGATGCCCGGGAGAGGGCGTCCGCCGTAAATTCTGAGAGTTAACTGCTGCTGGGGAGCCCGTAGCACCTCGGAGCCCACTCCCAAGGCCCAGGTGCGTCTGCAGAGCCACGTCCTGACCGGGCACCACCGGGTCTCTGAGAGCATCCAGCTCTTAGACTCCCGCGATCTAGGAGCTCCTCCCGTAGCCTCACAGGGAATCACGGTAATGATCACACTTCAAACTGCATGCATTTGGCACCAAGAAAAGTAAACGGAAGGATACGCATTAGGGTCTCGTGCATTCCCCAGGGTACCGGTGCGCCCAGATTCAGAAGTGAGGAACTTGGGACTTGTGTTTGTAAAATGTGCTGAAATGGCCTAATAATTTCCAGTTTTTGCAGCCGGAGGCCTGGCGCCAGGGATAAGCCTGTCACACTTGCATGTTCTGGTTCTGCATCGTGCTCCACATAGACACGGCCTCTGGAAGGCGGGGGCGCCGGGTGACAGGCAGGCAGGTTGGATAGGCCTGAGGCGCCACCCCCCCCCCCCCCCCCGCCTCCGTCTCTGCAAGGCCCCAGAGTGACCCAGGACTCATGGCCCCCCTGAATCGTGGGGGCGCTTGCATCTGCAGGAGGGTTAACGACCGCAAAGAGGAAATGCATGCTTCCTACACTTTGAATCTTTTCCCCCCTTTATCTAGGATCCCAGCAGGGCCATCAGGTCCAGGATGCCATCATTGCCTCTTCCCCTCAAATCCATACGGGCTGCGTCTGAGGGAGGAGAGCTTGCTATCTCGGTCTCTGCAGCAGCCTGGCTCTGGGGGCCCGGCAGCCCTTCCACCTACGGATCAAACTCTAACTCGGGGTAACCCCGCGGGGTCTGGGCTCCACCCCAACTTTGCAAAGAGGGAGGATGAGCCTCCCTTTGGCTCACACACCAGCAGCAGGAAAACATCTTTGTGCAGAGGAGGGTAGCAGATGCTACTGCGGTTTCTTAAAAAACATTTCCAATTTAGAAGTTCTGGGGCTGGGGACAAGGTCAAATGAGCATGTTTTCTTATAGTTTGGATGTAAGATTTTGAAATCGGACTGCCTGGGTTCAAAACCTGCTGCATGACTCACATTCTTTCTCTTTTTGTCTTACTTTATTTTTTTTTCCTGCCCGGATCATCTTGTAAATTATGCTTTTATTCAAGTATAATTAACCTGCCCTGATGAATTAGTTTCAGGGGCACACTATGGCGATTCCATTCTTTTTTTTTAAATTTTTTTAATAATAAATTTATTTTTTATTGGTGTTCAATTTGCCAACATACAGAATAACACCCAGTGCTCATCCCGTCAAGTGTCCCCCTCAGTGCCCGTCACCCATTCACCCCCACCCCCACCCTCCTCCCCTTCCACCACCCCTAGTTCATTTCCCAGAGTTAGGAGTCTCTCATGTTCTGTCTCCCTTTCTGATATTTCCTACCCATTTCTTCTCCCTTCCCTTATATTCCCTTTCACTATTATTTATATTCCCCAAATGAATGAGAACATATACGTGACTCAGTGCTCATCTTGACTCCCCATCACCTGTTGCCCACCCCCACCTGGCGGCCACCAGTTACGGAGGCAGCCCAGGCATCCACGGACTGATGGATGGATAGAGCAGATGTGGTCTATGCATACCGTGGGATATTCCTCAGCCATAAAAAAGAGTGAAGTCCTGCCGTTTGCAATGACATGGATGCATCCAGAGGGTATGACGCTGAGGGAAACAAGTCAGAGAAAGACAAATGCTGCATGATTTTGCTCATATGTGGAATTTAAGAAAAAAAACAAACAAGGAAAAATAAGACAAAAAAAATAATGTATTTTCCCTTGCGCCCAAGTCCCTTCATCTGAGAAATGGGTATCATTTTAATTCCAATTGCGTGCTATGCGGGAAGATTTAATGCAACAGAGCAGTGCAAGAAGGGATGAGGCACAGGTCATACAAAGAGTTACTTCAGGAGACTGCTGCCTGGCATTGGACATTCTTTCGATGCAAAGTACAACATCACTGAGATTATTCACTTTTCCTCTCATCAAGGGTGATCTCAGAGGCTGTCCCACGGAGACGAGGACTGTCCAGTGGAAGAGGAACATCAGAGGGTCCCCTGTGAGCCGCAGAGTGACCAGAACGGGTGGGCATGGGAGGGCCGACCAGATGTCAGGGACCAGGCAAGGGCACGGGCACGGGCGGGGGCGGTGGAGGCGTTTGCAGGCACAGACAGGCCCCAGCTCAGCCCCCACCCGCTGCTGTGCAGAAGGCACGTGGGGGCCAGGCAGTGGGTCACCCCAGGGCCAAGGAAGGAAGGGGACGGATTCACACTACAGATGAGGTGGGCAACCAAGGCCAGCAGGGGCATCTGGGTGGATGGAGAGAACCTGGGAGACGGACAAAGGAAGAGGCAGCCCGAGAAGGGCATGTGAGGGGGCGCTGGGCCCGCCGGCCTTCCCGTGTCCGCCCCAGGAGGGCTCATGCGGGGAGCATGGGGGCCCCGGAGGACGATGTGAAGCTCTCCTCTCTGTCCTGCCCTCTTGGGCTAGTCAGGGCGGCTCTTGGCGGGGGGGATAAAAGAGAATTACAGAAACCTCTCCTCTGTGCACGCTTTGTCCCCTCCTCTGTGGGGGGCCTTGCTTTACATTGGGATGCCTTCCAGGGGAGCACTTGGAGTCATTCACGTCGGGTTCTCATTCTGGCTCCAATAAATGCTATTTTTGAGTCAACGGGCCTCAGTTTTATCACCAACGAAAAGGAATTACGATACCTAGGTCTTTCTCGGTTATTGGGAAGGATTAATTCACTGCGTGTGTGGAACACAGAGCTCAGGCTATGGGTCTTGTGGTGCTTCACAAGTCACAGACCCCGTTCCCTTGGTGGCTAAAGCCACAAGGACACAGTGCCCAACGGTGAGTGGAGCCCAACAGACGTCTCTCGGAGACAAGACAACATGGATAAAAAAGTGAGAAAAGAAGTAGATCTGCGTGGTCTTTACACAGAGACTCAGCCCAAGGATGGGACTGTTGGATGCAGATAGAGACATGAGTAGGATAAAATGGCAAGAACCTACTGTTATAGGGCTTGTGCGATGCCAGCGGACAAGACAGCAGGTGTGAGCCTGCTCGGCTCCCCAAGGCGTGCCGCCAGGTCCCGGGCTGATGGGCCAGGAGCCTGCTGGTGGTTGGTGGAGCCCAGGTGGAGATGCTGACAGTCTGGTTCCTGGTAAGTGCTCCCCCCACCCAACGCCATCCTCCTCGGTGGGGAGAGAGAGAGAGGGAGGGCAAGCTTGCTGGTGATGCTTCCTATGGGGACACCAGGCCTAGGGGATGAGGCCCCACTGACGGCTCACTTAGACGCATCACCTCCTAAAGGTACCTCTCCAAAGACAATGTCGCCGGGGCGCTGGGAGGTGATTCGGGGCTCAGTCACCAGGCCGTACCAAACACCTCCGTCAATGCCACCCCGTTCCCCCCGAAGCAAAATTCTCAAAAGTGTCTGGTCTACACTGGGCCATGGGAGGCAAATAGCTGAAAAGAAAGAAGAGCTCAGGCTTGAGAAGTCTTTATCTACTTAAACAACTTGCCAGTACACATTTTTACAAAAGGATTCAGGACTCCCAGCTCGAGGCTCCAGGACACTGGTGTCCAGCTCTCTCCTCGGGGTGGCACCGACCCTCCCACCCTCCCTCCCTCCCTGCCAGCATGAATATTTGCAGCCCACGAACCCTGGTGGGCCAAGGCTGACCCACCCGTGCATGGAATTTCTTATTTTCAGAACATCTATTGTTTTTGATGTAATCATCAAAGACTATTACTGGGAAAAAAATAATATTATATATATGAATCATAGCTTAGGGGAAAGGAAAGGATATGCGGGACGGACTTGGAGCGTGAGAGATAGTGAGCTCATAGACGACGCGCAGGAGACCGGGACGAAGCCCACGGGCAGTTTCCGACGTCGGAGGCAGAGAATGGGTCGAGGCCGGGGCTAGGGCACCTCTGTTTGTGACTCGTGCTAACGCAGCCCTACGCAAAATGAGGTGCTGTTCATTGGGAACTCCCCTCCGGCCTGCTGTCCTGTGTGCTTGTTTGCACACCTGGCCCGAGGCACTCGCTTCACCGCACGGTCGTGGGGGGCCAGTGATGGCAGGGACAAGCCGTGAGCGCCAGGCCTGGCACTGGGCACCTGCCCCAAACAGTGACTCTTCATTTCTATTTTGATGTCAGTAAGAATGAGGATCACATTAAAAAAAAAAAAAAAAAGAATGAGGATCACATGTAACGTCCGGGTGCCACGCCACAGGCTCGGGGCAGGTACTCCATGCCGAAGCAGAGATGTGGCGTGTGCAGGAGAGGGCGTGCCGAGGAGCCCGGCCTGGATCTGGAAGGGCCGGCATCTAGGCCCCTGACCTAATGCTTCCTGCTCTGAAGACGTGAATACAGGGTGGGCCCTGCCCCCCTGGAAGCGGCCTGCACAGCCCCAAGCTCCAGCGTCCCAGCCTCAGGGTGGAGCCAGCAGAGAGGAGGACAGCAGCAGCATGACAGAGGGACAGCAGGGCACCAAGGACTCCACGCTTACCAGGAACCACGGAGCTCATCCCTATTAACCCACTTTGATTCGGACTTCCAATCCCTTGCGGCTCAACTACCCTAAAGTGCACACTCTCAAGCTCCCGCTTGGCTAATATTTTGTCTCCTCGGAGAGTTTTGGGCTGAGGGCCCTTTCGTTTCTGTATTTATATTCCGCACGTTGTCAAGGCTTCGATCCCTGGGTCAAATGCTAGAGTTTGCTGAGGGCCTGAGGAGTGCACTGAATCTGTAACTCTCGAGGCCTCAAACACGGTTCCTCTGGGTCCCGGAGGCCAGCTTAGCCCAGGCTGCCCACCCGCCCGGGGCCCAGGGAGGGTTGCAGAGCACTGCCTACGGGCTGAGTCCTCCCACGGAGGGCGAGGGAGTTCTCTGGGGTCTCCCGTGAAGGTGCCGATGCCATTCGTAAAGGCTCCCCCTTCACACCGTCATGCTGGGCATCACATATAAAGTTGGGGGGTGGCAGGGGGACACAGTCCCACTGCAGCACTCACTATTAGCAAACTGAGCACTTTATGACGTGCTAACATGCTGTTCAGAGCAGGAGGCCTCTGTGCTCCTGACCATGACAGTCTAGCTCGTCCTTGAAGCTTAGCTCAGCGCCCACCTGGTGATGGTGTGGCCAGGCCCAGGCCTGCCATGGTCCCCCAGTACCGTGCCCTGAGGTTGCAGCGAGCCTTACAGAGGCGGGACAAATGCTTCAAGGTCAATGACAAAGTGGAAGGATGGTGATCAAAACGCAGGAGCTTGATCCCAGAGCACACCCTATGACGGCATGGAGACATCCAGGTGAATACATATCGCCCCAGACCAACTGAGTCACTCAGAGGCTTGAAAGACAGATCTTTGTCTAAAAGCTATTTCATAGCATTTTTATAACTTGCCCTAAATAAAATCAATGTGTCAGTGTTCGCCTTACTGGGTATTTACCCCAAAGATACAGATGTGGCGAAAAGATGGGATGCTTACACCCCAATGTTCACAGCAGCAGTGTCCCCAAGGGCTGTGGAAGGAGCCTCGGTGTCTTTGCACAGGTGAGTGGCTAAAAGGATGTGGCCTCTGTATGCGATGGAACATCACTCAGCACGGAAAGGACTCACACCCACCATTTACGTTGACGTGGGTGGAACTGGAGGGGATGACGCTGAGTGAAGTAAGCCAATCATAGGACAACCATCATACGCTCTCACTCGTATGTGCAATGTAAGAAATAGTGCAAGGGACCATAGGGAAGGAGGAAAACAGTGGGGAAAAATCAGAGAGGGAGACAAACCATGAGAGACTCCTAACTCTGGGAAACAAAGGGTTGCAGAAGGGCAGGTGGGTGCCCCGGGGTGGGGGTGACTGGGTGACGGGCACTGAGGGGGCACTTGATGGGATGAGCACTGGGTGTTGTGCTCTAGGTTGGCAAATTGAATTAAATTAAAAAAAAAAAAAACAAGATCTCGGGGGTTGTTCCTGCGGCTGGGTTGTCAGTGCCTCTGGCCCCTCATGTCGCATCTCACATACGGAGGTACCCGCGGGCGCAGCGTGTGTAGCTCGGATCCGTAGATACTTCCATACGGAAGTGTCCCCGCCTACAGCAGCCTACACCGGAGTTATGCTGACGTCTCTAACTGACTTATTGCCACGTGGATCATTGTAGCCCCCTCTGCCAGTTTGCCAGTCGATCCCTCACGGGCACTGAGAGCCCGGCCTCAACACCCACCTGTGTACACGCACAGGGCTTGCTCACGTGCACCCGCAGCGGAGCGCTTTCCAGGAGGAGCACTGCCTCTGCTAGCATTTATGTGGCCCTTAGGGACGTGTGCCCTGCGCCCTGACCAGCACCATCGGGCTGTTCGGTGGCATCCAGGAGGAGCAGAGAACCCGATGGGCCAGCAGAGCTGTTCCGGGACAGCTGGCCACGCAGGGCAGGGAACGGAATGGGGCCTCTCTGGTCCTGGGAACAGAATAGGGCCTTTCTGGTCATTTCTAAAACTACTTGGGTCAGCATCTTCCCTGTCCACACACAGGCCATCTTCACAGACGTGGCTTCATGGACTTCATACATTTGGGTCCAGTTCAGTTTTCTCATCAGGGTCACATTTTCCCTTGAGATATCCTGACTTTCTACTTTTCTTTCTTTTTTTCTTTCTTTATTTCTCCTTCCTTCCTTCCTTCCTTCCTTCCTTCCTTCCTTCCTTCCTTCCTTCCTTCCTTCCTTCTATGTCTCCCAACCCCTTCCAACCACTGACATTCTCACTGTCCCTATAGCTCGTCTTTTCCAGCGTCATGTCGGAATCACACAGTGTGTGGCCTTTCACACAGACTTCTTTCATTTACTAATATATATTTAAGGTTTATCTGTGTCTTTCCATGGAATGGAAGCTCATTTCTTTTTATTACTGATCGATGATCTGTTCTACGATGTTCCATGGACACATCCAGTTCTTGAAGAACCTCTTAGTGGCTTCCAATGTGGCAGCTTTATGAGAATAGCAGCTATGAGCATGTGGGGGCAGCTTTCTGCGTGGACAAAAATCTGCACCTCATTTGGGTAAATCTCTGGGAGTGTGATAGAAGGCTTGGATGGCCGGAATTAGGTTTAGCTTTGATTAAATGATGAAGCCACCTTACAAGTGGTGGTGCCATTTTGCATTTCTTCCCACCCCCTCCAGCCATGTTGTTGTTGCTCTGCAGCCTCATCAGCCATCAGTAGTGTCTGTTTTGGCGGGTTCTGTGTGTTTACTCATTTTCGTTTTAGCTCCTCTAATGGTTTTGTAGTAGTGTCTCATTGTTGCTCGATGATGCAGCTTTCAATGACAGATGACACGTCTTACCAGCTGGCTTCCCATCTGCATATCTGCACAGAGGAGGAGTCAGCACAGGCCTTCACCCATATTTTTAAAATATTCTTTTTGTGTGTGTCCTTTTTGCTGAGCTTTAAGAGTTGAGGTGTATTTTGCATACAATTCTTTCATCCAGTGTATGTATCATACTATATTTTTCTAATTCTGTAACTTGTTTTTCCTCTATTGACACTGTCTATTTCAGAGCCAGTCTTTAATTTTAATAAAGTTCAACTTTATAGCTTTTACTTTCACGGGTTATTCTATGGGTTCTCAGTCTGAGGCTCACTGCCGAGCTCAATGCCGCCTAGATTTTTTATCTGCTTTTGTCATGGATTCTTACAGGCTTTCATTTCACCTCTAAGTTAGTAATCAATTCTGAGCTAATTTTACAAAAGTTGTAAGGTGTGTGCTAGATTCACTTTTATAGATAGATAGATAGATAGATAGATAGATAGATAGATGTCCAGCTGTTCCAGCAACACTTGCTGAAAACCCTAAACTTTCTCCTGAATTGCCTTTGTCCTTCTTTCAAATATCAGTTGACTGTGTTTGCATGGATCTATTTCTGAGCTCTTTATTCTGTTCTGTTGATTCATGTATTAATTTTTTCACCTGTGCCACGTTGTCTTAATCAGTATAGCCTCTTATTTTTTTTAATAACAAATTTATTTTTGGGGATCCCTGGGTGGCCCAGCGGTTTAGCACTTGCCTTTGGCCCAGGGCATGATCCTGGAGACCCGGGATCGAATCCCACGTAGGGCTCCCGGTGCATGGAGCCTGCTTCTCCCTCTGCCTATGTCTCTGCCTCTCTCTCTCTCTCTCTCTCTGTGACTATCATAAATAAAAATTAAAAAAATAAAAAATAATAATAAATTTATTTTTTATTGGTGTTCCATTTGCCAACATATAGAATAACACCCAGTGCTCATCCCATCAAGTGCCCCCCTCAGTGCCCGTCACCCATTCACCCCCACCCCCTGCCCTCCTCCCCTTCCCCCACCCGTAGTTCGTTTCCCAGAGTTAGGAGTCTCTCATGTTCTGTCTCCCTTTCTGATATTTCCTACCCATTTCTTCTCCCTTCCCTTCTATTCCCTTTCACTATTATTTATATTCCCCAAATGAATGAGACCATATAATGTTTGTCCTTCTCCGATTGACTTATTTCACTCAGCAGTAGAGCCTCTTAAAAGACCATCATGTGAGTTGTAAAATTGCATTCTTTTTCTTCAGGGCAGTATTGGATATTCTGATCTGTGCCTTTTCATGCAAAGTTTACAGTCACTTTTCAATATCTATAAAATAGATTTATGAAATTCCTATTGAGATTACATTGAATCTATAGGTTAATGCAGAGGAATTGGCATCTTAACAGTACTGATTCCTCCAACCATGAATGTAGAACCTCCCTCACTTGTTTACATCTTCTCTGACTGCTTCCATCAGGTTTTGCTTTGCTGCATACAATTCCTGCACATATTATTCTGTTAGTCTCACACTTAAGTATTTCTGCTGCTATTGTAAGTGGTATTCTGTTTTTAATTCTAGTATTTAGAAAGCAATTGTGTTTTCTTTTGTTTTTTTTTTAAGATTTTATTTATTTATACCTGGGAGACATGCAGAGAGAGGCAGAGACACAGGTAGAGGGAGAAGCAGGCTCCCTGCAGGGAGTCTGATGTGGGACTCGATCCCAGAACCCCGGGATCATGCCCTGAGCCCAAGGCAGATGCTCAACCACTGAGCCACCCGGGTGTTCCTGTAATTATGTTTTGCATGTGAACATTTTTTTCTGCATACATGCCACACTTGCTTATTAACTCCAGAATGTTTTGCCAATTCTTTTGTATTTTCCTCACAGATAGTCATGTTATCTGTGAAAAAAAAAAGTTTCTCTTCAATCTGTGAGTTTTTGCTTATTTTTCTTATCTTATTGCTTGTCTAATGCCTCTAGTATGATATTTCAAAGAGTGTATAGCGATGGGGCATCCTTGTCTTTCAATCTTAAGGGCTGAGTGACCTGTTTCTCACAATAAAGTACATTGTAAGCTGGAGGATTTTTTTTTTGATGTCCTTTATCAAGTTGAGCAAGTCCACTATGTTGAGTTTGCCAAGAGTTGCTATACAAATATTATAAGTGATTGCTGAATTATGTCAAATGCTTTTTGTGCATCAATTAATATGATCTTATGATTTTTATTTTTTATCTTGTTGATACAGTGGATCACAACAATTGGTTTTTGAAAATTGAATCAGCATCGTAAATCTGGACTATGTGCCATTTGGTCATGGTGTATAATTCTCTTAATACATTTCTGGATTCAATCTGCTCACATTTGTTTTAAAAAAAAAGATATCGATCTGTAGTTTTCTTTTCTTTTAATTTTTTATCTGGTTTTGTTATGAGAGTCATGATGGCCTCAGAGTACAAGCTTGGAAGTATTCCCTCTGACAGACTCATGCATGTCAAAATTATAAGTATTTTCTCTTTTATAGAAGAGATTGTAGAGTTTTGGCTTTTCTTCCTTAAGCATCTCACACAATTCACCAGTGAAAACATCTAGGCTGCTGCTTTTTTTTTTTTTTTTTTTTTTTTTAAGGTCACTAATTATGGATTCGATTTCCTTAGTAGATACAGTCCTGTTTGGATTACCTTTATTTCCTTTTCCAAATTTTAGTACTTTTGCCTTTCAAAGAATCAGCTCATTTCGTCTAAGGTATCAGCTGTGAGCATAGAGTTGCCCATAATATCTCTTTGTTACACTTTCAAAAGGTCTACAGAATCAGCAGTGATGAGTCTTTCATTTCTGACATAAGCAATGTGTGCTTTCTCTCATGTTTTCTTGGCTGGTGTGGCTAGAGGTCTATGAATGTCATTGATCTTTCAAAGAACTATGATTTTCTAATATTCTCAATTGGTTTCTTATTTACAATCTCGCTGATTTCTGCTCTAACTTTTATTATTTCTCTTATTCTGCTTTCTTTGAGGTTGAAATTGTGATTTTTTTCACTAGTTTCCTGAGTGGAAACTTAGATCATTGATGGTAAATATTTCTTATTTTCTAATATATACCTTTAAAGCTATAAATTTTCCTCTAAGCACTGCTTTCACTACATTCTATCGATATGTTAAGTTGTATTTTCAGTAATTTAGGTAAAGGAAAAAAAGGAAAAGAAAATGTATTGCTCTTGGGATCTCTTTGTTGACCCATGTAATTAGAAATTTATCATTTAATTTCCAAATATTCGGATATTTTTCAGTTATCTTTCTGTTACTGATTTCTAGTTTCATCCCATTGTAGTCTGAGAGTATACCTTACCTTATTTCTGAATAACACCTGTGTCGAGGTGTGTTTTATGACTCAGACATGGTCTTTCCAGAGGGAGGTACCACGTGAGCTTGAGAAGAATGTGCATTCTACTCTTATTGGATGGAGTAGTCCAGAAACAACTATCAGATCAGGTTGGTGGTCCCCTTCAGGCCAACTGCATTCTTAGAAATGTTCAACCTGTCTGGTTGAACAGGTGTCCATACCTGTTCAACTGCTAGTATCCATTCCAGCAGAGATTTTGAATTATCCCCTGTATCAGAGGGTCTGTCTACTTCTCATTGTGGTTCTGAGTTTTTGTGCCATGTTTCTAATACTCTGTGCAGTAAGGATTATGTGCCTTCCTGGAGAATTTATCTTTTTATCAGTATACAGGGCTCTCTCTAACTCTGGTCATTTGCCGTGTTCTGAGGGAAGAGGCAATGTTCTGCTATCTTATGGTAAATCTCAGACTTTGGGTGTCCCCAACCCTGGGCCATGACCATCACCCATCAGGTGAGATAAGGAGGCTGGAGGGGGCAGGAGCCATGAGTGGGAGATGGTCTCTGGTTGAGTCTTTTCCCCTAGAGAGTAGTCCTTTGTCACAGAAAATTCTGGGCACATTTCATCATAGTTACTTTACATCTCCCCATCTGATCTCTGGTCAGATCCAGAGAATATTTTTTCTAGGATTTTCACCATTTGGACCTGGTGCAGTCCATGCAAGTATGGGGAACCCCAAAATGTGGCCTTTTCACCATCACAAGAGTTTACATTCAGATTCCAGCAATTTCTCAAAATTAGCATTTTTGTGCCAGTATGCAGGCCTGATATCTAGGTAAGCAGATTTGGGTGTAGGCCTCTGTGTTCACCTGTCTTTCCAGATTTCAGGGTGGATTCACTGTGTGGTCCAAATTATTTTACTGGATTAACAAAGTCATGGATTTGTGGTTTGCTCAGCTTCTGCTTATGTGAGACTACAGATGAGGACCTCTAAGCTCTTCGTGTGCCAGAGCTGAAGCCTCATTAGTAACTTGGTGACACTCGGTTTCTTGCTCATCCTCACAGGATGTGGTGCTGTAACAGAGAACTTCATTAACCATTTTGCCCCAAATCATCATTCTCCATTTGTGGCTTAGGGATCACCATCTTCACATCAGAGAGACTAGGGTTTCTAATCAGTTAGAAGCCAAGGTAAACATGCCATGAAAAGAAAACAATAAAAATCATCTTTCTCAATCATTTCCTAAAATTATATATTGCTAAAATATCTAATTCTAAGATGAAAATAAAATGTGTGGTTTGCTTGTATTTAAGTGGAATGAAATCTTCCTCATAGTTCTCAATGTTCTCAACAGTGAAACCACATTTCAACTGCTCTTCACTGACTGAATAAATCCTAAAACCACTTTTTAAAAATTGATTATTTTTCCATAGTCAGTATAACATAGCAACACAAAAAAACATGTACAGGGAAGAAAGAAATCTGAAAAAAAAAAAAAAAAGAGAGAGATTAGAATTGCTTTTCCCACCATTTGGATTTTTCAAATTGAAGAAAATACAAGTAGCAGATAAAAAAATACTATCAGTGATAATTCCACTGAAAAACCCAGTAGAATCCTACATGAAGGAACTCAAACTGTGTTGTATGTATAAGACTGGAAGTTAAGTCTACATTCGGATGCTATCTGAGGACATGCTCATAAATAAATGTTTGCATCTTACACGATGTCTGAACCAGGAGACCTTGTAAGATCACAGAGGGCAAACTCACACAGGGAAAATGCTGAATGGCACATATTAGAATGACGAAGAAATAGGAGAATCATGGAACCTAGCTGGGAAGGTAAAACCTGTTCAATCCAAAGATACACTCCTCTGTAGTTCCTCCCTTGAATTTCAGTTTCTAGGTAGACAAGGTAAAAAGTCGCAGCTACATAGTTTTTAAACATGCTTGTAATTTTTAAAAAATATTTTATTTATTTATTTGCATGAGAGAGTACAGAGGGAGATGGAGAGAAAAAGAGAGCACGCACGCAAGAGCGGAGAGGGCGGGGAAGGGAGGGAGAAACAGACTCCCTACAGCAGGGAGCCCCATGTGGAGCAAATGCACTTTTAATTTGAACATGCATGCTTTAAATAAGCATCAAACAAGGAAAACTCAGTTTTCAGTAGGAAAACAAGGCGACTTGGGGCAGTGCCTGAATTAAGGCAACATCTTTGGACAATGGTTAAGTATTAAGCTGTTTAGTAAAATAAGAATATGCAGGTTTCCCATAGCCCAGCAATTCCACTTCTAGTAGGGACACGCACAAGAGGAAGGCACGTACGCCTGCATCAGAAGACATGGAAGACATGGTAATTGAAGGCTGTTTTAAGAGCCCAGTCCTGGATCAACCCCAATGTCTTTAGACGCTTGTAGGATGCATGCACAATAGGACAGCACTAAGTCATAAAAGTCAAGGTCACTTCCATGTGGGGTAATTCAGATGAGACTCGGATGCAGAAAATTCAGTGAAAGGAGCCAGACGTAGAATAGCACATCCTTCCTGTACTGCTCAAGTGCAACCGAGTTTGAAAATAAGCAGAGCCACACACCAGCAGAAGACCTCAGGATGCAGGCAGCGCCAAGTGCATAGCCAGTGACGTACGTGTTTCTCCTTGACCAATCTGTTGATCTACTGTAATTTTAGGGTTATTTTCTGACTATCTTCTTGTTTTACTTTCTAGTACATGGATTTCCCTTCACAACAAATTAAAAATTTTGTCATTATTTTTAAGGAAACTAGTAAAATACGTACCAGGGAAGGTAGAGTTGTTCTAGGCACAGCATCATGGATGGTGGAGCACAGGATCTTGCAAGGCGTGTGTGGGTCCCGGGCCTACGTACGCTGCCAGAGAATATGCTCAAAACTAGGGAGACGCTCCAAACCTTATAGCCCTGCTTATGCACAAGGAAGAGAAAGGAGATTGGCTTCTACAAAAGGTGATGCAAATGCTCCGATAGTCATTTATCAGCTTGTGTTTAAAATCGTGTCTGCAGTAACGTGAATGTGAGGTCAATAAATGAAGAGGGATGTGATGTCTGTTACAACGTCAAGTGATAAAACTGACCGACCAAAGTTGCACTTCCGCCTGCAAGTTGGAACACCATCACTCATCTAAAAAAATATAAATAGCCAAGAAAAGTCTCCGTGTGTTGTTATTATCTCCGTCCTGACTTCTTCTTCAGAGGAGTTGGGATGTCTTTCCAGATTGTGAGCAATGTGACAGCACATCCTGCTTTGGAGCTGGGGACCCCGCCGCGTCAGAGAACGGTGGACACAGGAAGGTCCACTGTCTGGTGTGCAGAAGCCCGGCAAGGGTCCAAAGCAGGAGGCGCAGAGGTGGCTTCCAGGGACTTAGCCGCAGCTGGGATGCAGCCAACATCCCCTAGACACTTTGCAGCAGACATTTTGGTTTTGCCTAAAACCAATAAATCGATACAATATTTATAAACACCTAAGCTTCAGGTTCTGGCGTAAGCCGCCGGGCGATGCAAACAAGAGGGGCCTTATTCCAAGCAGCCCCCCCCCCATTGCTGCCCAGGCTGCACGGGGAGGAGGGATGGGGGCTCCCAGACTGGCAGGGACAGCCAGCCAGCCCAGGTCCACGGTCCAGGTGCCAGTCCGGTCTGAGACCTGGAAGGCCCTACGTGCTGTGAGGTAAATCCTGTGCACGTTTCCTCTGGACACAGATCCTTTCTCCAAGGATCCCGTAATAGGCTCTGTTTTGTAATTCTGTGTGACAACTTTGCAGGTGACAGTGACTTGTAAATGCGCGGCTGTCACACCATGCAACCCTGAGAGGCCTGCAGTCTGGCGTCCGTGGGACCATCCATGGGTGGGTGCTTCCCCGTTGAGTTTCCAGGTGCCCCCAGGCTGCTGGTCTCTGCTTATACCTTCTGCGCTCCTTTGATTTTCATTTGCTTTTTATTTATGTATTTATTGCTTTATTCACTTAAACGAGAGGCACGCTGAAGGCCGATAGAAGGACTTGCTTCCATGTACTGATCGTTGGCCGGATCCGGCCGGGCCGGGGGTCAGTGCGCTTTCTGCACCAGCAGGAAAGGGCCTTGTTCCCACGCGCCGCGTGGGGAGGCAACAACGAGGGAGCTGGGCTCCTCCCTTAGGCTCCCCCTGCAGTCCTCCACGAAGCCGTAAATTCCTCCGGACGTCATTCTTTATAATGTGTTGAGTCAGAGGTGACTCCAGGAATTATCGTAATAGAGCGACGTACGTGCGGCGACGCCGTTTGTCCGTCTACTTCAAGGATGCGTGACAGTGTGACTGCGTGCCCGGTTCTCTTCTCCAGAGGGCCGGGGCTCCCTCCCGGGCTGGGACCCCGTGAGGTCTGAAAACCCATGAACAACCTCTCGCAGGAAATGGGCATAAGGCCCAACCAAATATACGACAGTCATCCCAGCCATGGCCCGTTATTCGTTTATTCAACAGAAAGTAAATGAGAGACCTCTGGTTGTCAGGCGTTGTGCTGACACTCGGGATTGCAGAAATCCAGGTGACGTGTCCTCAGTGGTCCAGTCGCAAGCCAAGAGCACGCGTAAGCTAATGGGTGCCGTCAAAGACCATGCCGTTAGGGATATAATTAAATACGGGGTAAAAACCAATTCTTCCTTGGACTGTCAGAAAATATTTTAGGGAGTGCGACCCCAACACTTAGCTGAACTGCCCTATATGAGTTTCGCAGTCACGATTCGGCAGGGTGGCCCCGGACAGGTGTGGGCAGAGGCTCTGAGGTAGAATGAGCATGGTGATCTTGGGGAACGGAGATAATCAGATGTGGTCAAAGCTTGGAACCCGGTCTCTGTTGTGGGTGACCTGGCTGCAGGAACAGGAAGAACCTGGTCACGGGACCCTCTGTGGCATGGGAAGGGGGCTGACTGTGTCCCGCGACAGGTGTTCACACCCCTGGGCTGCCAGGGCTTCCTGCCTCTGGGACCCAGTGGTTAGCCAGGGTCGTCCCCTGGGGTTCCCCAGCCATGCCCTGCGGCATGGCAAGATGTTCTTGCAAGGGCTGTCACTTTGTTTGCTTCAACAAGATCTTGTGGCACCTGTGCCCCCTACAACTGCACACAATGGAGCCCTCACCATGAAACACACCCAAAGCCAGGAAAGCACAGTTTTATGGCTCATCTGAACCCAGGACAGCACCTCCACAAGCACATGGGGCACTGTGTTGGCCCGACTTCCCATGTCCCCAGGGTAGGGGTGGGGTCCTCTTTCTTTTCACCCTTAAACCCATCCTAGGCCTGGGCCCTGCCTGGCTCACTGTGAACCTTCGTAATAATAAAATAACAAAAAGTTCTCCCACGAATCTTCAAAACATATCAAGGTCATCATAAATCTTGCCTCTAACATGGAGCACTTGCCAGTAATGAGTGTTGAAACCCTATGACCATAAATTCCACACGGGGAGAAGCAATGCCCATGCAACCTCCCCAGTGCTTGGTGCTCAAGAGCATGAGCAAATGAGACAAGTGATTGATTAACCTATCCCACCGGGTTCCAGGGCGGCAGGGATAGCGCCTGACTTATTCCGGGCATGACATCTAGTACTGAACAAATTGTTAGTAAATGTTTATTAACTGAGCTTCCCCTGTTCTCATGGTACAAAGCACATGTAATCTAGGCCATATGTTTTCGGTACATGATTATCACCACATGAGCCGGTCACATTTGCTGACTCCTATTGCCTTTGTTTTTTTTTTTTTTTTTTTTTTTTTTTATGAATTCATGCCTTCTTTCTCCAGTGGAAGGAAGCTCTTCCCATTGTTTCTTTCCGTCCATTCAGTGCAGTGAGCATTGACTGGAGCATTCAAGGAACCCAGCAATTCTGGTAGATGCCTCAAGGAGACAGCAGCACAGATGATGGCATGGCTCAAAGGACTCCTGAGAGGAATTCAGGAACACCTTGTCTGCATGCAATGCTCCATGAACGACTGTAGGAGAGAATGCTTAACTCTAGATGGGGAGAAAGTATGATTCTCAATGAAAATGTCCCCAGGGGGCACCTGACTCTTGGTTTCGCTTCAGGTCATGATATTTTATTTTATTTTATTTTATTTTATTTTATTTTATTTTATTTTATTTTATTTTATTTATTTTATTATTTTATTTTATTTTATTTTATTTATTTTATTTTATTATTTTATTTTATTTTATTTTATTTATTTTATTTTATTTTATTTATTTTATTTTATTATTTTATTTTATTTTATTGGAGTTAAATTTGCCAACATATAGCATAACACCCCGTGCTCATCCCAAGTTCCCCCGTCAGTGCCCGTCACCCAGTCACCCCAACCCCCCACCCACCTCCCTTTCCACCACCACTTGTTCATTTCCCAGAGTTAGGGGTCTCTCATGTTTTGTCACCCTCACTGATATTTCCACTCATAATCTCAGGGTTGTGAGATGGATCCCCACATTGGGCTCCATGCTCAGCATGAAGTCTGCTTGAGATTCTCTCTCCCACCCTCCCTTCTAAAAAAAAAAAAATCCTTTGATTTGTCATGTGGAGGAAAGAGCATGAGTGACTATATGGAGACCACAAAGTTTGGGGAGATATAAGAGAAATAGTGTAACTAGGAAGTGACAACTGGAAATAAAGGTCTAGTGCATCTGGCCTTCTTGAAGATTCCTGGAGATTCATAAAATGCACTGAGGGAGGGGAGAAAACTGATCTGACCAGCCTTGAATGCAGAAACACCCATCAGATCTACCGACAATAAGTACAGCCTCCTCCTCAACTGGTAACTAACACCCCCTGAGCCTCTGTCCTCTCGCTTGGTGTGCTATCTAGTCCTATGCATCTGAACATCATCTGGATCAGGCCACACTACTGGTTCCAAGAAGAGGAACTGGCTCCTGGCTGTCTGGGCAGGAAACATGCCCTAAGTGGCTGGGAGGAAGGAGGCCCAAACTGAGCAGCAGAGCGGGTTGGACAATGGGTCTGGTCTCAGCCATTGAACCCAGAGAGAAGGAGTTGGACTGAGGCTCCCACCGTGTTGCCCTGCCACTTTTGAGCCAACCCCAACATCACAGCCACTGGGAGGCCCCACAACCCAAATCTACTCTCTAAAAATGGAAACACCCACTAATGCTTGTGTCCTTGCATTTTTCACGAGCGAGTGTCGTAAGGGGGCAGGAGACCTTGAATGCCAGCTATGTGCTTTCATTCCAGGTGCAGGAGTGGTGAGACTCTGAGAAAAAAAGGAATTGTGTAGCTAGAGCATCGACAGAGCATCTTCTGTACGGGATGGTGGATGTTGACCAAAATCATTTTAGGGATCGGTGAGTGACAATGCAAGTCAATCCTTGTGCCATAAACCTGCACTGACACAGCATCCTAGGCCAATCATCTCTCAATACAACCAGAAAACAAGAGAAATAGGAATTGTAAAGAGAGTATTTTCTTCAAAATAGAAATACTATTCAGAAGGTAATGGCACCCTTCTCTTCTTCTTCTTCCCCTCCTGGAAAACCCGATCCTAAAGACACTAAATAGGACACAGGAGGGAAAGTAAGCCTGCTCACAGGTGAGGGACAGGAGTCATGATGACCCCAAGAAGGTGTCAGAGCACAGTGGTCGGGGGGCCTCCACCTAGGGGAGGGTCCTGGATGTGGGTGTGAGAACTGAGTGGGGTGGGGGACTCATGAGAGAGAGGGTCCTGAGTGGTTGTTAGACTTTGGACAGATTTAGGAGAAAGTCCATCTGTGTAGGAAGGGCTTCCGAATGAAGGTGTCAGAATGCAAGTGGAGTGAGGGAGGGTGGGGTCATTAAAGGAGGTGATGGTCTGACCTGTGCATCAAATCCTAAGAAAGTGAGAAGGCTCCTCATACTATGGGGCTTCAGAGAGTTCAGCCTGACACAGAAAGTCATTGCCCTAGAGAGGGGAAGAGGGCATCCCAGCAGAGGACCTGCCTGGCAGGTGTCGCTGGAGCCTAAGCAGGATATGGACAGTGTCTACACTTGTGGTTAGCACCCTGGTGCAGCATCCCAGAGCCCCAGCAGAGTGACGATGGCATCCATGAACCAGAGTAGACTGGCATGGGATTCCAGAGCCCCAGTAGGGTGAGAGTAATGCTCACATGGAGATACAGTCAGGTATGAGATATTAGACCCCAAGAGAGGAGAGGAGAGGCATTGGTGCCATGGAAGGGGCATCTCACGTCCAGGAGAGTGAGGACAGTGTCCCATCTGGTGTGGGCTGTCAGGCCCAGGAAGGGTTTGGATGGTGTCTACACAGGTGCACCATGCATCTCCAAAGCAGGCCGGAGTGAGAACCTTTGTGGGGTGAAGAGTGTGCACATACAGGGGAAGCCTGGCACGAAGGTTAGATGCCAAGGATGTCAACACATGTTGGGCGCTCCAGAGCTGGGCAGTAGAGTTCCCTGAGGAGGAAGTGCATATCCACACAAGACCTTAAATTGCTATTCTACTAAGGTGTTTTATCTCGGTAGGGTGAAGCATCACTAAGACCTCATTGTTCTAGCCAAGAAAAAACCTAGAAAAAGTCTGACTTCTCTCAATCTCATGTCCCACCTCCGATGCCAGCAAGTCCGAGTGGCTCTGCTGTAGTGTCTGCAGCATCTGATCCTACTGCCCGGCCTCCACCAGCAGCTCGCAGGGAAATTGCCCACCGTTGCTAATTGCTCTGCTTCTCCTGCATCTTCTACTTTCCACCCAACTCTTCACAAAGCAGCCGGCATGATGTTTCGGAAACAAAACTCGGGTCATACCACCTCCCTTTCTGATCCTTCAAAAATCTGCCCTTGGGAGAAATCGCAGTCTGCCCCTGGCCACGGACCGCTGAGGTCAGGTCCGGACCCTTCTGATTTCACCTGCTAGAATCACCTCCCAGTCCCTGTGCTCAGTCTAAGCGGCCCCATGACGACCCTGCTGGTTCTTGCCTGAGCCATCTTGTTTGAACACTTCCCCCCCAAGATATCGGGGGAACGCATCGTTATGCATCTGCTCAAGTACCACCTCCCAGAGGGGTCTTTGCTGTCTGTCTGCTCTGAGTAACCTCCTTTTTCAGCGTTTGGCTGAATTTTGCTTTGTTCATAGCAAAATCACAACCAGATATTGCATCACAGACCATGTGGCTGCACACATTTTCTGTCCCTTTCTCAAAAAATATAAACTTTTCATGTGCTCAAACTCTGTGCCTTGTCAACACCTGCACCTCCAGCCTGGTCATGCCTGGCGCACACAAGAGGCTCGGGGCGTCAATACCTGGGCAATAAATGGCACCCATACGTGCCTGCTAACTCTCAGGCACAGCGCTGAAAGACGTCCCCCACTAACGGCGGCTGGAAGAACCGTTCTACAAAGTTATGCAGCATCTTCACATTATTTTTTTGTACATAGTGATTCTGGATACACAGCTAGAAGCACGAGTAGTAACTCTCAGCCCACAAAAACATATGGGGAAGGATCACACTTCAAATTTACAGATAATGCATCTGTTCCATCTCTCCAGGTTGCTTCCCACGTGAAGATGTGTTTGAAGCAGCCTAGCTTACCCTAATGTGGCATGGGAAAAAGCAAAATAAAAATAAATTATGAAAGAATGAGGGGACAAATGAATGAATGACCAAGAGGAGGAGTGGCATCGAATCCCACATTCAGGGACATCTGCTGAAATTGTGAGCTGACCTCGATAGATTATTATAGACAGCAACAAATCTGAGCTACCATATAATTAACACAGAACAGATCTCCCTTAGAACGCAGGAGCCGAGGGCACACCAGCAGCAAGGACAGCGTAGACAGGACACCCACAAGTGAACGGGACCCGGAGCTCTGTGGAAGAAACCAGGAAGGAAGCGGAAAAATCACTCCTGATCCAACAGCAGACTATTTCCCCACATTAAGCCACAACTGGGCCATGAAATGAGTCCTCACCACATTCCTACAACATCAGGAAAATACTCCACATCTAATATTTCATGCATTTTTAAAATCTGAGCTCCAACAGAATTGGTCGTGTAGCTTTCGTCATGGGGTTGTAAGAGTGCTTCAGGTATCCAAGTGCCTTAGAGGATGGAGGGTTTGGAAACATTTTCTCCCTTTCTGTCTTTTTTTTTTTTTTTTTTTTTACCTTATGACGGTGTAAATTGAAGCACAAAGTCTTCAATTTGGTGAAGTCCAATTGACGTACACTCTACATCTGTTGCTTGTATTTTCAGTGGTTTTTGTACGGACTCATTGCCTCACCCAAGTGCTGGATGAAGATTTGCTCTGCTCTCGTCTCCCAAGACGCCGACGCATGGAGCTCTTTCACGTCCCCTACAATCCACCCTGAGCCCGTGCGTGCGGGGCCAGGAGGGTCCGGCCTCACTGCTCTGCACACAGACATCCGTTCGTTGAAAAGACTGTTCTTCCCCCTTGCATGGCCTCGGCTCCCTGGTTGAAAATCTTCAGAGCCTTGTGCAAGGGTCCATTGGCGAGTTCTCCATTCTGCTCGCCGATCTGTACGTCTGTCCTGATGTGCGCGCTACAGCGCCTCGATTATCGCAGCTGCATTGTGATTTTGAAATGGAAAAGTGTGACTCCTCCAGCTTCTTTCTCTCTGCAGGGTTTCTCTGGCTAGGCCGGGTCCCTGGCCCCCTGCGGACTCTGGGTGAGCTGTTGAAGTCACTGAAGAAGGCAACGGAGATTCTGGTGAGGATCGTGTTGAATCTGGAAAGCGTCCGGGGGGAGTATTAGCATCTTACCATCACTCGATATTCTAATCCATGAATATGGGATGCTCTGACCTTCACCGAGCTCCTCAATTCATTTGGACATTTTATAGTTTCCAGCGCAAGCCTTGAACTCTGTTCATTAAATGCGTTGCTACGTGTTTTGTCACTTCTGATGCTGTTGGAAACGGCATCGCTGATTTAATTTTCGCATCGATCGTCGCTGGTCATCTGGAAATGAAATACGTCTTTGGATGGTGACTTGTAACCTGAAACCTTTTGGGACTTGTTCAGGAGTCTTAGCCAATTTGTGTTCGGTGCTTTGGGATATTTTCTTGGGAAAGTGGGCAAACGGAGGTTCATGTCTTCGTGCCTCTCACTCTCTTGCTAGAACCTCTAGTGGCATTGCTGACAGCTGTTCCAATGGAGCATGACAAGTGATGGGGGCAAGGAGAGGAGCTGGAACCCTCATGCTCTGCTGGCGGGAATATCAAGCAGGTGCCAGGCCCAGCGGAGGCGGCTCTTCCCGCGTGAGCAGGCCCGGGCCGCAGAGGACATGCCCATGGCTGCTGATAGCAGATGTCCCTCGCATCACTGCAGTGTCATGCACCCAGATGGGAGAGCCGCCTTTCCTGTTTGAGGATCCTGAGCGTGGATCTAGTGGAGGAGAAGGAGGAGAGAAGGAGGAAAAGGAGGAAGAGAGAGGTGCTGCGGAATGGAGGTGGATGGGGAAGGAGACATGGAGGATGAGAGAAGGGAAGGGGACGGCAGGGAGGGGGGGAGCAGAGCCCCACATGCATGCCAGCGCCTGGGAACCCCGTGCTCTCCCTGTAGGGCCCGGGGCCCAGAAGCATCCCAGGTCTGCTGTGCTTAGCGTTATGTACGTCGCTAGGTGACTTGAATATCGGTCACAAGGCTTGTGAGTCTCGAAATCCTGACTCCTGTTGCACACCTACTCCTATGGGCTGAATGTCCGGATGCTGAAGCCCTGCCCGCAGTGGGGTGGGGCCAGGACGCCGGGCCCCGGGAGGTGCTGAGGGTTTCGTGAGGCCCTGAGCGTGGGCCCAAGATGGGATTCTGTCCTGATAAGGAGGGAGGCACCACCTCTCTCCCCTGTGAGGACCCAGGAGAAGCAGCCGTCTGCACGCCAGGGCGAGTGGTCCCCAGGGCCTGGCCCTGCTGGTGCCTCGATCTGGGACCTCCAGCTCCCAGAGCTGTGGGGTACGGATGCTCCTGTTCAAGCCGTGCAGGCCGTGGGGCCCTGTTATGGTGCCCGAGCTGAAGGCAAGACTACGGGATTTCACGGTAGGGAGACGCAGGAGGGGACCCCACGCAGGGACCCACTTGATTCCATGTGTCCTGGGGAAAGGCCGTTAGATGATTTCTTGGAGTCAACTTCATATGGTGTAAGCCACAGAGCCTCCATCACCCCAAATAGCCGCCTCGAGCCCCTTGCCGTCAAAGGCTGAGTGTCCGGTCCCAGGCCCCAGCAACCTCGCCTTTGCCTCCTGTTACTGTCATCGTTTCCCCAACATCATATAAACGGAATCATACATTTACAACAATGTTCCCAGTGGCTTCCGTAGGGTTTACAGTGAACCCATTAAATTATCCAAATATACTCCTTTCTCTGTCCACTTAACCAATGTGCTATAGAAACTTCACCCTATAAGGGAAGCACATGCTTCTTCTCGTCCAATGAAGAATATATTTAAGGAGTTTGTGACATTTACCTTTCCACCTGTCATTTTAGGTTTGCTTCGTCCCTTCTGGTGAACCTGAGCCACTGCAGGGTGTCATTTCTTTGTTCTACTGCGGCTTTGTTCCTACCCACTTGCTGTGTGCTGCTATTTCCAGAACGTTACATTTGTGGATATTTGGGGTCAAGTAATAGAACTGTATGATAATTGTATGCATAATATTTTATGCAATCCCTTTAAGTCCGTTAAGGCAGAAAAGACAAAAAAAATATGCAATTAAACTGCCATTTAGAATTCCCTCTTCTGTGATCTTTATTAATGTGGATTTGAAATCAGAGCCGCTCTTTTCAGCCTGAGGAACCTCCTTCAATATTTATACAAGTTGGGTTTGCTGGTAATGCATTCTCCCCATTTTTATTGATATGGAAATGACTTAGTTTGCCACGTTCCCGGTATGTACTGTATTCTTTAAATAAACATGATTTTTGAAGCAAGTTTTAAGCCAGTTTTAGATGTGCAGAGAGCAGTACAGAAGGTTCCCACCCCCCGTAGCCAGCACTCTGTGGTATCAACACTTACACGAGTGCATTACATCTGCTGAAATTGAGAGCGGACATCCATAGATTATTATAGACCAAAGTCTAGGGACGCCGGGGTGGCCCAGGGCGTGACTCCGGGGTCCCGGGATCGAGTCCCACACTGGGCTCCCGGCATGGGGCTCCCTCTGCCTGGGTCTCTGCCTCTCTCTGTGTGTCTCTCAGGAATGAATAAATAAGATCTTTTAAAAAAATAAACCAAAGTCTGTATTTAAATTTCCTTAGTTTTCACCTAGTAGCATTTTTTTTTTGGTTCCAGAATTCCACCCAGAACACGGTATTTCCTCAGGCTGCTCTTAGCTGTGCCAGATTTTCTGTTTCTCAGATTTTCCTTGTTTTTGATGATCGTCTCCGTTTCGAGGAGGGCTGGTCAGGGATCTCGTAGACCGTCCCCCAGTAGGGAGCTCTCTGGGACTCCCCTCGGCTCCCTGGATTACAGGTTTCTCAGAGGGTGACAGCAGAGGGCAAGCGCCTTTTCCACCCCATGGACGCAGCATCGGTGATGAGCATGACTTACGCCTTGGACACTGACCTTGATCACCTGGCTGACGATGCTCAGAGCAGGTTTCTCCTCGTCCAAGAATGCTCAGTGCCCTCCCGGGAAGCGGTGCCCTATGCACAGCCCACGCAAGGGGGGCGTGGAGGTGGGGCATCTACACAAACCCTTTAGAGGCCTTCTGCTCGGGACGTTGGTCTCTCCACCATTTATTTATTAATCATTTGTTTTTCATCAATATGGGACACATCGATCTTTGGTTCATACTTTGAGTTGGAATCCGATACTACTCTACTTCTCATAAAAACCATCCTAGTTCTGGCAGGGGACCATCCTTCACTTGGCTCCTGTGCCCTCATCACACGCCATCATGTTCATCAGTTCCATCTCTTGGAGCCCTTTCTTTCTTTCTTTCTTTCTTTCTTTCTTTCTTTCTTTCTTTCTTTCTTTCCTTCCTTCCTTCCTTCCTTTCTTCCTTTCTTTCTTTTCTTTCTTTCTTTCACCACAAGACACTCCAGGGCCATGGTAGAGACCCCCTCACCCAGTGCTCCAATCAGCCATTTCTGTAGGTGGCCCCAGCTCCTTGTTTGGAAGCGAGCTTCATGCTCCCGGGGTGTGGCTCTCACACGCTCCAGGCCCGGAGAACGAGAAAGTGGGTGTGAGTCTTCCGACCTCCACAAACACTCGTGTCTATTCAGATTTCCATACACAAAACTCTGGATCTAGATTAAGGTAGAGGTGAGGTCATGTTAATGTCAGCAGTCCTGACCCATCACCAGCTGGGCCTGCCTGGTCTCCCCCCTTGACGCACCTGTAACCTGCCTGCGCCTCACAGAGAGAAGGGCCTGCCTCACCTGCTGCCACCGCATCTTCCTTGTTCGGGTCCAGGGAAGCATCTTGCAATGACTTCCTTCTGATTGGTGGCTTATCTTCTCATTTTCTTACCAATTTCCTTTGCAGAGCAGAGGTTTTACTTTACTTTTAACGAATTTATCCTTCCCCTCCCCCTCCCTCCTCCTCCACTTCTCCTTCTCCTTCTCCTCCTCCTTCTCCTTCTTCTTCTCCTCCTCCTCCTCCTCCTCCTTCTTCCCCTCCTCCTCCTCCTCCTTCCCCTCTTCTCCTCCTCTTCCTCTGCCTCCTCTTCCTCCTCTTCCTCCTCCTCCTCCCCCTCCTCCTCCTCCTCCTCCTCCTCCTCCTCCTCCTCCTCCTCCTTCTTCTTCTTCTTCTTCTTCTTCTTCTTCTTCTTCTTCTTCTTCTTCTTCTTCTTTCCTCCTCCTCCTTTTTTCTCCTCCTCCTCCTTCTTCTTCCTCTTCTTCTTCTAGATGGACCATGTTTCTCAGGTTGACCTAAAACCTCTTCACCAAACCCCAGGTAACCAATATTTTGCCCTATGTTTACTCCTAGAAATGTTTTTGTTACTTTCATTTTACATTCAAGTCTGTGATCTACTTTGAGATCGTTTTTGTGAGAGTTATAAAATATGTGTTGACGGTTTTATTTATTTATTTATTATTTTTGGCAGACACAGTCCAATGTTTTTAGCACCATTTTTGTAAGGACTGCCTGTTGTCCGTTGAATTGCCTCTTCTCCCCTTTCAAGAGCAGATGAAAAAATAGATGATAGATAGATAGATAGATAGATAGATAGATGATAATAGACAGTAAATAGATGATAGTAGATACATAGATAGAGAGATAGGTGATAGATAGATGATAGATAGATACAGATCTACTTCTGAATATTTATTCTGTTCCACTGACCTATTTGTCTGTTCCTCCACCACCACTACATAGCTTTGATTACTGCAGCTTTACAACAAGTCCTGATGCCAGATGGCCTCAGCCCTCTGCCTTCCTTCTTCTCCCTTAGCGCTTTGTTGGCTCTTTGGGGTCTTTGGTCTCTCCACATACACTTGGGGTGAGCATTGTCAATGCTCCCAAAATCGCTTGCCGAGATTTTGATGGGAACTTGAGCCTGTAAATGAAGTGGAAAACAGCTGACGTGTTCATAGTGTGGGACCCTCCAGTCCATGAACACAGAGCATGGCTCTTAGATCTTCCTTGATTTCTTTCAAGTCATGTCGTTTACGCCATATAGATACTGTAAATATTTTCTTAGATTCACAGCCATTTATTCATTTCTTTGGCTCTAATGTAAATGCTGTTCAGTTTCTAATTTCTAATTCAAGTTGTTCATTGTTGGTACATAGGAAAAAAACTGACTTCCTGCACTAGCCTCTGAATCTGCAGCCTGGCTACAATGGCTTATTAGTTCCAGGAGCATTTTCGTTGAATATTTGGGATGTTTTACATAAACAACGATGCCCTATCTGTATATATTTGATTTCCTTTCCTTGTCTTATTTCGCTACCTAGGACTTCCTGTATGACGTTGAGTAGAAATGGTAAGAAAGGACATTAATGCCTCCTTGCAGATGTTAAGAGGAAAACATCCAGTTTTTCACCATTATCCAGGATGTTAGCTATGGTTTTCTTGGACATATTCTTTATTAGGTTGAGAACATTCCTCTCTCTTCCCAATTTGCTGATTTTTATTTTATCATGAATGGCAGCTGGATTTTGTCAAACATTTTCTCTCTCAACTGGTAAGATTATTTTATTTTCCTTCTTTGGAAAACGGTTTCTAACCATTATTTCCATTGCATCTTACAACTTGTGATAAATTTCATACACTTGTAGTTCCATTTTTTCTTCTATTCCCTTTTTTAGAAAAGATGTAATTATTTGAGAGAGAGAGAGAGAGTACAAGCGGGGGAAACAGCAGAGGGAGAGGGAGAAGCAAACTCCCCGCTGAGCAGGGAGCCCAGTGCAGGCTCCATCCCAGGACCCTGAGATCATGATCCAAGTTAAAGGCAGACACTTAACTGACGGAGCTATCCAGAAGCCCCAGTTCATTTTCTTCATATAGTGGCAAGAATTGTGTGTTGGAATCCATGGCAGACATAGTGAGGGAGGCCAGAGTCTCTTATTTTGGCTGGAATGCTGGACAGATGCTCCTACGAGAGCCTATGCCAAAGCCCTATACCCTTGCACATCAACTGCTTTTTTTTTTTTTTTAATTTTTATTTATTTATGATAGTCACAGAGAGAGAGAGAGAGAGGCAGAGACATAGGCAGAGGGAGAAGCAGGCTCCATGCACCGGGAGCCTGATGTGGGATTCGATCCGGGGTCTCCAGGATCGCGCCCTGGGCCAAAGGCAGGCGCCAAACCGCTGCGCCACCCAGGGATCCCTCAACTGCTTTTTGTTAGAGATTTTTTTCTTGAGATTCATTTCTTTCCTGTTTAATTTTGGCAATTAAGCATGGCTCTGTCAAAACCTCCAAATTGTGGAAAGCATGTCCCTTCATTAAGCCTATGACACATCAGGATAGAGAATAGAGCTTAAGTGAGAAATGGGCAAACCCAGCCCTCTGTCAGCCCTGCAGATAGGGAAAGAAGTGGGACAGAGGAGGGAGATGCAGCTGTAGCATAGGATCCCCTTCCACAGGCATGGCCGGAGGAAGATGGACACCAGAGGAAGGAGGGTGATGCCCAGCAGGATCGGGAGCGGAGTCTTTTCCAGGTGTTCTCTGTCCCCGAGACCCCAGTCAGCACACTGAAGGCTCTCAATGATTATTTGGTGAGTGAATGAATGATGTAGACACAGCGATGGGGTCCCTGTGGCTAAGAAAAATGACCTCAGAAGTGTTTGGAGATACACAACCGGGCAGCAGGTGGGGCGGGAGTGGACCCTCGAGGTCTGCAACCAGCAGGAGCAGGGGTGACATCAGGATGGGCAGCACAGCTGTGATGTTTGGCCCCCAAAGGCCTTCTCGCTGAGAGCCAGCGGGGCAGCCTGGGACACGGGTGCACATGGGGCTCTGTCCACGTCCCAGGAATGGCAGAGGCCTTCTCCCGACAGTGTCATGTGTCCCCCGTCACCTGGAAGATTTGTCCACTGCGTTTTCTTCCCCAGAGAGGAGGTGAAGGACTTCCAGAATCGTTCTCACCAAAGTGGAGGAATCAAGGAAGAAGATAGATGATCTGGATATGGTGTGTCAGGTTCCTCTAAAGGTCTGTGAGCATCCCCCATGTGCTGACATTTTGCTGTTAAAAATATTTAAGGAGGGATCCCTGGGTGGCTCAGTGGTTTAGCGCCTGCCTTTGGCCCAGGGCGCGATCCTGGAGTCCCGGGATCGAGTCCCACGTCGGGCTCCCGGTGCATGGAGCCTGCTTCTCCCTCCTCCTGTGTCTCTGCCTCTCTCTCTCTCTATGTCTATCATAAATAATAAATAAATAAATATTTTTAAAAAAATATTTAAGGAAGGGGGCACCTGGGTGGCTCAGCGGTTGAGTGTCTGCCTTCGGCCCAGGTTGTGACCTCGGGGTCCCGGGATTGAGTCCCGTGTCGGGCTCCCTGCTTCTCCCTCTGCCTGTGTCTCTACCTCCCTCTCTGTGTCTCTCATGGATAAATAAAATATTTTAAAAATATATTTAAGGAAGAAGCCACCTGTCGGTGACCCTCGAAGTCAGGCAGGAGGCTCAGGGTTAGAAGCTGGAAGGCCAGAGGAGTGTCCCCCAGGCAGAGAAGGCGCTCTGAGAGCGAGAGGCCACACACGGTTTTCCTGGAGTTGCATCCAGGGCACTGGCCTGACAGGGGGCTGGCGGAGGACCAGCCATAGCAGCTGCAGAGATGTTCCCCCAAACCCGAAGCCAGGTCCACAGGCTGTGTAGAGCAGGGGACAGGGACACGCAGGGCTTGCCTGCATCCAAAGGGCTTCCCGCACCTGCCAGGGGGCTCTTACTGGGCCTCACGGCCTCACCCAAGTGTCAGGAAGGGCAAGGACTGTTCTTATCTCCACCTCTGACAGATTCTCAGGAGGCAAGCCCGGGGCTCCTCACCCAGGCCTTGGTGCGGGTTCCTAAGGTGAGTACGTCAGCCCGCAAGGGCCCCGGAGCGTGTGGCCCCAGGAGAGGTCCCTGAGCAAGCTTGGACAGACAGAGGGCCAGGGACAGAGTCGGTGTCATCAGCATCCCGGGAAGGCACGTCGTGGAGGCCCGGTGGCCTCTCTGGGTGGACGGAATGACAACGCCTGCCGCGCTGCACACACGGTCCGCGGGTGAGGAGGTAAGGAGCCCGAGTCACACCTGTGCGGTGCACGGTCAGGGTGGTGCCGAAGCCACGAGACCCCATGGATGGAGTCCCTGCCCGCCGCGCGAGAGGCCAGTGGGAGAGGCCACGGACGAGCCATGCCCCGCGGGATGCACCCTGCAACGGGTGTATGGAGTCACGAGTGGCCTCCAGGGGCTCGGTGGTGGGGGCGCAAATGAGGGGAGCGCAGGGCACATGGGATGTGGGGGTCATGCCGTCCTTGCGGCTGCAGGATGCAGTGTATCTGTCACAACACGCACGACCTGAGGATACCGAGTGGGCTGCAGAGTGAGCACCGCGAGGGCAGCAAGCGGGCCGGGGGCTCAACAGGACGGGGACTGTGGTATCACCCCGCGAGACCTCAGCTGGAGGTGTGGGCGCTATTCACCCTCCGGGACCCCGGGGCCACCTCCTCCTCCTTGCAGCCCTGGGATGGGACAGCAGGGTCAGGGAGGGGGTTCCCACTGCTGGGGACGGGGTCCCCATCTGCAAGGAGAGGAGGCCGGAGGGGCTCTGGGCTCCTGGGCAGAGTCGGAGACGTCACCATGAGCTCGTGTTAGCTCCACGCAGACGCAGAAGACCACACATGGGAGCGCCCAGGTGCACGCGTGGATGCACAAGTCAGCACACGCACCCATGCTCCCTCTCCCAGCCGGCCGAGAGGGCCTAGCCCCCAGGGCGCCCAGCGCTGCCAGCACGCGGACAGCGGGGCCTCAGGTTCCAGTCCCATTCGTCGGAAAAAAAGGCACAGTGGCCGACCCTAGGTCAGGACGACACATGGACAAGATGAGCCTGGAGCATCTCGTCGTGCACACGCACACGCACACACGCACGCACTCGGCCCCACATGATAAGGGAAAATTTCCAACAGACCCAGGAGCCAGCTGAAGGAGCTCCTCAGGGCCAAAACCGAAACAATTTGACCACAAAATAAATCAAGTGGCCCTGGATGATAACCCCAAGTATAAAATAAATATCCATGAGTTCATGCTGATATAAATACATGATTGAGTAAATAAATAAATTCAGAGGAGATGAATGTCCCATGTGGAAGAGCTGCAGCTAGCTCCAGTGGGCGCTCCGCAGACTGCCGGCGTCCCTCCCACCCCCAACTGTGGCTGCCCATGGCCACCGCCTCCAAAGACGGGGATGGGAAGGAATTCCCGAGAGGGGACACCTGACACACACACCTGAGCCAAGTGACCACAGTCAGCATCAACGGGGATGAGCCCTGTCCCCATGAACTCTTGTATGATAGAGAGCGTGGCTGGTCCTTGCCTGTGGACCTGGTAGCGTCCTCCCAACCCTCGGGGTACATGTGACCCAAGTGATACACGTGTCTTGTTATTCATGGTGGGCTCCCGGGGGCCACACTGGAGTTAATGCTAATGAGGCCACTCGCCATGAGCCCCTTGGGAATTCCAGGGCATGGGGGCTGCTCATGTTAGAAACCCCAGTTGTATGATTGCTTAGACGGTTGGAGCTTTGGTCTGTAGGACGTCACCCCGACCTGCGGGAGAGGAGGAGGTGGGGATGGAGTTCAGTCTCGGGCCTAGTGATTCGATCATTCTTGCCTCTGGATGCCGGGCTCAAGTGGGCTTCCTGGTTGGTGAGGCTTGTCAGTGCACCTGGAGGGGGCCGCGTCCTAAGGACACGGAAGCTCCCCATTTGGGACACTCCAAGGGGCCACCA